>NC_054457.1:2839292-3454282 GCF_900496995.4 Aquila chrysaetos chrysaetos | reverse complement strand
GAGGATACCGAGGATCCGAGGCTCGCTATACTCCAACTGAAAAAGAGATATTGGCAGCATATGAAGGAGTTTGAGCTGCCTCAGAAGTGGTTGGTACTGAAACACAGCTCCTCTTAGCACCCTGACTGCCGGTGCTGGGCTGGATGTTCAAAGGGAGGGTCTCCTCTACACATCACGCGACTGATGCCAAGTGGAGTAAGTGGATTGCACTGATCACACAACGGGCTCGCATAGGAAACCCCAGTCGCCCAGGAACTCTAGAAGTGATCACGGACTGGCCAGAAGGCAAAATTTTGGAATGTCGCAAGAGGAGGAGGTGACATGGGCTGAAGAGGCCCCGCTGTATAATAAACTGCCAGAAAATGAGAGGCAATATGCTCTGTTCACTGATGGGTCCTGTCGCATTGTGGGAAAACATCGGAGGTGGAAGGCTGCTGTATGGAGTCCTACACGACAAGTTGCAGAAACTGCTGAAGGAGAAGGTGAATCGAGTCAGTTTGCAGAGGTGAAAGCCATCCAGCTAGCGTTAGACATTGCTGAAAGAGAGAAGTGGGCCAGTGCTCTATCTCTGTACTGACTCATGGATGGTGGCAAATGCCCTGTGGGGGTGGTTACAGCAATGGAAGCAGAGCAACTGGCAGCGCAGAGGTAAACCCATTTGGGCTGCCGCACTGTGGCAAGATATTGCGTCCCGGCTAGAGAATTTGGTTGTAAAAGTACGTCATGTAGATGCTCATGTACCCAAGAGTCAGGCCACTGAAGAACATCAAAACAACCAGCAGGTGGATCAGGCTGCCAAGATTGAAGTGTCTCAGGTGGACCTGGACTGGCAACATAAGGGTGAGCTATTTATGGCTCAGTGGGCCCATGATACCTCAGGCCATCAGGGAAGAGATGCCACATATAGATGGGCTCGTGATCGAGGGGTGGATTTAACCATGGACACTATCGCACAGGTTATCCATGAATGTGAAACATGTGCTGCAATTAAGCAAGCCAAATGGTTAAAGCGCCTGTGGTATGGAGGACGATGGCTGAAATATAAATATGGGGAAGCCTGGCAGATTGACTATATCACACTCCCACAAACTCGCCAAGGCAAGCGCTATGTGCTCACAATGGTGGAAACAACCACCAGATGGCTGGAAACATATTCTGTACCCCATGCCACTGCCCGGAACACTATCCTGGGCCTTGAAAAGCAGGTCTTGTGGCGATATGGCACCCCAGAGAGAATTGAGTCAGACAACGGGACTCACTTCCGAAACAACCTCATAGACACCTGGGCCAAAGAGCATGGCACTGAGTGGGTGTATCACATCCCCTATCATGCACCAGCCTCTGGGAAAATTGAGCGATACAATGGACTGTTAAAGACTACATTGAGAGCAATGGGGGGTGGAACTTTCAAACATTGGGATACACATTTAGCAAAAGCCACCTGGTTAGTCAACACCAGAGGATCTGCCAATCGGGGTGGCCCTGCCCAGTCAGAATTTTTTACGTACTGTAGAAGGGGATAAAGTCCCTGTAGTGCACACAAAAAATATGTTAGGGAAGACAGTCTGGGTTACTCCTGCCTCAGGCAAAGGTAAACCCATTCGTGGGATTGCTTTTGCTCAAGGGCCTGGGTACACTTGGTGGGTGATGCGAAAAGATGGGGAAGTCCGATGTGTGCCTCAAGGGGATTTAATTTTAGGTGAGAATAGCCAGAATTAAACTGTATGATATTAGTTGCTATATAACCCTGCTACTGTATGTTATCATTACTATAATTGTTATATGCTATATCCATAGTACTATAGTAAGCATCACTTAGATCAAGCAAGAAAAAACTGTGATAAAACTGAGCGAAGCGCAGTAGTGATGGAACCAGAACTGACTCCAGCATGCAACAATCCAACGGTGTACACCATCCTCCTGCTGCGTCCAATGTCAACTGCTCGTCACACCACACTGAAGCCCAATCCTGCTCTACCGACTGAGAGGACTTTGCACCATCCCTCCTGCCCAGAAAGACTGGTATGACAGATGGAGCCCAGAGTCAGGAACTACATGAACTCAACGAACATTTAATGAACATAACCCATAAACTAAAAGAATGATATCTCTGTGTATGTATACATATATATATATATATATCATTGTTCATATGTCTCAAAGGGATGGAAAAGCTGATGATGATTGACCAGGATGTAACTAAAGGTATGGGAACTGAGCATGACGTCAATGGTATAGAATAAGGGGTGGATACTGTCATAGTTTCAGCTAGGATAGAGTTAACTGTCTTCCTAGTAGCTGGTACAGTGCTATGTTTTGAGTTCAGTATGTGAAGAATGTTGATAACACACTGATGTTTTCAGTTGTTGCTAAGTAGTGTTTAGACTAATGTCAAGGATTTTTCAGCTTCTCATGCCCAGCCAGCGAGAAAGCTGGAGGGGCACAAGAAGTTGGTACAGGACACAGCCAGGGCACCTGACCCAAACTGGCCAACAGGGTATTCCATACCATGTGACGTCCCATCTAGTATAGGAACTGGGAAGGGGGGGGGGGGGGAATCGCCGCTCGGGGGACTAGCTGGGTGTCGGTCGGTGGGTGGTGAGCAATTGCACTGCGCATCATTTGTACATTCCAATCCTTTCATTATTGCTGTTGTCATTTTATTAGTGTTATCATTATCATTATTTGTTTCTTCTTTTCTGTTCTATTAAACCGTTCTTATCTCAACCCATGGGTTTTGCTTCTTTTTCCCGATTTTCTCCCCCATCCCACTGGGTGGGGGGGGAGTGAGTGAGCGGCTGCGTGGTGCTTAGTTGCTGGCTGGGATTAAACCACGACGCTTGGCGTGTTCGTGGCAGTGGTCCAATGTAATCAATTTGCCAGGCCTCGCCATATCGAAAACCCAGCCACCGCCCTCTGTTCCAGGGAGACTTTACTCTGGTGGCTCGTTTGATTGCAGCACATGTTTCACATTCATGAGTGACCTGTGTGATGGCTTCCATGGTCAGGTCCACCCCTCGATCACGAGCCCACCTATAGGTTGCATCTCTCCCTAGATGTCCTGATGTCTCATGGGCCCATCGAGCTACAGATAGCTCACCCTTACGCTCCCAGTCCAGGTCCACCTGAGCTACTTCTATTTTGGCAGCCTTGTCTACCTGTTCATTATTTCGATGTTCTTCAGTGGCACGGCTTTTGGGCATGTGAGCATCTACGTGACATACCTTTAGAGTCATGTGTTCTACCCGGGCAGCAATGTCCTGCCACAATGCTGCTGCCCAGATGGGTTTACCCCTGCGTTGCCAATTGGTCTTCTTCCACTGCTGTAGCCACCCCCATAGGGCATTAGCCACCATCCAGGAGTCGGTATAGAGGTAGAGTACCGGCCACTTTTCTCGTTCAGCAATGTCTAGGGCTAGTTGGATGGCTTTCATTTCTGCAAACTGACTTGACTCGCCTTCTCCTTCAGTGGCCTCAACGACTTGTCATGTGGGACTCCACACAGCAGCTTTCCACTTCCGATGGTTCCCTACCACACGACAGGATCCATCAGTAAACAAAGCATAATGCCTTTCATCTTCTGATAACTCATTATATGGTGGTGCCTCTTGGGCACGAGCCACCTCCTCAGGCGTTGCTCCAAAATCTCTGCCTTCTGGCCAGTCCATGATCTCTTCCAGAATTCCTGGGCGGTTAGATTTCCCCAGTCAAGCCCGTTGCATGATCAGTGCTATCCACTTACTCCATGTAGCGCTGGTTGCATGATGTGTAGAGGGGATGTTTCCTTTGAACATCCAATGTAGCACGGGCAATCGTGGTGCCAAGAGGAGATATGCTTCTGTACCAACAACTTCTGAAGCGGCTCGAACCCCCTCATATGCTGCTAGTATCTCTTTTTCAGTCGGGGTGTAGTGGGCTTCTGATCTTCGGTACCTCCGGCTCCAAAACCCTAATGGTCGACCTTGGGTTTCTCCTGGTGTTTTCTGCCAGAGGCTCCAGGTGAGACCATGCTCCCCAGCTGCAGTGTAGAGTACATTTTGTACATCTGGTCCTGTCCGGACAGGCCCAAGAGCTACTGCACGAGCTATTTCCTGTCTGATATGCTCAAAGGCTTGCTGTTGTTCAGGGCCCCATTCAAAATAGTTCTTTTTCCGCGTTACTCGATAGAGAGGGCTCACAAGCTGACTATAACCTGGAATATGCATTCTCCAGAACCCCACAAGGCCTAGGAAAGCTTGTGTTTCCTTCTTGTTAGCTGGTGGAGACATAGTTGCTATCTTGTTGACCACATCCATAGGGACATGACGGCGTCCATCCTGCCATTTTATTCCCGAGAACTGAATCTCCTGTGCAGGTCCCTTGACCTTGCTTTTCTTTATGGTGAAACCAGCTTTCAGAAGAATCTGAATTATTCTTTTTCCCTTCTCAAACACTTCTTCTGCCTCGTTGCCCCACACAATGATGTCATCTATGTATTGTAAATGTTCAGGGGCATCGCCTTGTTCCAGTGCCGTTTGGATTAGTCTGTGACAAATGGTAGGGCTGTGCTTCCACCCCTGGGGCAGTCGATTCCAGGTGTATTGGACACCTCTCCACGTGAAAGCAAACTGTGGCCTGCACTCTGCTGCCAAAGGAATGGAGAAAAACGCATTGGCAATATCAATTGTAGCATACCACGTGGCTGCCTTTGATGCCAGTTCATATTGGAGCTCTAACATGTCTGGTACAGCAGCACTCCGTGGCGGTGTCACTTCATTCAGGCCGCGATAATCTACTGTTAACCTCCACCTTCCATCAGACTTTTGCACTGGCCATATAGGACTATTAAAAGGTGAATGAGTCTTGCTGATGACTCCTTGGCTCTCTAGTTGATGAATCAGCTCATGGATGGGAGCCAGGGAGTCTCGGTTTGTCCGATATTGCCGGCGGTGCACCGTCCTGGTAGCAATTGGCACCTGCTGTTCTTCAACTTGCAGCAATCCCACAATGAAGGGATCTTCCGAGAGGCCAGGCAGGGTAGATAGCTGTTTGATCTTCTCTGCATTTACAGTGGCTACACCAAAAGTCCATCGGTACCCCTTTGGGGCCTTGAAGTACCCTCTCTTGAGGTAGTCTATGCCAAGGATACAAGGGGCCTCCGGGCCGGTCACAATGGGGTGCTTTTCCCACTTGTCCCCTGTCAAGCTCACCTCAGCCTCCAATACAGTCAATTCTTGGCATCCCCCTGTCACTCCAGAGATCCAGATGGGTTCTGTGCCCCTGTACCCTGATGCCACCAGCGTACACTGTGCACCAGTGTCTACCAAAGCCTTATACTTCTGTGGGTCTGATGTGCCAGGCCATCGAATCCACACAGTCCAGTATATCCGGTCATCCCTTTCCTCCTCCTGGCCGAAGGCAGGGACCCTCTATTGCTTTTCCTCATCAGAGTATTCACTGTCTGACCCTTGCGGTGCCAGACCAGAAGTCCCCTCACCTGAATCAAGGGAGGTGGTTTCAGTTCTTCTATGCCTGGAGGATTGCTGATTGCTTTCTTGGGCCTCTACAGCAATGACACTGACAGCCTTCTTCTTGGGTGACCCCTTCTTAACAGCTGTCTTCCCTCTCAGTTCACGTACGTGGGCTTCCAACTTAAAGGTGGGTTCACCATCCCACTTCCTCATGTCCTCCCCTTGGTCACGCAGGAAGAACCAGAGCGTACCACGTGGCATACGCCTTGGGCTCCCTTTCCCTCTGACCAGAGCAGGAGAGGACTGATTTCTTGGAGCGACCCTAACAGCCAAGGCACTGTCCTGTAGGGATGAGGAGACAGAGATTTTCTTCAAAGTTTTGGAGCCAATACAACACTTTCTCCACAGTTGGTGTTTCCATATCTGGGCAATACATTGCTGCCAAGCTGTTAGAATACGACGCTGGGGCACCTTGAATCACCTTCCTCCACATGGCCCATGTGCACAGGACATCCTCTGGATCTTTTGAGACTTCCTCATCATCTAGATCACTGTAGATGACTTCCACCACTGCTAACTCTCTCAGGTACTGGATGCCTTCATCTGCGATAGTCCACTTTTCTGAGGAATTCACAAGATCTTCCTTGAATGGATATCTTGCCCTCACACTTGAGAGGAGCCGGCTCCAGAGACTGCAAATTGCTGCCTCTTTTCCAATTCCTCTTTCAATTCCCCAGTTTATAGCGAGGGATCCCAGCTGTTGGGCTTCCTTGACTTCCAGTTGCTGACTGTCGGACCCGTTATCCCAGCATCGGAGCAGCCAGGCAGCAATCCGCTCACCTGGCTGGCGGCTGTAGTCTTTCCGCAAGTCCCGAAGTTCTGAGGACGTCAGGGACCAGGTAGTTTCCGCTTCCTGTTTAAGTTCTCTCACTCCTTCCTCCAATTTCTTTATTGAAGGACCAGGTTCTAGATTAAGCCTTTCCTCTTCTTCTTCTTCCCTCACTAATCGATGGTATGGACCTGTTGATCTCCTTGTCCACTGTTTCTTTTTCACTGTTGGGGCAATTACTGTGGTGGTTGTTGTTGTTTGGGTCGCTATCTCGAGCATGGTGTCCTCGGATGCAGTCTGGGTCCCTGCCTCAACCGTGGTCCTCTGAGAGTGTTGAACTATGGCTCGGTAGGCATAGGCCAGGCCCCAGTACAGTGCGAGAAGCTGCTGGTTTTCATTGGGATAGGCAAGGCACCCTTCTATCAGGTGGCGCGTCAGTTTGCCAGGGTTACTTGCCTGTTCAGGTGTAAAGTCCCAGATTATGGGAGGTGATAACCGTCCTAGGAATCTGCCCAAATCCTTCCATATACCCTGCCACCCAGGGACCAGTCGCTTGAGGGCACATTTCAGTATTGCCTCACCCGAAACTTGTCTTCTCTTATACCAGGACGAGACCAGATTCCACAATACCCATAATATACCACCAGTATTAATTATTAGTATTGAACAACTCACATAAGGGCGAACAAGGACCTCGGGAGCCTGCATAATAAAACCATTCACATCAATACCCGGTAGGGAGAGGGAGATGTGTTCCCTCATCTCCTCCACAAGATAGCTCCCACAATACAGCAAAGCCATCAGTGCCAGGACAAAGCACATAGATATTATTTGTATTATCATGTTCCTGAGTTCCTTCATTCTCCCCACAAGATAGCTCCCGCAGCACAAAAAAGCCATCAGTGCCAAGGCAAAGCACACAGCCATTATTTGCATTACCATGTTCCCAAACTCAGCAAGACAGAGATAAGCAAGCAGCCAACAAGCTCCGTGACCTGCACAGGAGCTTGCCACTTAATAACTAGCTATGGCACGCTTAATGCAAAACTGCCGTTGTCGAGCCCCATGTTGGGCACCAAAAAGGACTGTGGTGGGTTAACCCTGGCTGGGTGCCAGGTGTTCACCAAAGCCGCTCTATCACTCCCCCTTCTCAGCTGGACAGGGGGGAAAAAATACAACAAAAGGCTCGTGGGTCAAGATAAGGACAGTTTAATAAAGTGAAAGCAAAGGTCGCGCACAAAAGCAAAGAAAAACAAATGATATTATTCTCTACTTCCCATCGGCAGGCGATGTCTAGCCACTTCCTGGGAAGCAGGGCTTCAGTACGCGTGGTGGTTGCTCCAGAAGACAAAAATGCCCCCCCTTCCTTCTCCCTTTACTTAGCTTTTATATCTGAGCTGACGTCATATGGTATGGAATATCTGTTTGGTTAGTTTAGGTCAGCTGTCCTGGTTATGTCCCCTCCCAAGATCTTGCCCATCCCCAGCCTGCCATTGAGGGGGGGCAAAAATGTTGGAGAGACAGCCTTGGTGCTGTGCCAGCGCTGCTCAGCAGTAGCCAAAATACTGGTGTGTTATCAACACCTTTCTAGCTACTGATGCAGAGCACAGCTCTATAAGGCCTGCTATGGGGAGAATTAACTCCATCTCAGCCAGACCCAATACAACCCCTTTTGTCGATTTTATGATCCCTTTCTGTCACATTAGCCCAGGTCCTTTGCTCAGTGTCGTGGTTTCAGCCCAGCCAGTAACAAAGGACCACACAGCCGCTCGCTCACTCCTCCCGCCCCCCTCCAGTGGGATGAGGAGGAGAATCAGAAAGGAGAAAAGAAAAAAAATAACCAGAACCTCGAGGGTTGAGATAAGGACAATTTACTGGGACAACACAAAAAGAGAAGTTACAACAACAACAACGGTACTAACAAAAGAATATACAAAACAAGTGATGCACAGTGCAACTGCTCACCACCTGGAACCCAACAATCTGCCACTTTCCCCACCAAAAGCTGAGAGCACCCCCCAGCCCGCTCCCCATTTATATACTGAGCATGATGTCACATGGTATGGAATAGCTCCTTGGCTAGTTCAGGTCAGCTGTCCTGGCTGTGCCCCCCCCCAGGTTCCTGTGAAAATTAACTCTATCCCAGCTGAACCCAGGACACTCATCAACCATGTCCATCACTCCCTCACAGGGCTGCTAGTAACTCTCTCCCTCCCCCATCATTCCTAGTTTAAAGCCCTCCTTATGAGGTCAGCCATGCTATCAGCAAAAACAGCTTTGCTCTGCTTCGTGAGGTGGATCCCATCTCTCCCAAGCAGACACTGATCTGCAAACAGGGTCTTGTGGTCATAGAACCCAAAACCCTGTTGCCAATACCAGTTCCACAGCCAATTGTTGACTTGTATTATCAGTGCCCTCCTCTTCACACCCTTTCCCCTCACCAGCAGGATTGAGGAAAACACCACCTGGGCCCCCATGCCCTTGACTGCAGCCCCCAGAGCTCTGTAGTCACTTTTGATACTCTCCAGGTTTCCCCTGGTAGTATCATTGGTGCCCACATGGAATAACAGCAGGGGGTAGTAGTCAAAGGGCTGGACAAGCTTTGGTAGTCCCTCCACAACATCCCAGGATCCAGGACCCTGGCAGGCAGAAAACCTCTCTAGATGATAGGTCAGGTTGGCAGATGGGAGCTTCCATCCCCCCGCAGCAGGGAGTCACCCATTACAATCACTCACTGCTTCTTCCTGGTGGTCTTGCATGGTTTACGATCAGGTGAACCAGATCCTTTGCTTGAAGACACATCTGTCTCCCCTTCAACTTTGAGGGCAGTGAACCTATTTTGTAGTTGTAAGCTCTTAGATGGGGCAGAAGCCTTCCTCTTGGTGCCAGAAGCCACCAGCTTTCATTCTTCACCCTCTCCAGGGGTTGCACTTACCTTAATACTAGAGGTGGACACTGCCTGCATCTCTACTGCAGTTGGGGTATGGGGCTCTTCAAGCTGCTGCATGTTTCAGAGAAGATCCTGTCCATCTCCCTTTCACCTTCTCTGATGCTGCACAGCCTGCTCACTTCCTTCCATAACTCCTCCATTTGGTGACACAGCTCCTCCAAGACAGCACACCTCCTGCAGGACAGAGGGCCATCTCTCCTGGCATCAGAGAGAGAGTCCCCAGACAGTCCCTGCAGCCTGGGACTTGGAGAGCTGCTGCCACCATTTGAAGCTCCATCAGCATTGAAACCTCTGCCCTAGCAGGGACAGCTGCTCTAACACCTTCTGTTCTGGGTTCTGACAAGGCTGCCATAAATCCAGAAGTTTTCCACTACACATATGCACTGTTGCTGTATAACACATCCATCATCTATAGTGTATCTAAATCCTAGATGGAAGTATCAGACTTACTGAGGATGGGAAGTGCAGTTATTCTGAGCATCTGCTTTTGTAGGAAGCACAAGGTTAGATCTACTGCATGTGCTTTTTTATAAGCTTCGCATATTCAGTAGTCCAATAAGTCAGTAAAGTGTTAGATTTGGTATGCATGTAGAGACCATCCATGCAGAAAATCTGCTTTCCAGACAGAACTACAGTCTCTATAAAGTTGACCAACTTCAGACAGGTTTGAAGGAGTTTGCACTAATTCAAACCATATTCGAACTATTTGTCTCAAAACTTCAGGTGCACATACACACCCATAAACAAATAAAAAAACCCATAACAACAACAGAATCCCCCAAACCCACTCAGGGACTGGGTCAAGGTGAATACTGACAATTTTCTTGTCTAGAAAAAAGGTTAGGAAATTCTGTTATAAACTATGATGGCTTTTATACTGGTTAAGATGTTTTTTAAGCTAGTGGGGATTTTCATCCATAGGAAACATGCTAAGAGAAAGAGCCAAAAATCCAATCTACTAAGCAGACTCCCTAGAGGGCATTACAATCAAACCCAGTGCAGAACACAACCATGTCCCTTCCAAACTATATTTAGTATTCTAGCTCTGGCCCCTGTTTGACTGTCCATCATCATCTCCTGAAGTAGATATTTCAAGCACATGCTTATATATATTGCTGACTGCAACTGTAAGCTTGTCTTTTGGTGGTGTTTTCCAGAAAAGATTGATCTAAGTATGTGTTTAATTGTTCATTTTTTCTCAATTGAACAGCACTAGCAACTATTTTCTCAAACCTAGACTTGGAAATATTAAATTCAATTTAAGTGATTAATACACAACTTGAATTCTATTTTTAATAGTAAATAAGCCTCAGAACTCAAATTACTCTAAATTATTACTTAGCAGATTTTTAGAATAAAAAGAAAATACATTTAACTAAAAAGTTGCAAACAAAAAGTTTTAATTTGAGTATTTGTTACATATTTATGCATCTTCTGAAAATAGAATGATCAGTATTTTCAGAAATACAGCTCTTAATTGTGCACATTCTTTCTTGTTAATGAAAACTATTCTGCAAGGATACAAATTTGACAAGGGGAAGCTGCTTCTAACTTCTGATTATTTCAAATTTAGAAACCATTTTCACAAACTCCATGTTTCTTTACATTATTGATGATACTGTTCTCCATTATAAAACTACATCCAAAAATAAGTTTACTTATTAACATTTTCTCTTTGATTTGCCACAAGACTAACAATTGAACAGCCTTTCCAGTGCAGACTGTATCAAAACAAAGCTCAATAGACCTCTCCATATCTAGGACTTCTGAAAGCAGTTTCTCAGTGTTGCAGCGTAGAGTTCCGCATTACCATAACATGACATCATATGTCAAAGTTCAACACCATAACATGACAGTATTTCACAGATGTATCCTTATAACAGCTATGAAAAAGGGAAATTTTATTCCCCTCATTTTTATGTATGGATTGAGATCCAAATACAACAAAGGATGATTAAAAAAAATGACTCTGTTAAGAGAACTTTTTAAGTATATTTTACATTTTCCATTCACTGCAAGAAATATAGAAAGGGTCCTAGAGTAGGCTTTTTCTTTCCAGATTCTTACCTTGATATGAACTCCTTAACCACTAGACAGAAAGTAACATTTACTTTTATACTATCTCTAGACCATTCTTTTCTGTACGATTGAACAACTTCAAAAGGAGGGGTAAACACTGTCTCCACCTCAAATCAGCTAATAAGTCAGTATGGTCTGTAAAGAGATGTGAAAAGAATCTGAATATTCCTATTAACAATAGCTTATTGATTCATCAGTCAGGAGATCATTGCAAGTTTTTCTGGCTATGCATTTAGAAGAAAAAAAAAAAAGACCATTCTCACCATCATTGTGCATCACATCCCATCTTGCAGATTTATCAAATGCATGGTGAGAACTCATACTAGATAAAGCCCCTAAAGGGACCAAAGCAGAATAATTCCTAATTTCTGAATTCTGAGTGGCCTTCAGCATGAATGCATTGTTCAGTCATGTTGAGGCTGGGACAGTTCTGGGCATATATGAAAGTGCAAATCTAGGTACCCAATTGTGGTGGGTTAACCTTGACTGGATGCCAGGTGCCCACCAAAGCCGTTCTATCACTCCCCCTCCTCAGCTGGACAGGGGAGAGAAAATATAACAAAGGGCTTGTGGGTAGAGATAAGGACAGGAGAGATCACTCAACCAACTACCGTCACGGGCAAAACAGACTCAGCTTGGGGAAAATTAACTCAATTTATTACAAATCAACCAGAGTAGGGTAATGAGAAAACCAAATCTCAGAACACCTTCCCTCCACCCCTCCCTTCTTCCCGGGCACAACTTCACTCCTGGATTCTCTACCAACCCCCCCCAGCGGGACAGAGGGACGGGGAATGGGGTTTACGATCAGTTCATCACACCTTATTTTCTGCCACTTCATCCTCCTCAGGGGGAGGACTCCTCACACTCTTCCCCTGCTCCAGCGTGGGGTCCCTCCCACAGGAGACAGTCCTCCACGAACTTCTCCAACATGGGCCCTTCCCACGGGCTACAGTTCTTCATGAACTGCTCCAGCATGGGTCCTTTCCACGGTGTGCAGTCCTTCAGGAGCACACTGCTCCAGCGTGGGTCCCCCACGGGGTCACAAGTCCTGCCAGAAAACCTGCTCCTTGGGCTCCTCTCTCCACAGATCCGCAGGTCCTGCCAGGAGCCTGCTCCAGCGCGGGCTTCCCACGGGGTCACAGCCTCCTTCGGGCACCCACCTGCTCTGGCGTGGGGTCCTCCATGGGCTGCAGGTGGATATCTGCTCCACTGTGGACCTCCATGGACTGCAGGGGGACAGCCTGCCTCACCACGGTCTTCACCACGGGCTGCAGGGGAATCTCTGCTCCGGCGCCTGGAGCACCTCCTCCCCCTCCTTCTTCACTGACCTTGGTGTCTGCAGGGCTGTTTCTCTTACATGTTCTGACTCCTCTCTCTGGCTGCCGTTTCTGTCTTTCCCAACTTTTTCCTTCTTAAAAATGTTATCACAGAGGCGTTACCACTGTCACTGATTGGCTCGGCCTTGGCCGGGGGCGGGTCCGTCTTAGAGCCGGCTGGTATTGGCTCTCTCTCAAACACAGGGGAAGCTTCCATCAGCTTCTTACAGAAGCCACCCCTGTAACCCCCCCCGCTACCAAAACCTTGCCACACAAAGCCAATACACCAATAAACTTTAAAATAATAAAAAACAAAGGCTCCTCCAAAGGAGGTGAAAACTCATCAAGAATTTCTAGGATATTGAATTTGGACTTGGTGATCTAAATTCTGCCTATTTATACATCAACATCCTTTTACTGGATCTTACCCTGTACAGTAGTCTGTGATGTAAAGGAGCATGACTCTAGGTTGCCTAAATCCTCAAGCTAAAATCTGAATCGCATGGATCTCTCAAAAATGCAAAACCACTGATCTAAATTTTATTTTATTTAACACATGCTTAACCACACCATGAATGTAAACCTGTATTAATCTCTTCAGTGCTCCAAATTTAAATGTAGGGTACAGCGTTCGGAAGATCTCGCGATGTCACGGAAAGGTAGAAGGCTAGTCGTCGCCTCCCTATGACATATCAGTAATCCCACCTACCGTTGTTAGTATAAAAGGAATTAACTGCGCAATAAAGGACGGAGTTGGCACTCACACCATGTGTGTTATCTGTCTCTTCCCTGGTCCAGGCCGACCAGTGATCTAATCGCGGCACCTTGATATGTAGCACTGCTACATAGTGGTGACCCCGACGTGATCGGCCGCACAGGCGACGATGAGGCTTGCGCAAGCGATTAAGGTATTAAAGGTGTTAGCTTATGAGGTGGGTGCCCGCGGTTCGATTAGGAGGGGCCCCACGGGCGAATGCATCCAATGGATGCTGCGCCGGGGGGACATTGAGTTTCCTAGATAAGTTTTGAGCCCCCCAAATTGGGGAGAGATTCGGGAGTCCTTGCTCCGATCCGAGCGCGGAGCTGCTGAACGATCGCAGAGTTGGGGGAAGGTGGAGCAGGTGGTCGCGGCGGGACGGGAGGCTGAGGCGTGCTGGCTGGCGGCGCGAGCTGCTGCGTCTGCGGGTGCAGCGCCGCCTCGGGAGCAGCGGGGACAGCGCCCTCGGGGACAGCGGGGACAGCGCCCTCGGGGACAGCGGGTCGGACTCAGACGGAGCGGGCGGCCGTGGAGCGGGGCTCGCAGAGTGGTCCGTCTTTGATTGCGGACATGGGCACGGAGGGTGCGGCGGAGACGGAGGTTTTTCCTGCAGAGGCGGCACCAGCAGGACCTGATGCGCCCCCCCCCCAGTATCCGTGAGAGGAGTTGCGGCGGGTGCTTCGGCAGCTCATGGGGAGGGACGGTTTGCAACGCCTCAGGCACAGGCACAGGGCATGCGCGGGCGTGACTTTACGGCAGTTGCAACAACTGCCTTGGCCGCACTTGGGCGTGTCGCGGCCATGGATAGAGCGGACCCCCCTTGCGTGAAAGTTCGGCAGGGGATTGCCGAGAGGTTTACTGCCTTTTTAGATCGGCTTCAGCTTGCTGTGTAGGCGGCAAACCTCCCGGAGGCGGCTAAAGAGGCGATTGTGCTTGAATGTGCTAGGGCTCAAGCTAACCCACAGAGCGCAGCGCTTGTCTCTCATTTGCCAGCGGGTTCGTCGCTAGGCGACATGATACGCCATGTACTGGAGAGAGAGCAACACCGGGAAGCGCGTCCGATAGTGGCGGCCTTGCAACAAGTTTTGCAGGCGGGTACAACCTGATACTGCTTTTGAGGAGGCAGTCTGTAAGCAGGCCGCTAATGAGCAGGATTCTGATTCTGATAATAATTCTTTTGTATCAGGCAGGGTGGACTCTGAAAAAGAGCCGGATTTATATCCCTCATTACCTCCACCGCTGCCTCCCACGGCCTCTGCGCGGCCGGGACCGCTGCCGTGCCGCCGCCGTCCCCCGCCCCCCCACCCCAATCGCCTGGTACTCCCTCTCCAGGGTCTGCAGAACTTAACACGGAACCTGGCTTTGCTGCACTGCCTGTATCTCCTTCTCCTGCTACTCCCTCTAACTCTGTGCCTCTGTCTAATCCATGACGATTCACTTAATAATTTGGGAAAAAATACGCATAGTTTGATGCAACGCTGTCGAGGAAAAGCTCTACAGCAAGGAGATACCATGTTTACTTTTCCTGTTGTATGCACACCTGCCTCAAGAAATGCAAGAACCTCAAGAGTTAGAGTTCTTAGGATCAGTCATCATGAATCCCTGTGTGATGTTTAATTACATCTATAACACCACTCGAAAGGGTCAGAATGTAAATGCTATTTTGCCTGTATATAGAAATGCTACAGCTTGGTGTAACTATATCTATTCCAGAATATCACACTCTTTTTTCTATTCCAGCTGCTTTACCTACGCGGATGTTTTTAATTTGTGGGAATAGAGCGTGGGAGAGGAATTCCATCGAAACTTAACAGGAGGCCATGTAGCCTCGGACAACTTACGTTACTAACACCTGATATTAATATGATTCACAGTAAAAGGCTCACGATAACTGACACAGGTTTAACTGGATGGCTAACAAGTTTGGGAATTACAGGATGATTAAAAGATTTGCTTATGCATGGCTTAGTTATTTTAATTGTAATATTAGCTGTTGTAATGATTGTACCACGTATCATAAAATAGTTGAACGTATGATTGCAAAAGCATTTCATGTAACTTGGCTTGCATAAAAATAATTTTTAAAAAAAAGAGAGAGAGAGAGAGAGAGGAAGAGACAGGAAAAAAAAATTAATGAAAACAAACGGCTGGAGAGGGGGAAGAGAGATGCGGTTGCGGAACACACAGACATGGCAGCTGAAGAGTGAGAACATCTAAGACAAGTAACCCTGCAGACACCAAGGTCAGTGCAGAAGGAGGGGGAGGAGATGCTCCAGGCGCCGGAGCAGAGATTCCCCTGCAGCCCGTGGTGAAGACCATGGTGAGACCGGTCGTTCCCCTGCGGTCTATGGAGGTCCACACTGGAGCAGTGTGCTCCTGAAGGACTGCACGCTGGGGAGGGGACCCATGCTGAAGATCTTCGTGGAGGACTGTCTCCCGTGGGAGAGATCCCACGCTGGAACAGGGGAAGAGTGCGATGAGTGCTGCCACTGAGGAGGATGAAGTGACAGAGATAATGTGTGATGAACTAACAGCAAAACCTCATTTCCCGTTCCCCTGTCCAGCTGTGGAGGAGAGAGTGATAGGATAGCTATGGTAGGTGACTGGTGTCCAGCCAGGATCAACCCATCACATAGACAAAATGCATTATAACATAGAATGAAATTACATTGCAATTGGGAATTTCAAAATTCAAAAACAAGGGCTCTGTGTAACTCCTTTACAAGGGAATGAAAGTGTATATATGAAATTAGCAGAATAAGGTGTTTTTCAAAGAATTGTCTAATACTGTTGAATGCTTAAATCCAAAAACATGATTTGAAGGTTTAAATTTGTGTATCTGAATTTATATTGCTATTGGAGAATTATTAATCATTTGTGTGTTTGCAGCAATCAGAATCACCTGAGGAGCAGTACGAGGATTGCGTCAGTTCGAAGCTAGAGTCCTCGCTGCCTTCCTCGTGAATCTGATGTTCCTAAACAAAAAAGGGGGCGATGTGGGAGCAGCTCGGAACACCTGGCATTTGTTTTCAAGAGTGACCGTTAGAATTTGTTGTGCTGCATGTTTGCCAAGCCTTTGAAGAACTAGTTTCACAAGGTCAGGTTGGAGGATGGCCTTGTGTAGGCCTGGGAAGATGTGGCTGAAGACAGTCACGAGTATGTCTATGGAATGTTTTTATCTTTAACTGTTCTGAGGACTGGCAAACATCCCAGCTGGGTCAGATATGCCCTCCTGTGCTAGTAGTATTGGCTGTGAGTCGTTAGTACTTTCTGGATCTTTGTTGAAACATATATAAGTTGGATTCTTTTGTGAAATAAAGGGAATCTTGCACGGGAAAAAAAAAAAAAAAAAAAAAGGGAAATTGTGGGAGATTTCATAGAAAATGGGGGAACATTTCTTTGAGCCTGATTATTTAGAGTTAGCATAAGTAGCCCGCAGTCAACATGAGTGGACCGGAGTACGCTCCCTTTAAGCCACTACAGTATTTGCATGTTACCGTAGACACCTATAGTAAATATATTCTCGCTACAGCGCACAGGAAGCAGAATAGCTTGGCGGTTGTACAACACTGGCGTGCTTGCATAGCCCAACTGGAGATTCCACGACAGATCAAGACGGATAATGGTACAGCTTATGCTGCGGAAAAGGTGAAACGATTTTGTGCAACCTGGGGTATAGCCCTTGTACATGGCATTCCTTATAACAGCACCGGCCAGGCCATTGTAGAACGAGCACATCGAACCTTAAAGACCCTGCTAGATCGGCTTAGGGAGGGGGACCAGGCGGAGCCCTCCTGCTTACGGGATAATTCACCTGTTCTCCATACACAGCGTCTCCTGTTAACTGCGTTAACTTCATTAAATCAGACAATTCGGGGGGACCTGGACCAGACGACGGTGCAACGACATTTTACGACTAGGGAAGAGAAAGGCCCCTACCCACTGGTCCGTGTGCGTGATCCCCAGACACGCCAATGGGACGGACCGTTTGAGCTGCGTTGCCTCGGGCGGGGGTACGCCTGTGTACAGATACCTGAAGGGCTACTGAAATGGGTCCCTAGTCGCATGGTTCGTCCTGACCTAACCTTGTAGTGTTTGAGTGTTTTTCTTTACAGATTGCTGTTATCCTTTCCTGGCTTGTGATGTCTTGGGTATCTGCTACGAATTTCTGACGCTGGAGCAATTAATAAACAAGATAACAGAACTGCAGAAGCAAGAAGGCGCTGCAAGACCTTTATAGCAATTAAGAAAACTGTCATTTTGGCTTGGAGCATTTAGCTGCGGGATGGGGACTTAGGAGTTGGTTTGTATCTTTGTTAAAAATCGGGGTTTCTTTTATTCTTGTGTATTTTATTAGGTATAATGTTGCTTTTACTGTGTTTAATTAATTGTGTTCATATATCTTGTAGGTCACCTTAGCCGACATAACAGGTCAAGATTCTCTGTGCACTGCAACCACATCACAAAGCCCGTGAACCAATAGACAGGATGGCTATGACTCGTGCGGCATGCCTGGCCAGCGACCGCATGTGCCATAGGCTCCCTATGTTTCAACTGAGGCGAATTTTGGCACCCGCTGGCCACGTGTGCTAAAATCTGTTCCTCTGCAAATGTACAAATACCGGGATTTTCCGAAGAGCATCGGGCTGGTGTACGGCAAGGCCATCGTTGCCTCTGTGGGGACGCCCACGTAAAGCTGACACCTACCGATTGCTGAGCTGAGTTCGCGGATGGTGGTGACTAGATCTGCTAATGCTCTTTTTATAGAAAAAGGGAGGGGGAATTGTTGTGGGAACATTTTCAGCTAACGGTCACAAGAGCATTCCAGACGCCTTTAGAAGGCCTTGAACAGAATAAACAAGAAGACAAAAATAAGAAAGATACCAATTAGAAAAAACACAGGTGCATATTCCACGATAAAGAGAACTTGGCACAAACAACCTCAATTTGGCAGTTTATCTTGACCAATTAGACTGAGATAAGTCTCGTATGTTTAGTTAGTATGACCAATTATATTTTATGTTTATGCGCGTGTGCAGTGTTGATGCAGCCAATCATTGAGTGCAACTGGACGCGTGGACAGTGCATGAATAGTGTGTGTAACCAATGGGAGCTAGTTGGACATGAGGAGGGGGAGATGTAGGGAACACTGTTCGGAAGATCTCGCGATGTCACGGAAAGGTAGAAGGCTAGTCGTCGCCTCCCTATGACATATCAGTAATCCCACCTACCGTTGTTAGTATAAAAGGAATTAACTGCGCAATAAAGGACGGAGTTGGCACTCACACCATGTGTGTTATCTGTCTCTTCCCTGGTCCGGGCCGACCAGTGATCTAATCGCGGCACCTTGATATGTAGCACTGCTACAAAGTGCGGGATGCAAGAGGCATCACCAAAGGTAACGCTTGCAGTAGCGGAGGCTGCTGCCCTGGATGAAGCCTCAGATAATGCCCCAACCGTGCCTGCCCCACCTTATGTGCCTAATGCTCTTTCTCTGTCTTCTGAGTCTGCTCTGCCAGCTGCCGGAATCTATCCTATGGTTTCTAATGTCTTACCCAAACCCGCTGCCATGCAACCGGGGGTGGCGGGCAAAGCCCCCTTACCTGTATTGCATGTATTTACTAACCAACCTTGGAATCCTAGTGACTTGGCTCTATGGGGAAGTAAAATGCTGAGACTGAGGGAGGATGATGAGAAACGTGCCCAACTATTTTCTAACATATGCACTGCACAGACCCAATTGGGAAGATACCCGGGTGTTGCTGAGGGAATTATTCTGACCCGATGAGCAAGATAAAATAATTAATAAGGATGCTGAATTAGCTCAACAAGGAAACCAAAACCCCTGGCCAGCAAATGATCCAAACAGGGACTATAATGATGCAGGGGTGTGATGGAAAAGGACTTAACTGCAAGGTTCAAGCAAACGACTTGAACTTCACTTATAGACTTAACTGCAAGGTTCAAGCAAATGGTTTATTTGAACTTCACTTACAGACTTAACATGCCACTATTGCAGGTTTTACAGATACAATGGAGGAATGTACTACTGCAATTTTTTAAGGCAAGAGTAGTACATTATTACAACCACAAGCGATTCACAGACAACCACAAGCACACACGCGTTTACAAACTTAAAGCATAAACAATATTCACTTACCCCTCCAGGTAAGGGCTTTCAATCCCAGGGGAGTTACCTCAACCAGCGTCCCGATCAAGGTGGGGCGGGGGAGGGTGTTTCCTTCGCAAGCCAACTGCATAGTTAGAGAAGTGACTCCCCCCTTTCCAACCTGAATCTTAGGGGTTTTATCCCCTGACTTGTGGAATGGTGTGTATGACTATGTCTGAGTGGATTATGATATATGCCTAAATGGATTATGTATATCTGAGTGGAGTTTCCCCTTATCATTCCTTTGTTGGTCTGTGATTGTTTGAATACACAAGCTTGTCATTGGAAACTGAAGCTGAAACCCTCCAGGTTTTGGGGTTTTTTTTACCTTGCTTCCTCAGGCAACTGAATAGTGGTTGGATTGAGACTCAGGGCATACTATTTGTTAAGGGATTTCAAGGCTCAGTTCAGGTTTTGGTTCTTTGAATGGTGCAGCCACCGCCCTGTTTAGTTTAGGGTTTATCAGACAGCCCAGGGCTAAGCTGTCTACACAGCTCCCTGTGAGTCGTCTCTGCAGAGAGACAGGGCCTCAAGGCAATCCAAGGCTGGGTCACTTTTGTAACCCCCCCATGAGTTGTCTGTGTGCACTAGACATGGTGAAACTCGTTTGTGAACTATGAGCCGGACAATCCACACAAGAGGACTGAGCCACTTGTGAGACAGGGCTGTGAAATTTAGTAGAAGCCATTAGAGCATGTGGGGAACTAGGGATAAAATGGACTAAAGTACAAGAATGCAAGCAGAGACGTGACGAGCATCCTAGTGATTTTTGTGGACAGCTCCAAAAAGCTCTGCTGAAATATGGAGGAATGATGCTGATGTACTTAAGAAATTATGTACTTAAGCCACCTTAAGAAGACCACAAAGGTCTTGTGAAACAAGATACCCTTTGTATAAACAAGGCATGCCTTGCTAACGACTGTGCCCCTGAAGAAGAACTGGTGACCTGTGGAAAACAGACTCCACAATAAGTGAGATTGTAAAGTAGGTATGTTTATTCAGCGCTGGGCAGCACGGGGGGTAGTCCCACCAAAGTCGTGCGCCCCTGACGCGGCAGTTCGATTCAAACTTATACAGTCAAGTGTTACATATACATAGAGTTTCGCAATACGCCTATACATAGGCATGATCTATCCCTGCTTCGTATTAAAATTAGTTCCAAAAGTCACAAGGCCGGTCTTGGCTGGTTTTTGGGGTCGACTGCTGCTTCTTATCAGGGACTATCTCCTGCCCCAGCCAGACTCAACAATGCAAATGTTAAGCATCATTTCTCATCCCCTTGGGCCAACAATGCAAACGTTAAGCATCACTTCTCATCCTCTTGGGCCATGTCTACCTCTATTGAAATTTCTTTAACTTCACTATAAGCTAGATAATTATTAAACAGTTCTTATCTACATCCATATATCTACTATATCTACTAAGGTTCCTTTGGCTCCCCGTTTCAGTCACCCCTTTTCTAGAAAATAGTAAATTCTTTTACTATATCCAACTCTAGTACTTCTAATGCATTGTTTCCCTATCTAGCATTCTCTCAAAATATTTGTTGGACTCGAGTTTTCGTCGCAACTGATTCTTTTTCCATTCGCTGTAGGAATCCCCTGTGCTTTGGAAACACCATAAGCCACATCGAATTGTTGTACAAAGGATTATGAGCAGAAAAATGATTACAGATGCTATCACAAACAGTTGTTTTAGTCATGTTAAATTTGGCAACCAGGAAGTTAGTTTTTCCCATATCTCAGAAAATCCCCATGATGTGTCATCCATAGTGATAAGATGTAACTCCTTAGAAATTTCCCAAATCTTTCTAATATCTGTCTCTACTTGCTGTCTTTCATTTAATAAGCACAACAGCTTTGATTTATAAGTACGCACACCCCCCCCTTCCTTTGCGGTTAACATATCAAATGCAAGGCGATTTTGTATCATTATCTTTGCCAAGGAATCAATTTCGGCTTGTAATTTTCCTAGAGCGTCAGCAGTAGTATTGGCTAAAGTCTCGACCACCGCTGATATATTGACTATTGCTTTTTCCAATTCAGATACTGTCCTGGGTTCAGCTGGGATAGAGTTAATTTTTACAGGAACCTGGGAGGTGGGGGGGGGCATAGCCGGGGCAGCTGACCTGAACTAGCCAAGGAGCTATTCCATACCATGTGACATCATGCCCAGTATATATATGGGGAGTGGGCCGGGGGGAGGGCTCTCCTGCTCTCTCTCTCGACTTTCGGTGGGGGAAGTAGCTGAGCGTCGGGTCCCGGGTGGTGAGCAGTTGCACTGTGCATCACTCCTTTTTTTGTATACTCTTTCATTAGTACCGTTGTTGTTGTTGTAACTTTTGTGTGTTGTCCCAGTAAACTGCCCTTATCCCAACCCTCGAGGTTCCAGTTTTTTTTTCTTTTCTCTCCTCCGTCTCCCCCCTATCCCACCGGAGGGGGGCGGGAGGAGTGAGCGAGCGGCTGCGTGGTCCTTTGTTACCGGCTGGGCTGAAACCACGACAGATACTCTAAGCATTGGGAAAAGCCATCGTACCACACTGTGGAATGTGGTGCCTCGTTCTATAAGAGGGTTAGAGGTTCTTTTAGTCCTCGTGTGGTGCCATGGGGATCGGAATATTCCCTGTAATTTTCCTAAGATAGGGAGTGTTTGTGGGATTATTATTCCCTCTGTGCATTCTCCCCACCAATCGATAGGTAAACTCTTATGTGCCTTCCCGTTTGCACAAAGGTACCAACGCCCGTCAGGGAGATTACAATTGGACGGCTCCCGAGGAGGAGGAAGATAACAACTCCCTGTTAGATTTCCCCATCCTGTATTAGCTATCCCTGTAGAGTGTGATTCATTACATCGAAAGCAAGTTCCATTCAGTGTCCCAAGAAAACTAGAAGTGTTGGCATAATGGGGGCGCATCATTACGGGGTCTCCCCCTCTGCCTCTTTCCATATCTTTTAATCTCCAAGACCAATTGTATCGATCATTATCATGTGGGTCTCTGCTATCCAGATCAAGTTTATACTTCACTATAGTTCTGGAACCATTTCCATATAAACAAGTATAGTTGGCAGTTCTATTCAATAGTGTTTTAGTGCTGTTTGTTCTGAGGGGGACACCAATAAATGAGAAGGTTTCTCCTTGTCTGGGTATTAAGGTACACATCCAACAGCTTGATACATTAATATCCTTTGCTAGCTCCTGGTTATATCTGACAAACAGGTTTTCATCCCACACCTTACAGAGTCCCCACAACTCCCCATATTACCGTGTAAAAACTAAATGTCCATCGGGTTTTGTGGTGACTTTCCATGGAGTTTTGGGTGTCTTTTTCACTCTGGTGTGATGAATCCAAGCATTCTGTTCCTTGATTCTGATTGCAGTAAAGGAGGTGAGTAGTACTTGGAATGGTCCTTCCCACTGTGGCTCCAGGGTTTTTTCTGTAAGAGACTCCCGAGCTTTAGCCATTCTTGTTGGGAATGCTTCTGGCCAACCTCTTGGCTGGTGGTGATGGCGTATCCCGCATGTTGATTACCATTTAGGACGTAACTGCTTCCGTCTGTGAACCAAGTTTCCCCGTTTTCCATGGGGCTGTCTTTCAGGTCTGGGCGGCTTGCGTATGTTGCTTCGATGGTTTCCAAACAGTCATGATGTAACGGTTCTCCTGTGTTCCCGCTGAGAAAAGAAGCGTCCATATTATACAATCTTTCTCTGTCTTGGTGGCGATCAGGATATCATCCACATACTGCAACAGCTTTCCCTCCTCAGACGGGGTTTCCCAGGATTCCAAGTCTTTCGCAAGCTGATTGCCGAAAATGGTAGGACTATTCTTAAATCCTTGTGGCAACACCGTCCAAGTGAGCTGGGTCTTTCGACCACTCTTGGGGTTTTCCCATTCAAATGCAAATAATTTTTGGCGGCTTTCGGCCTTCCTTGATCCTAACTTCAACAGGTGGAGCACTTTTTGCTCTCCAGGTGCATCAGTAGCCCATACCCCTGGGTACACTTGGTTTAAGATGTCCTCGTTAATGCTTCCTTCTAGGGGGAGACTGGTTAAGGTTAGGCTCAATATTTGAATATATTGCTGATCTTTTACCTCCAGAGTAATTTCTCCCTTTTCAAATACAATTTTTGCTCCCAATTGTTCCAACAAGTCCCTTCCCAAAAGTGCCTTTGGGGAGTTGGGCATATATAAAAATTTATGAATGCCCCACTGTTTTCCTAATTTATATTCTAAAGGTTTACAAAAATATGCCTTTTCACTTTGGCCAGTCGCTCCTTTCACCATGACATAATCATCTCCTGGGGCATCAAAGCTTGATTCAGAACCGAGTATGTTGCTCCTGTATCTACCAAAAATTCTACCTCTTGTTGTGTTTTCCCTAGCTTAATTATAACCAGTGGATCCGCTAGGGTAGATTCCCCAGGTTCCCGTCAATCTCCGTTCACATGGGCTACCGTTCTTCCTGTTTGAGCCCTCTGATCCTCCTTCTTGTTCTTTGGGCATTCCTTTTTCCAATGACCAAATTTCTTACACAAAGCGCATTGATCCTTGCCGAGTCGGGGCAAGTCTCGTCTAGGCCCTCTTCCTCTTTCTTCCTGGATAACAGCCAGTAATTTCCTTTGCCCTTGCCTATATCCTTCCTCTCTGTTACTAAATACTCTCCATGCTTCATCCAACAATGTTTCTAAATTCCTACCCTCTGTAGGGCATAATTTCTGAAGTTTGTGCCTTATATCCCCTGTAGATTGACCCAAAAACAGGGAGACTAATTGTTGTACTCCTACCTCTGACCCAGGATCCAGCGGTGTGCTGCGACGCATCACATCCCTCAGTCGATCCAGGAATTCAGATGGAGACTTGGAAGGACTCTGTTTGACTGCATATAAAGCTGACCAATTTATAGTTTTGGGGATTGCCCTCTCCATTCCTTTTGTAATCCAATCCTGATACCCCTGCAATCTTTCCACATGTGCAGATCTATTAACATCCCACTTTGGGTCTTGGAGAGGGAAATATTCCTTAATGTCCCCTTCTGTGATCTTATAATGATCTTCAGAAAGGTTCCCTGCTGTTTTTAAAATCAGCTGTTTCTCTGTCTCAGTCATATATTCCAATAATAGCTGTATATCCTTCCAATCAGGGTTATGCTGTTTTACAATAAATTGGAAATGCTTAGTTACACTTACCGGATCACTCCTATAATCTTTTGCAACCTTTTTCCATTCCCCTAGGTCAGCAGTAGAAAAGGGTATTTTGCTGTCCAGGCGGGGGGTCGGAGTTCTATCCGAGTCTGCATCCTGTTCCTGTGGTCGAGGGGGAGGCTTAAACAAATCAATTAGCTTTGTACATCTTTGTCCAATATTACATGCCGAACAGCACCGCCTCAGTTTACCTCTAAGCTCCTTGTTGTTTTCTTGCTCAAGTGCAAGCACCATGGGGTCCTGTGGGGGTACCATTCCACAGTCCCTTTGCCACTCCGGATGGTTTCGGAGGGTGAAAAACATGTCTGCATACGAAACCTCATCCCATTTTCCTTCTCTCCTTAAAAACAGCATTAGTTGTAATAGAGTATTATAATCTATTGACCCATTAAGTGGCCACTTAGCATCACCTTCTAACTTATACAATGGCCACCACTGATTGCAATATTTAATAAGGTTCTTTTTACTTTCCCTACCTCCGGTCCCAACAATATCTTTCCAGTGGGCAATTACACAACCCAGAGGACTCTTCCTCAATATTCCCCCTTGATTCTTTCCCATTTTATAACTTCTCCTTTTAATAAGCTTCCATGCAAATTGTTTCTCACACCTCTTTATAGTCTTCTCCCAGTTTTCCTCCCACACGTCCCGAATTTCTGGGATTAAATTTTCCTTTCCACACACCAATTTCACTATTTCGGCTACTTTTCCAACCACAAACAATCTCAATTATATACGTAGCCCATCCCCTCTTATCCCAGGGAGTCCAAACCTGACACTCAGGGCATTCAATATCCCCTCCACAATCTATTTGCAACCTCTGTTTACACCACACACATTCCAGGACATATGAGGGCATACACTCATTTCCTGGATGTAAAAGACACCATTCAAATACCCACATTTATGCGATACACCATACAGGGACTTTCTTATACCAACACCACAACATGATTAAGATAATCAAACTCAAACTTACAATTACAACGCTAACATATAAATTCAAGTTCCAAATCATCAGTGAGTCACACTTCGTTCGTCTCCGGCCGTACCCCTTGTGGAGTTACGAAACTGTGGATCAGAAGTCCACACACGCTCCGCAGCTGAGCTGCGTCTCTTTTACTCAAACATTCAATTCACAGTTTTAGACATTTACACATTAACAAGCATATATACACATATAAATCTCAACATAACATTTCCACATACTCACACAAAATCTTTAACATTAAATTTCCAATCATTCACATCATACAGTCATCGCTCCAGTTGACAACCTTTCAGCAGCTGCAAAAATGTACCAAGCGCAATTGCAAGGGGGTCCACTTACCCCAAAAATGTACCAAGCGCAATTGCGAGGGGGTGCGCTTACCCTTCTCCTGCCTCTTATATACCAGTCATCGACGGGTCCATCCTGGCTCCTGATACTGGAATGCAGCGGTCACCCCGGATTTGCTCGATCTACCCCCCAAGATCGCTGGCGGCCGCTCTATCAGTCAGCAAATCCCCCCTTGTTACCATACAGGGTACCCTCCTCCCATACGGGGACTTTGCTGCACGCCAGACATCTCTGTGCGATTTACCAGCTGCCCCGGCCTGTACCTTTACAGGCTCCCTTTGTGAAACATACCGTTTGGTCCGCAGCTTCAGGAGGTCGTTGTCTGCTCCCGCGGTGAGCGGCTGGCAGCGGAGGCTCCTCCGAGGAAAGTGCTCGGGGTGCGCCGAGGGCCGTCCGCTCCGCAGTCGGTCCCGCAGCCAAGCAGAGAGTCTCCTGGCTGGCTCGCCAAACTGACGTGCGGAAACGGACTCCACAATCAGTGAGATTGTAAAGTAGGTATGTTTATTCAGCGCTGGGCAGCACGGGGGGTAGTCCCACCAAAGTCATGCGCACCTGACGCGGCAGTTCGCTTCAAATTTATACAGTCAAGTGTTACATATGCATGGAGTTTCGCAATACGCCTATACATAGGCATGATCTATCCCCGCTTCGTATTAAAATTAGTTCCAAAAGTCACAAGGCCGGTCTTGGCTGGTTTTTGGGGTGGACTGCTGCTTCTTATCAGGGACTATCTCCTGCCCCAGCCATCCTCAACAATGCAAACATTAAGCATCATTTCTCATCCCCTTGGGCCAACAATGCAAACATTAAGCATCACTTCTCATCCTCTTGGGCCATGTCTACCTCTACTGAAATTTCTTTAACTTCATTATAAGCTAGATAATTATTAAACAGTTCCTATCTACATCCATATATCTACTATATCTACTAAGGTTCCTTTGGCTCCCCGTTTCAATACCATACATCAGGATTGATTTCTGCTTCATCAGTGGGATTTAAAGGGTACAACTTCACCACAAGATTATCATTCTCCAACGATAAATTAATCCCTAAACTAACAATTAAATCCCTTCCCAAAAGATTATATTCCGCTTCAGGCACCATCAGAAATTTACCCACGCAAAATTTTTGAGGAGCCTCTATTTCAATAGCCTGAGTTTCATATACTTTAAACGGTTCTCCCTTTGCACCTACAATATTTATGGTGTTTTTAGTAAGGGTGCAACCGGAGGGTAGTTTTTGAACGGTGGATCTCTCGGCTCCTGTATCTACTAAAAATTCTACCTCCTCCTTTTGGGGACCTAATTTCAATTTTACTCGGGGCTCCGTAGATGTTTTAGTCCCCAGTAAGTAGAGCCTCTGACCCCCCTATTCATTTTTAAACATCTGCTCATCCTGTTGTTTCTTTCTACAATTCCGCTTCAAGTGCCCTCTTTTCCCACAATAATAACATTCAATTCCTGCTTCTTTATTTTCTGGTCTAGTTGGCTTTCCTTCTTTGCTGGGTCCCTTGCTGTCTGTCCTCATGGACCCTGGTTTGTTAACTCTCTGTCCTTCTCGGACGGCTGCAACTAAAATTTTGGCCTGCTTCTTCTGACTTTCCTCATCTCTGCGTACATACACCTTCTGAGCCTCTCTCAACAACTCGTCCAACCCTCTGTCCTGCCAGTCTTCCAACTTCTCTAATTTCTTCCTTATGTCCACCCACGATTTAGCCACAAACTGTGTTTTCAGCAGGGCTTGACCCACGGCTGTATCAGGGTCAATTCCCGAATACAATTGCAAGCTTTTCCTTAATCTTTCTAACCAGTCAGTCGGCGTTTCATCCTTTTTCTGATACTCATTAAAGGCCTTATTTATATTTTGACCTCTGGGAACCACTTCTCGTATTCCCTGAATTATTATGTCTCTTAAATCACTCATATTCTGTCTATCTCCTGCAACTTGATGGTCCCAATTTGGTCTCTGTAGGGGCCATTTCACATCTCCCTGGGGTCCATGCTGATGTTTTTGGTCCCAGTGTCTCATCCCTGATCTCCTAATCATATCCCTTTCCTCAGATGTGAAGAGTATCCTTAAGATAGCCTGAATTTCATCCCAGGTGTAAACACTAGGGCCCAAAAATTGATCTAGTCTTTCGGAGACCCCTAAAGGGTCCTGGAGTAAACTTCCCATTTCTTTCTTAAATTCTCGGACGTCCCCAGAATTTATGGGTACCGATACAAATCCCACTCCACCCTGATTTCCCCCCATGGCAACTTCTCTTAGGGGCAATAACTGTGTCGCTTCCTGGTCTCTCTGAGTCCTACTCCAGGTTTTCATCCCCTCTGTTTCTGCCGGGGCAGAAGGGGTCGGGTGAGTGGGTAATTGAGGATATATTCGGGGTGGGGATGGAGGGGGTGATGGATTCGGGGATGGCGGGGGATTTGTAGCCGGGACATACGGGGGTGGGGAGGGTTGGTTAGTTGGGTCCCACTGTTCGCGTGGGGGTCCCTTCGTCTTTTTCTTTTCGGTTAAGGCAAAAATATGATTCCTAGCCGAGGATATTATCCAGAGGCTGGCATATTCACTTTCTTCTAAACTAAAAGGTTCTTTCTGGTTCACATATATATTCAGGGCTTGACATACCCAATCCTCAAGTGACCCAAAGACTGGCCAATACAATTTATCAGCCCTAATCTGTTCCCCCCCCATATTTCCATACAGTAATGTATCATCTTTTCCTTATTTTTCCCTTTACGAGATGGCCAATCATCCCAATATTTAATCATTAATCCCAAGGGACTATCTACCGGTGTATCAGGTAAATGGCTCTCCTCCTTTTTGAGGGTACTTCTCCGTGAGTCCCCTCCCAGGCCAGAAACTTTACTCTTTTTCTGCCCCATCGTCTTGAGGTGCCTTCTTTCTCTCAATACCTTTCGCTTCCCTCCTTCGGTGGCCAAGTCCCTCGCGGGAGATTGGAACCGCACCTAGAAGAGGTCCGCACTCGCTTCGCAGAGTTTTCTGTGTCTCACACACTCGCACACTCAAGGAATCCCGTCCCCAACCAGCGGTTTATACTTATGTATCTCTGCCGCCTGGATCTTCGTGCACGATTTTACAGGGTGTTAGGAGAGCTCATCTTTCTTTCCTTGCTTGCTACACTCAGGTAATTTGGGTCCGTGAAGGTCAGAGCGAGTCTGGAGCGGGACCTGCCAACCCAGGACCATCCAAAGATGGGGGCGCCCTCCCGAGTTTGGGGTCACGCACCAGCCTGACTCTGATCATGTCGGGGTCACCAAATTGTTATTAACCGACAGAGCCAATTCGATATAGAATTCATATATTTATTGAGAATAGCAAGCAAGCAGCGCTGGGCGGCCGGGGAGTCTGCGCTCCACCTATGGCTCGCGACTTCCTGTTATAGTTACATTCCTTTTATACAGTTCATGTACCCCTTTCTTGTGAGTCTCCGCCTTGTCCCGCTTCCTCTTTCTTCACTGGTGTAGGTTTGTTGCTGGGCAGATTCGGTCGATCTTCTCAAGGGGGAATGTCTTGTGATGTAGAGAAGTACAGTCGTGGCAGAGTTAACCTCCTTATCTGGTAAATTATAGCCGTTGCCCTTTTCCCCGTGACCTTTACGCAACATTTAAGCAAGCCTTGCTCTTTTACACAAAGCATTTGTTCAATCACTATATGTCCCTTCCCCCTTCCCGACTGGTATGTAAGCCTTATTGTCTTCTTTTAATTTTTAACACGAATTACACAATGTTGGGGAACAATTTGGTTCCCTGTCGATTACACAAATTATGTAAGAAGGTCCCCTTCCTTATCAACATGTATACAAAAAAATCCATATGAATATCCACTTGGTTAGCAAGATTTGGGTCTTTAAACTTCACGGATCTTCAAGGACCTGCAGAAGGTAAGTGCTGTGCACTTTAAATTCTGTGCAGATCCACACTGACAGAGGTACATGGTGACAATGAACCCAGAACTGGAAGGACAGGAATTGTGACCCTCCTGTCTGAACTCCATGAATGGAAGAAATGGTGCCATTTCCTTATCCAGGAAATTTATTCCCACAGGGAAAAAAACCCAACAGCAGCAGCAAACAAACCAGACCCCAAACTAAGATACTGTAGAACAATTATATTTAAAAGGATTAACATAGAAAACATCACCTTGATAGAGATTTATATGTTTACTTTTGCATAATGCCTCGCTTTTGTACCCTCACCCCTCAGTGAATACGGCGGGTGCTGCTGGGGGGGAGGGGGGAAGAGGGGGAAGGGCCAGGCCGGCAAAGGCGGCCGTGCCCCGCTTAGCTGCCGGCCTCGGCCCGGCTCCCTGCCTACAACCTGGTCAGGACTAGCCGCTTCACGAACAAAAGCTTTGGGCGAGATCTGTAACTGGGCGATATGCCGAGCATTACCCCGACAGAATCGTTGCTATTTTTGCTGTTAGCCAGGCAACCCGTGGCTGAGAGGGAGAACCCGTACCGGCAGCGGCCAGACTCCGGGGCCCGGCGCTCACCGCCCGCTGCCCGATTTCAGCTACCAGCTCCTTCCGAGACACCTCTCGGCCAGCCAGCCAGCCAGGGCCCCCAGGCCATGCCAGGCAGTGAGACGAGACGAGACGAGACGAGACGTCGAAGCCCTCCGGACGAGGAGCCCTCACACCCCCCGCCACAGACGTTTTTCTTTCAGTTCTTCAGTACCTATCTCAACACCGCACTGCAAGCTCGCAGTGGAGCCCTGGCTCCACCAGGGAGTGCTCCGACTCTCTGCGCAAGACGGAAGCAATAACACAAGAAAAACGCACACGACAGGGAAGATACGCGCAAGCGGCGGAGGAAATCGCCGCCGCGACTCGACTCGCGCATGCGCGACGGGGTTGTTTTTCACAAAGCTGTTCGCAAAGTGAGCTGGTAGCGTGTGGGCAGCTGTCTTTGTGAGGAGATCGCAGCGCTGGGCGGCTGTTGTCTCCTCAGTAATTCCGATGAAGCGTTTGTAGGGGACACGCTGATCTTGTTGGCAGGCTCTTTGCGTGGCAGAGGCGTTGTTCAGTCTAGAGTGAGGATCGCATTTTGTATGAGGCCTTTGATTTTTTTTTTCTTACAGTATATTTTTATAGACTTTGTTATAAAGTATGGTGCTGGGAAAGGTGAAGAGTTTGACGATAAGCTTTGACTGTCTCAATGACAGCAATATCCCTGTCTATTCTAGCGGGGACACAGTCTCAGGAAGGGTCAGTTTAGAAGTTACTGGGGATATTAGAGTAAAATCTCTTAAAATTCATGCAAGAGGACGTGCAAAAGTACGTTGGACTGAATCTAGAAATGCTGGATCCAATACTGCCTATACACAAAATTACACTGAAGAAGTAGAGTATTTTAACCATGAGGACGTTCTACTCGGGCACGAAAGAGGTAAGCTTTTCACTTATTCATTCACTACATGCAGACATTTTTCCAGAAAAAGACATATCTTTGCATCGTCTTGGTTTATCCCTTTTTAATATGCAAGTCTCATAGAGTTCACTGTTTCTAAAGATGAGGAAATGCTGGCTATGTTCTTGAGTTTTATTTTCGATTATTTGAACGTTTACTTAACATTAAAACCGTGTTGAGGTGTATTTTCAAAGTACCTGCAAACAGGGCTTTCTTAAAATACCTGCCTTTTAACAGAGTCTTTTCATAAGGATTTGCATTTTTTAATACATTTTTTTTGATATGCAGTGTCTTTTTTTTCTTAGTGTTATTAGCAGGTTTTGTTTCTCTATGGGGAAAATAACTGTTAAATCAAAACCAGATATGCAGTAAATTACTTTCTTGATAGCATCCTATCGAATCACAAGTGTAATTAAAATATAACACTAGACTTTTTGATACATAATAGATACAGGTCTGACTTTCAGACTGATATGCGATGATTTTTAAAGTTGGTTCATTGTTGTCAGATAAAAGATTCCCTGTGGCTTACTTTGACATACTATCACCACCCCACCTGTAATTTTCCATCTCTTCCTTTGTTCTAAACTAGTATACTTGTAAATTACTTTCATTTCTTTTATTCAACCCCTCTATGGGGGACCCAAATGTAAAAATCTGTATGAAAGGCCAAATAAGAGGTCATGGTTGTACAATCAGAGCATCGCTTCTGAGTTGGGGAGTTCTGGAACCTGCATTCAATGAAAACCTGGTCTGCTAAGTCCCTATAGAAATGGAAAGTGCCCTGCAAATTCCCTTATTTTGGGTATGGAAATGGGGTATTACATTGTGAGCAGGATTGTGGGTCTTAAGTTTGCTAATCTATTGTTCGCATAGTTACGTTGTGAAAGTATAAGGGACTCTAAGCTTGTTTTTTTTCTGAAGTTTCCAGCCTTTGTTAGAAGCGGTTCAATCCTGTTTGGGACCGGTCCTGGGAAGAAGGGAGGGAGTACTCCTCTCTGCAGATTGGTTGCACACGTCAGGTGGTGGCGATGACTTAATTTCTAGCACAATAAAACGTTAAAACTGATTACATAATTTGGGTCGGATGTTTTGGTGTGTTGTTTTGGTTTTGTGTTTGATTTTGTTGTTTTTTTTTTTTAAATATGCAGCATACTTACTGCAGAGATCCTCTGCAGTAAAATGCAATTTTTAAAGAAGTTCGGCTACAGATTGCATTGAGCCTTTTATTAAGCGCTTCTGAAGTAAATACTGTAGCAGAGTGGAGTTGCTATTGATTTTAATTATGTCACCGTGATGCAAGCAAGCACGGGTCACTCATGAGGTGGCTTTGTAGCTCAAATGTTCTTTATACTGCCGCCTTAGAAATAATTCTCTCGTGTGAAAGTTCGTTCACCTCTGGTTTGCAGATGACAGAAACGTGCACGAGTCGTTCATAGCAGGATGTATGCTTACAAGTAGGAGGGCGACCCCATGCTTCTAACTGTCTGCTTAAGCAGCAGCAATGACTTTGCATGTGGACTGTAGATTCAAATGCTGACCCCGATAGTAGGTGCTTGGTTTTGGCTGGAAAGGGAACAAAAGGTGGCAGGGAAGGGACAGATCTGACACGTTCCGACACCAGAAGCGAGACAGGGTGCGCACCACTGCATGTGCGGCACGTAAAAACTTAAGCAGATGTCCCGGGACACCGCTGCCCCTCTCTCGGCTGCAGGGGCAGGACTGCGAACACTCGCTGCACGGAGTGGAGTTTAACTCAACACCTTGTACCCTAGCGTAGTCTGGAAGGCCGCTCCCTGTCCCCGCCTTGTCATTGTCCTGCTGGGGTTTGTTAGCCTGTTGCTAAGGCGATGCCAGCCGCTGATTATAGGGGGCTGGGACGTGGGGGGAAGAGCGAGGCTGAGGGAGCAGGTTCCCTTGCCCACACTCTGGTGGGGGCGGGGCGAACGGGCTCTGGCTACCCCGAGGTCAGCCCTGTGCGGGGTTGGGGGTGCTCCGGGCCCCGCTTCCCTGAGGAGTTAGCAGAGTGTATGCACGGGGTGGGGGCACTAGCTGTGAAGTGAGGAGTACAAGTTTACCTTGCTGGGAAACTGGGGGGTGGGGTGTTTCAATTCAGCAGTTACTGCTTTCTCCCATGCTGCCTGCCTTTCCTCCCACCCCCTGGTTATGGATCCGATCGCGGCCTTGGTAGGACGTTGGGGGCGCTGCGCTGCTAAGGGGGAGTGCTGTCACCCTGGTCACTTTTTGTTGGGAACAGGGTCTGCCTGGCAATGTCGGCCTTGATGGCTCAGAGGGCACACTGCCTTTCTTGGGAAAGTCCATCTCTGGGGACAGACAATAAGCATTCAAGCTCCTGCCATGCACATCCACTGGGCCATCAAGGGGCTGTGAGCAGGGGTGGCCATTGGGACATATGGCCCTGCAGCCTCTCACATACCTCACTCGGTTGTCTTTCCCCTCCCGTGCCCCTGGCCAGCGCTATCCGTAATCGCGTTTCAGTAATGGTCAGCACGCGCTCCTGAGAGAAGTGCAGGACTGGGGTGTCACCTTGCGCATAGTGCAGGGCAGGCCGGGGCAAGCCAGCAGCATGGACCTGTGGTATGAGGAGATGAGATGGTGAGGCATGGGCGGTGCCCCTCCCTCTCTCCTTACCTCTGCGGTAGTCATGGTGGGGTGTAACGTATACTGTATGCATATGAGTAGCTGGAAGGGGATCTGCTTGTGCCTGTTTAGGCCAGTCCTCTCCTGCTCCAGCCTAGTCTGTGATTGACAGCCCGGTACTTGTTTACCACAGTTCTGCTGCTGCTGCTCAGGCTCAATGAGACTGCTGATCTGGCAGGAAGGAAGTGAAGAAGGGATGAAAAAACTCGTGTGCAAGGAAAATATTTAATTTTTCTAAACCAAACAAAAACCTCCAAGTGTTTTTTAGCAAAAACCCCATTATAGACATTGTTTTGCTCTTTCAGTGTATTGAAGATTGTTATTTCATGATGTTACATGCTGAGGATACATTTGTATAGTGTGTTTATATTTTTGCATAGGTTTGTTTCAGCATTTCTGGTGTGCTAAAGAAATTAGAGCATCAGCATTTTTGTAGGACAATGGGAACTAAACAAACAAACAAAAAATCTTAAAACGTACCAACGTTCCTTCATGATGTTTCAGACTATTAACAATAGGTAGTGTCTTTTGCATAATCCCACTATATGTGTTTTTATTACCCTGTGGTGGGTTGACCCTGGCTGGATGCCAGGTGCCCACCAAAGCTGCTCTATCACTCCCCCCCTGAGCTAGACAGGGGAGAGAAAATATAACAAAAGGCTTGTGGGTAGAGATAAGGACAGGGAGAGATCACTCAGCCAATTACTGTCACGGGCAAAACAGACTCGACTTGGGGAAAATTAACTTAATTTATTGCCAATCAAACCACAGTAGGGTAATGAGAAATAAAACCAAATCTCAAAACACCTTCCCTCCACCCCTCCCTTCTTCCCAGGCACAGCTTCACTCCTGAATTCTCTACCTACCACCCCCCCCCCCCCCCCCCCCCCCAAGCAGCGCAGGGGGACGGGGAATGGGGGTTACAGTCAGTTCATCACATGTTGTCTCTGCTGCTCCATCCTCTTCAGGGGCAAGGCTCCCCACACTCTTCCCCTGCTCCGGCATGGGGTCCCTCCCACAGGAGACAGTCCTCCACGACCTTCTCCAACATGGGTCCTTCCCACAGGCTGCAGTTCTTTACGAACTGCTCCAGCATGGGGCCCTTCCACAGGGTGCAGTCCTTCAGGAGCACACTGCTCCAGCGTGGGTCCCCCACGGGGTCACAAGTCCTGCCAGAAAACCTGCTCCAGTGTGGGCTCCTCTCTTCATGGGTCCGCAGGTCCTGCCAGGAGCCTGCTCCAGCGCATGCTTCCCACAGGGTCACAGCCTCCTTCGGGCACCCACCTGCTCCGGCGTGGGGTCCTCCATGGGCTGCAGGTGGATATCTGCTCCACTGTGGACCTCCATGGGCTGCAGGGGGACAGCCTGCCTCACCATGGTCTTCACCATGGGCTGCAGGGGAATCTGTGCTCTGGCGCCTGGAACACCTCCTCCCCTTCCTTCTTATAGAATCATAGAACCGTTTAGGTTGGAAAAGACCTTTAAGATCGAGTCCAACCGTCAACCCAACACCACCATGCCCACTAAACCACGTCCTGAAGCGCCTCATCTACGCGTTTTTTGAACACCTCCAGGGATGGTGGCACCACCACTTCCCTGGGCAGCCTGTTCCAATGCCTGATAATGCCTTCACTGGCCTTGGTGTCTGCAGGGTTGTTTCTCTTACATGTTCTCACTCCTCTCTCCGGCTGCCGTTTCTGTGCTGCAGCAACTCTTTTTTTTCCCTTCTTAAATATGTTATCCCAGAGGCACTACCACTGTCACTGATTGGCTTGGCCTTGGCCAGCGGTGGGTCCATCTTGGAGCCGGCTGGCATTGGCTCCATCGGACATAGGGGAAGCTTCTAGCAGCTTCTCACAGAAGCCACCCCTGTAATCCCCTCCTCCCGCTATCAAAACCTTGCCACGCAAACCCAATACGTACCCCAATGCTTTTGTATTTGAGATGCTCAATTATTTTGTCTAAATAACTTTCTATTTTGATGGAATCAGCGTTTTTCTGGTTTCATGGTAATTATATCAGAACAAACCACAAATTTGTTGGAGCATTTAAAGCAATACAAGGAATCATGACTATAAACCAAGGTCAGCTTTCTTGTTGAAATTAGGAAATGTTTGCGTCTGCTATCCAAGCAAAATCGAGCTAAACTTTGAATTTTTGATACGTTAGCTCTAAACAACATTAATTGGACAGCTTGCCACCTTTCGTGCCCCTGAATTTGTTTGGTACTTTCTAGGTGGTGCTTGTGCACTTTTTTTTTTTAAAATCAATTTTTGGACACTTGCTAGGCAGGAGATAGAAGGAAGCTGAATTACTAAATTTAATCTATTAATGTAGCAGACAATACTAAGATCACTTTAATAGTATTAGAGAGCTCTATTTCATTTGAAGTTTTAACTAGAAATCATATTGGAAAACATAGTTTCCATTACAGATCTTTCAGGCAGACCTTGAAATGGCAGTAGTTACAACTATGTCAGTACTTGGAATCAAGATCATAAATTAAAACAAGTTAACTTCTGCTTTTATGTAAGGTGAATCTTGGAATCTCGCCTAACCTTAAAAATTCTGCAGCCATACATCTAGCAGTTAATACAAATGGACTGGAGATACTTGTTTCTGGGATGCTGTGTTCTTAGTATTGTAAAGAATGTATAAATCCCTCTTATTCTGGAAAAGAAACCTATATAATATATTATGCTGTGTAAAATGTTCACAGGTGGAATAGCATATTGGGTTTTTCCCTCCTAGATGATGACAATTCTGAAGAAGGCCTTCACACCATTCATTCAGGAAGGCATGAATATGCATTCAGCTTTGAGCTTCCACAGATGTAAGTACTTACATGCGCTACACAGCTTGTGTGAGAGAAGGCTAAGATACATACCTGTTTAAGAAAAATTCTTGTGGGTGGAGAGGAAACCTTTTCAGTGGTAGTAGGAGTTGTGCTCAGACATACAATAGAGGACATAATCTCATTAAACTGAAGAGGTTGCTTTTAAACTGGTTAAGAGTTTTTCACAAAACAGGAGCTCATTGTTGCCCAGTTGGTTACTCTCTCTTTTGACTGAGGTCTGTTGACTCATTATGTCTTTGTAGTATTTTACCCCTTCACAGGAGAAGGGAGGGGAATTTGTGTCATTTGAGTCCTGCAGAGTGGCTGAGGTATCTTCTAAATGAAACAAGATTTTACTGGAGCCATGCAGGCCATCAGAACTAGTGATAAGATAACAGCTTAACTGTTCGGGCTCAGTCTGAAACAGATGTGGCAAGCTTAACCATATTTGAACAAAATAAGAGAATTTTTTTCTAGTTTTAAATAGGATATATGTACTCAGGCTAACCTTTATGCAAAAAGCCAGGATGGAAATAAGCAAATGGATGGGTGGATGAAGCAAGAAATGTTCCCATACCTAATCCCACTTGTCTCAGAAAGCAAAGGTGAAGCAGGAGTGATAGCAGAAGTCTTAAGATAAATTCACACACACACACACAAAATGTATGAGGTGTCTAATGTATACATTGTGAAGGGAAGATTTATAGGTAGAGGAGTTACCGACGTGGAAATTAGCTAAAACACAAGTTGCAGGAAAATTAAATATAAAGGAACAGAGAGGGTCTGGAAATAGATGAAAGACAGGAGACAGGAGGAGCCTTTTACTGTAAAAGCCAAGCGCTGAAGTCATTAAGGTTAAAAAAAAAGTTGGCAGAATATTAGACTAATACCTAATATTAAAGCTAATAAACCATCTGCTTATTAGAGGGGCTGGCTTTAGCAGAACCTGTAGATAATAAATGCTTTTACGGATCAGTTTCAGTGAATAGTACAGGGCTTTACAGTAGATATTACTGGAACACTGAAGAAGACCCATATATATGGAGACTTTTAGAAGTCAGTTTAAGGTTCAGGTGAAAATCTCATCTATAAGAAGTGATAAGGATGATACCGATATTCCCTTGAGTTGGAAGGGATGTTCAAGTGGTGTTCCCCAGGGCTCAGTATGGGGGCCAGTTCTGTTTAATATCTTTATCAATGATCTGGACGAGGGGATCGAGTATACCCTCAGCAAGTTTGCAGATGACACCAAGTTGGGAGGGAGGGTTGATCTGCTTGAGGGTAGGAAGGCTCTACAGAGGGGTCTGGACAGGCTGGATCAATGGGCCAAGGCCAATTGTATGAGGTTCAACAAGGCCAAGTGCCGGGTCCTGCACTTGGGTCACAACAACCCCATGCAATGCTACAGGCTTGGGGAAGAGTGGCTGGAAAGCTGCTGGTTGACAGCCAGCTGAACATGAGCCAGCAGCGTGCCCAGGTGGCCAAGAAGGCCAATGGCATCCTGGCTTGTATCAGGAATAGTGTGGCCAGCAGGACTAGGGAAGTGATCGTCCCCCTGTACTTGGCACTGGTGAGGCCGCACCTTGAGTACTGTGTTCAGTTTTGGGCCCCTCGCTACAGGAAAGACATTGAGTTGCTGGAGCGTGTCCAGAGAAGGGCAACCAAGTTGGTGAAGGGCCTGGAGCACAAGTCTTATGAGGAGTGGCTGAGGGAACTGGGGTTGTTTAGTCTGGGGAAAAGGAGGCTGAGGGGAGACCTTATTGCTCTCTACAACTACCTGAAAGGAGGTTGTAGTGAGGTGGGTACTGGTCTCTTCTATCAAGTAACAAGTGATAGGATGAGAGGAAGTGGCCTCAAGTTGCGCCAGGGGAGGTTTAGATTGGATATTAGGAAAAATTTCCTTACTGAAAGGGTTGTCAGGCATTGGAAGAGGCTGCCCAGGGAAGTGGTTGAGTCACCATCCCTGGAGGTATTCAAAAAGCGTGTAGACAAGGCACTTCAGGACATGGTTTAGTGGGCATGGTTGGCGGTTGGACTCGATGATCTTAAAGGTCTTTTCCAACCTAAACGATTCTATGATTCTATGAAATATGAAAGAGAAAAACAGTATATGTGAATATGGAGTATTATGTTTGAGATTAAATAGATGACCAGTAAAATAGCACAAGCATTGATTAAAACACTGAAGTTCTTTTCAAGTGACTTGAAGGAATAACTATGAAGCCATCTTTGATAATACTGAAAAAATGAAGGCTGGTAATAAAAGGCCTGAAGAACACTAGTTTGACACTGCCTCCTTACTGTTTCTTGCTATTTTGTATCCATAGAATATTTCTAAAATTTATTTAAAACAAAACCACTGTGGTGGGTTGACCTTGGCTGGCTGCCAGCCCTCCATGCAGTTGCGCCCTCACTCCCCCTCATCAACAGGACAGGGAGAGAAAATAAGATGGACAAGCTTGGAGGTTGAGATAAAGGCAGTTTAATAAGAAAAACAAAAGCCGTGCATGGAAGCAAAGCAAAAATAAGAATTAATTCACTACTTCCCATCAGTAGGCAGATGTCTAGCCACTTCCTGGAAAGCAGGGTCTCAGTATGTGTAGTGGTTGCTTGAGAAGACAAACACCATAACCATGAATGTCTGTATCATCCCTGTCATCTCTTCCCTCCCTCCCCAGCTTTTATTGCTGAGCATATGGTATGGAATATCCCTTTGGTCAGTTTCAGTCAGCTGTCCTGGCTGTGTCTCATCCTAACCTCTTGCCCACACTCAGCCTATTGGCCTTTGGGAATGGGGTGTTGGAGAGACAGCCTTGATGCTGTGCAAGCACTGCTCAGCAATAGCTAGAACATTGGTGTGTTATCAACACTGTTCTAGCCACAAATGCAAAGCACAGCACTATATGGGCTGTTATGAGGAAAGTTAACTCCATCCCAGCCAGACCCAGTACAACCAAATACAAAGCAATAGTGAAAAAAAACAAGACCCTGACTGGCCTTACTGATTTTGCCTTAAAGGATACTGGGGCAGAATGAAACATTGAAGACTGATTAGAAAATCCTTTCATTTGCATTATTAAGAAAAAAAAAAAGTAAGCATTTCAGATGTGCAAATAGAGATGTCAAACCTGTAGCAGAAAGAATCATTCTAGTAAAGTACTAGCACAGCTAGTATTATTTCCTATAGAAGTTAGGGAGGGAAGCTTTGCCCGTAATTTATCTTTTATTATGATGCATTTCAAACATAGTGCAATATAAAAAAATTCTTCCTTTGAGATTAAAGGCAAAAAATGTTAGGAAAAGACAAGTTACAGTTAACTGGACATGACTGGAATATAAAAATCTTGTGTCCTTCATCTGATGATGAGGGGGGGGGGGGGGGGAAGGAGAAAAGGAAAAAAGGGTAATGCTGCAAGGTTTGGAGTCCTTTTCCACATCTCTCTCTCCCTCCCCCCCCCCCCCCCCCCAACTCCCTAAAAGGACTAATTTTGTCTTTCAGTGTTCAGAGCAGAATAGTCTTTATCTTTTTTTATATATATATATATTTTTTTTTTTTTTTTTTTAAGATGGCCTCATCAGGGTAAAGGAAAATTAGAAGATGCTCAAAATAGCCTCTATTCAGAACTCTAAATTGAAATATTTAACTACCGTACTTAAGGCAAAACAAACTACAAAAGCACTCAGTTATAGCTAAAATAAACCACTGAGATACCAGCCAAGTAAATAATACACAATTATTTACAGAATACAATGTCCCAATCTGATCAATTGTATCGTTATTGGAAAGAGAGAAAAATTTTACTCAACTTTGACCTTTGTCCTGCACAGACCACTTGCTACCTCATTCGAAGGCAGACATGGCAGTGTGCGCTATTGGGTGAAAGCTGAATTGCATAGGCCTTGGCTTCTACCAGTAAAACTAAAGAAGGAATTTACAGTCTTTGAACATATAGATATCAACACTCCTTCGTTACTGGTAAGAACTAACAGAATTACTCATTCTTTTTCTGGCATAAAAATAACAAAGTATAATAACTGAAACAACATCAACATGTAATTTTACCTCATATTTATTTGCTAGTTTAACTACAGCTCTTCTTTTAAGTATTATATCAGTTTAGCAACTCTTTAACTGCTGGCATTTTGAAGGCCAAGTTATCCTGTACTTGGAGTTGCTTGATTTTTACGATACATAAAAAGCATTTGATGATCTAAATTGATACTACTAAATTGTAGAATCTCATTAAGGAAGAAAATTTGGTGAACTGTTCCTCTTCAACTATAAGTAAAGAATAATCTATGGAAGGAACAGTGCAACTCTTAGTGAGGGACTGTTAACTTAAAAATGCAAAGAAAAAATTTACTGCAGTGCATAATTGATAATTTCCATATGGATAGTTTTCTACTGATGGGGAGAAATGATCACAATTCTGTATAAGTCTTTCCTGAAATTTCATTTTATTAAAATAACTTTAATATCACAACTGCTTTCAATGAGGATTTGATTTCAGTCTGGCCTAAAAATCCTTTATTTTATCCCTTCCTCAAATTTTAATCTAGAGGAAAAAAAAATGTAGAAGTCCATTGAAATAGGTTTCTTGTGTGTATGGGTGAAAAATCAGGCTTGCAAAGGGACCTTGCACAAACTCCATTAAAATCAAAGGTCTCCCATTTGACTTTAATGGGCTTTGGATCAAGCCCTAAATCCTGATGTTGTGTAAAATAAGTCTTTTTAATATAGATGAAACAGGATCATTCAGAAACCGAAGAAATAGCAGGAGTCAAGATTACAGTAGTTTAACTTAGTTATTTTGTTTCTGAAATACAGCTTAATGGAAAGTGTGAAGATGTTCTAATTTACTGTTAGTTAAATGAAAAGCTCTGCAACAGTATGTTGGGATGTGTAGGCTATGAAGCTTTTTGTTTTAAGCTATACAATATTTCTTTTTAGTATTAAAAACTGTTTTAAGTATGGCTGTAGTATGGAGGATGGCAGAAAAGCAATACTAATACAGCAATGGAATTGGGGCAAACGTATCTGTATAATACTGTTTAAATTGCTTGAGACTTTTCCTGTGAAAGTAGCTTTGTTTATCAAAATATGTAATAATAAGCGCATTATGAAAATGATTATTTTCCTGTGTTGATTTAAATATCTGAAGAGATTCATGGAGCTCCTAATTTAATGGACAGTATTTTTCTCTTCTTGCAGTCACCCCAAGCAGGCACAAAAGAAAAGACTCTCTGTTGTTGGCTTTGTACCTCAGGCCCGATATCCTTAAGTGCCAAAATTGAAAGAAAGGGCTATACCCCAGGTATGTAATAGAAGTAATTATAAGATATGTTTTTCCTTCCCTTTTAAAGCTAGAGTTTGTACTTACTGTTTTTATATAAATGAAACATTAAGGATATTTTTACCACCTCAGTCTGCATTTAGCAATCTTTACAGTATACTCTGTTAACTAAGACAGCACTACTTGTATCTCTAGATTGTTAAAGGACCTCATCTATTAGACTGGTATGTTTTGGGTTGGTTTTTTTTGTGGTGTGTGTGGTGGTGGTGTTTTGTGGTTTTGTTTGGGTTCAGGGTTTTTTGTTTTTGTTTTGTTGTTGGTTTTTTTTTCTCCTTTTAGAACAGCTCATGGGGATCTTGCTTCTATTAGTATCAGCGGATGTTTTTCCAGGTAGAGCAGTGATAGCGGCATCTGGTGCGTTTTAACAGTATACAGAATGTGACAGTTTGCTTAAGCTGCCTTGTAAACGTAAAGAGAACTTGAAATTCTGGGTTTTTTTGTTTCAGGTGAATCAATTCAGATCTTTGCTGAGATTGAGAATTGCTCTTCCCGTATGGTGGTGCCAAAGGCAACCATTTACCAAACACAGGCATTCTATGCCAAAGGGAAAATGAAGGAAGTCAAACAGCTTGTTGCCAACCTCCGTGGGGAATCCTTGTCATCTGGCAAAACGGAAACCTGGAATGGCAAACAGTTGAAAATTCCACCTGTTTCCCCTTCAATCCTTGACTGTAGTATAATCCATGTGGAGTATTCATTGATGGTATGTTGGGTGGTCTGTTTCACTCTTGAGAATGAGTAGCTTCCAACATTCCATACAAATTCCTAGCACAGCATTTTGTGATAATTAGTTATGAAAGAAATACGTGTTCTGGTATTAGTGTCCTCACAGGAGATCTGGTAAGTAAATTTAGTTTTAAATCATTGTCGTGGTTTAACCCCAGCCAGCAACTAAGCACCATGCAGCTGCTCACTTGCTTCCCCCCCACCCAGTGGGATGGGGGAGAGAATTGGGAAAGAAAAAAAAAAACCAAAAAACCTCGTGGGTTGAGATAAGAACAGTTTAATAGGGCAGAAAGGAAGAAAATAATAATGATGATAATAACAATAATAAAATGACAACAGTAATAATAAAAGGATTGGAATATACAAAACAAGTGATGCACAATGCAATTGCTCACCACTCGCCGACTGATGCGCAGTTAGTTCCCGAGCAGCGGTCCCCCCCAGGCCAACTCCCCCTAGTTTATATACTAGGCATGATGTCACATGGTATGGAATATCCCGTTGGCCAGTTTGGGTCAGCTGCCCTGACTGTGTCCCCTCCCAACTTCTTGTGCTCCTCCAGTCTTCTTGCTGGCTGGGCATGAGAAGCTGAAAAATCCTTGACTTTAGACTAAACACTACTTGGCAACACCTGAAAACATCAGTGTGTTATCAACGTTCTCATACTAAATCCAAAGCATAACACAATACCAGCTACTAGAAAGAAAATTAACTCTATCCCAGCCAAAACCAGGACAATCATGCAAGTTCTTAAAACAGTTGTGTGTCAACTAAGCAAGCATTTTATGAGTAGACTGTGTTTCCATGTGAGGCCTCGTGTTAAGACTCTTCTCTTAACTTGAAGAGTTCATGTCTCCATAGGGGCATGGGCCCTAAAAGAGACTATTAGAAACAAGCTCCTCATGGAAACTTCCATAGAAAGACAGCTTAGACTAATACTTATGAAGTGCTGATAAAACCCCACATTTTAATCATACGCTCGTTTCATTTTTCTTCAGGTATATGTTGATATTCCAGGAGCTATGGATTTATTCCTTAACTTACCGCTGGTCATTGGTACCATTCCTCTACATCCATTTGGTAGCAGAACATCAAGTGTGAGCAGCCAGGGTAGCATGAACATGAATTGGCTTGGTCTGACACTGCCTGAAAGACCAGAAGGTAACTTGACAATACAAATCCCAATCAATTTGCTAGTCTGTTTTGGTTTTTGTCTGCTTTATTCATTGCAGTCTTGCTAACAGAGTCGAATTACATCCTTTCGTAATAAAGCCCACAGGCTTTAATACTTACTTATTTAAGCTAAACGACTAGTATTTCCTAACAGTGTCCTCCCTTTGTTTTTATTAAGCATTCCTGCTAATATGTCAAAAAGAACTCTTGAAGTCTTTCAAGGCGTTTAACTACTGCCCATAGTCTTATATACAATATTATTACAAGTAACAGACATAATAGAATCAAAGCTAACAAGATCATCACTGGGTGGAGCATGTGATTATAGATTCCCGTAGCTGTTGGTGACCACCCAAAGAGTTTCCCACCAGCGGTGTTCTCCATCCTTCTTCACTCTTTCCAAGACATGATGTATCTCTTCTGCATCATGGTGGACAGTGATTAGAACTCTGTCCATCATCCCTTGCATGTTTTAATACTTGTTGTAATTCACTATGCTGTAATAGTTTCTTTACTAGTGTTAGATTCGTTCCTATGGGAGTGGGCAACAAATCTTGGTATAATGTATAGTTAGACTGGAGCAACTGGTGGGATGTGACAGGAGCTGAATAATTAAAGTCACATCCCGTAATTTCAGTAAAGGTACAAATATTTGTATTTGAGCAATTACTTGTATCTACAGTAATGTTATCTACGAATAGAGATTCGTGAAGGGTTCTCATACAAACACATCCCTTTCCAATATACACAAGTACTGTTTTGGGGTTTTCATCGGGATGTATTTCAAAATGGCAGACTTTTTGTTCAGTATCAAGACAAGTGTCTTGGGCTTTGATGGTGTTGCTTTCACAGACAAATCCTCACTGGTCTCGTGCAACACAAGCACCAATATCAACAGTTTGCCACTTGTTCCCAATCTGTTGGGCCCATACTCTGTTTTCTAATGGATAGAGTACAGTTCTATTGTGATTTAATCCTAACTCAACGATTGGGTATATGGTGTACACCGAGGCCTCGTGTATTGTTAAGACAAAAGCAGTGGCCCTATTGTTGATGGGGTCATAAGTAAAATTGACTAAATACCACCAGGATTGGAATTCTCTTTCAAATTTAGTTACATTGTCCCAAATTGCCTTTTGAATCTCTGTGGGTAAAATGCCTTCTTCGCCTTCTCTTATAATTGCTGCTACTGTAGACTGCATCCACAGTTGAGCTTGGATACAGCTAAGGGCTAGTGAAATGTTGCCTTGGATTGTTTCAAGTGCATCTACAATAATCTGGTGGTCTTTTTCATTAATTTTTTCCCACTGAGGTAGGATATCAGACACAAGCCATTGATTAGTCCCTAATGCCAACAGAGAGGATTGCAATGGGTGTTCTAATTTGCTTAAGTCACTTGTGGTTGCGCTCAGTTTGTTTACAAGCACTTCAGCGTTTATGTTATTTAAGACTCCTAATCCTGTCCCTATGATACCAGTTGCATCTTTTTGTTTGTCCGAGGGGGTAAAGGTTTGCTCGTGTAACCGTGCTAACCATCCTGCGTAGGATGTACTTGGGAATGGCGAACAGGTTGGTTTGATTGTAGAAACATTAACTTGTATCAACAGTTCTACTTGTTTCAGTGACCATGAGGGATTAAATAACACTTCTTGTTACCCTACATGTTTGATAGTGTATGGTCCAATTTCAGATATTTGTGGGATCAATGCTTTTCTTATTAGCGGAGTCGAGGTTGGATTCATTGTGGTAGTTAGAGGGACTGTAGTTGATATCGGGTCAATTCTTTCACAAGATAACGTTAGTTTGTACATTGCCAACTTCACCATTAACTGCCACACAACACCTGAAATCAAGTGTTAAACAGCAACTGGTATCATTGGGACAACGAGATCTAATTTTTCTGACTACCTCTGTCACAGTTACATCATACACCTTATCCAATTCACAACAAAAAATGAGAGTCCCTACTTTAGGCTTTTCAAGAATTGAGAAACTGGGTCTTGTATACTCTATGTGGATTATTTTCTTTTCAAATTTATCACTTTTCCACCACTCTGGAGTATCCATCCTTTTTAATTTCATACTTAGCCATGCTGTAGTAGTCACCAGAATCAACAGTATCAGGAGTAGTGAAATATCCCACTTCATTCTTTGCTGATTTTCAGGAATCTGTCAGCTGGTTGGCTATTCACCACTCATTTGACGCGAGAATGGCGTATCCAATTTTCTTTTCTCTGCTGGTGTTAGTCCTATGGATTCTTGCAGTGTGTTTTGAACATCCCATAGGACTAAGTTTAATGCTTCTGGCCATTTTAAACCAGTGCGTGCACATACTTTTGCTATTTTTTCTTTTCATGTTCTGTTCATCCTTTCTACCTGTCATGAAGACTGTGGGTGATAGGGGGTATGTAAATTTCTCTCTATTTCCAGTGATTTGTATAGTTGATTATATTTGCTGTAAAATGAGCACCCCTGTCTGACTCAATTGACTCTAGAACCCTGTATCTAGGTATAATGTCTTTCAATAAAGCTTTTATTACTCCCCCTGTGTCAGCTTTTCTTGTTGGGAAGGCTTCCACCCAGCCAGACAGTTGATCTACTATTACAAGCAAATGTTTGTATCCATTTTGCATGCATCCTTGGTTATAAGTCATTGCAACCCATAATAGCAGTTTCTGGGGTCTCTCACCAGCCTTAGTAGCCAAGGCTTTGTGAAAAGATAATATTCTTTTCTATGGGAAGTCTCTTATGGCCAAAGAAAGAATTATATATTTCTTTCCTTCTGTTTTCACATATCTAATATACTGTGGTTTTTTTAAGTACAAATCCCAGACCTGGAGACTTCTCGAGTCCAGAGGACTGCAATGTTCTGTCATTCCTACCTGTACAGAAATAAATTGTTTGGTATGCTTTAAACTTTAAGGGGATAATTAAGCCACAAAAAACAGTGGTCAGTCTGTTTTTGAACATAAGCTTAATATTAGAATAAAATGAAATAGTCTAGTCTCCCTTTTTTTGTTTAACAATTTTTTTAAGAAGTCACCTGCCTGCTGGTGAATCTTACAGTGATTAAAGTTTAATATTTGTCATGTTATATATTTTGACATGCTTAAGAACTTGTTGTTTGAACTGCATGTACCGTCTCCCTTCAGCACCTCCCAGCTATGCAGAAGTGGTCACAGAGGAAAACAGACAGTCCAGCCTTGCACCTATAGCTGCTTTTGATGATTTTGAGAGAGCCCTTCAAGGACCATTATTTGCATACATCCAGGAGTTCCGTTTTCTGCCTCCACCCCTATATTCAGAAGTAGGTATATCTGTCAGAACATGATGATTCATGTATTGTTTGCGTCTGATTTTTTTTTTGTTTTGTTTTGTTTTGTGGAATAAGTTTAGGAAGCTGTTTCTCCTTCCTAAAATTAGGAGAAACCATTAAAATGATGAACATGGAAAAAGTTGTTTTTGGGGAGGATTTTTGTTTGTTTGTAAGATGCAAATGAATTGCATCAAGAGTTTTCCATGCCTGTTTTACAGCATGGGTTACCCTTTTTTTATTTTTTTTTTTTTTTTTTTAGGTTTATTTTTAACATGAACTCTGCAACCTTAAATTTAAAAGGTGCTCTGTGAGGTGCCTTGGCTTCTCTATCATGCTATTTCCTGCAGCTGCAGACCTGGAAGGTAATTTTCCTTGGCAGCACTCTTCCCTAGTCTAATACTTTCTTGAAATTTTCAAAGTGGTGTTTACCATTTTAGCAACATTTTTTTTTTTTTTTTTTAATTTGTGTATTAAAAATAAAAAAATAAGGTTTCAACTCTTTCACCTCTACTGCTTCCTAACATTTTATAGCAACCACTAAACTGTTTTACCTGCATGTGTGTTTAAGTTCTGTGGATGTAGGGCTTTCAGAAGCTTCATGTAGAAGTGACATACTGGTATTCATTTCTGACTTAAGTTTTCTGAAGTATACAGTTCTTCAACGCTTTTGGCTTTTACAGAACTAAAAATGTATGAATGAGATGCAAATTTCAAAGCTTTTCGTGTTTGTTTTTCAAGAAAAAGAAGTGATATAGGACAAAAGAGAAAAACGTGTTCTCTGGCCAAATTTTGCCTGAATTCATCAGCTTTAGGAAAATAGCATTATGTAGCATGATTCCCCCCCCCCCCCCCCCAACCTTGAAACACTACTGTGCTAACGAGCGGGCAGAGGGGTGTTTTTTGTGTGCTAGACACTTTCCTAAGAACTCTGCTATAGTTTAACTCTAGAGCACAACTCCTGAGTCCTTTTCTTTTTAGGTACTTTAAGATTTAGAAAGAAGCTTTTTTTTTTTTTTTTAAAAAAAAAAAAAAAAGGCTATATGAAGTTAACTGATGCAACATTATCGAAGAGATGCACTGTACACTTAAACTATTCTTACCATCCAGTTTTTGAGACCTAAGTTAGCAGGCTGTACCCCTCCTTTCTCCTATAGCAAGGAAGAGGAGGTAAGGCTTAGAACACATAACCTTTTTGAAACATCCCATAGGATATTTGAGGATTAACTACTTTTAATTTAAAAAGTAGAATGATTTTTTTTTTTATTGATAACTTTCTGCCTTTTCAAGCAAAACTTCTCTGCTTCTCTCAAATCAATTAAATATTTCTTAAATTATGTTTCTAGTGATATGTCAACTTTTGTGTATATCAGATAATTCAAAAGACTTCTGTGCTAGTAAAGCAGAAATTTTTTAAGTTTTATATTGGTTATTCATGCTTATCTTTAAATTACCATCAACCTGTAGTTTAAAGTCTTCCACTGTATCTAATATTAATATTTCTATTAATTTTTATCCAAAGTTTTGTCTGACTGGAAGTTTTTCAATTACTTCAATAACCTTTGGACTGGGAGTGCCATATATCATTATAGTTGTCTTTAACTTGTGAATTTTCATTTTTATTTCTAGCAGTTGATTCTAAAACGCACTGGGTTGTTTTGGGGTTTGTTTGTTTGTTTGTTTTGGGGGTTTTTGTTTGGTTTTTTTTTTTTCTTTTGGTTAGATTGATCCAAACCCAGATCAGCCCACAGATGAGAGACCATCTTGCCCCTCTTGTTGAAGGAATCCATAAAAAGCTGACTTGACTTGGGTTTTGAATCACACCTGCTGTGTTGAAGATCAAGGTGTCATAGTGGAGACTTGCTCTTAAAGGAAATGGTATTGCTATGCTTGTATAGTGAATAAATGAAAACAACCTGTGATCATACTTTGACACCTGCAGCACATCATAGGACTGTTCCACATGCTTGAAAACCTGAGGCCCCCTCCCTTAAATAGTGGCACATACTAGGAGCAACCTTACCTAGTGTACAGTCATGTTTCAAAACACTCAAACCACGTTGTAAGAGAGAAATGGCTGCTGCTTCTGATTTGAAAATTTGCACATGCTTATTGCTTATGTTATGCAGTTCAGTGTCACTACAGCTTTTTCTCATTTATGATGGACTGTTGTTACCCCCCCCCCCCAATTGTTTGTGATCTGCACAACAAGGAACAAAAGAAAGCTTTGACAAAAAAAAAAAAAAGGCGATGAAGACTGACAAATGCACTGACTTTTTTTTAAATTTAATGTAGCCTGGACTTTACCTGCATATGCACATGCTCAGAATTGTCCTAGTAGGCTGATCATGTATCATCTCTTCAGCTTGGATCCTATTGTGGATTTATTTACAAACATCACATGCCTTTAAGCCAATCCTTCTTGCTGTTTTGCAGCCAACTGTAGTAGACAAGCAACAGATATGTGGGGGTGGGGGCAGAGATAACAGAAGGAAACCAGTAAGAGGCTTATCAAGATTGTATACCTTCTTGATTTCTTTTAATAATTTGTTGCCTTTCTGCTATTATTGCAAAGCAACATTTTTGTTACAGACTGCTTAAAGATCACTTAATCTCAGGTGAACTCATCACTTGCCAAACTGTTAGAATGCTATTTGTTTTGTTACATTGCACTGTTGAGTTATTTCTTTTTGTTTTGTGTTCATGATTTGGTTTTGTTCTTTGAGGGGGATTCTGAATGGGGACATGCACAAAACTTACGAAGTGAAAGCAGCACCAGCAGCCACCAGTAAAGTGTGAAAAGAACTTTAAAAGGGGATAGTCATATGCCGTCCAGGGTTCATAGGCAGAGAGATATCTCAACTAGTAAGGATGGGAAGGAGAAGGTTTGTTTGTTGGTTTGTGTTTGTGTTTTTAAAATAATACGTAGTTACCTAATCACCAAAAATTATATGTAAAATGAGTCTCCAGTAGAAAGTATATTTCAGACTGCAAGAAAAGTTTGAACTATGACAACAGCTCAGTTTGTGCACTTTGTATTATCTTCAGGGTTTAAGATACTGTATCATAGAATTATAGAATACCAGGTTGGAAGGGACCTCAAGGATCATCTGGTCCAACCTTTCTTGGCAAAAGCACGGTCTAGACAAGATGGCCCAGCACCCTGTCCAGCCGAATCTTAAGTGTGTCCAATGTTGGGGAATCCACCGCTTCCCTGGGGAGATTATTCCAATGGCTGATTGTTCTCATTGTGAAAAATTTTCCTCTTGTATCCAGTTGGAATCTCCCTAGGAGGAACTTGTACCCATTACCCCTTGTCTTTTCCATGTGACTCCTTGTAAAAAGGGAGTCTCCATCTTCTTTGTAGCCACCCTTTAAATACTGGAACATGGTGATAAGGTGTCCCCTAAGCCTTCTTTTCTCAAGGCTGAACAAACCCAGTTCTCTCAGCCTTCGCTCATATGGCAGGCTTCCCAGGCCTTTGATCATCTTTGTGGCCCTTCTCTGGACCCTCTCCAGCCTGTCCACATCTTTTTTGCATAGCGGGGACCAAAACTGAACATGGTATTCCAGGTGTGGCCTGACAAGTGCTGAGTAGAGTGGGATAATGACTTCTTTATCTCTGCTGGTGATGCCCTTGTTGATGCAACCCAGCATCCTGTTGGCTTTCTTTGCCACAGCAGCATGCTGTTCGCTCATATTGAGCTTGTTGTCCATCAGGACCCCCAGGTCCCTTTCCACAGAGCTGCTCCCCAGCTGGGTAGATCCCAGCTTGTGCTGCACTCCTTGATTATGTTTTCCCAGGTGCAAGACCTTACACTTGTCCTTGTTGAACTTCATAAGGTTCTTGTTAACCCACTCTTCCAGCCTATCCAGGTCTTCCTGCAGGGTGGCTCTCCTTTCTGAAGTGTCCACTTCCCCACTCAGTTTGGTATCATCGGCAAACTTCATCAGGATACACTTGATCCCATCATCCAGATCACTTATGAAGGTATTAAACAGCGTTGGGCCCAATATTGATCCCTGGGGGACCCCACTTGTGCCAGGTTGCCAGTTTGAAAAGGAGCTATTTACCACCACCCTCTGGGTGCGGCCTGTCAGCCAGTTCCCCACCCACCGCATGGACCACTTGTCTAGACCGTAATGCATCAGTTTCTCTAGGAAGAGGCTGTGGGAAACCGTATCGAAAGTGTTGGAGAAATCCAGGTAGACAATGTCCACCGCTCGCCCCACATCAACTGAGCAGGTTACTTTGTTGTAGGTGGCGATCAAGTTTGTCAAGCACAATTTGCCCTTGGTGAATCCATGCTGGCTTTTCCCAATCACGTGCTTCATTTGACTTGATAGCCCCCAGGAGGATTCGTTCCATAACTTTCCCAGGGACTGAAGTAAGACTGATGGGCCTATAATTTCCTGGATCCTCCTTTAAGCCCTTCTTGTAGATGGGGGTGACATTAGCCTTCTTCCAGTCTTCTGGGATGTCCCCCAATCTCCATGACTTCTCAAAGATTATGGAGAGCGGCCTCGCAATGACGTCAGCCAGCTCTCTTAACACCCTCGGGTGGATATTGTCAGGGCCCATTGATTTGTAGGGGTCAAGCTCCTGTAATAGTTCACATACCAGCTCTTCCTTCACTGATGGTGGGTCTGTGTTTGCATCAACCTGGATTTTTGTTCCCAAGGCCTGGGGCCCAACAGTGCTGGTAAAGACAGAGGGGGAAAAAAGTGTTGAGAACCTCTGCCTTTTCAGCATTGTTGGTGACTAATTCACCTCTCCTGTTTAACAGTAGATCAATATTTTCCTTCTGTTTCTCCTTGTTCTTTATGTACCTGAAGAACCCTTTCTTGTAGTTTTTGACATCTCTGGCCAATTTCAACTTGAGCTGAGCTTTTGCTTTTCTAACTGCATCTCTGCACACCCTGGCAATGCCCTTGTAGTTCTCAATGGGTATTTGTCTACTTTTCCATCTCTGGTACGCTTCTCTCTTGGTTTTGAGCAGACTCAGAAGCTCACAGTTAAGCCAAGGGTGTCTCTTGCTCTGCCTACTTCCCTTACCTTTAAAGGGGATGAACTGCTTTTGTGCTTCCAGGAGAGGGGGGTTTTGTGCTCAGAAGGGAGGGGGAGAGAGAAAGCTGGTGTTTCTGCATTGTGCTCATTCTTACAAAGTTCTGCCTTATTTTTAAGGCTTCATAAATATGACAAAATAGGCTTTTCATAAGTGGCCTTTATGAGAACATGAAAGATATTTCATGTTTCAAAAATGATGACAGGGTGATTACAATGAGAGTCACGTTTTAAGTGATTCAGTTCAAAGGTTTGGGCTTTGATAAGCAAGAATTGGAAATTGGGTGATGTCTTATGATGGCCAATTTTGTGAATGTCCCTTCCTTCTACCCTCTCCAACCAGACAAAATTTTAAAAGTTGGTAAGATTTTTGACATAAAAGGGCATTTGGTAATTTTTACTGTTTTTCTTTTTTTGTTGTTTTAACAGGCTAGGGAACAATTGCTGATATACATAGCATTAAAGTACTTATCCCAGTATAATGGAAAACTATGAAGCAGAATTGACCGATGTTGTAGTAATTGACATTGCATCACAGGCTGTGATCAGAGTGAAATATTCTAAAACCTTATCAAATAAAGACTTCCCATTTAAACTTTTTTGTTAGTTGTTCAGAGGCATTACAGGTTCATAGTTGTAGCCCAATATTTGATATAGAATCTTGTTCTGAATTAGGGGGAAAAAAAGTAAAATCCAAGCATTAGAGAAACAAAGTGCAATATTAAATGTTTGCTTTATAGATTATATTCTATGGCTGTTTGTGCGTATATGTATATAATTTTGTTTTGTTTTGGTGCTGAATATGTCCTTATGGACTCTGTTTTAAGAAAACTATGTGGAAAAAAAAATTAATTTTTCCTATTGTTCTTCCTTGTGGAAAATAAACTTTTTTTTTAAATGCTTTAACTGTAAGCCATAAGATTGTTTGTGACTTAAACATTTAATATGTGTCTTTGTATAAAATAATAGCCATAAGGATCAAATTACTATAGAAATACATATGCTATGTATCAACTACATAGGGAAAAAACTATTTCTGGAGCTACACCACTGATTCGCAGAAGAGCTATGTTTCGGCACCTTCAGTTCCTTTTTCTTGTTTATATCAATGATTTCTTGGGACTAGGTTCCAGATGGGAAGCTACAATGCAATCTCCTAAATTTAGAAAATACCAATAACTTACAGGATATGAATGTCTTTCCAGGACACTGTTTAAAAATTATTGTAACTAGTGATCTCTGTTCAAGTTGTCTAGTATTTTCCAGTACATATGGTGGGGGCAGAGATTGCACATTTTGGTAGGGGTGGGAGGAAATTGGGGAAGGGGAATTACTTTAAAAGCCAGATAACTCAGTGGTTTGCAGTTGGGATCTGAATGTTGGTTTGTTGAACTGGGGTCAATAAGGTGTGTCTTGCTGCTTCCTTGGAAGTCTAATGTTACCAGATGTTGAAAAACACTATCTGCTATTTGTGTTTTGGGCAGTAGAGCTTTGCAAGATATTAATACAGCTCTTCAACATTCCAGAAATGAAGCACTGCTATAGCATCTTGTTTCTGCATACTGCACACAGCTGAACCTCTGACAGAATGGATGATTATCATTGTTTGGTATCAAAATGTCATTTGACCTAAGGCAAGGTTCACTAGGCTAGCAGCCAGGGACTCAGGAGTCCAATATATGCTGTACCTGTCTGTTGGTGTTAAAGGTACTGAAGACCACTAAACTCTCATGGTACTGTTACAGTAGGTTTTATGGTGTATGCTACTAACATAGACAACCCAAACATTTGATCTAACTCCTTGTATAATGCAAGCAGTAGACTTCCTGAATGTGTGAATTCTTGTGTGAAATAAAGCATTTTGATTTAATTTTGAATTTGTAACTGCCAACTATGGAGAATCCAGAAAGATCTTTTAGGTTTTTTGCCCATTAATAACACTGTTAATCATTTGTGCCTGAGTTCTGGTTGAAACTAATAGGAAATATAAAAAATAAGGTTGTCTCTCATTATAATCATATACTCAGAACTCCTTTATAGCTGGGTGACAATGATTAGAATATTTTTTTTCTAATAACAGCACAACCCTTTTTAATAACTAAAGTTTCTAATGCTATGTGGCAATGTTAGAATTAAAATTATCATCAGTGTCATTTAAGGGACACACACTTCAAGCATTTTTGTGCAACATTTTCTTGAAATCACAATTTTAGACCAGAACCACCGCTTATGATTTTTTTACCTTTAGGTTTATTGTTAGCACTAATAAAAAATTGGAAATTGCCAGTTTTATTCTGTGAGATCTGAGTTTTTCATTTAAAAAAAGGCAAATGTTTCATATTTCTGAATATTAAAATACCTGTGCATGCATACAAATCTGTGCTACACTAGGCTATAAAACTAATGGCTCTTCTACATCAGCTATCCATAAAAATATACAAAAGGGTGATTAATTATAAAACTCCACTATCTGAGAGATATTAGGCAATATTGCAAAATTGATCAATTTTTTTTTCAATTATCTAGCTAAAATAGCGCTGCTTAATCCCTTTTTAAATTGAAGCCTTTCATGCTTTAGAAAAATCAACCAGTAAATCACCATAAACTACAACTACCTTAGTTTTTCACAGCACAGCAACACTCATGAAAGTTCAGGTACAGAATCAAAGAATAGTCTTCAGAACAAATAGAGTAAGCTGGGTGTTTGTCCAGTAATGAGCTTTCTACAGGAAAACTTCTTTGCTAATGTGAATGCTGCTGATTTGAACTGAATCCTGTGAATCGGACTATATGGCTATATGCAACTCTGCAAAGAGTCAAGCGTCCAACAAATTTTCAGTAGGCTGGTGTTACAAGAGGATGGCTGCTCCTAGGAATAGTGATTTGGCTGGAGAGTCCAGCCTGACTCAAAGAGTCCAGTCGCAGACTTCCCATGTTCCATGGATTTTGAGCAGAATCTTCAGAGATTCTCAGAACTTTAGGAGGTGCCAAGGACTTGTACTTGCATGATGGATAATTAGGATTTTATATTTTTTCTAGCGAAAGCAACATACAAAGACATGTCATCAGGCATGTTTCACCTGCCTTCCAGATGATATCCTTGAAATAGGAAAAAAAGTAAACTATTTGTTCTCTAAGTAATCATTCACTCCCTATCAGCTACAGCCTGCTATTGTTAGAGCTGCATCTCCATATCTCCTGACCTAGTGGTAGCTTTGGAGTAGAGGCCAGATGATGTTGTGACATACAAGTTGAGCAGTGTACCTTTAATCCAGTTCATAACAGGAAAGATTCAGAATTTAGAAGGATGTATTCTGAGTTGGTTTCAGGCACATTGCTATAAATGTTTGTCATATTTGGATGAAAGACAATAACTTACAACAGTGAAGGTGAGAGCATGCATTTTTAAGGGTGTAGGAATATACAATCACAGAAAACCAAACAAACCTCAAACCCACATCCAGGAACTAATACTGAAGTGCAAAACCAGGTATTAAGCATTAAGTCTCTGTCTCTTCAGCAATAGAGTCTGATCCCCTTATACAAGAAAAACAAAAATCTAAGATAGTGAATCACCATGTATGACAGCACTGAGGTCTACCATGAAATCCCTGTATGGGCTCCCATTAAGGACAATGGAGGGAATTATGAAATGAAAGATGGTTCTTCTCTTGTTTCTCTGCATCAGGCTAGTCTAAAGTATGCCTTTGACTTGCCCACTCTTCAACAAATGTTGAGAATGGGGGAAATCAGAACCTGTTAGCTGTTCATTGATTTAATAAATGTTACGTCTAAAATGATTTTATGAGTGGGGTGTCATTCAATCTTTCTAAAAAGAGATATGACACTTGTTTTCAACTGAATAAAATGGGGAAACATAGGAGGATGGAAGATCACTACAAAACCTAATTTTTTTTTATTTTTATCTGAAAATTCATGCAGTTATCTAAATATAAACAATGCCTTAGTGTCATCAAACTGCCTAGAATCCAAATTAAACTTCCCACTAGAGATGGTCATATTAATATTCAAGGCAAATTTGTCATGCTTGTCCATCAGTTAACAAACAGAATATAATAAATTTTTCCATGGTTCATTCAGCTCTGTAGAAGATATAGACCATTTCCTGGGTAATGATTTCTGATTAATAAATTAAATTTTTATTATTTACACCCTAGCTTTGGGGCCAATTCTAAATCAGTTGAAGTCTGTGGGGTTAACCAGTCCATTTTTACTGGTTAGCATTGCTAAGTTCAGAAAACAAATCACCATGACATATTAAAGTGTGCCGGGGAAGATTATGGATCAGATCATCTTGAGTGGTATGTACAGGTGATCAGGCCCAGTCAGCATGGGTTTATGAAAGGCAGGTCCTGTTTGACTAACATGATCTTCTATGACAAGGTGACCCGCTTAGTGGATGAGGGAAAGGCTGTGGATGTTGTCTATCTAGACTTTAGTAAAGCCTTTGACACTGTTTCCCACAGCATTCTCCTGGATAAACTGGCTGCTCATGGCTTGGACGGGTGTACTCTTCACTGGGTAAAAAACTAGCTGGATAGCCAGGCCCAAAGAGTTGTGGTGAATGGAGTTAAATCCAGTTGGCGGCCGGTCACAAGTGGTGTTCCCCAGGGCTCAGTATTGGGGCCAGTTCTGTTTAATATCTTTATCAATGATCTGGATGAGGGGATTGAGTGCACCCTCAGCAAGTTTGCAGATGACACCAAGTTGGGTGGGAGTGTTGATCTGCTTGAGGGTAGAAAGGCTCTACAGAGGGGTCTGGACAGGCTGGATCGATGGGCCAAGGCCAATTGTATGAGATTCAACAAGGCCAAGTGCTGCGTCCTGCACTTGGGTCACAACAACCCCATGCAACGCTACAGGCTTGGAGAAGAGTGGCTGGAAAGCTGCCTGGCAGAAAAGGACCTGGGGGTGCTGGTTGACAGCCAGCTGAATATGAGCCAGCAGTGTGCCTAGGTGGCCAAGAAGGCCAATGGCATCCTGGCTTGTATCAGAAATAGTGTGGTCAGCAGGACTAGGGAAATGATCGTCCCTTTGTACTTGGCACTGGTGAGGCTGCACCTCAAATACTGTGTTCAGTTTTGGGCCCCTCACTACAGGAAAGATATTGAGTGTGTCCAAAGAAGAGCAACGAAGCTGGTGAAGGGTCTAGAGAACAAGTCTTATGAAGAGTGGCTGAAGGAACTGGGGTTGTTTAATCTGGGGAAAAGGAGGCTGAGGGGAGACCTTATCGCTCTCTACAACTACCTGAAAGGAGGTTGTAGCGAGGTGGGTGTTGGTCTCTTCTATCAAGTAACAAGTGATAGGATGAGAGGAAGTGGCCTCAAGTTGTGCCAGGGGAGGTTTAGACTGGATATTAGGAAAAATTTCTTTACCAAGAGAGTTGTCAAACATTGGAACAGATGTGTAGACGTGGTGCTTAGGGACATGGTTTAGTGGTGGACTTGGCAGTGTTAGGTTAACGGTTGCACTTGATGATCTTAAGGGTCTTTTCCAACCTAAATGATTCTATGATTCTATCAAAGTCCAGCTGTGATTTCCAAAATTATTTCAGTATTAAATATGTGGTATAAACAAAGAGAAATTTGCATCAGTGTTTTAGAGCTATTTAATTATCACCCATAAATTAAAGTAAATGGTCTTCTTACCAGTCTTAACAGCTTAAGACAGGAAAGAAAATTTTACTGCTGCCCTTTCTTTTTAATCCATCAGACACTATATATATCGTGACCGACTTGCACACCTCTAAAGCAATACAGTGATTCATTGGTTGTACCACATAAGGCTATCATCTCAAAGAAAGCAAATGAAGAAAGCAATACCTGGTCAGTGCAGAAGTAAATGAATATAATTTAAATGAACTTTCAAATCACATCACTGTGTTTGCTTTTCTACTTTCTAATTTTTCCCTATTTTTTCCTTTGTAATTCAAAGTAATTCAAAGAAGGTAACAATCTTCTCTTAGTCCCTTCACAGTTGTGGTGGGTTGACCCCAGCCAGCATCCAAACACATACCCTGCCTCTCGCTCACTCCCCTCTCCCAGGGGATGAAAGAAGTAGAAGGAAGGCAAAAAGACTCGTGGATCGAGATAATGACAATTTAATAAGGAAAGCAAAAGCTGCCTGTGCAAGGAAAGCAAAAATAAGAATTAATTCCTTACATCCCATCAGCAGGCAGATGTCCAGCCACTTCCTGGGAAGCAGGGCCTCAGCACGTGTAGTTCTTGCTTGGGAAGACAAACACCATAACCATGAACATCCCCCCTTCCTCCTCCTTTCCCTGAGCTTTTATTGCTGGGTGCAACATCATATGGCATGGAATATCCCTTTGGTCAGTTTGGGTCAGCTGTCCTGGCTATGCCCCCTACTAACCTCTGGCCCACCCCTAGCCTAGCCAAAGACTTGCCAAAGCAAGTCTTTTAGGGGAGGACAGGGGGAAGAGAGAAAGCCTTGATACTGTGTGAGCACTGTTCAGCAGTAGCCAAAAGACTGGTGTGTTATCAACACTGTTTTAGCCACAAATGCAAAGCACAGCATCATACAGGCTGTTATGAAGTTAGTTAACTACATCCCAGCCAGACCCAGTACAACTGTCTTCCCTTTTTTATATCTTATTCAAACTTTTTAATGCTCCAAAACATCCTACTTTTAGTGCTTGTATTTCCTTTTATATCCTATACCACCAACAATGCCAAATATAAAGCTTGATTTCCTCCAAAAAAACCCTTTCATCTACCTTCTTTACCTTAAATGCCTTCCCAGAATGCACTTGTGAAGCCATTATCCATTTTCTCCCCAAAACACTGTTTTTATTAAAAAATGCCAAAAGTAATGATTAGATAGAAGACTTGTGGGGATTTCTAGTATAAAACTTACTTTTATTCATGGCATGACCTAGTAAATAGGCAGTTGCAGTATGGCGACTATTTTGATATTTCCACAGCTTTACCCTGAAGTAATCATAATGAATCTCATAATGAATGCAAATTAACTTATCTTCTGGGGGCAATTTTATCATAGATTAAAAGCATACACATAGCAGATTAATATCAGAGTACTGTGCAGTAAACTTATATCCTTGCTTTACCTGTGAGATGTCTTACCAATGTCTTAAAATTACCCCTTATCCCCACAAAATAACTAATTAAAGCTTTAAATAGTTTATAAACATCATTTATATGTAGCTAACATATGGAAACCCTTTTCTAATGAAGGTTATATCATCCTATATATGCTGATATTTTTGTTTACAATATCCAATTATAAAGTAATTTTAAAGTACGTTCATTCCTTTCTCATCTTCTGACTGATCAACAAACCCCTACAATGGAAGAAGTCTCAGAGGAGATGGACACAGGCAATGTGCTCATGAAGCTCAGGGAAGAATACAGGGAGTGAACATAACTGTTTGTTTTGGGTTTGTGTGGCGGGGTTTTTGGTAGCAGGGGAGGGACTGCAGGGGTGGGTCCTGTGAGAAGCTGCTAGAAGCTTCCCCAGCTCCAAGTCGGACCCGCCTCTGGCCAAGGCTGACCCAATCAGCGACAGTGGTAGCGCCTCTGGGAGAACAGATTTAAGAAGGGGAACCTATAGTGGGGGAGGAGATTGGAATGTGAGAGAAACACCTATGCAGATGCAAAGGTCAGTGAAGAAGGAGGGGGAGGAGGGGTGCCTGAGGAGGTTGATGCCCCTGCAGCCCATGGAGTTGAATGGTGGAGCAGATGCCCACTTGCAGCCCGTGGAGGACCCCACGTTGGAACAGTTGGATGCCCCCAAAGATGGCCGTGACTCCATGGGAAAGCCCGCGCTGGAGCTTTCTGTGACTGAAGATCGGCCCGCAGAAAGGACCCATGCCAGAGAAGTTCATGAAGGACTGCAGCCTGTGGGAAGGACCCACGTTGGAGAAGGTTGTGAAAGACTGTCTCTTGTGGGAGGGACCCCACGCTGGAGCAGGGGACTAGTGAGGAGTCCTCCCCCTGAGGAGGAAGGAGCAGCAGAGACAATGTGTGGTGAACTGACCCCAACCCCCATCCCCTGTTCCCCTGCGCCGCCGGGGGGGGAGGAGATAGAGAGAACCGGGAGTGGAGTTGAGCCAGGAAGGAGGGAGGGGTGGGGGGAAAGTGTTCTAAGGTTTGGTTTTACTTCCTAATATCCTTGTCTTGATTGGTAGTAAATTAAATTGATTTTGTTTCTTCCCCAAGTTGAGCCTGTCTTTTGCCCGTGACCATAAGTGGTGAGTGACTCCTCCCTGTCCTTGTCTTGACCCACGAGCTTTTCTTTATATTTTCTCCTCATCCCGCCGGGGGGGGAGGGGGGAGTGAGCGAGCGGTTTCGTGGTGCTTTGTTACCGGCTGGGCTTAAACCACGACACTGTTGTAAAGAAATCTGAATTTGAAAAGGGGACTGGCGGGTGGCCTTTCTTTTGGATAAATGGATCAGCTGGCTCTCTTATCAGTTGAGTGGATCAGCTGGTTGTGTAAAGGGCCTTCCCTGAGTTAATAAAAAAAAAGCGTGAATGTCTTCCTGAGCCAGCCACAACAGCATGGAGGAAGTGTATACATGGCTGTGGTAGTACACTCCCCCCACCCCATTCTGCAAGCAGGGAACAAAACTTCTCCAGGAAGGGAGAAGGGGAAGGAAACCCTGGAGGCTGCAGGTTGAAATTTGAACTGACCAATCGAGATGCGCCAGGTACACCGAGGTGACCCTCCTGGCCAATAGGGATTAAATGACCACAGGTCAGATTTGACAGGGGTATAAACGGGGTCCCGCTGGAGGACAAGTGGGAATTAGTCCTTCTCAGAGCAGCGGGTCTGCAGTCGAGGACTCCCCCTCGGGTTGGGGCAGAGTACCGCCCGAGGTAACTCCTCGAGGGAGAGAGCCCTCAGCTTTTAGGTGAGTGATATGCGCATTTTGAGCCATCACTTTAAATCTTGGGGATTCTTAAGTCGGCTGTGTAGTATTGACGTGCGGAAACAGACTCCACAATCAGTGAGATTGTAAAGTAGGTATGTTTATTCAGCGCTGGGCAGCACGGGGGGTAGTCCCACCAAAGTCGTGCGCGCCCGACTCGGCAGTTCGCTTCAAGTTTATACAGTCAAGTGTTACATATTCACAATACACCTATACATATGCATGACCTATCCCTGCTTCATATTAAAATTAGCTCCGAGAGGTCACTTCCATAGTCTCCTCTCAACTGCGCTTCTGCAGTGCCTCTTTATGGTGGTCGTCTGGTGGTCGCAGAGATGAAGATAGATGACTCCTCTTTGTCACCGCTAGTGACCTCTTTTCTTGCCCAGGCTCAGTGGTTTCTTGATATTCACCCAAGCCGCAAGACCAGTCTTAGCTGGCTCTTGGGGCCAGCTCCTGCTTCTTATCAGGAACTGTCTCTGCCTCATTGGCTGGTTCTTGGGACCAGCTCTTCTTATCAAGGACTGTCTCTACCTCAGCTAATTTCAACAATGTAAGTGCTAAGCATCATCTTTCATCCCCCTTTATTATGTCTACTGAGATTCTTTTGACTCCCCTTGTCTCAGTATTAATTCTCTTTACATCATTGAGCCTGTGGTTTTATAAAATGTTACCGGACTTCTAACTTACTTTTGCTGAAGAATAAATCTGAGTTTTAACACCTGTTGGATTTGGTTAGTTGTGCATCTGTAACATTTTAAATTGGCGTAGTCAGCAGGATGGTGTTAATGGAGGAATTATTACGGAGGCACGGCTGCAGCCCTTCTCCCCCAGGTCTGGACTGGGCGAAGGAGAAGTGGTCCGACCCGGCAGTGGTTGTGGAGAGAGTAGAACTGTGCCGCGGAAGTAGTCCGCGAGACAGCAAAGGCAGTGTGTGTGCCCTTCTGGGCGCCTGCTTGATACAAGCACAGAACCGAAAGAGTGATTCTGCTAAAAGGCAAGGGGAAATAGATTGTCTGAAGGTGGAATTGGAGGAAAGGGACGTGTGGCCCCTTATTGAAACAGAAGGGCACACGGGTCTGCACAGTGGGAGCCGCTGAAACACTATTTGCACAACCCCTTGGTCAGGACCCGAGCTCGGCGAGTTGCAAGCTAAGTTTTCGTGGAAGCCGGGCGATCTGAAACTGAGTATTTGTGGAGAGTTTCTCTAACAGGGGAGGATCGGATACTGTTGAGTGATGATGAAGCGAGAGGTTAGTGGGGACCGGGAGTGTTTCTGAGTGCTGGACTGGCAGGTGATCAGTCGATAACGTCCCGAGTAGCTTACTGGGCTGGGGGTGTGGACCCCAGGGAGAGAGGAGAATCTGTTATTATCCGGGTAAAGGGACTGTCGGAGTTAACGGAGGGCAGCAGGAAGGTCCGGCCAGCCGGTTGTAAACCCCGCCCCGAGCGGTCTCGAACTCGCGGGCTGTCGGGTCAGAACTACGATCCCGGAAGGGACGCTCTCTGGCGGAAGGCACCGGCACTGGGGGCAGCCCGAGCCGTGCTGCCCGGGCAGTCCGCCGGCGGCATCCGGGAGCTGGTGGAATTGCTGGAGGGGAAAGCTAGAGACCAAAGGGAAGCGCCAGCAATCTCGCCCCCTCGGGAAGAGGAACGGGACCCTTTCGCGGCACTGCGAGAGGAACTGGAAGGGCTTAAAACTAGGAGCTGCAGTTTGGGGTTCAGGCTGCCCAGTCCGCATGGTGAATACTCTGCTACATGGTGAATGATCTGCTGATAGCGAGCCTTATATACACATTCCTGTGGGCCCAAAACAGATAAGTTTAGAATTCTTAATTGATACAGAAGCCCAAATTAGTGTTTTAAATGAATGACAAGCTAGTGAGCTGGGAATTAGGCCATCAAGAAAGGCTATAAACATTAGAGGAGTAACAGGGGCGACAGAAAATGTCCCATAGCTCGAACTCAACTTTGGCTACCTGAGGAAAAGAGAATGACAGCTGTGGAGGTGGCTTTAAGCTCCTATGAGGGAAATATATTGGGATTTGATGTGCTGGCAGGCAGACAATGGGACCTACCCAATAGTAGGGTGTGGAGCTTTGGGGGCAGGGAGGCAGAGGCTATTCATGTGAGAACATTGCAGGTTGCTCCTGTGCTACCGCAATCTCAATTAACCCATGTCCCTCAATACCCACTTCCAGCTGCAGCCAAACAGGGCATTTTGGAAGTAATTAATGATCTGGAGAAAAGAGAGATCATCAGTTGCACATTTTCTCCTTATAATTTTCCTGTTTGGCCAGTCTGTAAATCAGATGGAAGGTGGCGACTAACAATTGATTATAAAAGATTGAACAGTAATACCCCACCATTAACTTCTGCCATCCCATGTATTACCTCAGTGATTGCCCACCCTCTCCATGACTTGCTCTGAAAGAATAGGAAATGGGATTGGACTTTGCAACATACGGAAGCCCTTAACACTCTGAAAGATGAGCTTAAGGCTTATCAGAGACTAGGTCCGGTCCATTGCACCCATGAGATCCTTTAAGGGTGGAATGGGGATTTGCTGAACATGCCTCGTACTGTGGCGTGTTTCAAAAGGAGCCACAGGGACCAGCTAGGCCGTTATTGTTCTCCTCCGCTGCATTTAAAGAGACTGAGCGATGATATTCAGATTGGGAGAAGGGGACTCTTTCCCTCACTAGAGCAGTTAAAGAGGCTGAAAGCTGTGTACCTTACAGGATGTTATAGTACAGGGTCCTTTCCCTCTCTTAAATTCAATCCTCAATGGGTCACCTCCTCCAGAGGGAGTAGCCCAAAAGGCCACAGTTAGGAAATGGTATGCATACCTAGAAGGGATAAGCCAATTGCTCCCCCTAAAGGAGGGTCCGACCAAGGTTTTCAAACTACAGCAACCTGTAAACCCTGACCCAACCTTGTTTTGTCGACCTTATAAACCTTCTCCGATTGAGGAGGCACCTGAATTTGTGGCAGGCTCGGATGTGCAGGGAGTGTGGATGCATCTGCCCATTGAGTGGGATCAAAATGGCAATGTAAAGTAGTGGCGTTAGAGATTGGTACTGGGAAGACAGTCGAGGAAGAGGGTGAAGGTAGTGCACAAGTAGGAGAACTACGGGCTTTATTACTGGCTGTAGAGAATGGTGCTACCATCGTCTATACTGACTCTTACGCAAACTTTAAGGGTGGTACAGAGTGGATATGTCAGTGGGAAGTAGGTCGTGCAAAAGTGTGGAGGACAGAGGACTGGCAATGTCTCCTGGCAATAGGGAGGTCCTGACCTTTAAAGATGGGATGGGTGAAGGGACATGCTTGGGATGGAACCCCAGCTGCAAAATGGAATCAGCAGGTGGACCACCTGGCCCAAATCAGGATGGTCACCAGTGAGAAGGAAGATTGGGATAGACTAGCAGAATGGTTGCATATCAAATGAGGCCACTCAGGGAAAGCAGATCTCTTTTATGAATGCTGATCTCGGGGTTGGCCAGTGTCTATGAAAACCTGTGAAGCAATCCTCACAGCTTGCCTGCAATGCTGAATAAGGCTTAAAGCTAATCACCCAAACCAAGCTCCGTCCCAGCATATCGGACAAGGCAAGGCTCTTTGGAGCACGTGGCAGGTTGATTACATTGGTCTTCTGAGACCATCTCATGGGAGTGGAAAGACTCACCACATCAGTGCCCGGTGGACAATACCGGACTTCTAACCCTGTGACCCGGTTTTAAGACTAAGGCCTAGTTTGTGCTTTTTTACAGGACCATGAAGAAAGGAGCTATTCCAGGGCTTCTACTGGCAGTGATGATGGTGGCAGGCGTGGATGGTGAAGATCTGGATGACAATGTCGTGGCAAAAATGATGGACCTCAATATATCACAAGTCCTTGACCTCGCATGAGAGCAATGTAACAATTATAGTTGGAGGTTCAGATTGGATGGGGGAGGAGGTTATACTCATGTTGTTTATAGTTGGTCACCAGGTGCAGTAAATGTTAGTTCAGTATGAAACACCAGATGTGACTATATCCTCCAAGTAACCCATGGGATGACGGGGTGGAGTTGGAATGGTACTATGCTATGCCCTGAAATTCCATGGGGGCAACTGTGTATGGTACTTGAGGAACATCGATAGAGCACCCTAGAACTGAGTTTACAACTATCAACCTTAGCCAACGTTACATCTGACAATTTGGGGACTCTTAAACTATCAGTTATAACATATCGGTAAAATGACTTTCAAAAATTGGGCTGTATTGGGTTAGATGCCAAAGAAAGAGAAGGGTATATGTAAAGTTTTGAACATGTCGATGGATGACTGCTGTGTTCACTCCAAATGTGTCAATGTGGCTTCAATACTAAATCAATGAGAGAATATGGCAAGAGACTCAGAGGCAATTGCTTCTGCACCAGGGACCAACTGGTTGGGAAAAGTTTTGATATGTTCAGATTTTCTCTTACGGGGTGGGCGACCAGCCTTCTCTAAGCTTTAATAATGCTTGTAGTTATGATTACTGTAATCTGTATTGCAATAAATTCTATCAAACGCTTGGTAGTGAAGCCTGTACTATCAATTAAGTATACTTCCTTAAAACTGTCCATACACTGAATATTCCTGTGTTTGATATTCCACTTTAGTTCTAGACCAGAAGGGAATGATGGCCCACAATGAGCGTCAAACTCGCCAAACTGCACCCCCTTTTAACTTTGGAGGCAAGAGGTGACTGTACCACCACTTCAAGGAAACCAGTCGAATCATGACTGTGGTCACGGGGTGGATTGTGGCAGTACGCTCCCCCCCCCCCCCCCCCCATCCTGCCAGCAGGAAACAAAACTTCTCCAGGAAGGGAGAAGGGGAAGGAAACCCTGGAGGCTGCAGGTTGAAATTTGAACTGGCCAATCGAGATGCGCCAGGTACACTGAGGTGACCCTCCTGGCCAATAGGGATTAAATGACCACAGGTCAGATTTGACAGTGATATAAACAGGGTCCCGCTGGAGGACATGTGGGAATCGGTCCTCCTCGGAGCAGTGGGTCTGCAGTCGGGGACTCCCCCTCAGGGCAGGGCAGGGTACCGCCCGAGGTAACTCCTCGAGGGAGAGAGCCCTCAGCTTTTAGGTGAGTGATATGCGCATTTTGAGCCATCACTTTAAATCTTGGGGATTCTTAAGTCGGCCGTGTAGTATTAATTCTCTTTACATCATTGAGCCTGTGGTTTTATAAAATGTTACCGGACTTCTAACTTTTGCTGAAGAATAAATCTGAGTTTTAACACCTGTTGGATTTGGTTAGTCATGTATCTGTAACAATGGCTCAGCCCAACATAGAGTATAAAAACTGAGCAACTAGAAAAATGATCTTTAAAAAGAGTAATGGACTTGAGCTGGCTTCAACCCATATATTCCTCTCCAGCAATTGGGGATGCTCAGTGTCATGATGGTGAGCATATAGAGATTGGTAATGGGAATCACATCTGTGTTGTGATTCACCATATACTACAATTGCTATATTGTGCTTGTGTTGTGATTTCAGTACACTGCTGTATCACTCTGCTGAATCAAGATCCCATGTAATGTCAAACATCTTCAAAAAAGTAAATTTGGTTTTAAAACATTAAACCCTTCTCATGTGGAATATCTAAAGGAACCTAGTCAGAGAGTATTGGACTCTGACATGTATATTTGATACTCTTTTATGATTTTGTGTGCTCTAATACTAACTAGGCTTCTGGAACTACCAGAAGAAACAAGAAAAAATATACTTGAGAGAATGCTTAGAACAAACTGTTGAAGCAGAGTACAAGTAGTACATTGCTTCAATTTATTTGCTGCTACAAAAGGCAAGCTCCACTATGCTAAACCTTACTCTCTTGGCAACTAGTTGATAAATACAAAATATTCCAACAAATCATTTCTTTCTCCTTGGCGCACTGTGAGCAGATCTGAAGGGAAAGAAGAAAAGTTGCTATTATTACATATTAAGAGTATTACAGGGAGAAGGAAGAAGCCCAAATTTTGCACTAGCTACTGGCCCTTCTACCCAAAGCCACTTGCAACCATGGAGAGAGAAGCCTTATATAGCAAATTCTTAGCCAAGCTGAATCGCCTCTGTCACCTGTGTAAGTCTGTAAGGAACATGAACACACATACACACACAGAGTAGACTCTGGATTGGGAGCAGCTTTGATTTATGTAATTCAGAGTTCTTTCAAGTTCAAATGAGGACATTTTGGACTTAAACACACTTGTATTTTCTAACCTTATAAGAAGATGTTCTGTTTCTGCAGCTCCTAGATCTTTCTAATAAGGGTTTTCAAAACATTATTATGGGATTATTTTAGGATGCTCAGAATCTTACCCAGGAACTAAAGTAAACACTTTTCCAGCTCTAGTATTAATGCAAATTGTTGAGATGAGGAATAAACACTTTGGTGACCTTTAACAAATTTCAAGTTCATAATTTTAACTCAGTCCCCCCAAAAGTCTTATTGTTGTCCCTCAAACAGGGTTCATTTACCTGGTGTGCAAGCGAATAACACACAGGGTCGAGGTATTTTCAAATTTATTGATGCACACGACTGGGTGCCTGTCTCAAGACAACACACCCTTGTCTCAAAAATTCTCATATTTATACACTTAACTAATACATATTCATTATTATTTCCCTAAATGACTGGTTCTTTCTTCTTCACCTCTCATGTAAATTAGTGCGCAGACTCTATCTTCTTCCTTCATTGTCTTCTTTTGAGTAGGTGGTATCATTTGAGTAGGTGGCCAATGAGTCGGTGGTCACAATCTCCCCCTGTAGGAATTACCTTTTACCTACTTCTTCCCTAATCTTGGCAGTTCCAAGCGGTTCTTCAAGGTTTATTGACCAGACCACAATCCGTTACCTTTTCTGACATAAACATAAAGCCCCGTTGTCTAGTAGTTAGTTCCTAACCCCTAAATCATGTCTAGTTATTTTTTCCCTATTTTAAATATTGACTGATAGGGGCTGTATACAGGACTTTAGCAGCTCCCTGGTTATTTCAATTATATTATACATATTGATTGATAACATTATGGCTAGTGCTGTTGCAAAAGGACAAAGAGTAAAACAAAACTAAGAGCCATGTAACTTGTAAAAAAATAAAAACTACCATGATTCACCAGGTGCAGTAGTATGTGCCGCAAAAGTAACTGGTACTATGTAGTGAAAAACTGTTCATCATACTGCTATTTCATTTGTTCCGAGGCAAAAGATACCATCTATCTGCTGTCCGTGTAGTCCAGTGTCAGTCAGCAATGCTGAACAAGGACAATACAATAGCCAGATTTTGTAAATTGGGCTGCTCTAGAGATGACCCTAATTACAACATGCAAATTGTTGGTTAGTACAGAACACACTATATTGAGCAACATAAACATGGATATCCCTTTTTAAAGGTATACTATGAGAACAAAGTATCTTGCAAACAGACTCCAAACACGGGCCCATTGAAGTAAGGATAGTGAAAACACATCCTCATCAGAAGCAAGGCTGGCTGACTCTCAGGAGCAGCTGTAAAGAAAATCCGTCACTTGTCTATTCATATGATTTGTGTAAAAGGTGCTGCTGACACCAACATACTTTGTGTGAGTGGGGAGAAGGGGGCTGTGTCACTGTCTTCCCTAAGAGGGTCAAATCTGTTCACACTTTCATTGGCTTAATATTCTTGGTTTCTCCTCTAGAATTCACAGCTGACACTAGTTATTTCTAGGAGTTTTTCCACTCCAAAAGGAAAAAACAAGGGTGGGGGAAGAAGATAGTGGCAATTATTTAAATAAATAGCATGTAAGCAACTGTTCTTATTAAAGAAACAGAAATAATAGGCACCTTGCTCAGCCTTTTCAACTTTTGTATGCATATATGGATTATAACAAACCCAGACCTGCACACTTACCTTAATGACTGCTATATTTGGAATATGTGGCAGGGTTTTGGTAGCAGGGGAGTGGTGGTGCTGCAGGGGTGGCCCCTGTGGGAGGAGGTAAGGGGTTCCCCTGTGATGGACACAGCCGGTTCCAGCTGTCTCAGCAACAGACTCACAATAGGCCAAAACTGAGCTAATCAGCGAAGTTTGTGGTGCCTCTGTGAAAACATATTCAAGAAAGTGTAGGAAATGATGGACAGAGAAAGGAGGAGAGAACAAGAGTGAGAAATAATAGAGGGAACACCAAGGTCTGAGTAGGAGGAGGAGCTTCATGGTTGAGCAGATATTCCCTGCTGCCCGTGGAGAATCCATGCCAGAGCAGATTTTTCCTAACATGACTGAAGCCTGTGGAGAACCTACACTGGAGAAGAGGAAAAGTGTGAGAAGGAAGGAGCAGCAGAAAGAAACTGTTATGTACTGACTGTAAACCCCCCCCATTCCCCCATACTCCAGAGGAGTCTGGAGTGAAGGAATGAATTTGAGCCTGGGAAAGGGGGAGGAAAGGTGTTGTTTTAATGTTTGTGTTTTCCACTGCTCAAATCAGTAATTAAATATCTATTTTAATTAGTAATAAGTTAAATTAATCTTTCCCATTTGAGTCTGGTTTGACTGCAACAGTAATTGGTAAACAATTTCCCTGTCTTTATCTTGACCCACAAGCTTTCTTGTTCCTGTTCTTTCTATTTTTCTCCTGTCCCCCATCCTACTGAGCAGGGGGAGTGAGCAAGCAGCTGGGTGGGAGTTTGGCTGTTAGTCAGTGCTAACCCACCAGAACTGGACATTTTACTTCTACATAATGTTATAAAGATGCATATAGATAGCTGCTTTTTTTTTTTTTTGGCTTCATATTGCTTATACACAGGACATGGAAGAGGGAAAAATGATAATCAAAAGTAGGATTTGTAGTTCACTGACTTGTTTATTCAGTTAAAGAGCTAAAAGTTTGTTCCATTCTGCTGATTTGTTTGTAGTTCACTGACTTTATTTACTTTTAGCTCTAACTCAGTTTCTTCTAGCTCTGATTCATGACTACTATATTAATAAACCTGCAAAAAAGGAAATTTTTAGCTTCCCAAATCATCTTTATTTCTGTGGAAGAAAACTAATAGAGGACTGCTTTACTCAAACCACACAGAATCGACACAAAGCAAGACAAGTAGCATTACCAGAAAAAAAAGGCAGTTTTGGGGAAATAACTGAGCACTGATCTATTAAAAATCATGTATTCCCTTACACCAACATCTATCTAAACAGTCACTGACAATATGCTTAGATAATTTGGATGTTGTATGTCTGTCAAATAAATCAGAGATCCACATGCAAAATCTAGCAATGATGACATTCTGCTGGTGACTTTCAATCTGTAAGCTAATGAGTAGGACACAGTGAAGCATAAATATCATATTTTTTAATCAGAGGTGTTATTTTGGGCAGCTGTGCTATTTAAAGGAAAATTAATTTTTATTTCTTTCAGTTTGTCAAACTGATATTTCAAACATGGTATCAACCTTCAAAATATCATCTCCATAGAATGACAAGGAGGGAATGGTTTTAAGTTGTATATGAAATAAGTTAATGAAATTTAAACCATTTACTTCCAAACTGAAAGGAATACAGCATCCTACAGTGTAGGACATAGTGCAGAATTAAGAGACATAGTCTAGGTAGTGCCATAATCATAGAATCATAGAATGGTTTGGGTTGGAAGGGACCTTTAAAGGTCATCTAGTCCAACCCCCCCTGCAATGAGCAGGGACATCTTCAACTAGACCAGGTTGCTCAAAGCCCCGTCCAACCTGACCTTGAACGTTTCCAGGGATGAGGCATCTACAACCTCTCTGGGCAACCTGTTCCAGTGTTTCACCACCCAGTAAAGAATTTCTTCCTTATATCTAGTCTAAATCTACCTCCTTTTAGTTTAAAACCATTAACCCTTGTCCTATCACAACAGGCCCTGCTAAAAACTCTGTCCCCATCTTTCTTATAAGCCCCCTTTAAGTATTGAAAGGCAGCTATAAGGTCTCCCTGGAGCCTTCTCTTCTCCAGGCTGAACAACCTCAACTCTCCCAGCCTTTCTTCATAAGAGAGGTGTTCCATCCCTCTGATCATTTTTGTGGCCCTCCTCTGGGCCCACTCCAACAGGTCCATGTCTGTCTTGTACTGAGGACTCCAGAGCTGGATGCAGTACTCCAGGTGGGGTCTCATGAGAGCAGAGTAGAAGGGGAGAATCACCTCCCTCGACCTGCTGGCCATGCTGCTTTGGATGCAGCTCAGGATACAGTTGGCTTTCTGGGCTGCGAGCGCACATTGGTGGCTCGTGTCCAGCTTTTCATCCACCAGTATCCCCAAGTCCTTCTCTGCAGGGCTGCTCTCAATCCCTTCATCCCCAGCCTGTATTGATACCAGGGGTTGCCCCGACCCAGGTGCAGGCCCTTGCATTTGGCCATGTTGAACTTCATGAGATTCACATGGGCCCACTTCTAGAGCTTGTCCAGGTACCTCTAAATGGCATCCCATCCCTCAGGCGTGTCAACCACACCACTCAGCTTGGTGTCGTCTGCAAACTTGCTGAGGGTTCACTCGATCCCACTATGTCGTTGATGAAGATATTAAACAGTACTGGTCCCAATACGGACCCCTGAGGGACACCATTTGTCACTGATTGCCATCTGGACATTGAGCCGTTGACTGCTACTTTCTGGATGCGACCATCCAGCCAATTCCTTATCCACCAAATAGTCCACTCATCAAATCCATATCTCTCCAATTTAGAGAGAAGGATGTTGTGGGGGACTGTGTCAAAGGCCTTACAGAAGTCCAGATAGATGACATCCGTAGCTCTTCCCTTATCCACTGATGTAGTCACTCCATCATAGAAGGCCACTAGGTTAGTCACGCAAGATGTGCCCTTGGTGAAGCCTCATCAAATAATGCAGTACAGGCAATTTACTAAAACCAAGCTTACTGGATGTATTTTGTGTTTCATTTCATGATTGTTTTGGCCTAAACCTTAGAATTCTGCAACCAAAAATGCAGAATGCTCTATGAGAATTGCCAGCTTCACAGATCTGAAGTGGTGCATCCAGCACACCTGCAATTACTCTATACTTATCACAGCAAGTCTAATATAACTCAGACCTACTGCACACAGATTATGTAATTGGTCTGTGCACATTGATTTGTTCTGCACATGCTCTGACAGATTCAGAGGCATTTCTATAATTCATTAGCAACATTTTAGGTAACATTAAGAGGGTTTTTTATAGCAAAATGAACTAAACACTTATAGAAAAATTATACTATATTGGGGATTTTTGCTTTAAGCCACTGTTTCACAAAATTGGCAGTCATCTTGTCAGCCAACCTGTGCTGAGTTTTCTGACATCCACATCATATCCTAATATACTCTGCTCTAAATTCCATATCTTTCTAAAGTGACTGGTGCTCTTGCCAATAAGTTATTTGTCCTGTCACTGTGGAAGGACAGCATTAGTGTCTACCACTCCTGGCAAAGCTCACTGGTAAAGAAAAACAGATTGTGAATGCAACTAAGCCATAGGCAGCACTGCAGATGGCCTGTCCAGAAGCTTCAGTAAACAATGAGGCTCACCACATTAAATACACATTTCTGGAATTATATTTACTAATGTCCCTCTGATGGTGGTGTGCACAGAAACACACTCTCTACATCTGTCTAATAAGAGGCTGTCCAAAGAATACCTGTATTCAGGGAGTACAGAAGGAAGGAAACAAGTGTGTTGTATGCACTGTGTTCATGTTCTGCAAAAAAACTCTCAAAGTACTGCAATTATCTGATAAGTTACTTAAAAAGTGGCACTAGACTGAATTATGACAACCAAATCTTATAGCTTTGAATGACACTGTTATGCTTATAATAAAACATTTTGCTTCTTTTCTCTTAAGAGTACATGGTGCTTATTACTCATGAATGTGCAATACAGATTTCAAGCAAAAGGTGACTATCCTAACACTACTTAATGACTGAGTGTATGTAAAGGACTGAGATAAGGACTTTGTCTCGCCATTGCCTGATTAATGTTGGCTCTGCCTACATGCTCTGGCTGGCCTTGCAGTTGGAAGATAAGCAGCAAAAAAGGCTTATCCTTGAACAGTCACAATGATAGCGGCAGTGATTTGTGAACAGTGGTCATGGCACTTAGGGGCAGATCTAGCGCCTAACGACCCCCTAAACGAGGTGTCCCCATGCGAAGTCTATGACGCAGACGTGCTGTTACCATGGTTTGAGCAAAACTGCTGAAAAGCAACTGTAAAGCCCACTGGCGGGACTGCATAAAACAGGTACTAGGCAAGCACGGGCAGAGCTCTCCCCACCAAAGAAGAGGATGAACGAGATGCTGCTGGATCCATGGTGGTGACTATCACTTGCTTTTCTTAAGGAAATCTCTGCTGCTTTTCCCCCTTTTCTATCATTTCCCTCTTTTCTCTTTTTGTAAGCAATAAAATGAATTAACCTTTGAATATCAATGTTTGACCTTGTTTGTGTTGTAATCTCACTTTGGGTGCATCCGACTCTCACCCCCCCCCCCTTTCTGTACTTTTGGAACGGGACAGTGTACCAGTAGGGAAAAGGCTTCTGGGGACATCTAGAAGAAGAATGTGTCTTCTAGGGGAAGACACATCAGGACCAAATGATTAGCTCAGGGAAAAAGCGAAGAGCCGTACATGCTCAGACACCTAGATAGTGTCAATTATATTCTATGAAACAGAGCCATTTTCTATGAAAGGAGCATGGCTGTGGTTCACCTATAGATTTTTGTACAATAATATGGTCCAGTGCCGGAAGTTATGGCAAAAGGGCAACACTCAGCAACGCATATCAAATAATCACTCAGGGAGCATTTATCTAGTGCCAAGAGTCAGAACACCATGGAACGTAGGTTGGTGGGAGCTCTGGGAAAAGGAACAGTACCCTTGGGATCTTTATGGACCTGACTTTTCTCTAAGTCTCTAACTGAACTCTAGGTTCACCAAATCATGGTGGGAGCGTGGTTCTCTAGGAAAGGTTGTACCAGTGTCACAGTCACGACCTATGAGGGTTACCCAACCCTTGGGTGTGTAAAGATCGTGACCATGGGTTTGTAAGATTCTGTAATACACAAGGACATGGAGGCTTTGTTTCCGTGAATTCCTTTATTATAAATTACTACAAATTACTACTAGTAAAACAAGTGTATATTACAAGTTACTACAAAATTACCACTAATAAAGCAAGTATATATATTACAAGTTACTGCAAAATTACCACCAGTAAAGCAAGTATATACTTATGATCATTTACTTATATGCGTGCCTGTATATATTATTTGAGGTGTTACCAGTACGACACTCACCAAAACGCTCCCAGGAGTGAGGCTAATTGACGATGGAAAAATCTCTTTTCATAGATGGTCTGCGTCACGGAGTCTGGAGTCAGCCAAGGGTCCCCAGCAAGGGTCTAGTCTGTTCGGGAGACCTTGTGCAGAGAAGCTCTTGCAGGGAAGCTTGTCTTGGGTAGATAGTGACTTACTTTTATACCTTTTTGGTGTAGATACATAAGTGGGTGTAGGACACCAGTTCCCAGAACAGTTGTTGCTTACTTCTGTTTTCCTGGAAGGTCAGTTCGTAATCATGCTTTCTTTTTTCTGCACCCATCAAGGGTGTCTGGGCTCCCTGCTGAGCTTATCAGGGATGCCTGCTTATCAAGGGTATCTGGGCTCCCAGCTAAGTCTTTGTCAGGTTGTTTACGAGGTCACCTTTGTGGCACACATTGGCCTATGGCCACTTATGAGTCATTAGGAGTGAGACTACACCATATCTGGTGTGTCCCTCTTGCCTCCTGTGGTGGGTTGACCCTGGCTGGGTGCCAGGTGCCCACCAAAGCCGCTCTATCACTCCCCCTCCTCAGCTGGACAGGGGGGAGAAAATATAACAAAAGGCTCGTGGGTCAAGATAAGGACAGTTTAATAAAGTGAAAGCAAAGGTCGCGCGCAAAAGCAAAGAAAAACAAATGATATTATTCTCTACTTCCCATCAGCAGGCGATGTCTGGCCACTTCCTGGGAAGCAGGGCTTCAGTACGCATGGTGGTTGCTCCAGAAGACAAAAAAATGCCCCCCTTCCATCTCCCTTTACTTAGCTTTTATATCTGAGCTGACATCATATGGTATGGAATATCTGTTTGGCTAGTTTAGGTCAGCTGTCCTGGTTATGTCCCCTCCCAAGATCTTGCCCTGCCCCAGCCTGCCGTTGAGGGGGGCAAAAATGTTGGAGAGACAGCCTTGATGCTGCGCCAGCGCTGCTCAGCAGTAGCCAAAACACTGGTGTGTTATCAACACCTTTCTAGCTACTGATGCAGAGCACAGCGCTATGAGGGCTGCTATGGGGACTATTAACTCCATCTCAGCCAGACCCAATACACCTAATGTGTGAGGCAGAGGAGACTTATTTCTGCATCAAGCCCAATGTTGTTGTGACTTCTGAGAGGGTTTGTCAATTGAGACATGAGTGTACAGTACCAGTTTAGATAGAAGTGATGCACAGAGTGAATTGATACAAGATATAATCCAAAAAAGCACAATTCCAACAGCCAAAATGAGAGCTAATATCATTAAACTGCCTATACCCATGTTCTGAGGTCTGGTAGCGAAGACCATAGCCATGACCAGTCAGCTGGCAGACCCCCGAGCAGAGACTGTTCTTCAGCTATTTGGTGAAAGGTATGGACATGTTGAACGATATTTACATTGTATTTGATTGGTTTACCTTTACTAGTGTAAAAACAATAGGCAGTATTTATTAACACACAAACACCTCCTTGTGAGGCCCAGTGATTTTGATAGCTAGTTGTGAGAGCAAATTAATTTCAGATTGTAGATTCTTTAAAGCAACTATAGTAGCATTTTGGGCAGTTTCAAGTGTAGCAGAAATGTTAACAATAGCTCATTCTAATTCAACACTACCCAAAGTTGGAAACATCGCACGTACAAACTGGTAAAACTTGGTCTTTCTACTAAGGGGTTAGACACTTCACACTTATTACGTACAGGGTAATGGTTTTGTAGAAAGTTAAATGTTAAATTTTTAGACTGAAATGCATAAGGAGCAAGACATGCTATAGTACAAGTGCCTGCCCACTGCAGTGGTAGACTCCTATAGGCATTAGTGCCACAAAGCCAGAACCACCCAGATGTTAAAATGGTAGGCAACCAGCTTTGCCAGAAGCTACTGTAATGTTGGCAAAGTGAGCACCACTGAATGGAAGAACAATTGAGTTTTATTAAGCACGTTTGGCTTAATTGGATTGTCCAAAAGAAGTTGTGATCTCCACATCCAGATGTCATCTGGGCCACGTTTCCCAACTATTGTTAGTACTTAGCCAACCATTATTCTGTAAACTGTAGTGTGTAGAATTCGGACCAGTGAAATTGTAGTATCTTTGGCAATTCCTATTATTAACATTCCATGTAAGATTCCAGAGTCCTAGATTATAAAAAATGTCATCATTTGTAATTGCTAACTCATTGTTATAGGTCCATGAGGTTCCTAATGATTTCGAGTGCCCACCTGAAGGAGGGGCAAGGAGATGATAAAAGGACACGAATTGAAGCCCCACATGCACGCACCCACTGGAACTGGACCCCTCGGCTGACTGGACCAACACTGGACCTAGGACTGGTGAAATATTTCTCTTTTCTCTCTCTCTCTCTCTTTTTTTTCCGTAATCCCTACACCTTATCCCTTTAGACATAAACCATTGACCAAGTCTGGGACTAGGAGTGGATCTAGCTGCCCCTAGGCTCCTCTCTGAGAGGGAGTCTAGAAAGCAAGGGGGTCCACTCTAAACCTCGTGACTCAACAGGAGGGCTCTCCTTATATTGTCTTCCCTGAACTGATCCCCAAAGAAGCAAGGCCTGTAATATATGTTTGGTGATGTATGCTTAGCACATGTTACACAGTTCACTGACGTAGTTTCATCTTGTGAGCATACCAATTTTTGTGGTGAGCATGCCAATTCTTGTTGTGAGCAAATAAAAGTTGAGTTTTGTGAGTTAAAGGATCCCTGGTGTCGTTTCACCTTAATCCTGACCTGGGAATCAGCAAACCTGAGTCATCGTCCTGAGAAATTGGGATGTGACACTATTCTCATAGGGGAGGTGCTCCGGCCCCCTGATCATCTTCGTGGCCCTTCTCTGGACCCGCTCGAGCAAGTCCATATCTTTCTTATGCTGGGAGCTCCAGAGCTGAACACAGTACTCCAGGTGAGGGTCTCACGAGAGTGGAGTAGAGGGGGAGAATCACCTCCCTCGACCTGCTAGCCACACTTCTGATGTAGCGAGCACATTGCTGGCTCATATTTTGATGCGAGCGCACATTGCTGGCTCATATTCAGTTTTTCATCCACTAATACCCCCAAGTCCTTCTCCGCAGGGCTGCTCTCAATCCGCTCATCGCCCAGCCTGTATTTGTGCTTGGGATTGCCCCGACCCAGGTGCGGGACCTTCCACTTGGCCTTGTTGAACTTCATGAGGTTTGCACGGGACCACCTCTCAAGCCTGTCAAGGTCCCTCTGGATGGCATCCCTTCCCTCCAGCGTGTCAACCACACCACTCAGCTTGGTGTCGTCAGCAAACTTGCTGAGGGTACACTCAATCCCACTGTCCATGTCGCTGACAAAGATGTTAAACAGTGCTGGTCCCAATACCGACCCCTGAGGAACACCACTCATCACTGGACTCCTCTCAGATATCGAACTGTTGCCTGCAACGCTTTGTGTGTGACCATCCAGCCAATTCTTTATCCACTGAGTGGTCCATCCATCAAATCCATGTCTCTCCAATTTAGAGACAGGGATGTTGTGTGGGACAGTGTCAAACGCTTTGCACAAGTCCAGGTAGATGATGTCTGATGACTTATTGGAGCTCCTTCTTATTGGAGGGTGAGCTCAACTCGGATATTTTCTGCAAGGTATCAGAGGGAAAACACCACCTGCCACTTTGCCAAGTTATGCTTAAAAATCAAATCATTTGGCTAGGTCACTGTTGTTTACCCTCAGGGATAGTAATCCCCCTAGCTTCCAGATGGGCTAGGATGTGATCATGCATTCTCTGGACCTTATTGGAGGAATCCTCTCCAATTAAAATGACATCTATATATTGATATATTGTCACCCCTGGTTCCTGTGGGACTTGTTCTAATTCCCAAGCTAAAGCCTGATGTGACAATGTAGGGCTATGTTTGAATCCTTGGGGTAACTGGGTAAAAGTGTACCCTAAGTGAAAGCAAATCTCTCTTGATCCTCAGGTTGCAATGGAACCATGAAAAACATATCTTTTACATCCAGGGCCATCATCCAAGGATGGGCCACTTGCTCTATAGTGAAAACAAGAGCTGTGATAGATGGGACGGCAGCATGTAAGGGTCCAGTATTTTCATTCAGTGTGTGATAATCTACCATCAAACGCCAAGTGCCATTAGGTTTATGGACAGGCCACATGGGGAAATTATATGGGGAATGAGTTTTCTGAATAATACCCTGTCGTTCCAAATCCTGAATAAGTGTAGTTATGCCTAGTGAGGCTTCAGGGCTAATATGATATTGTCATGCATGAGTCAAGACACTTTGAGTAGTTTAGGTGCAGCTTGTAATAAAAAGGCAGTAGACTCCCTTGGTTGATATTTTATCTATAGATTTTGCAAAGTTTTGAATCTTAGGGTTTGGAATTTTAGTATATCCATGCGTAATATATTTGAGTGCCCTATCACCACTATGGGTCTGTGGTGGTGCATTTCTTTCCCCTCTCCAGGCTGATTTACAAACTCGGGAAGTCTTGCTAGGCCTTAGCATAAGTGTAATGAGTCAGGCAGTTAAGCGACCCTTGACTGTGCCAGGAATTCTTACACAGCTAAGACAGGGAGTTATGCTGTGCATCTCGAGGACTCCTGCTGCCCAACGAAGGCGGGAGGACAGGAGTAGAGATAGCCAGTTCTCATAAAAACCTGCAGCCAGTTCTTTCTCATAACAACCTTAAGACATTACAGTCCTCCCCTGACAACCTTGGAGCATCCCGTATCTATGTTTTCAGTTATTCTCAGCCAGCCTCGGAGCTTTCCTTATCTGCACGTGAAACGGTACCAGCTCAGCTGGGATTCCAGCAATTTGTTGATGACAAAAGTCAATCATCTCCCGAACCTATAAGAAGTGGTACTAAGTGAGGCCCTTTGAGCTCTCCTGGACCACAGTGGGCTGTGACCAGCATCTCCTTCTGAGTGGGACGCCTCTCAGAGCTCGCAAACTTTCCTGTTTGTGAAAATCGGAGGTATGTTGCTGAAAGCCGACACAACCTGGGCTGATACTCTCCATTCCTTGAGGCTCGACCCTTCGTCCATTGAGAAAGATGCTGAAGCATTCAAAATGAACCTTTTCACTGGCCTCGAGGGGAATTTTTAACAGGTATACCTCTTTTACTCTCTTATATGTATATCTCTTAGTGTCTTTATGCATGTGCATGTACTAACCTGAATAGTCTATAGCAAGTATATTATAAGGTATTACTTTCAAATTTATACTTAAATTACTGTCATAAACTTTATTCAGCTGTGAATGAATTTTAGGCTGCTATTATACTCATAATCCCTTTAGATATAAACTGTTGACCAAGTCTGGGACTAGGAGTCAATCCAGCCACACCTAGACTCCAACAGGAGTTTAGAAAGCAAGGGGGTCTTCTCTGAACCTCGTGACTCAATGGGAGGGTCTCCCCTACTTTTCCATGTTCCCGATCTTTGCACAAATCACAAGAAATTAATTCTAACTCAATTTTTCTTTGTAATATTCCTCTTTTTAACTTATTACATTTTCAGTCTCTATATACATAGGTTTAGTCTGATTCTAATTTAATTTTCTTGAGTGCATTTCATCCATGTACTAATAGAGTGAACCTTGCCATTGAATTCTGTGAAGTCGCACTTTTATATAAATTTCTATTCATTTTCCTATTGCTAATACAATTGGAGGTGATTCTTTAAATGATCCGAACCCCTCATTTCTCCCCCCCCCCCCCTCTCTCTTTAAATCCCTCCATGACAGGGTCTTAACATTCTTCCATTTGTCAGGGTTAACTTTATCCTAGCTACTGGGAGCCATTGTCTTTTTCTGGCGATCCCTGTTACATAAACTCTTTCTTGAGTTTCCTGGATTAAGCCAGGGGTGTCCCTAGCTTTAATCATCAATATTGAGGCTCCTGTGTCCATGAGAAGAGGGACGGAATATTTATCATTCACCACCAATGGTATGGTGAGTGAGGGCTTTTACTAATATTCCAAAAATTTCGTTCACTTGGGATAGGTCATCAGAACTTTGGAACTCCCTGAGCCGGAGGTTGGGAGTTCCTCCATTAATTTCCTGATGGTGGGGCCAGAGCAGCAGATGAAATAGTTTCTCCTAGCACCTTCCCAACATCTCTGTGAGAGCTTCTCTGCGCGAGAGCTTCTCTGCACAAGATCTAAACAGACCAGACCCTCACCAGGGATGCCTGGCTGATTCCAGACTCCGTGACATGGATCATCTACGAAGAGAGACTTTTCTGTTGTCAATTAGCCTCACTCCTGGGAGCAGTTTGGTGAGTGTCGTACTGGTAACAGCTCAAATAATATATATAGGCATGCATATAGGTAAATGATCATAAGTATATACTTGCTTTACTGGTAGTAATTTTGTAGCAACTTGTAATATACACTTGCTTTACTAGAAGTAATTTGTAATAAAGAAATTAATGGAAACAAAGCCTCTGTGTCCTTGTGTATTATGGAATCCTATGAACCCATGGTCACAATCTTTACACACCTGCAGGTCAGGTAGCCCTCATAGGTTGTGACCATGTGTATTGGGTCTGGCTGAGATGGAGTTAATTCTCCCCATAGCAGGCCTTATAGAGCTGTGCTCTGCATCAGTAGCTAGAAAGGTGTTGATAACACACCAGTGTTTTGGCTACTGCTGAGCAGCGCTGGCACAGCATCAAGGCTGTCTCCCCAACATTTTTGCCCCCCCCCCCTCAATGGCAGGCTGGGGCAAGGCAAGATCTTGGGAGGGGACATAACCAGGACAGCTGACCTAAACTAACCAAACAGATATTCCATACCATATGACGTCAGCTCAGATATAAAAGCTAAGTAAAGGGAGATGGAAGGGGGGGCATTTATGTCTTCTGGAGCAACCACTATGCATACTGAAGCCCTGCTTCCCAGGAAGTGGCCAGACATCGCCTGCTGATGGGAAGTAGAGAATAATATCATTTGTTTTTCTTTGCTTTTGCGTGCGACCTTTGCTTTCACTTTATTAAACTGTCCTTATCTTGACCCACGAGCCTTTTGTTATATTTTCTCCCCCCTGTCCAGCTAAGAAGGGGGAGTGATAGAGCGGCTTTGGTGGGCACCTGGCACCCAGCCAGGGTCAACCCACCACACCGTGACAACCAGGAAAAGTTAACTAATATAAACTACAGTTGTGGTCTTCCATATAATATAACCATTTTGGTGCCTATCCTTTCCTTTCATTCATCCTCAAGGTCAGAGCTTTAAGAACTATTCAACATTGATATTATTTATTGGAAACCTGCTTTTCTGTTTAAGAAAACCTTTATTTATTACTGAGAATATTCAGTGTATGATGGAGTTAATAAATATTCTCAAATCAGATTGGGATAGAAAACAAAAACTCAAATTTGGTATCACTTGACCTGTGTCTTTGAAGATGTCCTGGTTTTGGCTGGGATAGAGTTAATTTTCTTCCTAGTAGCTGGTATAGTGTTATGGTTTGGATTCAGTATGAGAAGAATGTTGATAACACACTGATGTTTTCAGGTGTTGCTAAGTAGTATTTATACTAGAGTCAAGGAATTTTCAGCTTCTCATGCCCAGCCAGCAAGAAGGCTGGAGGGGCACAAGAAGTTGGGAGGGGACACAGCCAGGGCAGCTGACCCAAACTGGCCAAAGGGGTATTCCATACCATGTGACATCATGCCTAGTATATAAACTGGGGGTAGTTGGCCTGGCGGGTGGATCGCTGCTCAGGAACTAACTGGGCATCGGTCGGTGAGTGGTGAGCAATTGCATTGTGCATCACTTGTTTTGTATATTCCCATTCTTTTATTATTCTTATTGTCATTTTATTATTGTTATTATTATCATTATTACTTTCTTCTTTTCTGTCCTATTAAACTGTTCTTATCTCAACCGACAAGTTTTACCTTTTTCCTTCTGATTCTCTCCCCCATCCCACTGGGTGGTGGTGGGGAAAGCGAGTGAGTGGCTGCATGGTGCTTAGTTGCTGGCTGGGGTTAAACCACAACAGAAGAGCAGATTTATAAGCAACCATTACAGACAGATATACAAAGTTTAGATGGCACTATCTAATTCAACTGCTGTAGCTATATGCTAGGTCAACTGTCTACCAAAGGCTTAACCTTGACCATTTTTACTTTCAAAGGACAGCATCTAAGCCTAGACTTTTTTGTAAAACCAGAGTAATTCTTATGTCATAAAAGCCTTAGTATCCAAGAGACTTAGTATTTGAAAACCATGTTAGTGATCTCATTTTAAAGTCTTTAAAATAATAAGTATTTTGAAGACCACTTTCCTGCCTTTGTATGCTTTTTCCATTATAATCTCAGTGGAGTCTTTAGATTTTCAAAGCTGAGCAGGCTTAGAAACTTTCAATGGCAATATATTCCAAATAGTTTCAATCTATCATCTCCCACATCTTACAGTACGACCATAAAATGTTAAGTGAGGCCTCAAATAGTCTTGGACTTGAATGAGGTTTCATGTGAGTGAATCATAAAACACACAAGCAGCACTTTCTGTACAGACAAGGGATTCTTTGCCAAGGAGAGCTACCCAAATTATTTCCTTCAATTTCATGTGCTTCTTTTTATAGTAAAGGAAGACTAGACAATTGCTATAATCAGCAACACATTTCAGTAATTCTAGACTAGAAGACTACATAAAATAATTTGACAGGAAAAAAATATGAGAAAGATTTCATGTTAAGGTTTAATTAAAAAATAAGATGCTTTTCAAACAAACAAAAGAAGATACCAGCAATTTACTTTCTGTATTTGAAATGCTTTTCCTTCTTCCCCCATATAATAAACAATACTCTGGAGGCTTAAAACTAAAACTTATTTCCTTACAAAAAATGTTTTACACTATTTTATATAGGGCTACATTTTAAAAATGTTTATTGACGTTAATCTGGTAGAATATATGATGTAGAGCTCAGGTTGTATGACTGCATATGAAAGTTCCTATTTTCCTATTTTCATGTTGTTGTCCCAAAAACCTGGGTCTGTTACCCAGTGTGTGTCACCCAATTTACACACAGATTTGAGGTATGTTATTTTATTATGTAAATGTGCAGATACGGGCGCATGGCACAAACCAGCACACCGTCGGTACAAACCGACAGTTATTTATACACAAAATTTAGTCAGCTAATACATATTCATTGTTATTCTATTAAATGATTGGTTACAATTCTTCACCTATCATGTAAATAACTACACATGCCTGCTATGATTTTTGAAGACCTTTATTTCCTTAACCTTTTGGGTTGGTGGGTTTCTTGAGTGGGTGGTCCTTGAGTCAGTGATCGTGATCTCCCCTTGCTGGAATTACCTTTCCTCTAGTTTCACTTAAATTTGGCAACACTAAGCAGTCCTTCATGGACCTTTAACAAAGCAGACTATCATTCAATTTGGGGTTTTGTTCTTAGCAATATCCTGGTTTACAATGCCAAAGTATTGTTAGGATAAAATGAACTAAGTTAATCTTTATCGATAAAAATTACCCCCTTTGAGACTTATTGAAATTCTAATTTTCAACAAGTCTCATCTCCATTTTGCACCATCAATACATATGATCGAGATAGTTGTCTAGTAATAAGGGTTTTTAAACATCCAAACATGATACAGACAATAATCATCATAATCAAAAAAAAAAATCAAGTTTTGCAATAGGCTTTTTAACCATCCTGTCAGTGAGATTCCTAAGCCATGTAAAATTTTATTAAGCTACCCAGTTTCCATTCCTTCTCTCAAGTCACAACTCGATTTAGCTACTTGTTGAATAACATCAAGTTGTTTTTCTAAATTCTCAGTCACATTTGGGATATGGATGTTTTAGGGTGGTTTCGAGGATTCCCGAGAAGGTGAACACACACACACACACTGACTATAAGGGAAAAAGCAAGCATTTATTAACTGTAGACATGCGTTATGCTAAGGGTATCTTGTAAAGCAGATTAACATACCGACCCGAGGACCGTGAGGAAGATGGACCATCTGTACATTCTTGTGCCGTCTTGCACCGCGAGCTCAGCCCAGCAATCGGTAGGTGCCAGCTTTACGTGGGCATCCCCACGGAGGCAATGGTGGCCTCGCCGTACACCAGCCTGATGGTCTTTGAAAAATTCCCGGTATTTATACATTTGCAGAGGAACGGGTTTCGGCACACGTGGCCAGCGGGTGCCAAAACACGCCTCGGTTGCAACATAGGGAGCCTATGATGCATGCGCTCGCTAGCCAGGTGCGCTGCACGAGCTATAGCCATCCTGTCTATTGGTTCATGGGCTTTGTACACGCGGCATATTGTCATAATCCAGCAGTCACGCGCCGACCATGCTCACAGCTGTACTGTGCAACAGCCTGCTGCCCGTCCTCCCCTGTTGTGGAACATTTTTAGCTAATGATCACAAGAGCATTCCAGACGCCTTTAGAAGGCCTTGAACAGAATAAACAGAAGACAAAAATAAGAAAGATACCAATTAGAAAAACACAGGTGCGCATTCCATGATAAAGAGAACTTGGCACAAACAACCTCACTTCGGCAGTTTATCTTGACCAATTAGACTGAGACAAGTCTTGTATGTTTTAGTTAGTATAACCAATTATGTTTTATGTTTATGCGCGTGTACAGTGTTGATATAACCAATCATTAAGTGTAACTGGGCGCGTGGACAGTGCATGAATAATGTGTGCAACCAATAGTAAAATAGCTAAACGCATGTACAGATGTAACTAATGTATAAAATGATGTCTGATGCTCTAGTAAAGTGGACTTCACCTGATCACATTGGTCTGTGTGTGCTGTCCTGTGCCTCCGCAATTGGCGCCCGAACAGGGACCCTCGGATCGGTGTTGAATTCTTCGACGAGAGCCGACGGAGAGAGGGAGCGGAGAAGCCGGCCGAAATTATCCCTGCTGCCCCGGCAGGATGACCAGCTGAGCTGGGGCTGACAAAGACCGCGCGCGCGGCAGAATAGGGGAATCTTACCCTGGTGGATCTCGCCCTAATCAGGTGAGCGGTCGGAGAAGGAGATGGGGTTGGACAAAGAGCAAGAAGCGGTCCTAAACCTCCTTCAACATATTCTCTCTACGAGAGGGTTGAAATGTGATAACTCCATTATAAAGGAGTTACTTTTATGGGCTTGGGAGAGAGAACTTATTCCGAGTATAAATGTTGCATTTGAAGTAGTGACTTGGGACGATGTAGGCAAGGCGCTGTGGGACACTATTAGCGCCGGGGGAGATAAGACAAAGGAAGCAATCAAATATGCAACGCACTGGAAGGTAGTTCGGGATGTGCTGCAGGCAATGAGGGTGGAACGGCAGGCAGCCGCTGCTGTCTGCACGGCCGTGACCCCTTCTGATGCCTCCATGTCAGCCGCGTCAGCCTATCCCACTGCAGTTAGAGGAAGATTTTCTACGCAGCTGTCTCTACCCCCCCGAGCATCCATTTCTGCTAGTGCTGAGACGTCTGTACAGACACAGCCTTTGCCTATACCCAGCCGGGTCGCTGGCGCTGAAAGTATCCCCCTGCCTGTTACTCCACGAGAGACGGAGGAGTTAGGGGGGGCCGTTTCTCATCCGATTGATTCGGACGAGGCAGACTCGGAAGTGATTAATGTGGATAGACAGATTGTAGAAGCTATCGGAACCTCCCTATGGGATGAAATTAGTGACAGGTCTAAAGAAGTTAAAGGTCTTGCAACTTTATGGAAATTAATTAAGACAACTCTACAAGAAATGAAAGCAGATCGTAAAGCGTCTGCGTCTGCTTTTGCTGCGCTCTCTTCAACCACAAGCGAAGGGGAAACGCGGGGAGAAAAACATAATGCAGCGGGAGAAACTTTTGGCTTTCCCGGAGCTTGTCTGCCTGCTCCTGTGCCCTTGAATTCTGCTCCACTCCCTGGGACTGCTGATATTAATCAGCCATCTGACAGTTCCCAAGCCTCCCTAACCGTACACTTAAAGGAAATCCTACAGAATCAGGAAGCGAGTAAAAATCTGCCTAGGAAAAAACAGCCCCCAGATATCGCCGCTCAACATGAACAAATTATACCTAGCATATACCCTCCGTTGCCTTCGTCTACGCCCGGGTCACCTCAAGAGCACGAAGAGGGGCCGGAGCTCACTTCGCAGCAGTTGCGGTCAGTAATAGAAAAGCTGGCACAGCTGGAGCCTGCTGTGAAGCAAGAAAAACCACCAGCCGTATCCTTTGATGCACCCCTTTTACCTGCGCGGGGAATTATTCGCGATGCCTTAATTGAGGGAGAAATCATAGCAGCTCCCACAGCATTTCTGATTATTGCTGGGGCTGGGGGTAGACCTAATCAATGGGTTCTATTTGATTGGAAAATCATAAAAGAAACAAAAGTTACAATTGCTCAGTATGGTTTAAAAATCTCCTTTTACGCAGGCAGTTTTGTCCCATACATTTTCTGGGTCAACTTTAACTCCACATGACTCGCGAATGCTTGCTAAAACCTTGTTGTCGACATGGAAATTCATTTATACTACGCTGGTGCATTTACAGCCGGCAGAGAAAATCATATCAATACAACCTGATACTGCTTTTGAGGAGGCAGTTTGTAAGCAGACCGTTAACGAGCAGGATTCTGATTCCGATAATAATTCTTTTGCATCAGGCAGGGTGGACTCTGAAAAAGAGCCGCATTTATATCCCTCATTACCTCCACTGCTGCCTGCCACGGCCGCCCCGCTGCTGCCTCCCACGGCCTCTGCGCGGCTGCGGCCACTGCCGTGCCGCCGCCGTCCCCCACCCCCCCACCCCAATCGCCTGGTACTCCCTCTCCAGGGTTTGCCGAACTTAAAACAGAACCTAACTTTACTACACTACCTGTATCTCCTTTTCCTGCTAATCCCTCTAACTCTATGCCTCTGTCTAATCCGTGACGATTCACTTAATGATTTGGGAAAAAATACACATAGCTTGATGCAACGCTGTCGAGGAAAAGCTCTACAGCAAGGAGATACCATGTTTACTTTTCCTGTTGTATGCACACCTGCCTCAAGAAATGCAAGAACCTCAAGAGAGAGTTGTTAGGATCAGTCATCATGAATCCCTGTGTGATGTTTAATTACATCTATAACACCACTCGAAAGGGTCAGAATGTAAATGCTATTTTGCCTGTATATAGAAATGCTACAGCTTGGTGTAACTATATCTATTCCAGAATATCACACTCTTTTTTCTATTCCAGCTGCTTTACCTGCGGGGATATTTTTAATTTGTGGAAATAGAGCGTGGGAGAGGAATTCCATTGAAACTTAACGGGAGGCCATGTAGCCTCGGACAACTTGCGTTACTAACACCCGATATCAATATGATTCACAGTAAAAGGCTCACGATAACTGACACAGGTTTAACTGGATGGCTAACAAGTTTGAGAATTACGGGATGGTTGAAAGATTTGCTTATACATAACTTAGTTATTTTAATTGTAATATTAGCAGTTGTAATGATTGTACCACGTATCATAAAATAGTTGAACGTATGATTGCAAAAGCATTTCATGTAACTTGGCTTGCATAAAAATAATTTAAAAAAAAAAAAAAAAGAGAGAGAGAGAGAGAGAGGAAGAGACAGGAAAAAAAAAATTAATGAAAACAAACGGCTGGAGAGGGGGAAGAGAGATGCGGTTGCGGAACACACAGACATGACAGCTGAAGAGTGAGAACTTCTAAGAGAAATAACCCTGCAGACACCAAGGTCAGTGCAGAAGGAGGGGGAGGAGATGCTCCAGGCGCCGGAGCAGAGATTCCCCTGCAGCCCGTAGTGAAGACCATGGTGAGACGGGTCATTCCCCTGCGGTCTATGGAGGTCCACGCTGGAGCAGTGTGCTCCTGAAGGACTGCACGCTGGGGAGGGGACCCATGCTGAAGATCTTCGTGGAGGACTGTCTCCCGTGGGAGAGATCCCACACTGGAACAGGGGAAGAGTGCGATGAGTGCTGCCACTGAGGAGGATGAAGTGACAGAGATAATGTGTGATGAACTAACAGCAAAACCTCATTTCCCGTTCCCCTGTCCAGCTGTGGAGGAGAGAGTGATAGGATAGCTATGGTAGGTGACTGGTGTCCAGCCAGGATCAACCCATCACATAGACAAAATGCATTATAACATAGAATGAAATTACATTGCAATTGGGAATTTCAAAAACAAGGGCTCTGTGTAACTCCTTTACAAGGGAATGAAAGTGTATATATGAAATTAGCAGAATAAGGTGTTTTTCAAAGAATTGTCTAATAGTGTTGAATGCTTAAATCCAAAAACATGATTTGAAGGTTTAAATTTGTGTATCTGAATTTATATTGCTATTGGAGGGTTATTAATCATTTGTGTGTTTGCAGCAATCAGAATCACCTGAGGAGCAGTACGAGGATTGCGTCAGTTCGAAGCTAGAGTCCTCGCTGCCTTCCTCGTGAATCTGATGTTCCTAAACAAAAAAGGGGGCGATGTGGGAGCAGCTCGGAACACCTGGCATTTGTTTTCAAGAGTGACCGTTAGAATTTGTTGTGCTGCATGTTTGCCAAGCCTTTGAAGAACTAGTTTCACAAGGTCAGGTTGGAGGATGGCCTTGTGTAGGCCTGGGAAGATGTGGCTGAAGACAGTCACGAGTATGTCTATGGAGTGTTTTTATCTTTAACTGTTCTGAGGACTGGCAAACACCCCAGCTGGGTCAGATATGCCCTCCTGTGCTAGTAGTATTGGCTGTGAGTCGTTAGTACTTTCTGGATCTTTGTTGAAACATATATAAGTTGGATTCTTTTGTGAAATAAAGGGAATCTTGCAAAAAAAAAAAAAAAAAAAAAAGTGGGGAAACAGTGTGGGGTAAACGTCCGGATGCCCAGAAGTTATCAGATTATTGACAAGACATGGAACGACACAAGAAGGTATTAGGTGCGCCACCGTTGGTGGAAACACTTTGCTGCCTCATCGCAATATGTGCGGTGGTACAGCCAGCATTACCATTACACCGAATTAACCCAAGGCAAAATATGTGGATAACCTGGGCCACCCAGACAGGAGAACAGTCTTTTTGCCTCTCAATGAGTACACCCTCAGATCCATTTCGAACATGTTTGGTGGGAGTGCCATATTTGTACCTGCCAGATTTTCGAGCATGGGTTTCTGATGGCAGTGCTTTGAATGAAACAAAGATCAATGAGACCTGTTACAGCTTGTATTCGTCGCACATCCCACAGCAGCATTGTCAAAATCTTACAGGGGTAGCAACTGCAAAGATTATCAATTCTCTTAATGTTACATTGCCCTGGGATCCGCAAGAGCTTGATTTAGTAGGATCAACATATGGTAATAAGTCATGTGTATATTTGGCAGGAGGGTTTAGCACAGGAATTAATTATTATTGGCAACACAATATGTCGGGGTGGACAAATGTATCTAGTCCAAGCTCTTGGTATAAGTTTATGGATAGTAGGGATTATTGTGTAGGAGCCGTGGGAGCAGAAACCCAGGGGAGTAAGATATTTATAGGTACTAATTATACCGCCAAGGCTTTACCAAGCGGATATTTTTTGATATGCGGTGATCGTGCTTGGCACGGCATCCCAGTGAGATCTTTTGGCGGACCATGTTACTTGGGTAAGCTTACATTGTTTGCACCCTCTATTATTCAGTTACTGAATTTAACAGACAATCGAAGACACAAGCGATCTATAGAAAATCTTGGGCCTGATTGTAACGATAACGTACGACTGTTAGGCAAGGCCACAAGAGTGCTGCTATCTCTTTTTACACCAGGGGCTGCAGCGGGTAATGCGTTACGGGAGTTGCAACGTTTAGCATGTTGGACGTCGAAGCAATTAAATCTTACATCTAGTATTATAAATGATCTCTTAGAAGACACAGAAAACATAAGGCATGCTATTTTACAAAATAGGGCGGCTATAGATTTTTTATTGTTAGCACAAGGACATGGCTGTGAGGATTTTGAAGGAATGTGCTGTATGAACATATCAGGTCATTCGAAGTCTATACATGAAAAGTTGCAGCAGTTGAAAGATAACATGAATAAAGTGGTAGTAGAGAAGAACCCCTTGGATGAATGGTTTGGGTCATTAGGGATAACAGGTTGGTTTAAAGAATTATGTCGCATGGGTATTGTTGTAGTTATCGTGATTTTAGCTATTGTAATAATTTTACCTTGTTTGGTTAGCTTGTTGAGGAAAATGGCATCCCAAGTTATTAGTCAAGTCTGGATTGCTCATAAACAAAAGAAAGGAATTGTGGGAGATTTCATGGAAAGCAGGGGACATTTCTTTGAACCTGATTATTTAGAGTTAAGTACGCCACAGTCAACGTGAGTGGACCGGAGTACGTGACAGCTACAACATGAATGGACCTTTGAACCACCAGAGAAACAACGGACATGAGGAACTTGGACAGTGTAGCAATTAATAAACAAGATAACAGAACTGCAGAGGCAAGAAGGAGCTGCAAGGGTTTCAACGCAATTAAGAAAGCTGCCATTTCGGCTTAGAACATTTAGCTGCGGGATGGGGACTTAGGAGTTGGTTTGTATCTTTGTTAAAAATAGGGGTTTCTTTTATTCTTGTGTATTTTATTAGGTATAATGTTGCTTTTACTGTGTTTTAATTAATTGTATTCATAGGTCTTTGCAAAGGGCTGAGTTCACAGGCCCACGATGGACTCCCGCTCGATTTGTACGACCATCATCATCTGGAACACCCTAGATGGTGCGACAATGTGAATACCACCTCAGCCAAAAACTAACGTGTAGGTCACCTTGACCAACATAACAGGTCAAGATTCTCTGTGCACTGCAACCGCATCACAAAGCCCGTGAACCAATAGATAGGATGGCTATGACTCATGCGGCGCGCCTGGCCAGCGACCGCATGTGCCATAGGCTCCCTATGTTTCAACTGAGGCAAATTTTAGCACCCGCTGGCCACGTGTGCTGAAATCCGTTCCTCTGCAAATGTATAAATACCGGGATTTTCCGAAGAGCATCGGGTTGGTGTACGGCAAGGCCATCGTTGCCTCTGTGGGGACGCCCACGTAAAGCTGACACCTACCGATTGCTGGGCTGAGTTCGCGGAGAGTGGCGTCTAGATCTGTTAATGCTCTTTTTAAAGAAAAAAGGGGGAGATGTTGTGGAACATTTTTAGCTAATGATCACAAGAGCATTCCAGACGCCTTTAGAAGGCCTTGAACAGAATAAACAGAAGACAAAAATAAGAAAGATACCAATTAGAAAAACACAGGTGCGCATTCCACGATAAAGAGAACTTGGCACAAACAACCTCACTTCGGCAGTTTATCTTGACCAATTAGACTGAGACAAGTCTTGTATGTTTTAGTTAGTATAACCAATTATGTTTTATGTTTATGCGCGTGTACAGTGTTGATATAACCAATCATTAAGTGTAACTGGGCGCGTGGACAGTGCATGAATAATGTGTGCAACCAATAGTAAAATAGCTAAACGCATGTACAGATGTAACTAATGTATAAAATGATGTCTGATGCTCTAGTAAAGTGGACTTCACCTGATCACATTGGTCTGTGTGTGCTGTCCTGTGCCTCCGCACTCCCCCAGTATTGCTCAGCTCTCTTATCTCCATGGTCAGCATTCCAAGCAACAGGCAAAACCCATCTGTTTTCTGTGCTGACTGCATTTTTCTCGGCTATCTACTTCTCCCCCAGTGTTCATCCACGCACCAAAATTCCATCTTTTAACCCCTCTGTATACATGATACAACATTTGTCATCCTTTAGTTTTAAATATCCACAGACACCATGTTCATGTAAAAGCAACAGATCTAAAGCTAGACGATTTTGGAGTGTCATTCTTGAGGTAGTTCGTAATTATACATTTAAATCATGTAGGCCGATTTTCGTAGCGTTTTCTAATGCCTCAATTTGTCCAGTCAAATTGTGTAACCATACATGATTTCTAAAAGAAGTTATCTGAGGGCTAAATATAGTTTCTAATATCCACCCTACTGTTGTTCCAGTTGATGGATGTTGCCATGGATCTACATTAGATCTTTTAAATTTTCCCCATAATTTGGAGGTTAGGGGTTGTTTTCTCCACAAAGGGCACAAAGTTAGCATTCCCAACATCACCTGTTTTCTGGGTCCTTTTAGAGCCAATTGTATTGACCAAGATCAATTATCCAAAGATATTCCCTCTGGAATACCAAATCTTGGAATAATTTATTTTAGCATTACTTTAACCACTTCTCTAGCTTTATTGGTGCGACAGGGGAAAGCTTCAGGCCAACCAGAAAAGGTATCTACCAAAACTAGTAGATATTTATATTGATTACACCTAGGCAACTCCGAGAAATCCATTTGCCTGTAGTCTCCAGATGTTATTCCTTGTTTTATATTTCCTCCTGGTCTCTTCTTTTGAATTTTTGGATTATTTGCACAACATGCTGGACATTTCTTTACCACTATATCTGCAAGGCTTTGCATTTTTGGTCCTATGACATATTTTTTTGCAACAAGAACCAACGCATCAGAGTGTTTCCTGGTGTAATTTCTTCAATACAAATTCCATTGTCCTTTCAGGAATTAAGAGTTGTTTTAAAGGTGTCATCCACCATCCTTGTTCAATTTGGGTACAGTCTAGTTGTTCAGCCAGTTGATCTTCTTTTTCTGTGTACTGCGGAGGAGTTAAATCTAGGCATCGATCTGGAATTAGATCTCCTTCTATCTTTGGTTTTTTTAAAAGCTGCCTCTGGCAGCTGCATCTGCTCTCCGATTTCCTCTGATTACTTCATTGTTTCCCTTCTGGTGTGCTTTACAATGAATTATTGCAACTTTTTCTGGCTTTAAAACAACTTGTAACAATTTTACATTTTCGGCACCATATTTAACAGGAGTTCCTTGTTAGTTTAGATAGCCCCTTTCCTTCCAAATTGCCCCATGAGCACGGACAACTCCCAAGGCATATTTTGAGTTGGTATATATATTAACTTTCTTTCCAGTACTCATTTCTAAAGCTTGAATCAGAGCTATCAATTCAGCTTTCTGGGCTGAAGTATTATGAGGTAAAGACTCAGCTTCCAGAATATGGTCTCTAGTCACTATTGCATATCCAGCACATCGCTTTCCTTCAGACATAAAACTACTCCCATCTGTATATAATTCTAAATCAAAATCTGAAAGAGGAGTATCTTGTAAATCCGGTCTGCTAGAATAAACTTTTTCAACTGTTGTCAAGCAATCATGCTGTAATTCGTTTTGTTCCGAAATTGGCAGTAAAGTCGCAGGATTTAAAGTAGTAGATATTGAAAGGGTGACATCATCCTGCTCCAGCAAGACAGACTGTTATTTACCCACTCTGCTGGGAGAAATCTAATGGTGTCCCTTATTTTCTAGGAGAGACATCACAGCATCGGGTACAAATACAGTTATATGTTGTCCCAAAGTCAGTTTCCTGGCCTCTTCAAGCAAAATCACTGCTGCTGCAACAGCTCTCAGGCAAGCAGGCCTTCCTTTACTGATCTCATCCAACTATTTAGAAGAATACCCCACGGGTCTCTTCCAACTTCCCAACATTTGGGTTAGGACACCTAGGGCTACTTGCTGCCTCTCATGTACATATAGCTGAAAGGGTTTCTCCAAATTTGGAAGTCCTAATGCAGGAGCTTCCATTAGTCTTTTCTTGATTTCATGAAACCCTTTTCAGCATTCTGCAGTCCATTCCAACTGCTCTTCTGGCCCTTTAATAGCAGCATACACTGGTTTAGCAATCAGTCCAAAATTAGGGATCCACAGTTGACACCGTTTGGCCATGCCCAAAAAATCCTCTTAATTGTTTCTTTGAGGTGGGTACTGCAATTCTACAAATTGCTTCTTTTCGTTCTGCACTTAACTCCCCCTGTCCCTGCATTATGTCAAATCCCAAATATCGAACTCTGTCTTTTACTATTTGTGTCTTTTCCTTGGAGACACGATATCCTGCAAGTCCTAAGAAATTCAGTAAACTAATTGTAGCTTCAAGGCACTCGCTGTAATTATTTGAACCAATTAATAAATCATCAACATACTGTAACAAAGTTATATGTTCATTGTCACTTTGCCATTGTTCCAGTTCTTTTGCCAATACGTTACCAAATAACGTGGGGCTGTTCTTAAATCCTTGTGGCAGTACAGTCCAACATAATTGGGTTTTCCGTCCAGTAGTCAGGTTTTCCCATTCAAAAGCAAAAATGAGTTGACTCTGTTCATCCACTGGGATGCAAAAGCAAGCATCTTTCAAATCTAGAACTGTAAAATACACATTATTTTCAGGGATAGAAGCAAGCAACATATAGGAGTTCAGTACCATAGGGTGGAGATCGACTGTCAGAATGTTAATTTCTCGCAAGTCTTGCACTAATCTATATTCTTGAGAATTAGGGTTTCTTACCAGTAAGATGGGGGTATTAAATTCTGATTGGCATTCTTGTAACAATCCATATTCTAAGAAGGGGTTAATAAGTGGTTCCAATTTTCTCCTCACCTCCAATTTTATAGGGTATTGGTTTTTTCTTACCAGTTGAGCTCCAGGTTTCAATTCAGTTTTAATTGGAGTTTTATTCTTTGCTCATCCTGGTTTTCCCAATGCCCATACCAATAGTATTACTGCATTCAATATTTTTTCAGGAATATCTGCATCTTCATTGTTCTCACATTGACTCAGCAAACATATCTGTGCCTTCCAACCATGTTCTGGGGGAATATGTAAGTGTAAAGAATTTTCAGAGAAAGTTATTTGTGCATTCAATTTACATAATAAATCTCTCCCCAACAGTGGCAGGGGACACTCTGGCATATAGAGAAAGGAATGAGTTACTGTAGTATTTCCAATTGTGCACTCCATTGGTTGCAAAAATGATTTTAGAGTCCTTTTCCTGGTGGCACCAATTACACTAGTTTTGATTTTACTTAATGGTCCCTTACAGTCTGCAAGTACGGAATGTGTTGCCCCACTATCTATTAAAAAATCTATTGTTTCATTCCCCAGCTTCACTGGAACCAGAGGATCAGCTGGGGAAACTTTAATAGATTCCTCTGGTCCCCTTCAGTCCAACCCAATCTCAGTCATCACCCCAACGGCTTCCCCTGTCCCTCTTTCCTGGCTATTTGAAAGTTGTGGACATTCCCTTCTCCAATGGCCCTCTCGCTTACAATATGCACACTGACTAGGTCCTAAAGGGGTATCGCACTGATTCCCCCTCAAATTTCCATGGCCTCCTCCTTGGCCCCTAAATCCACTTGGTGAATTTCCTCTTCCTCTACCTCTACCTCTCCCTTGTCCTTCTGCCAAAGCGGCTAAAAAGGAAGCCTGTAGCTTTGGTTTTGTTTTTTTCTTTTTCTTTTTCTTCCACTTCCTCCTGATTATTATAAACTTTATATGTAATTGACATCAATTGTGAAATTGTCATTCCATCTGCACTATCCACTTTTTGCAATTTCTTCCTAATGTCTGATGCTGACTGACCAATAAACAACATATTAAAAAATTTCATATTACTAGCATCATCCAGATCCAAATTTGTCCATTTTCGAGCTACTTCACATATTCTTTCATAAAAGGCAGATGGGGTCTCTTTGTCTCCTTGTCTTATTTCATATAGCTTAGATAAATTCTTGGGTTTTTCTGCCCCATTTTGGATTCCGTATAAAATTAGTTTCTGGTATTCCTTTACTCTCATTAATCCCTCATCTGTATTAGGGTCCCACCCTAGATCTTCCTTTGGGAGATATGTGTCAGCATTAGGTATTCCTCCATGTTGTTGGAATAGTTCTTCTCTAGCCTTTTCTAAGACTGTCCTCCGTTCCTCATGGTTAAATAAGTACTCTAAAAGAGCTTGTATATCTCCCCAATTAGGATTATGAGTTATCATTACAGTCTTTACAGTGCTATACATCCCCTCTGAGTTATTCTGATAAGACTTGAATGCCTGTTTCCAATTTAATAAATCTGAGGTAGTAAATGGAACATGTACATACACAGGGCTTCCATTCGGGCCCACTGCTTGTCTTAAAGGGGCTTAAACACTAGACTTCTGACGCCTCGTTCTCCCAGCTACCAGACTAACAATATCTCCCTCCTCTGAGCTTTCACATTCATTAGCTTTAGAAGGTGCAACCAGCAATTGAACATCTTCTTCACTGTCTTCCAAACCATTTTTCCTAATTTTACAACCTGTACAAGAGTCACTATTTTTCTTTTTAACCAGATATATTCCGTTTTGATGTTTAGAATCCACCAAACCACACTTCTTTCTAATCTCCCAGACATTCCTTAAGGTGAAAAACAAATCCACAAAATCCACATATGGAAGGTCATACTATTTTTCTGTCCTTTGACAAAAATAACATCAATTGCAAAATGGTATTATATTTTAAAGACCCATTTTCAGGCCACTTCTCACCATCTTCCAAACAATATTGTGGCCACCACTGATTACAATATCTTTTCAATTTCTCTTTTGTCATGGGATCCCCACCAAATTTATTCCAATGTTTTAGGATGCATCCTAGAGGAGAACAAAGGGGTGTCTCCTGGGAAGCAGTAGCGCCCATTTCGGTACCGAAAAAGAATTTCCTAACCCAGTGTTTCATACACTAATCAAAACGAGGGACGTCTCCCTACATTTCCCAACGTGTACACAAAACGAGGAATGTCTCCCTTTACCCAAAACAATGCGTACACTAACTAACCAAATGAGGAACGTCCTCCTTGGTACCAACGTGTAGAAACAAAATTATGCTAGCCCAAAACTAAACAAATGTTACCAAATGCTACCTGCTTCCCTGAAAGATCTTGCCCCCTACTCCCCTTTTCTCTTATTAAAAAAAAAAAAAATCTCTTTTCAGTAGCGTTGCACCGTTGTATTGCTTACCGCCTGACTACAGGAGAGGAGCTGATGGAGTCCCGGATCAACACGTCAGTGCGTGCTAGAGGCCACTCAGGTCTCTTCTCCCCATCGGATGTGGCAAGATGAACCAGGCAAGGCTGTCAGCACAGTCCCATCTGGGTCATCAAAAACTGTTGTCCAAACAACTTGGGTCCATTACCCTGTGTGCATTGCCCAAATTACACACAGAGTAGAGGTATTTTCGTTTATTACGTAAATGTGCAGATACAGGTGCATGGCACAAACCAGCACACCGTCAGTACAAACTGACAGTTATTTATACACAAAATTTAGTCAGTGTCCTGGTTTTGCCTGGGATAGAGTTAATATTCTTCCTAGTAGCTGGTATAGTGTTATGTTTTGGATTTAGTATGAGAAGAATGTTGATAACACACTGATGTTTTCAGGTGTTGCTAAGTAGTATTTATACTAGAGTCAAGGAATTTTCAGCTTCTCATGCCCAGCCAGCAAGAAGGCTGGAGGGGCACAAGAAGTTGGGAGGGGACACAGCCAGGACAGCTGACCCAAACTGGCCAAAGGGGTATTCCATACTGTCCTGGTTTCAGCTGGGATAGAGTTAACTGTCTTCCTAGTAGCTGGTACAGTGCTATGTTTTGAGTTCAGTATGAGAAGAATGTTGATAACACTGATGTTTTCAGTTGTTGCTAAGTAGTGTTTAGACAAATGTCAAGGATTTTTCAGCTTCTCATGCCCAGCCAGCGAGAAAGCTGGAGGGGCACAAGAAGTTGGCACAGGACACAGCTAGGGCACCTGACCCAAAGTGGCCAACAGGGTATTCCATACCATGTGACGTCCCATCTAGTATAGGAACTGGGAAGTGGGGGCGGGGAATCACTGCTCGGGGACTAGCGGGGTGCCGGTTGGCGGGTGGTGAGCAATTGCACTGTGCATCATTTGTACATTCCAATGCTTTCATTATTGCTGTTGTCATTTTATTAGTGTTATCATTATCATTATTAGTTTCTTCTTTTCTGTTCTATTAAACTGTTCTTATCTCAACCCGTGGGTTTTGCTTCTTTTTCCTGATTTTCTCCCCCATCCCACTGGGTGGGGGGGGAGTGAGTGAGCGGCTGCGTGGTGCTTAGTTGCTGGCTGGGGTTAAACCATGACACATACCATGTGACGTCATGCCTAGTATATAAACTGGGGGTAGTTGGCCTGGGGGGTGGATCGCTGCTCAGGAACTAACTGGGCATCGGTCGGTGAGTGGTGAGCAATTGCATTGTGCATCACTTGTTTTGTATATTCCCATTCTTTTATTATTCTTATTGTCATTTTATTATTGTTATTATTATCATTATTACTTTCTTCCTTTCTGTCCTATTAAACTGTTCTTATCTCAACCCACGAGTTTTACTTTTTTTTTTCCTGATTCTCTCCCCCATCCCACTGGGTGGGGGGGAAGTGAGTGAGCAGCTGCATGGTGCTTAGTTGCTGGCTGGGGTTAAGCCACAACAATGGGGGAGGGTGGAAGAGGAGTTTGGGAAATGTATTATAATGTCTCTGAAAAGAAATATGAAAGGAGATCTATGAGGAAGTAGTATCCTTAGGAAATGGTTTGGGTGGCAAAATCACTTTATAATACATTAATAACCCCTACTGAAGGGAAAATTCAGAGCCCATGGCCAGCCTGAGAAGTTGAACAAAAGCAGAGGAAGAAGTAGTTACAGAAGCACTCTGACAGATATTCTGGGCTAGTGTGTATGGTCTCTAATGTAGAACTGCACTGTTAGAAGGGACGAGCAGACAATTTGCATTATGTAGCTCTTCTTGACCTTTCTCCCTGACAACCCTGACTTTGCTAGACAGGAAATTTACACCCTTGTGTAACTGCCTCTCCACCTAAATCCTCTCCACCTAAATCCTTTGTGTTGTTCTTTGCTAGATGTCAATGTGCGCATCACATGCAAAGTGTTTATGTAAGGGATGTTTTAGGAATGGACACTATACATTGACATTGAACATGATATGTCTAATGAGTTTGTGGATGAAGGAGTTTGTAATTCGGCTGAAACTTTATTTCATTCAAAACTCCCTACTGCTTCTTGACTCAAGAGTTGATGAGGCTAGCACTCAATGACTGTACTCTAGTATCTTATTTTAGAGTCTTACTAGCTTTGAGGATTAATGCTTTCTGTTCTTTTAAAGCAATCTTGAAGATCTTTCTACTGCAACACTTAACTGTAGTGGATTTCATAGTTCCAAAGTATTTTATTTATTTGAAATATATTATATGCCCCTGCATACTTGTGTACTGGTATTGCATCTCATCTCAAAATAAATGTGCTCTATGCATATCTGAGAGACATAGTATGAGAGAACATTTCTGATAGGAACAACACAGTCAAACTGCTACACTTCAGTATAATCTACAAATATTTTACATCTGTAGATGCTCAGTAGCATTCAGTGCTGGGCGGGTGTCTCTTGGCATCTGGAGGTGTCTTTTCTGTGGTAATGTAGCCATAATCTAACGCAAGAGTGCCTTAAGTATGCTAATATTCCTTGACAAGTTCCAGGGTCCTGTTAAGAGCTGGTGGCTATGCCCTCAGCTGCAGCATGAGCTATTCCATTTTTATTGTTGCTTTTTCTATCTTTCAACAGAGAAGGACTGATAGCATATGTCCATACATTCTGTATGGTATGTCTAAATATTTTGATGGTTTTAATATTTTGTACCAGCCATGGAAACTGGTTTGCTGCTAGATGACTGTAAAAGTGAGATTTGGTAAATAATCATTAGAAATCTTATACTAACACTATGATTGAAACAATAGACAAAAGTGTAGCCAAGTAATTAACTAGTAGAGGTAGTTACTCCTAAGTTTGGCAGTTCTTGGCTCTTATGACTAGATGTTCCTGTACGCTAGATGAGAACAATGTTGAAACTGACCACATGTGATTGAAACTGCTTTAAGCTTCAAGATCAAAGAACAAGGACAAGAACAAAGACTTCAAGGACAGCCAACAGAATCTCAAATGGGTCGGTGGTCGTAAAAGCAGCCCTTCGACTCAAATGGATCCTTCATTGCACATGATCGGATGTAGGCAGTACTATGATAATCAGTTACAATAATTTTTATGTATATATATACTAATCTGATTAATATGTAATTGTTACTCCATTTAACCTGTTTGTGCTGAAGCTGTGGCATGCATGCTAGGTGGAATTATCCCCCGTGCATCCAGCGCTGCAATAAAGAATGCCTGCTTTCTAAAACTCCAAAATGAGTCTTAGAGAGTTTCTTTGACCGGCTTTTTGGTATCAGGATGAACCTGAAAAAGTTTGGCCTCTGCTGTTGGTGAGAGTTTGGCATGGCCAAACATGAACTCCTGCTTGCCCTTTGAAGAGGGCTGCTACTACTCTGCTGGCCCTTTCCTCCTTCTTGGGTTCCATCTGTGGATTGTCGATGGTACAGTGTTTATTTTGGCTTTTAGGTCTCTACATTTGCCAGCCTGCTGAAGGAAGGATGTAAGAACTTGCATTTTTTGGGGTCAGCCTTAGAGAGACAGCTGAACTCTTTTGACTGGAGCACGTCCTCCTGGGCCAGACGCAAAGATATTCTTCCCCCTCCCACTGAAATCTGTATTCCAAGAACTCGGAGATCTTCTGAGACAGCCTCTTCCTGTCTCCTGTGGCTAAAGTTCCACTGCCTGCATAAGTGAACACAGTTTCATTGGCCTGATTCCACTGCAGACAGACTGTTAGTGATGGATTTGTTCTGAAGCGCGGTCTCAGCTAATACTAGCTGAAAAATGACTTCTGTTTCAAAATAGGTTTCTAAATTTATATATACACTGCAGGTACTGGTTTCTACCCTCCTGGAGCCAAGAGGGAGCTCAATAGGTACAATACTGGTTCACAAGACCCATCTTGTGTTTGTGTTCGGAGAAACATTCAGTACAATTTCTTAACAGATAGTAATGTTCAGTCATGTACTGCTTTTGACTACATGATGAAAGCATTATTGGGAACGAGCATCATGCTTTGGCCAAATAAAAAGCCAGTCAGGGGTTAGAGTCAGCTAAGGTAAAATGTAGATGTTTGCACTGTAGCAAATCAGACAACTATATTTAAGGTGTCTAAACTGGCATAAGAACTTAATTTTAGATATTCTTTTTTCTCAGCAGGAGAGACAAAAACCCAAAATACTCTGACACGTGGACACCTGTGCAAGTTTTTTAAAAGAAATAAAAACAATAAACTATTTCTCTAGGCTGCACATTCTGATTCTACCCATAAACAATTGAGTCTTTAGAAGAAATATGGAGAAAGGAGTTAAGTATCCTTATATTGCATACTGAAATTTGTTCTGTGTGCTTCTTCAGGAATAGCTTAGCTATCAAAATTTTTATGGTCTGGTAGCTCAGGATTGAACCATTAACCACAGATTTTCTAGAGGAAGTGAGAGAGTGGAACCTTATGTCCCTCTGCCCCTTCTCATATTTTCCATTTTTTTCCAAGTGGTGAGAGTTTTATTTGCAATTTCAACCCAAGAACAGTCCTCAGCAATATGGGTGAACACTACTGTATCAGGTTTGCGTGGCAAGGTTTTGGTAGCGGGGAGGCTACAGGGGTGGCTTCTGTGAGAAGCTGCTGGAAGCTTCCCCCATGTCTGACAGAGCCAATGCCAGCCGGCTCCAAGACAGGCCCACCGCTGGCCAAGGCCGAGCCAATCGTTGGCGGTGGTAGTGCCTCTAGGATAACATATTTAAGAAGGGAAATAAAGTTGCTGTGCAACAGAAAACTGCAGCCAGAGAGAGGAGTGAGAACATGTAAGAGAAACAACCCTGCAGACACCAAGGTCAGTGAAGAAGGAGGGGGAGGAGGTGCTCCAGGCGCTGGAGCACAGATTCCCCTGCAACCCATGGTGAAGACCATGGTGAGGCAGGCTGTCCCCCTGCAGCCCATGGAGGTCCATAGTGGAGCAGATATCCACCTGCAGCCAGTGGAGAACCCCATGCCAGAGCAGGTAGATGCCTGAAGGAGGCTGTGACCACTTGGAGAGCCCACACTGGAGCAGGCTCCTGGCAGGACCTGCGGACCCATGGAAAGAGAGGAGCCCACACTGGAGCAGGTTTGCTGGCAGGACTTGTGACCCCGCAGGGGACCCACGCTGGAGCAGTCTGTTCCTGAAGGACTGCACCCCATGAAAGGGACCCATGCTGGAGTAGTTCATGAAGAATTGTAGCCCATGGGAAGGACCCACATTGGAGAAGTTTGTGGAGGACTGTCTCCCATGGGAGGGACCCCACTCTGGAGCAGGGGAAGAGTGTGAGGAGTCCTCCCCCTGAGGAGGATGAAGCGGCAGAGACAACATGTGATGAACTGACCGCAACCCCCATTCCCCTTCCCCCTGTGCCGCTTGGGGGGAGGAGGTGGAGAAAACTGGGAGTGAAGCTGTGCCCAAGAAGAAGGGAGGTGTGGAGGGAAGGTATTTTAAGATATGGTTTTATTTCTCATTATCCTGCTCTGATTTGGTTGGTGATAAATTAAGTTAATTTTCCCCAAGTTGAGTCTTTTTTGCCTGTGATGGTAATTGCTGAGTGATCTCTCCCTGTCCTTATCTCTACCTATGAGCCTTTTGTCGTATTTTCTCTCCCCTGTCCAGCTGAGGAGGGGGAGTGATATGGCTTTGGTGGACACCTGGCATCCAGCCAGGGTCAACCCACCACAACTACCATGATGGAGATCAGCATAGGTAAAGGTTTACAGGGTTTAGTAGTGAGTATGGCTTTTAAATTAGTAGATGGACTTTTAAACTGATATATCATATTATTTTTTCACCCCAAATAAGACTGTGCTGCAAAACTGTAAAATGCTTAAAGGGCGTAAGGGTTAATTAATTGATACAGGGTCTTATATCAGGCCAGAGCACTGCTAAAAAAAAGTATGTCTTGATTTAGGGCTAGATTTTGCTATTGAATCCCACAGTTTAGTGGAAATCGTATGTGAAAATCCAATTTCAAATTTGATCTTCTGTGGCCAACTTTTAGAAACAAACCTCAACTTCCTTTTAACTTTTTAAGAATAAACAAGGCTAAAATACAATTTTCTTTCAGAAACACAAAACAGCAAGAGTTAAATTTTGTTCTCAGTTATTAGAGCATTGAGCTGTAATGATAATGAAGTCACTCTGCATTTTTCACAGCTTAAAGAGTAAAAGCTGTCCTTAGGAGCTTGGAAAATGGTTACTTTTTCCAAATTGCTGTCAGCGTTGTGGGGGATTTTTTTTGAGACGGTAGGGGAGGAGATGGGGGAGGAAAGGAATGGATTAATCTAGAATGGCCTGTAGAAAATATGTATTGACCAAACCTGTTCAGTCTTTATTTAAATAGTTTAAATAGACGACAATTCTTTTTTTAGTCAACAACATGAAATTATTATTAACAGTAAAACATTCTTGTAAATGTCTGCCAAACCATCCATTTTGGCCAGTGTATTTTATTTGGAGCTTATAACATGAATCTATTCCTTTTTCAGAATGCCTGATATAATTTCCCTCTCTACTCTGGCATGTACTGAGCATGGGATTGCCCCTATGTATGCTGTCACCAACTTGGTTGAGCCAGGAAGGTTATTAACCCTTTACCATAAAATCCAAGCTGAAGGTCAGTGGCAGCCTGGTCAGAGTCTACCAAGTTAAATGATTAAATAAATAAAGCTCTGAAAAACTTCATCTGGAGGACGTGTCACTGATTTGATATGTAAGGTAATTTTGACACTTTTCTTAATTTGGCTGCTCAAATTATTTTGCTGAAAATGACATAGCAAGCTAGCCATGTGGTTCTGCTCCACATTAAATGCCTTTTGCTATTTTGTACTGGGGGTCATAGTCTTTTCTGTCCCTGATTGGTTCTCCATATAATGCAGTGTTGTGGTTTAACCCCAGCCAGCAACTAAGCACCACTCAGCCGCTCACTCACTCCCCGCCCCAGCGGGATGAGGGGGAGAGAATCAGAAGGGTAAAAGTGAGAAAACTCATGGGTTGAGATAAGAACAGTTTAATAATTTAAATAAAATATAATAATAATAATAATATTGTAATGAAAAGGAAAATAACAGAGAGAAATAAAACCCAAGAAAGACAAGTGATGCAAATGTAAACAATTGCTTACCACCAACCAACTGATGCCCAGCCAGTCCCCGAGCAGCAGCCCCCTGGCCAACCTTCCCCCTAGTTTTATTGCTGAGCATTATGTCATATGGTATGGAATATCCCTTTGGTCAGTTGGGGTTATCTGTCCCAGCTGTGTCCCCTCCCAACTTTTTGTGCACCCCCAGACTACTCACTAGCAGGGCAGTATGAGGGGCAGAAAAGGCCTTGACTCTGTGTAAGCACTACTCAGCAGTAACTAAAACAACCCTGTATTATCAACACTATTTTCAGCACAAATCCAAAACATAGCCCCATACTAGCTACTATGAAGGAAATTAACTCTATCCCAGCCAAAACCAGCACGTTCTCCACCCCTTATTCCATACCATTTACGTCATGCTCAGGTCCCACACTATCCAATACATCCTCATTAACCACCACCACCCTTCCCATCCTTTGATACAATACACAGATATTATTCCCTTAGTCTATGGATCACCCCTGTAAAATGTTTGTAAAACGTCCATAAATGTCCACAAAATGTCCGCTGAGATAATTTAGTCCATGACTTTGGGCTCCATCTCTTATGGTGGTCACTCAGGACAGGAGAGGTGGTGTGTTGTGTGTAGTTATCGGGCACCAAAGCCAGCTCAGGTCAGGTCACTGCTGCACTTGCACTGCTTCTTGTAAGGCTTGTCCTCCACTGGTTCAGGTGGTTCCTGCTATAGTAATTCCTATAACATGCTACTCAAATTGTCGGTTAGAACAAATTAAAGGCATATCCATTACAATCTCCACCCCTGGTCCTTTTAGGCCATGTTATAGGGTTTAACATTGCAATGAACTCCTCCCCTTGCTCCTAGCCTGGCTAGCAACAAGGGGTTCCTGCTATAGTAATTCCCATAACATGCAACTCAAATCATGGATTATTTTCACCCAGGATTAAATCACCTTGAGGTACACACTGGACTCCCCCATTCTTCTGCATTATCCACCAAAGTGCACCCAGGTCCTTGAGCAAAAACAATCCCACAAATAGGTTTACCCTTTCCTGAGGAAGGAATAACGCAGACGGGCTTTCCCAACAAGTTCCTTATGTGTACTATGGGGACCTTATCTCCTTCCACAGTGCACAGGGTTTTTGATTGGGCAGTGCTAGGTCGACTGGCAGATCCTCTAGTGTTAACTAACCAAGTGGCTTCTGCTAAATGTGTATCCCAGTGCTTGAATGTCCCAATACCCATTGCTCTCAGTGTAGTTTTTAACAGTCCATTGTATCATTTGATTTTCCCAGAGGCTGGTGCACGATAGGGGATGTGATATACCCACTCAATGCCATGATCCTTGGCCCAGATGTTTATAAGGTTGTTTCAGAAATGAGTCACACAGTCTGATTCAACTCTTTCAGGGGCACCGTGTCACCATGAAACTTGCTTTTCAAGGCCCAAGACAGTATTCCAGGCAGTGGCATGGGTCACAGGGTATGTTTTCAACCATCCAGTAGTTGTTTCCACCATTGTAAGCACATGGTGCTTGCCTTGGCAAGTTTGTGGGAGTGTGATATAGTCATTCTGCCAGGCTTTCCTATATTGATATTTCAGCCATCATCCTCCATACCAAAAAGGCTTTAGCCACTTAGCTTATTTGATCATGGCACATGTTTGACATTCACGGATAACCTGTGCAATGGCATCATTAGTCAGGTCCACCCCTCGAGCACGAGCCCATTTTTATCTCGCATCCCTTCCTAAATGTCCTGATGTGTCATGGGCCCATTAAGCTATAAATAGCTCACCCTTATGTTGCCAGTCCTGATCCACCTGAGCCACTTCAATTTTAGCAGCCTGGTCCACGTGCTCATTGTTTCAATGTACTTCAGTGGCACAACTCTTGGGTATGTGAGCATCTATGCTATGTACTTTTACAACCAGATTCTCTAGCTGGGAAGCAATATCTTGCCATAATTCAGCAGACCAGATGGGTTTACCTCTGCACTGCCAGTTGCACTGCTTCCATTGCTGTAACCACCCCCATAGGGCATTAGCCACCATCGAGGAATCAGTACAGAGATAGAGCACCAGCCACTTTTCTTGATCAGCAGTATCTAAAGCCAGCTGGATGGCTTTCACCTCTGCAGACTGACTCGATTCACCTTCTCCTTCAGCAGTTTCTGCGACTTAACGTGTAGGACTCCACACAGCAGCTTTCTACCTAAGATGTTTTCCCACAATACAACAGGATCCATCTGTAAACAGGGCATATTGCTTTACATTTTCTGGCAGTTTATTATACAGTGGGGCCTCTTCAGTATGTGTCACCTCTCTCACGACCCAGACTGGACAGACCAGGGAGTCGTGTTTAATTCGAAATTCCCTTGGGCTAAATTAAGGTGAAACGACACCAAATGATCAGTTAAAGATTTTATTTATGACAGAAGCAAATGGAACTGGGGAGGCGTGGTAGTAGGTGGCAGGGTTTCTCACAACAGGAATTGGCATAAGACTCCTTCTGTAAACCATGTAACCATATACCTCAATTCAGGGAATAAGGAGATCCCTCCCGTTGAGTCACGAGGTTCAGAGCAGACCCCCTTGCTTTCTAGACTCCTCCTCAGAGAAGGGCTCAGGGGCGGCTGGATCCACTCTTAGTCTCAGACTTGGTCAACAGTTTATGTCTTGAAACAGATGAGGTGTAGGGATTGTGGAAAAGGAAAAGGAAAGAGAGAAGAAGACAGAGAGAGAGAAAGGAAGAGAGAAAGATTTCACCGGTCCTGGGTCCAGCGTTGGTTCAGTCAGCTGAGGGGGCCAGTCAGCCGAGGGGTCCAGTCCCGGTGGGCTTGTGCGCCCGGGGCTTCAGTTTGTGTCCTTTTATCATCTCCTTGCCCCTCCTTCGGGCGGGCACCCGAACTCGTCAGGCTAATGAGCAGTTTGTGAGCCTTTGGGGTTGTGGGTCATTTGTGGAGTAACTTCTTCTTCCCTGCAGACATGGCCATCGTTTGATCTTTGTATCAGAACAGCTTATCAGAACAGGGAGCTGCGCACCCTCCAGCACGCCCTCCCCCTCCTGTTGGTCATGTCTGAGCCGATGGGCTTTTCACCTGGGTTCCTTGCTGTGCAGGGTTTGTCTTTAAGCAGAACTTGCCCCACCACAATGTTTGAGACATTAACTCTTTCAGTCTCTCACAACCTCCTCTGGTAACACTCTGAAGTTTCAGCCCTCTGGCCAGTCCATGACCACTTACAGGATTCCCGTGTGGTTGGGGTTTCCCATTCAAGCCCGTTGCATTATCAGTGCGACCCACTTACTCCATGTAGCATCAGTTGCATGATGCGTAGAGGAGACCTTCCCTTTGAACATCCAGCACTGGCAGTCGGGGTGCTAAGAGGAGCTGTGTTTCAGTAACAACCACTTCTGAGGCAGCTCAAACTCCTTCATATGCTGCCAATATCTCTTTTTCAGTTGGAGTATAGCGAGCCTCGGATCCTCGATATCCCCAACTCCAAAACCCCAGGGGTTGAATCTCCCCAGGTGCTTTCTGCCAGAGGCTCCATGTAGGGTCATTCTCCCCAGCTGCAGTATAGAGCACATTTTTAACATCTTGTCCTGCCCGGACTGGTCCAAGGGCTACTGCATGAACAATCTCCCATTTAATTGGTTCAAAGACTTGTCGTTGTTCAGGGCCCCATTTAAAATCGTTCTTCTTCTGGGTAACTTGATAGAGAGGGCTTACAATCAGACTGTAATTTGGAATATGCATTCTCCAAAAGCCCACGACACCTAAGAAGGCCTGTGTTTCCTTTTTATTGGTCGGTGGGGACATATAGCTGCTGTTTTGTTGTCCATTGGGATCTGATGACGTCCATCTTGCCATTTTATTCCTAAAAACTGGATCTCCTGTGCAGGTCCCTTGACCTTACTTTCTTTTATGGCAAAACCAGCCTTCAAAAGGATTTGGATTATTTTCTTCCCTTTCTCAAAAACTTCTTCTGCCGTGTTGCCCCATACGATGATGTTTTAGGGTGGTTTCGAGGATTCCCGAGAAGGCGAACACACACACTGACTATAAGGGGAAAAAGCAAGCATTTATTAACTACAGATGTATGTTATGCTAAGGGTATCTTGTAAAGCAAATTAACATACTGACTCGAGGACTGTGAGGAAGATGGACCATCCATACATTCTTGTGCCATCTTGCGCCACGAGCTCAGCCCAGCAATCGCTAGGTGTCAGCTTTACGTGGGCGTCCCCACGGAGGCAACGGTGGCCTCGCTATACACCAGCCTGATGCTCTTCGGAAAAATCCTGGTATTTATACATTTGAAGAGGAACAGGTTTCGGCACACGTGGCCAGCGGGTGCCAAAACACGCCTCGGTTGTAACATAGGGAGCCTATGACGCGTGCGCTCGCTGGCCAGGCGCGCTGCACGAGCCATAGCCACCCTGTCTATTGGTTCATGGGCTTTGTACACGTGGCATATTGTCATCATCCAGCAGTCACGCGCCAATCATGCACACAGCTGTGCTGTGCAACAGCCTGCTGCCCGTCCTCCCCCAGTATTGCTCAGCTCTCTTATCTCCGTGGTCAGCATTCCAAGCAACAGGCAACAAACCATCCATTTTCTGTGCTGACTGCATTTTCCTCAGCTATCTACCTCTCCCCCAGTGTTCATCCACGGACCAAAATCCCATCTTTTAACCCATCCATATACAGATGATGTCATCAATGTATTGCAGGTATTCCGGAGCTTCACCCTTTTCCAGTGCAGTCTGGATTAGTCCATGGCAAATGGTGGGGCTGTGTTTCCACCCCTGGGGCAGTCAATTCCAAGTGTACTGGACGCCCCTCCAAGTAAAAGCAAATTGTGGATGGCACTCTGCTGCCAGAGGGATTGAGAAAAATGCATTAGAGATGTCAATTGTGGCGTACCACTTGGCTGCCTTTGACTCTAGTTCGTATTGAAGTTCTAGCATGTTGTTACGGATGCACGACTAACCAAATCCAACAGGTGTTAAAACTCAGATTTATTCTTCAGCAAAAGTTAGTTAGCAGTCCGGTAACATTTTATAAAACCACAGGCTCAATGATGTAAAGAGAATTAATACTACACGGCCGACTTAAGAATCCCCAAGATTTAAAGTGATGGCTCAAAATGCGCATATCACTCACCTAAAAGCTGAGGGCTCTCTCCCTCGAGGAGTTACCTCGGGCGGTGCCCCGGCCCGAGGGGGAGTCCCCGACTGCAGACCCACTGCTCCCAGGAGGACTGCCAACGTGTCCTGCGGCGGGACCCCGTTTATACCCCTGTCGAATCTGACCTGTGGTCATTTAATTCTATTGGCTAGGAGGGTCACCTCGGTGTACCTGGCGCATCTCGATTGGCCAGTTCAAATTTCAACCTGCAGCCTCCAGGGTTTCCTTCCCCTTCTCCCTTCCTGGAGAAGTTTTGTTTCCTGCTGGCAGGATGGGGGGGGGGGGATGTACTGCCACACATGTCTGGCACGTCAGCACTCGTTGGCGGTGTGACTTCATTCAGGCCACGATAGTCAACTGTTAGTCTCCACTCCCCATTAGACTTTCGCACTGGCCATATGGGACTATTAAAGGGTGAGCGAGTTTTGCTGATCACTCCCTGGCTCTCCAGTTCACGAATCAACTTATGGATGGGAATCAGGGAGTCTCAGTTGGTGTGATATTGCTGCCAGTGCACCATTGTGGTAGCGATTGGCACTTGTTCTTCAACCCTCAGCAACCCCACAACCGAAGGGTCTTGAGAGAGACCAGGCAGGGTAGACAGCTGTTCAGTTCCCTCCGTCTCCAAGGCAGCTATACCAAAGGCCCACTGATACCCCTTTGGGTCCTTGAAATACCCCCTCCTGAGATAGTCTATGTCAAGGATGCACGGGGCCTCTGGGCTGGTCACAAGGCGGTGTTTCTGCCATTCATTCCCAGTTAGGCTCACTTCGGCTTCCAATACAGTTAGCTGTTGGGATCCCCCTGTCACACCAGAAATACAGATGGGTTCTGCCCCTTTATAATTTGATGGCATTAGAGTACACTGTGCGCCGGTGTCTACTAGAGCCTTATACCCCTATTGGTCTGATGTCCCAGGCCATTGAATCCACACAGTCCAATAAAACCAGTTGTCCCTTTCCTCCACCTGACTGGAGGCAGGGCCCCTCTAATCCTGGTCATAGTATTTTTTACTCACTTCTCGTAAAATTGGCTCAGAATCCCTTCAAGAGGATCAGAAATAAGATCAACCCTTCTACTCTGTCTGGGGAATTGCTCGCTGGAAACTGGAGCAACATTTTTCCTGGAAGAATCCCCTTTTGTGTTTTTTTTTTTTTTCCTTTCAATTTACACACCCGTGCCTCTAGGGTGGAGGTAGGTTTACAATCCCACGTTCTCATGTCCTCTCCGTAGTTACACAGGTAAAACCACAGGGTACCCCGTGGTGTGTACCTTCTATATTGTCTTTCTTGAGCGGGGGCACGCTTAGTCCTAATAGCTGAGATACTGGTCCGTATAGGTGGGGAGTAGGAAATATCCTGTTTGAATTGCTGGGACTCCTGGGACAGTTTCTTGGCTAGTATGTCTGGCAATTTCTCCACAGCCGTGACGAGGGAGGAAGAGACACTTTCTTTGTATTGCCGGAGTCAGCCAGCCAATTCATTCACTGTTGGTCCCTCTTCGTCTTTCCAGTCCATTACTGCCAATGCAATGGCATGCAATGATCTTGCGCTCCATACAAACTTCTGCCACATGGGTCTTGTGCATTGGACTTCCTCTGGATCTGTGAGTAACTGTGCATTGTCTGGGTCATAATAAACCATCTCCCGCACGGCTAATTCCCTCGAGTACTGGATACCTCTCTCCATGGTACTCCACTTGCTTGGAAGACATGCAACATTATGGTGGGTTAACCCTGGCTGGATGCCAGGTGCCCACCAAAGCCGCTCTATCACTCCCCCTCCTCAGCTGGACAGGGGACAGAAAATATAACAAAGGGCTTGTGGGTAGAGATAAGGACAGGAGAGATCACTCAACCAATTACCATCACGGGCAAAACAGACTCGACTTGGGGAAAATTAACTTAATTTATTACCAATCAACCAGAGTAGGGTAATGAGAAATAAAACCAAATCTCAAAACACCTTCCCTCCACTCCTCCCTTCTTCCCAGGCACAGCTTCACTCCCAGATTCTCTACCTATCCCCCCCCCCAGTGGCGCAGGGGGACAGGGAATGGGTCAGTTCATCACACGTTGTCTCTGCCGCTTCATCCTTGTCCTAGTTTCAGCTGGGATAGAGTTAACTGTCTTCCTAGTAGCTGGTACAGTGCTATGTTTTGAGTTCAGTATGAGAAGAATGTTGATAACACTGATGTTTTCAGTTGTTGCTAAGTAGTATTTAGACTAATGTCAAGGATTTTTCAGCTTCTCATGCCCAGCCAGCGAGAAAGCTGGAGGGGCACAAGAAGTTGGCACAGGACACAGCCAGGGCAGCTGACCCAAACTGGCCAACAGGGTATTCCATACCATGTGACGTCCCATCTAGTATAGGAACTGGGAAGTGGGGGCGGGGAATCGCCGCTCAGGGACTAGCGGGGTGCCGGTCGGCAGGTGGTGAGCAATTGCACTGCGCATCATTTGTACATTCCAATGCTTTCATTATTGCTGTTGTCATTTTATTAGTGTTATCATTATCATTATTAGTTTCTTCTTTTCTGTTCTATTAAACTGTTCTTATCTCAACCCATGGGTTTTGCTTCTTTTTCCTGATTTTCTCCCCCATCCCACTGGGTGGGGGGGTGTGGACACATATTTAGCTAACATCGGTCACAAGAGCATTCCAGACGCCTTTAGAAGACCTTGAACAGAATAAACAAGAAGACTAAAAAAGAAAGATGCCAATTAGAAGAACACAGGTGCGCATTCCACGATAAAGGGAACTTGGCACAAAGAACCTCAATTCGGCAGTTTATCTTGACCAATTAGACTGAGACAAGTTTCACATGTTTTAATTGGTATAACCAATTATGTCCTATGTTTATGCGCGTGTACAGAGTTAGTATAACCAATTATATCTTATGTTTATGCACGTGTACAGTGTTGATATAACCAATCATATTTTATGCTTGTGCGCGTGTACAGTGACTTTGCAGAATATGTGACTATAAGTATGTGTGTGTTTTAGCAATAAAGGGTCGTCTGTTGTCTGCTCTCAAGATTACAGGCGTCCGTCTACTTCAATCTCCTCGGGGGGGGAGTGAGTGAGCAGCTGCGTGGTGCTTAGTTGCTGGCTGGGGTTAAACCACGACAGTCCTCTTCAGGGGCAGGACTCATCACACTCTTCCCCTGCTCCAACGTGGGTCCTTCCCACGGGCTGCAGTTCTTCATGAACTGCTCCAGCATGGGTCCCTTCCACGGTGTGCAGTCCTTCAGGAGCACACTGCTCCAGCGTGGGTCCCCCACGGGGTCACAAGTCCTGCCAGAAAACCTGCTCCAGTGTGGGCTCCTCTCTCCACAGATCCGCAGGTCCTGCCAGGAGCCTGCTCCAGCGCAGGCTTCCCACAGGGTCACAGCCTCCTTCGGGAACCCACCTGCTCCGGCATGGGGTCCTCCACGGGCTGCAGGTGGATATCTGCTCCACCGTGGACCTCCATGGACTGCAGGGGGACAACCTGCCTCACCATGGTCTTCACCACAGGCTGCAGGGGAATCTCTGCTCTGGTGCCTGGAGCACCTCCTCCCCCTCCTTCTTCACTGACCTTGGTGTCTGCAAGGCTGTTTCTCTGACATCTTCTCACTCCTCTCTCCGACTGCCATTTCTGTGTGCCCTGCAACTTTTTTTCCTTCTTAAATATGTTATCACAGAGGTGCTACCGCTATTGCTGATTGGCTTGGCCTTGGCCAGGGATGGGTCCGTCTTAGAGCCAGCTGGTATTGGCTCTATCAGACATAGGGGAAGCTTCCAGCAGCTTCTCACAGAAGCCACCCCTGTAACCCCCCCGCTACCAAAACCTTGCCACACAAAGCCAATACAAACATCTTCCTTGAAGGGATACCTTTTTCTCTCATGCCTGACAGGAGTCGCCTCCAGAGGCTGAGGGCTTGTGTCTTTTTTCCAATCACTTTGTCAAGGCCACCTTCCCTTGAAAGCAATCCCAGCTGCTTGGCTTCCCTACCCTCTAATTCCAAGCTACTGGCCCTGTTATCCCAGCATCGGAGGAGCCAGGTGATAATGTGCTCACCTGGATGACAGCTGAAATCTTTTTGTATATCCTGCAGCTCACTCAGGGATAGGGGTCAGGTGATTACCTCTGGTTCTGCCTCTTCCTCCTGTTCCCATGATGACCCTGGTTCATCTTCATCCCTTACTAAGTGAACTGATTTTTTTTTTGTATATATTTTCTTCTGTATGGGGGCAACTGATACTGGTACGGGTTGGTTCACTGGTTCAGCTGCAGTGCCTGTCGCTGGGGTTGGAGTGGCTGCGGTGCCTGTTGTTTTGTCATCAGATCCAGAGACCTTCTCTTCCCCTTGAGGGTACTGAATAGTGTTGAACAGGGCTCAGCAGGCATGGACCAGGCCCCAGCACATTGCAATGATTTGTGTCTCCCTGGAATTGTCGGGGTGACAGCATACTTTTTCCAAGTATTCTACTAGTTTTTCAGGATTCTGCACTTGTTCAAGGGTGAAGTTCCAAAATATTGGAGGTGCCCACAGCCCTAGGGATTTGCCCATACTATCCATCACACCCTGCCACTCATAATTATCCAGCCTCGAGGCAGATCTCTGGGTGATCTTCTTAAACAGTTGTTTAACCTTAAACAAGCTCTGAACCACATTCAGGAACAGGCTAGTTCCTAGCAGTAGGACCATGCTAGTTTCAACATCCCAAGGATATTCAAATTTTTCAAAATTCACAAGAGCTATTGTAACTAGCCTGGAGGAGAAGGGGAAGGTGGAGAAAGGTGTCTCCCCCATAGATTGGCTCTCCAAGGAGGAAAGGTAAAGGGTGTAATTATTAATAGTTTCCCACAGATGGCTCCCGAAGTACAGAGATGACGTCAATGCTGAGTATGAATACTGGATTAGTCCCATGACCGATAATTTTATCATACCATAAGCCAGCATTACATAGTACAGCAAAGTGATACCCGTAATCCACCTCCCATGGATGATAAGCAGCAGCACAGGGACTATATACAGCAAGTGAGGTGATACATAACAGAACTGTAAAAACAAGCGCCACAACTCTAAGAGCCCATAAACACTACTTAGCAACAACTGAAAACATCAGTGCATTATCAACATTATTCTCATACTAAATCCAAAACATAAGACTATACCAGCTACTAAAAAGAAAATTAACTCTATCCCAGCTGAAACCAGGACAATCAGCAACTGGAGTGGGGCTGCAGCCTCAGGGGCTTGTAAGCTCAGGTGCCAGCAACTGGAGAGATTGGGATCCAAGGGCCAGCTACTGGGCAGACTGAGTGCCTGAGACCAGCTGCTGGAGAGATTCACCTTGTACAAATGTATATATTCTCACTAGTGGACCTCCATCCTGCTCAGCCAGAGAGGGGAGCAGGATGAGGCTGTTAGTGCTGTCTGTGTTTGCGTGAGTGCTCTGAGTGTCTGTCTGTGGTCTGTGTGGCTGGCCACATAGATATGTATATATGTGGTGTATATGTGTGCTCTGTATGCATGTGCCTGCTGGGGGTACATCTTCAGCCTCACTACTGGTTGGACCTGGGGACATGGAGCAGCAGCAGCCTCACCTCTCTTGGGCATCCAGCATGATATATTTTCCTCTAACAAATTATAGAGCTATTCAAAGTATATATATTCAGTTACTTGTAATTGCACTCATTGCCTTAGAATCAACTTCACTTGTAATACAATATCACATTACTAGATATAATATTTGTGGCATAGATGATAATATGTTTTTTTCTCCATTAAAAAGTATAAACACATAATGAAGATTATACATTCCATTATGAACTGGGACAACAGAATGCTTTTACTATGTGTCACACCTTTGTTACATGTTGCCTTTATTGCAAAAATAGATGCACAGAGTGTAAACTGAATTTCTTAATTTGGAAAGGAATTTAGAAGGAAAATGAAAAAAGTCATGATTGTAGCCATCTTTACAGACTTTCTTGAGAGCAACAGAAATCCGAGATTATGATTTCATCTCATATATGAGTATCACACATACACCACTTAAACTTCTGCATGCAAAGAAAGTGTTATAATAAAATACAGTATGGGCATGAAAAAGATGACAAATTGCTAGACAAAAAGCATAAAAAAATGTCAGTAATACTTTGACCTATACGAAAATGTGACCTATGGAAGGCATTTTTATGCTAGGTAAGTGAATGCCTATCAGGTGAGATCATTAATTACTTTTAATTCTACAATATTTGGCAGAATCTGGTCCAAGATTCTATTTATGAATAGTTTTTAAAGGGTCAATAGAACATTAATATATGGTATAGATATAACTAGTATGTTCTGCAGATGTTATTAAGTGCAACATTTTTGACATGGCTGTTGTGATAATTATAGTAACCTGTTGGACTTTAACATTCTTTATTCAACTAAAAACTTAGTAAAGCATCTTTGTGGTGGGTTGACCCTGGCTGGATGCCAGGTGCCCACCAAAGCCGCTTTATCACTCCCCCCTTCTCAGCTGGACAGGGGAGAGAAAATACAACAAAAGGCTCATGGGTTGAGATAAAGACAGGGAGATCACTCAGCAATTTCCATCACGGGCAAAACAGACTTGACTTGGGGAAAATTAATTTAATTTATTACCAATCAAATCAGAGCAGAATAATGACAAATAAAACCAAATCTTAAAACACTTTCTCCCCCACCCCTCCCTTATTCCCAGGCACAACTTTGCCCCCGATTTTCTCTACCTCCTCCCCCTGAATGACACAGGGAGATGGGGAATGGGGGTTGCGGTCAGTTCATCACACGTTGTCTCTGCCATTCCTTCCTCCTCAGGGGGAGGACTCCTCACACACTTCCCCTGCTCCAGCGTGGGGTCCCTCCCACGGGAGACAGTCCTTCACCAACTTCTCCAACGTGGATCCTTCCCACGGGCTGCAGTTCCTCAAGAACTGCACCAGCATGAGTCCTTTCCATGGGGTACGGTCCTTTAGGAATGGACTGCTCCAGTGTCGGTACCCCATGGGGCCATAGGTCCTGCCAGAAAACATTCTCCTGTGTGGGCTCCTCTCCACAGGCTACAGCTTCCTTCAGGGCACATCTACCTGCTCTGGCATGGGGTCTTCCATGGGCTTCAGGGTGGATATCTGCTCCACCGTTAACCTCCATGGGCTGCAGGGGGAAACCTGCGTCACCATGGTCTTCAGCACAGGCTGCAGGGGAATCTCTGCTCTGGTGACTGGAGCACCTCCTCCCCCTCCTTCTTCACTGACCTTGGTGTCTGCAGGGTTGTTTCTCTCACATGTTCTCACTCCTCTCTCTTCCAGATGCTGTTGTGCAATGTTTTTCCCCCTTCTTAAATATGTTATCAGAGAGGCACTACCCATGTCACTGATTGGCTCAGCTTTGGCCAGCAGTGGGTCAGTCTTGGAGCCAGCTGGAAGTGGCTGTGTATGACATGGGGACAGCTTCTGGTGTTTTCTCACAGAAGCCACCCCTGCAGCCCCCCCCAGCTACTAAAACCTTGCCATGTAAACCCAGTACAGTTGCCTACCTCAGGTGAGCAATGGATAGTAATGAAGACAGCAGTAAAGGTATAGGCCTATGAAATTAACTTCTGATTCTCTAAATCTACAATGTTGTCTGTGAAATTCATCAACAAAATAAGACAAAGCTGTGTGGATTGTCCGGCTCATAGTTCACAAACGAGTTTCACCATGTCTAGTGCACACAGACAACTCATGGGGGGGGTTACAAAAGTGACCCAGCCTTGGATTGCCTTGAGGCCCTGTCTCTCTGCAGAGACGACTCACAGGGAGCTGTGTAGACAGCTTAGCCCTGGGCTGTCTGATAAACCCTAAACTAAACAGGGCGGTGGCTGCACCATTCAAAGAACCAAAACCTGAACTGAGCCTTGAAATCCCTTAACAAATAGTATGCCCTGAGTCTCAATCCAACTACTACTCAGTTGCCTGAGGAAGCAAGGTGTAAAAAAAAAAAAAAAAAGCTGGAGGGTTTCAGCTTCAGTTTCAAATGACAAGCTTGTGTATTCAAACAATCACAGACCAACAAAGGAAAGATAAGGGGAAACTCCACTCAGATATACATAATCCATTTAGGCCTATATCATGATCCACTCAGACATAGTCATACACACCATTCCACAAGTCAGGGGATAAAAACCCTAAGATTCAGGTTGGAAATGGGGGAGTCACTTCTCTAACTATGCAGTTGGCTTGTGAAAGAAACCCTTCCCCCCCTTGATCGGGATGCTGGTCGAGGTAACTTCCCTGGGATTGAGAGCCCTTACCTGGAGGGGTAAGTGAATATTGTTTATGCTTTAAGTTTGTAAACACATGTGTGCTTGTGGTTGTCTGTGAATCGCTTGTGGTTGTAATAATGTACTACTCTTGCTTTAAAAATTGCAGTAGTACATTCCTCCATTGTATCTGTAAAACCTGCAATAGTGGCATGTTAAGTCTGTAAGTGAAGTTAAAATAAATCGTTTGCTTGAACGTTGCAGTTAAGTCTTCTTCCGCCACGTTAGCATCCTACAAAACACATCTAAACCCCAAATTGCAAGTCTTCCATCTCTACGCAAAGTCTTTGAGTATTGACATGATGACTGAATCCTATTTTTAAAATATAAAAATGATTGAACTGTTTAACTTCTACTCACTTTTTAAAAAAGCTACACAGTATAACTTAATTTCATATGTGAACAAAGCTAATTTAAAAAATCATTTAATGCACTAGATGGTTAACGTATACATGTAACACAGAAATCATGTTCTTGGTAGAACTATGATTCTGTGATTTTTTTAAAATTTTTTTTTTTGCCTTGTTTATATTGGTACTGTGCAAGGGGGATTTTCCAGGCAAGTAAGTTAGATGGCATTTAGTATTAAATACCGCATTAATTTTTTCAAGTCCATGCTTGGCATTTTAGCTATTAGAAATCAATCTTATAAACTCAGCCAAGGATTTTAACAAAGCAACTAAACACTGTATGATAATGCTTTTTGCCAATAGAAAGGAGGAAGATAATCTGAAGCAGTCCAGAAAGAGGAGTGCTTTTATTTAGATTATGTTGAAAAATCATTCATACCACAGCTCCTTCTCTACTATTACATGAAATTAATGAACTACTACTAGTATCTTTAGCTTCCATTTGGAAAATACAATCAATTTTGAAAATACATTACTGGTGGCAGTACAAAGTAAGAGATTGGTAGCAGTGTGGTTTAATAAACTGAGCACAAACCTGAAATGTAGGAGCCATTAAATTCTCATCCTAAATCAGCAAGTATGCTGTGTGGCTGTTGTGGTTTAACCCCAGCCAGCAACTAAGCACCACGCAGCTGCTCACTTGCTTACCCCCCACCCAGTGGGATGGGGGAGAAAATCGGGAAAAGAAGTAAAACTCGTGGGTTTAGATAAGAACAGTTTAATAGAACAGAAAAGAAGAAACTAATAATGATAATGATAACACTAATAAAATTACAACAGCAATAATAAAAGCATTGGAATGTACAAATGATGCACAGTGCAATTGCTCTGTGTGATTTTACACTAAACATTACTTAGCAACAACTGAAAACATCAGTTATCAACACTCTTCTCATACTGAACTCAAAACATAGCACTGTACCAGCTACTAGGAAGACAATTAACTCCATCCCAGTGTGGTGGGTTGGCCCTGGCTGAATGCCAGGTGCCCACCAAAGCTGTTTTATCACTCCCCCCCCTCCTCAGCTGGACAGGGGACAGAAAATATAACAAAGGGCTTGTGGGTAGAGATAAGGACAGGAGAGATCACTCACCAATTGCCATCATGGGCAAAACAGACTCAGCTTGGGGAAAATTAACTCAATTTATTACAAATCAACCAGAGTAGGGTAATGAGAAATAAAACCAAATCTCAAAACACCTTCCCTCCACCCCTCCCTTCTTCCCAGGCACAACTTCACTCCTGGATTCTCTACCTATCCCCCCCCCCAGCAGCGCAGGGGGACAGGGAATGGGGTTTGCGGTCAGTTCATCACACGTTGTTTTCTGCCGCTTCATCCTCCTCAGGGGGAGGACTCATCACACTCTTCCCCTGCTCCAGCGTGAGGTCCCTCCCACGGGAGACAGTCCTCCACGAACTTCTCCAACGTGGGTCCTTCGCACGGGCTACAGTTCTTCATGAACTGCTCCAGCATGGGTCCTTTCCACGGTGTGCAGTCCTTCAGGAGCACACTGCTCCAGCGTGGGTCCCCCACGGGGTCACAAGTCCTGCCAGAAAACCTGCTCCAGTGTGGGCTCCTCTCTCCACAGATCCACAGGTCCTGCCAGGACCCTGCTCCAGCGCAGGCTTCCCACAGGGTCACAGCCTCCTTTGGGAACCCACCTGCTCCGGCATGGGGTCCTCCATGGGCTGCAGGTGGATATCTGCTCCACCGTGGACCTCCATGGACTGCAGGGGGACAGCCTGCCTCACCACGGTCTTCACCACGGGCTGCAGGGGAATCTCTGCTCTGGTGCCTGGAGCATCTCCTCCCCCTCCTTCTTCACTGACCTTGGTGTCTGCAAGGCTGTTTCTCTGACATCTTCTCACTCCTCTCTCCAACTGCCGTTTCTGTATGCCCTACAACTTTTTTTCCTTCTTAAAAATGTTATCACAGAGGTGCTATCGCTGATTGGCTCGGCCTTGGCCAGGGATGGGTCCATCTTAGAGCCGGCTGGTATTGGCTCTATCAGACACAGGGGAAGCTTCCAGCAGCTTCTCACAGAAGCCACCCCTGTAACCCCCCGCTACCAAAACCTTGCCACACAAAGCCAATACGCCCAGCTGAAACCAGGACAGTGGCCCTACATAAGTCATTTATTCTGCAATTGCTTTCATTCCAGCCATCTACAAAACAGAGATTATATACTGTCGTGGTTTCAGCCCAGCCGGTAACAAAGCACCACGAAGCCACTCGCTCACTCCTCCCCTCCCTGGCCAGGTGGGATGAAGAGAAAATATAAAGAAAAGCTCGTGGGTTGAGACAAGGACTGGGAGGGATCACTCACCACTTATGATCACGGGCAAAAGAAAGGCTCAACTTGGGGAAGAAACAAAATCAATTTAATTTACTACAAATCAAAACAAAACTAGGATATTAGGAAGTAAAACCAAACCTTAGAACACCTTCCCCCCACCCCTCCCTCCTTCCTGGCTCAACTCCACTCCTGGTTTTCTCTACCTCCTTCCCCCGGCGGCGCAGGGGGACCGGGGATGGGGGTTGGGGTCAGCTCGCACACATAGTCTCTGCCGCTCCCTCCCCCCCGGGGGGAGGGCCCCCCAATTCCCACCCACCCCACCGTGGTGTCCCTCCCACGGGAGACAGTCCCCCACGAACGTCTCCAACGTGAGTCCCTTCCGCGGGCTGCAGTTCCCCACAAACCTCCCTGGCGTGGGCCCCCCCCCGCGGGCTGATCCCCAGTCATAAACCGCTCCAGCGCGGGTTCTCCCATGGAGTCATGGCCATCTTCGGGGGCATCTGCTCCACCGTTCACCTCCATGAGCTGCAGGGGGACAGCCGGCCATCTCACCATGGGCTGCAGGGGCATCACCTCCTCCGGTGCACCTCCTCCCCCTCCTTCTTCACTGACCTCGGTATCTGCATAGGTGTTCCTCTTACATTCCAATCCCACCACTCACTGCAGGTTCCCCTTCTTAAATATGTTATCCCAGAGGCACTACCACTGTCGCTGATTCACTTGGCCTTGGCCAGAGGCGGGTCCGACTTGGAGCTGGGGAAGCTTCTAGCAGCTTCTCCCAGGAGCCACCCCTGCAGCCCCCTCCCCCACTACCAAAAAAACCCCACCACACAAACCCATAACATATACCCATCTCAGAAAAGTATTCTGAAGATTGACAGGCTGGTAATAATTCATACTTAGAAGACAAACTGCTACAAAGCTGACATCACTACTTACATGCCATATGAACTCTAAAAAAAAGACAGTCATTAAAAAATAATTTATTCTCAGTTTTTCAAATATTTAATCAAAGTATCCTATTGTAATAATTTTCATGACCAGAAAATGACTACCTGTGATTGCTTTGTAATTTCATTACAATATATTAAGTTAAAATTAATATTACATTAATGAAAATACTGCATTTCTCAAGTCTTCCTATAAATATGTGCAAAATACACCTAAGGTCTACATTTTCCACAGATATATTTTCTGAGAGGCAAAACTATTAAAGGTTTTGTTAGTTGAAACATTTCTAAAATTTTATATTATAAGGGCTATCCTAAAGATTCTTTCTCCACTTGGTTTTCATGTGTCCTAAAGGAAAGTAAGACAGTTGCATTGTTTTTCAAGAGGTTAGGAGAATACATTGAACCACACGACTAGTGTGATCTTGGCCAAATTATTTATACCATTTCTACACTGATGCTTAAGAAAAACTTAATTTGGTCTAAAAATCTTGGTGGAGGGGACACGGACAGAGAAGCAGATGAGTGAGAATAGGGTTGTCTTCATATCTAAAGTTCAGTAGAGTTTCAAGGATGGGACTGGATTCCTGCTGTGAGAAGAAGGGGGGAAGCTTAGCTGCTTGTTGTAAAATGTTCCACAGTTATGGGCTTTAGCATGGTCTTAGAGCACAGAAACAGTGTTTATTCCTCTCTGACCCGGTTCATAGGAACATAGTATACCTTAGGTTGGAAAGGACTTTGTTTCAACTTATGCCTGTCTCATCCCCCCACCATACACCACTTCAAATAGCCTACCTTCATCTTCTTGATGACCTCCTCTTAGATCTCTGGCTATAAAAGCTTGTAGTCTGACTGTCATTCTGGCCTGTTGTCTAATTACTCCCTTATACTGTCTTGTGTGTCCATTTGTTGTCTCATGTTCTAGTTTATAATCTCTTTAGGGTACAGAACATCTTTTTGTTCTGTTTGTACAGTATTTAATACAATGAAATCCTGTCCCATGCATGAACTCAGGAGTACTACAATTAATAAATAATCATAGTTTCTCAGTCTTTGGGAATATCCAACCCTAAATAATTGCATTAGCATTTACTGAAGGGCAAGTATATACATACTCAGGTATGTATATACTCATGGTCCTACCATGAGCTTATTTCTCAAGACTTTAGCAGATATTCATGAGCAAAAAAATATTGTAATAAGGAAAAGACAAGAATTCCTCATCCTTAAAAGTCAACATTAAAGTGACCAATTCCCAATATGGATATTAATTTTTCCCTTTTTTGTGCTTTTTTTACAACACAAAGAGGCTTTTCTATTTAATATAGCATTACAGGATCAAGATCATAAATACTGAAATGTTCTACTAACTGAAAATATTCAGAAAGCAGGAACCTAAGATGTATGAAGCATCCTCTGGAATCACATTTCTCTTTTTACTGAACACATAAAGAACTTTTGAAAACTAGCTTACTAATTTAGGTGCCTAGAGGTGGGTAGTGTGACTAACTCTTTTTTATTCACAGATATAAAAGCAAAGACAGAATTGAAAATAGAGGTCTAGCACATATTTTCTTTTATGAAGTAAAACTTTCTGTTGCAGTTTCACATATTTGGTGTGGTGGGTTGACCTTGGCTGGCTGCCAGACCCCCCCACCCAGTCTTTCTCTCACCCTCCTCAGCAGGACAAGGGAGAAAATAATATGGAAAATCTCATAGGTTGAGATAAAGGCAGTTTAATAAGAGAAGCAAAAGCTGCACCCATAAACAAAGCAAAAATAGGAATTCATTCATTACTTCCCATCAGCAGGCAGATGTCCAGCCACTTCCTGGAAAGCAGGGCCTCAGTATGCATAGTGATTGCTTCAGAAGACAAACACCATAATTGTGGGAGCAGCTCGGAACACCTGGCATCTGTTTTCAAGAGTGACTTAGAATTTGTTGTGCTGCATGTTTGCCAAGCCTTTGAAGAACTAGTTTCACAAGGTCAGGTTGGAGGATGGCCTTGTGTAGGCCTGGGAAGATGTGGCTGAAGACAGTCACGAGTATGTCTATGGAATGTTTTTATCTTTAACTGTTCTGAGGACTGGCAAACATCCCAGCTGGGCCAGATATGCCCTCCTGTGTTAGTAGTATTGGCTGTGTGCTGTTAGTACTTTCTAGATCTTTGTTGAAACATATATAAGTTGGAATCTTTTGTGAAATAAAGGGAATCTTGCACAGAGAGCTTGAGCGCTTGATTCAGTCGCCGCAATAATCATGAACGTCCCTGCATCCTCCTCTTTTCCCTCAGCTTTTATTGCTGAGCACAACATCATATATTATGGAATACCCCTTTGGTCAGTTTGAGTCAGCTGTCCTGGCTATGTCCCCCCAACCTCTTGCCCACCCCAGCCTAATGGCCTTTGGGGGTGGGGATTTAGAGAGAAAGCCTTGATGCTGTACTAGCTGTTTAGCAATAACCAAGACATTGGTCTGCTATCAACAGTTTTAGACACAAATGCAAAGCACAGCACTATATGGGCCGCTATGAGAAAAGTTAACTCCATCCCAGCCAGACGCAGTACATTTGGCTAATAATATGTGATTACACAAAAGTTAATGTGAAAATATTAAAGCTTTGCAGGAAAGCAACAGTCTTCATGGTGAGAATCACTGTTTTCCTGCAATTTTTCAGAAGTTAGGAATGAATAAAAGGTTCTGTAAGGGCTTCTGGCTCTATTCCATTCAGAAAGGAATCACTCTGCCTATTAAAATGCCAGCTTTCTGTTTTCTGCAACTCAAATGATTAATCCCAGAGCATGCTGAGGCCTAAGAAATACTGAACTTTCAAAATCCTCTAGTGGGTGTTCAGTGTAGCTGAGCTGGACAGTTTTATTCTCTATCACAATGAATAGCTTGAAAATAGAGCTTCCCACAGGTCAAATCATGGAATCACAGAAAAGTTGGTTGGAAGGGACTTCTGGAGGTCATTTAGTCCACTCAAAGGGTCAATCCACTCAAAGGGTTAGTCCACTGATCAGGTCAGTATGGCTTTGTCTAGGTGAGTCTTGAAACCCTCTAACAATGGTGATGATACAAAACCTCTCTGGGCAACATGTTCCAGTTCTGCACTTCCCCCTAGTGAATTAGTTTTCCTCAAGTCCAATCTGAATCTCCAAGCCAGAGTTTGTGGCCATTGCCCGTTGTTATATCACCTGGCACTACCAAGAGAATAGAATAGAAGAGTTTGGTGCCATCAACTTTTTAACTACCCTTCAAATATTTGCATGCTGCTATCACATTTTCCATTAGTGTCCTCTTCACCAGACTAAATAAGCCTAGCCCCCTCAGCCACTCTTCACAGAACATGTGCTTGAGGCCTCTGACTATGTTGGTAACCCTCCCCTGGACCCTCACCAATTTCTCCACATACCTCTCAAACTGGGGGTCCCAAAACTGGGTGCACTATTTCAAGTGTGGCCTCATCAGCACTGAGTAGATAGGGATAATAACTCAATCTGTTGGCTAAATTCCTCCTAATGCAGCCCAGTATGTGGTTTGTCTTATTTACCAGAGGAGTACACTGCTATCTCATATTCAGCCTGGCACACTCTCATATCCTTTTCAGCAGGACTCAACCATATAGTTCAAAACCTGAACTAATGCATGGGGTTATTCTGCCTTAGGTGCATAACTTTGTACTTCTCTTTATTGAACCTCATGAGGTATTTCCTCAAGTTTATCAAGGTCCATCTGGAACAGTTCTGCCATTTGTCATGCGAGCCACTTCTCCTAGTTAAGTGTCAGCCACAAATTTCTTGAGGTTACACTCTACCTTTCTAAAACATGAGAGTAATGTTATCCTTTTCCTAGTCATCAGGCATATCCTAAACTGCCATGCTTTTTCAGAAATCATATGGGCCAGCTCTTTCAGCACTTTTGGATGAATCCCTTTCAGCCCCGTGGATCTGAGTATTGCAACTTCTCTAAGCAGTCCCTAACCTGTTACTCCACTACTGTTTACTGCCTCTCTTCTCAAACTATACCAGTGCATACAGAAGTCAGGCAGCATGCTTTTCCTGTGAAAACCAGCAGGGAAATAAAGGCATTAAGTACTTAAAGCTAATTGTAAAGAAATTAATTATTTTCAAAGTTAAATGCTATATTTAAAAGTCATCTTCTACCTTAAAAATAAGTAAAGTGTTTAGAGGCTTTTCCTAAAATATATATTTAATGAAAAGTCCTTCAAGAACTGCTGCAGGAGCTTCATGGATACTGGAATATCTAAAATATTATTTAATTAGTATATTTGGGTTTTTTTTAAAATATATTATATTCAGTTTTTTCAAATGTAAGTGGGCAACTGACTGAAATACTCACTAAATGTTTTTGATTGATGATTGGTCCAAAATGCAAAAGTCAAAGCACATTCCAGAGTCTTTCACTCTATTCTTTTTGCAATTTTATTATACATTGTTCTATATAATTTCATTGTCATAGACACAGCTTTAGACACAAGCCATTCTCCCCTGACATCACTTTCTCCCATCAAATGTTTAGTACGAACCTAAAAATGCTTCCTTTGTTTACTTGACACTGCATACTTTTTTGCTTTATTTTGCTTTTAGCTGTAGACTGATATCTGGATCCATTACGTTGGAACTTGAAAAGGTAAAAGGAATGTTTTAGAATAACTTTGTCAGTTATTATGGTAATTATGTAGTAGAGTATGTGTAGAGGCAGTAAATAAAAACTCAGAGTTTTCTTTAAGGAAGAACTCAGTATGAATATATATGGTCAAAGGAATATAAAATTGAACACTACATTGTCTTGATTCATTATTCAAGCCACTTAGATGGCTTTGTATGTTTGGACTGCTAGCATAAAGCATACCAATACTATTACCCCATTGAGGATTTCATCCTAAACGTGTTTAGCTGCTGATGTCAAAAAGTGTGAAGTCTTTGCTTTCCTTATCTGCTTCATATTAGCTCTTCTTTTTTTTTTCTTTAGAATAAATGTACATATAAATGTATAGCCTTTCTCAACACTGCTCAAAAATCACAGGGTTTCTGACTTACTCAAAAATAACTTCTTCTTCTATACCTTTGTTACTCACTTACTAAACAAGTGAACTGAGTATTTTATTTTCTTTCCTTCCAGGTACAGTATGTCTGGAAGACAGTCCAAGTCTTCAGAAAGAGCATGAGAATCTACTTTATTGCACAGATGTCAAAATACAATGCCTGTTTTGGATGTGTATTTTGTTTTGTTTCTGAGGTAATGTATGAATTCTTTGAGCTATGTTTAATGATGCTTGGTTCATGCACTCAGTCATCTTAGCTGATGGTAAAAGGTTTAGTAATGCTTGTACTATTTGTACTTGAACAAGCTTATGTACTTTTCTTGATATTTTGCTTGTAGTTTGCCACTATCCTGGTAGTACTACGATGACTTCTTTGGTTTTTGTTGGGCTTATCTGGAGTATTTGGTTTACGTGGCAAGGTTTTGGTAGCGGGGGGGGCTACAGGGGTGGCTTCTGTGAGAAGCTGCTAGAAGCTTCCCCCATGTCCGATAGAGCTAATGCCAGTTGGCTCCAAGATGGAACCACCGCTGGCCAAAGCTGAGCCAATCAGCGATGGTGGTAGTGTCTCTGTGATAACATATTTAAGAAGGGGGAAAAACTACTGCGCAACACCAGTTGGAAGAGAGGAGTGAGAATATGTGAGAGAAACAACTCTGCAGACACCAAGGTCATCTACCCAGCAGAAGGCCATGTCCTCTCTAAACTCTGCACCCGCCGCGACTGACGCAGCTTCGCAGACAGAGCTCCGATGGGAACGTGCTCCTACCCAGGCGTCAGGCTGCAGGGTGTGCCCTACTCTTATGCCAGTACCAGACGGCAGTAGTGACTACACCTGTGGGAGGTGCGCCCAGGTAGAGGAACTCCTCAGCTTAGTGGCAGAGCTCCGGGACGAGATGAGAAGGTTGAGGAGTATCAGGGAGTCTGAGAGGGAGATAGACCACTGGAACCACACCCTGAGACAGACCTGTCAGGCAGACAGGACACATGATATGGAGGATTCTCTATCCTCTCTCCACCCAGCAGAACGTGGTGACTTAAGGGATAGGGGGGAATGGCAACAAGTTTCTGCCTGGTGCAGCAGGCGCATCTCCTCCTTGACTACCCCACCTTCCCAGGTGCCCTTGCATAATAGGTATGAGGCTCTGCAAGTGGAACCAAACAGTGACGAGGATGATGGTTCATCTACGTTGGAGGTGACATCAAGGTTAAGTCGGCCTGCGCCCTGTGTCAAAGCCACTTCCATAAAGAAAAAAAGACAGGTCACTGTCATAGGAGACTCTCTTCTGAGGGGAACAGAAGGTCCAATATGCTGACCTGACCCACTTCTTAGGGAAGTCTGCTGCCTCCCTGGGGCCCGGGTTAAAGATGTGACGAGAAAACTTCCTACCCTGGTACCGCCCTCGGATTATTATCCATTATTGCTCTTTCATGTAGGCAGCGATGAAGTTGCAATAAGAAGTCCAAGGGCGATCAAGAGAGACTTCAGGGCCTTGGGACGACTGGTTAAGGGATCAGGAGCACAAGTAGTCTTCTCCTCTATCCTTCCAGTTGCAGTGAATGATGTTGAAAGAAACAAGGAGACCCAGCTGATCAATACCTGGCTCCGTGACTGGTGTCGCCGGCAGAATTTTGTGGTTTTTGATCACAGGTCAGTCTACAAGACACCAGGCCTGCTAAGCAACAGATGGGGTGCACCTTTCTCAAAGGGGGAAAAGGATCTTTGCACGAGAGTTAGCAGGGCTCATCGAAAGAGCTTTAAACTAGATTCGAAGGGGGAAAGGGATAAAACCAGGCTCGCTAGAGATAAGCCTGGGGGCAGCACGCCAATGTTTGAGAGACAATGTGCTAGCAAGGTCCTTCAGTCTGCTCCACGATGTGCTGAGTACACTGGAGCACATTTGAAATGTCTTTATACTAATGCGTGCAGCATGAGGAATAAACAAGAGGAGCTAGAAGCTTTGGCCCAGTCCCAGAGCTACGACATCATTGGCGTAAGCAAAACCTGGTGGGATTAGTCCTGTGACTGGGGTGCCGTGATGGATGGTTATAGGCTCTTCAGGAGGGATAGGCGTGGCAGGGGAGGCGGGGGTGGTGGGGGGGTGGTGCTGTATATAAGGGAGGGGTTGGATTGTATGGCGCTTGCAGTTGGCGACAATGCAGTTGAGAGCCTCTGGGTAAGGATGATGGGGAAAGCAAATAAAGCGGATGTTGTTGTGGGAGTCTACTATCGACCACCCAGCCAGGACGACGACACCAATGAATTATTCCACAAGGAATTTAAGGGATATCTCTAGATCAACTGCCCTTGCCCTTATGGGTGATTTTAACTTCCCAGATGTCAACTGGGAATATCATATAGTGGACACAAACAGGTCCAGGAAATTCCTGAAGCATGTTGAAGATAACTTCTTGGTGCAGGTACTAAGGGAGCTGACTAGGAAAGGTGCCCTCCTAGACTTGTTGTCTGTAAACAGAGAGGGACTCGTGGGCAAAGTGGTGATTGGTGGCTGTCTTGGTCACAGTGACTATGAAGTAGTTGAGTTTCAAATTGTTGGCGATAGGAGAAAAACTGTGAGCAAAACTTTGACCCTGGATATGGGGAGAGCAGACTTTGGGCTGCTGAAGGAGCTAGTTAGTAAGGTCCCCTGGGAATCTGCTTTTGAAGGTATTGGGGTCCATGAATGCTGGTCACTTTCTAAGAGCCATCTCTTAAGAGCGCAGGAGCAGGCAATTCCAAAGTGTCGGAAGTCAAGCAAGAAGGGCAGAAGGCCAGCTTGGCTGAGCAGGGACCTTCTAGAGCATAGGCAGAAAAGGGAAGCGTACGGACATTGGAAGCAAGGATAGGTGACACGAGAGGACTACAGAGATGCTGTTCGCCACTATAGGGAGAAAATTTGTGTGGCCAAAGCTCGATTAGAGTTCAAGCTGGCCAGCACTGTGAAGGACAACAAAAAGGGCCTTTTTAAATATGTTAACAGCAAAAGGAGGATCAGAGATAACATTCGTCCGTTACTTGACGAGGTCGGTCACCTCACAAATAAGGATGTAGACAAAGCAGAGACATTTAATGCCTTCTTCGCCTCTGTCTTTACCACCGATGATGGGCCCTGGGACCCCTGGAGCCCTGTGTTGGAAGACCGTGACTGGGGGAATGATAAACTCCCAGTTGACTCTGAACTTGTTCGAGACTTGCTGCTCCAGCTGGATGCGCATAAGTCTATGGGGCCCGATGGGATTCATCCCAGGGTACTGAAGGAGCTGCCGATGTTATTGTGGGACCTCTCTCCATTATTTTTCAATGGTCTTGGGAGTCTGGAGAGGTCCCAGTCAACTGGAAGCTGGCAAATGTTGTCCCAGTTTTCAAGAAGGGAAAGAAGGAAGACCCTGGTAATTACAGGCCTGTCAGTCTCACTTTGGTGCCTGGTAAAATTATAGAGAAGGTTATTCTGGGAGTTATTGAAAAACACTTGAGAGACAATGCAGGCATTGGTCATAGCCAGCACAGGTTCACAAGGGGAAAATCCTGCTTAACCAACTTAATTTCCTTTTATGACAAGGTCACCCAGCTAGTTGACCAAGGGAAGCCAGTAGATGTGACGGTTTTTTGGATTTTAGCAAAGCTTTTGATACTGTCTCTCAGAGTATCCTTCTGGACAAAATGTCCAGCACACAGCTAGACAAGTCCATAATATGTTGGGTGAGCAATTGGCTGACGGGTTCGGGCTCAAAGAGTTAGAGTAAATGGAATTACATCAGGCTGGCAGCCAGTCACTAGTGGGGTTTCCCCAGGGCTCAATTTTAGGGCCAGTGCTCTTTAACGATTTTATAAATGATCTGGAAGCAGGAGTCAAATGTACATTGAGTAAGTAAGTTTGACAATGATACTAAACTAGGAGGAGCTGTGGACTCCCTGGAGGGTAGAGAGGCCTTACAGAGAGATCTGGATAGACTAGAGAGCTGGGCAATCACCAACCATATGAAATTTAACAAGAGCAAGTGCAGGATTCTCCACCTGAGACAGGGTAATCCTGGTTATACATACAAATTGGGGGACAAGAGGCTGGAGAGCAGCCCCATGGAAAGAGATCTGGGGGTTTGGGTTGATGGCAAGTTGAATATGAGTCAACAGTGTGCCTTGGCAGCCAAAAAGGCTAACTGTGTCCTGGGGTGCATCAAGCACAGCATAGCTAGCCGGTCGAGGGACGTGCTTGTCCCACTCTACACTGCACTGGTGTAGCCCCACCTCGAGTACTGTGTGCAGTTTTGGGCGCCTCATCAAACTATTAGCGTGTGTCCAGAGGAGGGAGACCAGGATGGTGAAAGGTCTTGAGGGCAACACTTATGTATTGAGTTTGCACGGCAAGGTTTTGTTAGCGGCGGGGGGGGGGGGGGGGGGGGGGGGCGCTACAGGGGTGCCTTCTGTGAGAAGTTGCTAGAAGCTTCCCCTATGTCTGATAAAGCCAATCCCAGCCAGCTCCAAGACGGACCTGCCGCTGGCAAAGGCCGAGCCAATCAGCGACGGTGGTAGCACTTCTGTGATCACATATTTAGGAGGGGGGGAACCCTGTGCAACAGCAACTGCAGCCAAAGAGAGGAGGGAGAATATGTGAGAGAAACAACTCTGCAGACACCAAGATCAGTGAAGAAGGAAGGGGAGGAGGTGCTCCAGGCACCGGAGCAGAGATTCCCCTGTAGCCCGTGCTGAAGACCATGGTGAGGAAGGTTGTCCCCCTGCAGCCCATGGAGGTTAACGGTGGAGCAGATGTCCACCTGCAGCCCATGGAGGACTCCACACCGGAGCAGGTGGATATGCCCTGAAGGAAGCTGCAGCCCGTGGAGAGCCCATGCTGGAGCAGGTGGATGCCTGAAGGAGGCTGTGACCACTTGGAGAGCCCGCACTGGAGCAGGCTCCTGCCAGGACCTGTGGACCCATGGAGAGAGGAGCCCACACTGGAGCAGGTTTGCTGGCAGGACTTGTGACCCCCCCTGGAGGGGTCCACGCTGGAACAGTCTGTTCCTGAAGGACTGCACCCCATGAAAGGGACCCACGCTGGAGCAGTTCATGAAGAACTGTAGCCCGTGGGAAGGACTCACGTTGGAGAAGTTGGTGAAGGACTGTCTCCCGTGGGAGGGACCCCACGCTGGAGCAGGGGAAGAGTGTGAAGAGTCCTCCCCTTGAGGAGGAAGGAGCGGCAGAGACAATGTGTGATGAACTGACCGCAACTCCCATTCCCTGTCCCCCTGCACCACTTTGGGGAGGAGGTGGAGAACTCAGGTGTAAAGTTGTGCCCGGGAAGAAGGGAGGGGTGGGGGGAAGGTGTTTTAAGATTTGGTTTTATTTCTCATTATCCTACTGTGATTAGATTGGTAATAAATTAAATTAATTTTCCCCAAGTCAAGTCTGTTTTGCCTGTGACAGTAATTGCTGAGTGATCTCCCTGTCCTTATCTCGACCCACAAGCCTTTCATTATATTTTCTCTCCCCTGTCCGGCTGAGGAGGGAAGTGATAGAGCGGCTTTGGTGGGCACCTGGCATCCAGCCAGGGTCAATCCACCACATGTGGTTTTCTGGACAATACAGTAATGGAAACACTGGATATCTGAATTTATTTGAAATGAAGTTACACCAGTCTTTGAAGCTGTGAATGGAACTGCAGAATTTAGAAATTTACTGTTGGTGCAAAACCAGAAAGATTTTTGGATGAGTATCTTTAATAGCTGGAAATTGAAAATAACTGGAAGATATTTTATGTAATTAGGAAACTGGGATTTGGGTTTCAAACAGAGTAAATACATTCCATACACTATAAATTGTAAGAAGGACATCAAACTATTAGCGTGTGTCCAGAGGAGGGAGACCAGGATGGTGAAAGGTCTTGAGGGCAAGACTTATGAGGAGCGACTGAAGTCACTTGGCTTGTTCAGCTTAGAAAAGAGAAGGTTGAAGGGTGACCTCATTGCAGTCTACAACTTCCTCAAGAGGGGCAGTGGAGGGGGCGTGTGCTGATCTCTCTCTGGTGACCAGCGATAGGACACGAGGAAATGGAATGAAGCTGCGTCAGGGGAAGTCCAGACTGGACATTAGGAAAAGGTTCTTCACTGAGAGGGTGGTCGGTCACTGGAACGGGCTCCCCAGGGAAGTGGTCACAGCACCAAGCATGCCAGAGTTCAAGGAGCGTCTGGATGACACTCTTAGTCATATGGTTTAGTTTTAGGTAGTCCTGTGAGAAGCAGTGAGTTGGACTTTATGATCCTTATGGGTCCCTTCCAACTTGAGATATTCTGTGATTCTAGCTCATGAAAATTAATGGAGGGGGGGGAAAAAAGCAAATTACTCTTACTAGGCTGAGTTTTGCTATGCAGTGAAACTTGCATTTGGAGACTGAAAATCAGTCAGTGCTTATGAATAAGCCAGTGTCTCTGAAAAGAGGAGAAGATGAAGATTATGTGTTATTGGCCTTAAAACAAGATCTTAGAGGAACCATGGAAAAATAAGCCTTCTTTTATGGAAGTAGAAGATGATCATGAAGGTTTGTTGATGTGCTTTTTATTTGTACTTATATCTTCAGTAGTTAATCATCTGTGAAGGATGATGTCCTGGTTTCAGCTGGGATAGAGTTAATTGTCTTCCTAGTAGCTGGTACGGTGCTATGTTTTGAGTTCAGTATGCGAAGAATGTTGATAACACTGATGTTTTCAGTTGTTGCTAAGTAGTGTTTAGACTAATGTCAAGGATTTTTCAGCTTCTCAAGCCCAGCCAGCAAGAAAGCTGGAGGGGCACAAGAAGTTGGCACAGGACACAGCCAGGACAGCTGACCCAAAGTGGCCAACGGGGTATTCCATACCATGTGACGTCACATCTAGTATATAAACTGGGGGGAGTGGGGGCGGGGGGAATCGCTGCTCGGGGATTAACTGGGTGTCGATCGGTGGGGTGGTGAGCAATTGCACTGCGCATCATTTGTACATTCCAATCCTTTTACCATTACTGTTGTCATTTTATTAGTGTTATCATTATCATTATTAGTTTCTTCTTTTCTGTTCTATTAAACCGTTCTTATCTCAACCCACGAGTTTTACTTCTTTTCCCGATTTTCTCCCCCATCCCACTGGGTGGGGGGGGAGTGAGTGAGCGGCTGCATTGTGCTTAGTTGCTGGCTGGGGTTAAACCACGACAGATGATGAGGTGAAATGCATGTGTTGAAGATGTAATTAGTACTGCCAATAAAGAATAAAAAATAGCAGCTTAAGACAATAGGGAATTTTTCTGGTTTTACACATACTGAAGTTACAGGTCACCCCTACAAGTGCTTTAACTGTAAAACAACTGCTGTATGAGGAAAAGAGGAATGAACATCTATTTTGTTCAATATAAAGAAAGAAACACTAAGAGTAACTATACACAGTCTTTTCAATTATAAGCTAATCAGTACAAGTAAAATCGGCATCTGTACATTCTGAAAATACCCTAAAAATTGCTGTAGTGGAGCAAAGAAATATGTAGTAAATATTAGTGTTAAAATTCCACTTCTGTTTTAATTTTTTGAAGACATACTTAAAATGAAGTTTCATTTAATAATTGGACATTCTAAAAGGTACTCTTCTAGAACAAGATTTTTACCTTAAGTCCATTAAGGAAAGACTGGTAAGTATTACTAACAACACACCTGAAATATGAAGATTGAGATGATGTTGAGTGATTTATTGGGGTTTGCATCAGAAGCACAGCTGGATTAGAAGCCAAGGCTTGATCCTATTCTGTTTAAAATGGAGCAGCACATTGCAGTATGAGTATATAACCACTTTTTTACTTTGAACATAAATGTGCAGCCACATCTCTGTGGTGATTCGGTATTCCTTTAGAAACTCCCTGTCAACTACTGCTGCCCCTGAATTGCTACTGAGACCATGAAATAGTTTCAGGAGCCCAGGCTTCTTACAGCAGTAAGATACTGCTGATCATCTGATATGTGCCACCCATTTCTGTGACAGAAAGGAGCTTCTTGATCCCAGTCCCTATTGAACACACTACCAACAAGACCTTGTGGTTCAGGAAGGCAGAATTTTTCCTCTGACCTGTAATTGGAGCTCAGCAGTCACCAGGATGCAGCATGCAGCTGTAGCATAGCACCTACTCATGGCCCATGGCGGACCCTGACAATATGTTCTTCTGACCCCCTGACAGAGGCAGGGTGTGAAAGACAAGATGCTAACTGCAATACAACTTGCTTAGAAGAATGAACACTACCTGAGACTATGAGCTTTTACCTCTGGGTCGATATGACCCAAAACCCCAACATAAGCCAGCTCTTGCCAGCTAAGAACACCCCATACCAACGACAAAAACAATAGAAAATTTAGCCTTCAGTGAAACCATGCATATAACCACGGCCAGAACCGCAATCGACCAGAATCCAGTATAACCCACTGCGGAGGTTCAGGACATCACACACAGACCAATGTGATCAAGTGAAGCCCCTTTATTGTACAAATAGCTCGGTTTATATATTATTTCTAGTTCCTGCTCATGCGTAAGCCATCTGTTGATTGGTTAGCATGTGCCGTCCACGCGCTTAGTTACACTTAATGATTGGTTATATCAACACTGTACACGCGCATAAACATAAAACATAATTGGTTATACTAACTAAAACATGCAAGACTTGTCTCAGTCTAATTGGTCAAGATAAACTGCCGAATTGAGGTTGTTTGTGCCAAGTTCTCTTTATCATGGAATGCGCACCTGTGTTTTTCTAATTGGTATCTTTCTTATTTTTTTGTCTTCTTGTTTATTCTGTTCAAGGCCTTCTAAAGGCGTCTGGAATGCTCTTGCGACTGTTAGCTAAATATGTGTCCACAACAACCCACCCACCTGCATGGGACATTGGTTTAGAACAATGAAGATGAACACTCCACTGACCATACGTCTGTACCACCTGCACAGGACAAGCATGTACTGATCCTGCATGGGACAAATACATACCGATTACGCGAGCAATAGCAACTGATTAGCCCACCCCTGAACATGAGTAATTTGATTGGTCTACACAACTGTATTGTAACATATATAAACCCTGCTTTCCTCTGTATTGGGGTCCTCCATGCATTAGGCTGTGGCACCACTATGCACATAGTTAAAATAAAAGAATAAATTCCCTTGGTAATTCTATGCTAAGCATCCTTGCCTCCCTCCTCGGCTGGCAAAGAACTTTTACAAGGGCTGTGGTGCTACCCAATGCAATTGTGACCTAGCTGCTGCTGAACTCAGAAACAGCCAGGTTTCTTTCTTAACAGCCTTGGTATGAGACAAGGAAAACAGAAAATCTGATCTTCATTTCTAGATCCCTTTAAGATTGTAGAAGAATTCTAAATTACTTTTTTATCACATCTCCTCTTTCATCATATAAGTAAACAAATACCAGTCTCTTTTGATTCTCATCTCACCAGAGGTTTTTCTGTGCCCTTGATCTTTCTCAGGCTCCAAGTTTGCTGTTTCCGTTTGAGGCACAAAGGACTGCTGTGCCTGAATGTCTGACAGGTTTATTTTCAATGAACTAGCTACTTTATGAGAAAATATTATCTCTCTTTTCCAGCTTTGCCTCACATGATCATCCATACTATTCTCCTAAAATTCCTCTTCGTTTCTGCAACTTTCTTTCTGAGGTGGAGCTCGCTCGCTCGCTCTGTTGCTGAGTGCACACTGCTCTTTAATAGAACTACCTGCTTTGAAGATTGCTCTTCTACAAAAACTGGCAATTATAGGGAAAGCAGGTAGACAGACACACGACAGACTTCCTTTCAAAAAAAATAAAATTGAGTAGACCTTCTCAACAAGTATCACAATATATTCTTTGTAAGAGACAGCATGATTGGAACAGAGCAGAAACCAAATTATAAGTGACAATACAATTTGGTACTTGTGACAGATGTGTTTTGCAGAGGAAGTGAACTATCTCAGCCTTTTCCTGACAGCTAACTTCTACTTCACTGTCAGTTCCTAGTTGATGTGCTGTAGATAATGGTGCCCCAACTCCTCCCATTATATACCCTGTCCCCTTCAGGTTACCTGTAACTGTGGCTGAAAAAAGACTTAACTGCAAGGTTCAAGCAAATGATTTATTTGAACTTCACTTACAGACTTCACACGCCATTATTGCAGGTTTTACAGACACAATAGAGGAATCTGATTTTGACTCCTTGGCTTCTTTTTTCATAAACTTCAAACATATATGCCTCAGACTCAGAAAAGAAGTAAAACTCGTGGGTTGAGATAAGAACAGTTTAATAGAACAGAAAAGAAGAAACTAATAATGATAATGATAACACTAATAAAATGACAACAGTAATGGTAAAAGGATTGGAATGTACAAATGATGCGCAGTGCAATTGCTCACCACCCCACCGATCGACACCCAGTTAATCCCCGAGCAGCGATTCCCCCTGCCCCCACTCCCCCCAGTTTATATACTAGATGTGACGTCACATGGTATGGAATACCCCGTTGGCCACTTTGGGTCAGCTGTCCTGGCTGTGTCCCATATATTTTCTGGGTCAACCTTAACACCACATGACTCGCGAATGCTTGCTAAAACCTTGTTTTCGACATGGAAATTTATTTATACAGCTCTGGTGCATTTAGAGCCGGCAGAGAAAATCATATCAATACAACCTGATACTGCTTTTGAGGAGGCAGTTTGTAAGCAGGCCGCTAACGAGCAGGATTCTGATTCCGATAATAATTCTTTTGCATCAGGCAGGGTGGACTCTGAAAAAGAGCCAGATTTATATCCCTCATTACCTCCACCGCTGCCTGCCGCGGCTGCCCCACGGCTGCCCCCCGCGGCCTCTGCGTGGCTGCGGCCGCTGCCGTGCTGCCGCCGTCCCCCCCCCCCCCCACCCCAGTCACCTGGTACTCCCTCTCCAGGGTTTAGAGAACTTAAAACAGAACCTGACTTTACTACACTACTTGTATCTCCTTCTCCTACTAACCCCTCTAACTCTATACCTCTGTCTAATCCGTGACGATTCACTTAATGATTTGGGAAAAAATACACATAGTTTGATGGAACGCTGTCGAGAAAAAGCTCTACAGCAAGGAGATACCATGTTTACTTTTCCTGTTGTATGCACACCTGCCTCAAGAAATGCAAGAACCTCAAGAGTTAAGAGTTGTTAGGATCAGTCATCATGAATCCCTGTGTGATGTTTAATTACACCTATAACACCACTCAAAAGGGTCAGAATGTAAATGCTATTTTGCCTGTATATAGAAATGCTACAGCTTGGTGTAACTATATCTATTCCAGAATACCTCACTCTTTTTTTCTATTCCAGCTGCTTTACCTGCAGGGATATTTTTAATTTGTGGGAATAGAGCGTGGGAGAGGAATTCCATCAAAACTTAACGGGAGGCCATGTAGCCTCGGACAACTTATGTTACTAACACCCGATATCAATATGATTCACAGTAAAAGGCTCATGATAACTGACACAGGGTTAAGTGTATGGCTAACAAGTTTGGGAATTACAGGATGATTAAAAGATTTGCTTATGCATGGCTTAGTTATTTTAATTGTAATATTAGCAGTTGAAATGATTGTACCACGTATCATAAAATAGTTGAACGTATGATTACAAAAGCATTTCTTGTAACTTGGCTTGCATGAAAAACAAAAAGGGGGGAATTGTGGGAGATTTCATGGAAAATGGGGAACATTTCTTTGAGCCTGATTATTTAGAGTTAGCATAAGTAGGCCGCAGTTAGCATGAGTGGGCCGGAGTACGTGACAGCTGCAATATGAAAGGACTTTGAACCACCAGAGAAACAACGGACATGAGGAACTTGGACAGTGGAGCAATTAATAAACAAGATAACAGAACTGCAGAGGCAAGAAGGAGCTGCAAGAGCTTTAACGCAATTAAGAAAGTTGTCATTTCGGCTTAGAGCATTTAGCTGCGGGATGGGGACTTAGGAGTTGGTTTGTATCTTTGTTAAAAATCGGGGTTTCTTTTATTCTTGTGTATTTTATTAGATATAATGTTGCTTTTACTCTGTTTAATTAATTGTATTCATAGATCTTTGCAAAGGGCTGAGTTCACAGGCCCACGATGGACTCCCGCTCGATTTGTACGACCATCATCATCTGGAACACCCTAGATGGTGCGACAATGTGAATACCACCTCAGCCAAAAACTAACGTGTAGGTCACCTTGACCAACATAACAGGTCAAGATTCTCTGTGCATTGCAACCACATCACAAAGCCCATGAACCAACAGACAGGACCGCTATGACTCGTGCAGCGCGCCGGGCCAGCGAGCGCATGCGTCATAGGCTCCCCATGTTTCAACCGAGGCGAATTTCGGCACCCGCTGGCCACGTGTGATGAAATCCGTTCCTCTGCAAATGTATAAATACCGGGATTTTCCGAAGAGCATCGGGTTGGTGTACAGCAAGGCCATCGTTGCCTCTGTGGGGATGCCCACATAAAGCTGGCACCTACCGATTGCTGGGCTGAGTTCGCGGATGGTGGTGACTAGATCTGTTAATGCTCTTTTTAAAGAAAAAGGGGGAATTGTTGTGGGAACATATTTAGCTAACGGTCGCAAGAGCATTCCAGACGCCTTTAGAAGGCCTTGAACAGAATAAACAAGAAGACAAAAAAATAAGAAAGATACCAATTAGAAAAACACAGGTGCGCATTCCATGATAAAGAGAACTTGGCACAAACAACCTCAATTCGGCAGTTTATCTTGACCAATTAGACTGAGACAAGTCTTGCATGTTTTAGTTAGTATAACCAATTATGTTTTATGTTTATGCGCGTGTACAGTGTTGATATAACCAATCATTAAGTGTAACTAAGCGCGTGGACGGCACATGCTAACCAATCAACAGATGGCTTACGCATGAGCAGGAACTAGAAATAATATATAAACCGAGCTATTTGTACAATAAAGGGGCTTCACTTGATCACATTGGTCTGTGTGTGATGTCCTGAACCTCCGCAGTGGGTTATACTGGATTCTGGTCGATTGCGGTTCTGGCCGTGGTTATATGCATGGTTTCACTGAAGGCTAAATTTTCTATTGTTTTTGTCGTTGGTATGGGGTGTTCTTAGCTGGCAAGAGCTGGCTTATGTTGGGGTTTTGGGTCATATCGACCCAGAGGTAAAAGCTCATAGTCTCAGGTAGTGTTCATTCTTCTAAGCAAGTTGTATTGCAGTTAGCATCTTGTCTTTCACACCCTGCCTCTGTCAGGGGGTCAGAAGAACATATTGTCAGGGTCCGCCATGGGCCATGAGTAGGTGCTATGCTACAGCTGCATGCTGCATCCTGGTGACTGCTGAGCTCCAATTACAGGTCAGAGGAAAAATTCTGCCTTCCTGAACCACAAGGTCTTGTTGGTAGTGTGTTCAATAGGGACTGGGATCAAGAAGCTCCTTTCTGTCACAGAAATGGGTGGCACATATCAGATGATCAGCAGTATCTTACTGCTGTAAGAAGCCTGGGCTCCTGAAACTATTTCATGGTCTCAGTAGCAATTCAGGGGCAGCAGTAGTTGACAGGGAGTTTCTAAAGGAATACCGAATCACCACAGAGATGTGGCTGCACATTTATGTTCAAAGTAAAAAAGTGGTTATATACTCATACTGCAATGTGCTGCTCCATTTTAAACAGAATAGGATCAAGCCTTGGCTTCTAATCCAGCTGTGCTTCTGATGCAAACCCCAATAAATCACTCAACATCATCTCAATCTTCATATTTCAGGTGTGTTGTTAGTAATACTTACCAGTCTTTCCTTAATGGACTTAAGGTAAAAATCTTGTTCTAGAAGAGTACCTTTTAGAATGTCCAATTATTAAATGAAACTTCATTTTAAGTATGTCTTCAAAAAATTAAAACAGAAGTGGAATTTTAACACTAATATTTACTACATATTTCTTTGCTCCACTACAGCAATTTTTAGGGTATTTTCAGAATGTACAGATGCCGATTTTACTTGTACTGATTAGCTTATAATTGAAAAGACTGTGTATAGTTACTCTTAGTGTTTCTTTCTTTATATTGAACAAAATAGATGTTCATTCCTCTTTTCCTCATACAGCAGTTGTTTTACAGTTAAAGCACTTGTAGGGGTGACCTGTAACTTCAGTATGTGTAAAACCAGAAAAATTCCCTATTGTCTTAAGCTGCTATTTTTTATTCTTTATTGGCAGTACTAATTACATCTTCAACACATGCATTTCACCTCATCATCTGTCGTGGTTTAACCCCAGCCAGCAACTAAGCACAATGCAGCCGCTCACTCACTCCCCCCCCACCCAGTGGGATGGGGGAGAAAATCGGGAAAAGAAGTAAAACTCGTGGGTTGAGATAAGAACGGTTTAATAGAACAGAAAAGAAGAAACTAATAATGATAATGATAACACTAATAAAATGACAACAGTAATGGTAAAAGGATTGGAATGTACAAATGATGCGCAGTGCAATTGCTCACCACCCCACCGATCGACACCCAGTTAATCCCCGAGCAGCGATTCCCCCTGCCCCCCCCCCCCCCAGTTTATATACTAGATGTGACGTCACATGGTATGGAATACCCCGTTGGCCACTTTGGGTCAGCTGTCCTGGCTGTGTCCTGTGCCAACTTCTTGTGCCCCTCCAGCTTTCTCGCTGGCTGGGCTTGAGAAGCTGAAAAATCCTTGACATTAGTCTAAACACTACTTAGCAACAACTGAAAACATCAGTGTTATCAACATTCTTCGCATACTGAACTCAAAACATAGCACCGTACCAGCTACTAGGAAGACAATTAACTCTATCCCAGCTGAAACCAGGACATCATCCTTCACAGATGATTAACTACTGAAGATATAAGTACAAATAAAAAGCACATCAACAAACCTTCATGATCATCTTCTACTTCCATAAAAGAAGGCTTATTTTTCCATGGTTCCTCTAAGATCTTGTTTTAAGGCCAATAACACATAATCTTCATCTTCTCCTCTTTTCAGAGACACTGGCTTATTCATAAGCACTGACTGATTTTCAGTCTCCAAATGCAAGTTTCACTGCATAGCAAAACTCAGCCTAGTAAGAGTAATTTGCTTTTTTCCCCCCCTCCATTAATTTTCATGAGCTAGAATCACAGAATATCTCAAGTTGGAAGGGACCCATAAGGATCATAAAGTCCAACTCACTGCTTCTCACAGGACTACCTAAAACTAAACCATATGACTAAGAGTGTCATCCAGACGCTCCTTGAACTCTGGCATGCTTGGTGCTGTGACCACTTCCCTGGGGAGCCCGTTCCAGTGACCGACCACCCTCTCAGTGAAGAACCTTTTCCTAATGTCCAGTCTGGACTTCCCCTGACGCAGCTTCATTCCATTTCCTCGTGTCCTATCGCTGGTCACCAGAGAGAGATCAGCACACGCCCCCTCCACTGCCCCTCTTGAGGAAGTTGTAGACTGCAATGAGGTCACCCTTCAACCTTCTCTTTTCTAAGCTGAACAAGCCAAGTGACTTCAGTCGCTCCTCATAAGTCTTGCCCTCAAGACCTTTCACCATCCTGGTCTCCCTCCTCTGGACACACGCTAATAGTTTGATGTCCTTCTTACAATTTATAGTGTATGGAATGTATTTACTCTGTTTGAAACCCAAATCCCAGTTTCCTAATTACATAAAATATCTTCCAGTTATTTTCAATTTCCAGCTATTAAAGATACTCATCCAAAAATCTTTCTGGTTTTGCACCAACAGTAAATTTCTAAATTCTGCAGTTCCATTCACAGCTTCAAAGACTGGTGTAACTTCATTTCAAATAAATTCAGATATCCAGTGTTTCCATTACTGTATTGTCCAGAAAACCACATGTGGTGGATTGACCCTGGCTGGATGCCAGGTGCCCACCAAAGCCGCTCTATCACTTCCCTCCTCAGCCGGACAGGGGAGAGAAAATATAATGAAAGGCTTGTGGGTCGAGATAAGGACAGGGAGATCACTCAGCAATTACTGTCACAGGCAAAACAGACTTGACTTGGGGAAAATTAATTTAATTTATTACCAATCTAATCACAGTAGGATAATGAGAAATAAAACCAAATCTTAAAACACCTTCCCCCCACCCCTCCCTTCTTCCCGGGCACAACTTTACACCTGAGTTCTCCACCTCCTCCCCCAAAGTGGTGCAGGGGGACAGGGAATGGGAGTTGCGGTCAGTTCATCACACATTGTCTCTGCCGCTCCTTCCTCCTCAAGGGGAGGACTCTTCACACTCTTCCCCTGCTCCAGCGTGGGGTCCCTCCCACGGGAGACAGTCCTTCACCAACTTCTCCAACGTGAGTCCTTCCCACGGGCTACAGTTCTTCATGAACTGCTCCAGCGTGGGTCCCTTTCATGGGGTGCAGTCCTTCAGGAACAGACTGTTCCAGCGTGGACCCCTCCAGGGGGGGTCACAAGTCCTGCCAGCAAACCTGCTCCAGTGTGGGCTCCTCTCTCCATGGGTCCACAGGTCCTGGCAGGAGCCTGCTCCAGTGCGGGCTCTCCAAGTGGTCACAGCCTCCTTCAGGCATCCACCTGCTCCAGCATGGGCTCTCCACGGGCTGCAGCTTCCTTCAGGGCATATCCACCTGCTCCGGTGTGGAGTCCTCCATGGGCTGCAGGTGGACATCTGCTCCACCGTTAACCTCCATGGGCTGCAGGGGGACAACCTTCCTCACCATGGTCTTCAGCACGGGCTACAGGGGAATCTCTGCTCCGGTGCCTGGAGCACCTCCTCCCCTTCCTTCTTCACTGATCTTGGTGTCTGCAGAGTTGTTTCTCTCACATATTCTCCCTCCTCTCTTTGGCTGCAGTTGCTGTTGCACAGGGTTCCCCCCCTCCTAAATATGTGATCACAGAAGTGCTACCACCGTCGCTGATTGGCTCGGCCTTTGCCAGCGGCAGGTCCGTCTTGGAGCTGGCTGGGATTGGCTTTATCAGACATAGGGGAAGCTTCTAGCAACTTCTCACAGAAGGCACCCCTGTAGCGCCCCCCCCCCCCCCCCCCCGCCGCTAACAAAACCTTGCCGTGCAAACTCAATACATAAGTGTTGCCCTCAAGACCTTTCACCATCCTGGTCTCCCTCCTCTGGACACACGCTAATAGTTTGATGAGGCGCCCAAAACTGCACACAGTACTCGAGGTGGGGCTACACCAGTGCAGTGTAGAGTGGGACAAGCACGTCCCTCGACCGGCTAGCTATGCTGTGCTTGATGCACCCCAGGACACAGTTAGCCTTTTTGGCTGCCAAGGCACACTGTTGACTCATATTCAACTTGCCATCAACCCAAACCCCCAGATCTCTTTCCATGGGGCTGCTCTCCAGCCTCTTGTCCCCCAATTTGTATGTATAACCAGGATTACCCTGTCTCAGGTGGAGAATCCTGCACTTGCTCTTGTTAAATTTCATATGGTTGGTGATTGCCCAGCTCTCTAGTCTATCCAGATCTCTCTGTAAGGCCTCTCTACCCTCCAGGGAGTCCACAGCTCCTCCTAGTTTAGTATCATTGTCAAACTTACTTACTCAATGTACATTTGACTCCTGCTTCCAGATCATTTATAAAATCGTTAAAGAGCACTGGCCCTAAAATTGAGCCCTGGGGAAACCCCACTAGTGACTGGCTGCCAGCCTGATGTAATTCCATTTACTCTAACTCTTTGAGCCCGAACCCGTCAGCCAATTGCTCACCCAACATATTATGGACTTGTCTAGCTGTGTGCTGGACATTTTGTCCAGAAGGATACTCTGAGAGACAGTATCAAAAGCTTTGCTAAAATCCAAAAAACCGTCACATCTACTGGCTTCCCTTGGTCAACTAGCTGGGTGACCTTGTCATAAAAGGAAATTAAGTTGGTTAAGCAGGATTTTCCCCTTGTGAACCTGTGCTGGCTATGACCAATGCCTGCATTGTCTCTCAAGTGTTTTTCAATAACTCCCAGAATAACCTTCTCTATAATTTTACCAGGCACCAAAGTGAGACTGACAGGCCTGTAATTACCAGGGTCTTCCTTCTTTCCCTTCTTGAAAACTGGGACAACATTTGCCAGCTTCCAGTTGACTGGGACCTCTCCAGACTCCCAAGACCATTGAAAAATAATGGAGAGAGGTCCCACAATAACATCGGCAGCTCCTTCAGTACCCTGGGATGAATCCCATCGGGCCCCATAGACTTATGCGCATCCAGCTGGAGCAGCAAGTCTCGAACAAGTTCAGAGTCAACTGGGAGTTTATCATTCCCCCAGTCACGGTCTTCCAACACAGGGCTCCAGGGGTCCCAGGGCCCATCATCGGTGGTAAAGACAGAGGCGAAGAAGGCATTAAATGTCTCTGCTTTGTCTACATCCTTATTTGTGAGGTGACCGACCTCGTCAAGTAACGGACGAATGTTATCTCTGATCCTCCTTTTGCTGTTAACATATTTAAAAAGGCCCTTTTTGTTGTCCTTCACAGTGCTGGCCAGCTTGAACTCTAATCGAGCTTTGGCCACACAAATTTTCTCCCTATAGTGGCGAACAGCATCTCTGTAGTCCTCTCGTGTCACCTATCCTTGCTTCCAATGTCCGTACGCTTCCCTTTTCCGCCTATGCTCTAGAAGGTCCCTGCTCAGCCAAGCTGGCCTTCTGCCCTTCTTGCTTGACTTCCGACACTTTGGAATTGCCTGCTCCTGCGCTCTTAAGAGATGGCTCTTAGAAAGTGACCAGCATTCATGGACCCCAATACCTTCAAAAGCAGATTCCCAGGGGACCTTACTAACTAGCTCCTTCAGCAGCCCAAAGTCTGCTCTCCCCATATCCAGGGTCAAAGTTTTGCTCACAGTTTTTCTCCTATCGCCAACAATTTGAAACTCAACTACTTCATAGTCACTGTGACCAAGACAGCCACCAATCACCACTTTGCCCACGAGTCCCTCTCTGTTTACAGACAACAAGTCTAGGAGGGCACCTTTCCTAGTCAGCTCCCTTAGTACCTGCACCAAGAAGTTATCTTCAACATGCTTCAGGAATTTCCTGGACCTGTTTGTGTCCACTATATGATATTCCCAGTTGACATCTGGGAAGTTAAAATCACCCATAAGGGCAAGGGCAGTTGATCTAGAGATATCCCTTAAATTCCTTGTGGAATAATTCATTGGTGTCGTCGTCCTGGCTGGGTGGTCGATAGTAGACTCCCACAACAACATCCGCTTTATTTGCTTTCCCCATCATCCTTACCCAGAGGCTCTCAACTGCATTGTCGCCAACTGCAAGCGCCATACAATCCAACCCCTCCCTTATATACAGCACCACCCCCCACCACCCCCGCCTCCCCTGCCACGCCTATCCCTCCTGAAGAGCCTATAACCATCCATCACGGCACCCCAGTCACAGGACTAATCCCACCAGGTTTTGCTTACGCCAATGATGTCGTAGCTCTGGGACTGGGCCAAAGCTTCTAGCTCCTCTTGTTTATTCCTCATGCTGCACGCATTAGTATAAAGACATTTCAAATGTGCTCCAGTGTACTCAGCACATCGTGGAGCAGACTGAAGGACCTTGCTAGCACATTGTCTCTCAAACATTGGCGTGCTGCCCCCAGGCTTATCTCTAGCGAGCCTGGTTTTATCCCTTTCCCCCTTCGAATCTAGTTTAAAGCTCTTTCGATGAGCCCTGCTAACTCTCGTGCAAAGATCCTTTTCCCCCTTTGAGAAAGGTGCACCCCATCTGTTGCTTAGCAGGCCTGGTGTCTTGTAGACTGACCTGTGATCAAAAACCACAAAATTCTGCCGGCGACACCAGTCACGGAGCCAGGTATTGATCAGCTGGGTCTCCTTGTTTCTTTCAACATCATTCACTGCAACTGGAAGGATAGAGGAGAAGACTACTTGTGCTCCTGATCCCTTAACCAGTCGTCCCAAGGCCCTGAAGTCTCTCTTGATCGCCCTTGGACTTCTTATTGCAACTTCATCGCTGCCTACATGAAAGAGCAATAATGGATAATAATCCGAGGGCGGTACCAGGGTAGGAAGTTTTCTCGTCACATCTTTAACCCGGGCCCCAGGGAGGCAGCAGACTTCCCTAAGAAGTGGGTCAGGTCAGCATATTGGACCTTCTGTTCCCCTCAGAAGAGAGTCTCCTATGACAGTGACCTGTCTTTTTTTCTTTATGGAAGTGGCTTTGACACAGGGCGCAGGCCGACTTAACCTTGATGTCACCTCCAACGTAGATGAACCATCATCCTCGTCACTGTTTGGTTCCACTTGCAGAGCCTCATACCTATTATGCAAGGGCACCTGGGAAGGTGGGGTAGTCAAGGAGGAGATGCGCCTGCTGCACCAGGCAGAAACTTGTTGCCATTCCCCCCTATCCCTTAAGTCACCACGTTCTGCTGGGTGGAGAGAGGATAGAGAATCCTCCATATCATGTGTCCTGTCTGCCTGACAGGTCTGTCTCAGGGTGTGGTTCCAGTGGTCTATCTCCCTCTCAGACTCCCTGATACTCCTCAACCTTCTCATCTCGTCCCGGAGCTCTGCCACTAAGCTGAGGAGTTCCTCTACCTGGGCGCACCTCCCACAGGTGTAGTCACTACTGCCGTCTGGTACTGGCATAAGAGTAGGGCACACCCTGCAGCCTGACGCCTGGGTAGGAGCACGTTCCCATCGGAGCTCTGTCTGCGAAGCTGCGTCAGTCGCGGCGGGTGCAGAGTTTAGAGAGGACATGGCCTTCTGCTGGGTAGATGACCTTGGTGTCTGCAGAGTTGTTTCTCTCACATATTCTCACTCCTCTCTTCCAACTGGTGTTGCGCAGTAGTTTTTCCCCCTTCTTAAATATGTTATCACAGAGACACTACCACCATCGCTGATTGGCTCAGCTTTGGCCAGCGGTGGTTCCATCTTGGAGCCAACTGGCATTAGCTCTATCGGACATGGGGGAAGCTTCTAGCAGCTTCTCACAGAAGCCACCCCTGTAGCCCCCCCCGCTACCAAAACCTTGCCACGTAAACCAAATACTCCAGATAAGCCCAACAAAAACCAAAGAAGTCATCGTAGTACTACCAGGATAGTGGCAAACTACAAGCAAAATATCAAGAAAAGTACATAAGCTTGTTCAAGTACAAATAGTACAAGCATTACTAAACCTTTTACCATCAGCTAAGATGACTGAGTGCATGAACCAAGCATCATTAAACATAGCTCAAAGAATTCATACATTACCTCAGAAACAAAACAAAATACACATCCAAAACAGGCATTGTATTTTGACATCTGTGCAATAAAGTAGATTCTCATGCTCTTTCTGAAGACTTGGACTGTCTTCCAGACATACTGTACCTGGAAGGAAAGAAAATAAAATACTCAGTTCACTTGTTTAGTAAGTGAGTAACAAAGGTATAGAAGAAGAAGTTATTTTTGAGTAAGTCAGAAACCCTGTGATTTTTGAGCAGTGTTGAGAAAGGCTATACATTTATATGTACATTTATTCTAAAGAAAAAAAAAAAGAAGAGCTAATATGAAGCAGATAAGGAAAGCAAAGACTTCACACTTTTTGACATCAGCAGCTAAACACGTTTAGGATGAAATCCTCAATGGGGTAATAGTATTGGTATGCTTTATGCTAGCAGTCCAAACATACAAAGCCATCTAAGTGGCTTGAATAATGAATCAAGACAATGAGAGAAAGAGAAAAGAAGAGAGAAAGAGAGAAAGAACGGCAGAAAGAAGATAGAAATGTGAGAGAGAAGAAAAGAGAGATAAAAATGCATGGGGGGAGAGAGGAAAGATAAAAAAGTCAGACAGAGGAAGGGGAGAGAGGAAACGAGGGAAACTGAGAAAGGAAAAATAAATTGAGAAAGAGCTAGAAGGAGAATAAAAGAGAGAGGAGAAACAGTGAAAGAGAGAAGATAAGAAAAAAGATAAGAGATTAAAAGTGAGAGTAAGAAAGAGAAAGAAAGATAAAGAGAGGAAAATAGAGAGGAAAAAAGGAGAATGGAGAAAAGGAAAGAAGATGGGGGAGAGAGAGAGAAACAGGGAGAAAGTGAAAACTGAATATACTGGGCTTAACCGGGATAGTTAAATTTCTTCATAGTAGCTTGTATGGTGCTATGTTTTGGATTTGTACTGAAAACTGTTGATCATACAGGGATATTTTAGTTACTGCTGAGCAGTGCTTACACAGAGTCAAGGCCTTTTCTGCTTTTCACACCACCCCAGCAGCTAGTAGGCTGGGGGTGCTGTCATGGTTTAAGCCAAGCCGGTAACAAAGCACCACGAAGCTGCTCGCTCACTCCTCCCCCCCCGGCCCGGTGGGATGAGGAGAAAATATAAAGAAAAGCTCGTGGGTTGAGACAAGGACAGGGAGAGATCACTCACCACTTATGGTCATGGGCAAAAGACAGACTCAACTTGGGGAAGAAACAAAATCAATTTAATTTACTACAAATCAAATCAAAACAAGGATAATGAGAAGTAAAACCAAACCTTAGAACACCTTCCCCCCACCCCTCCCTCCTTCCCGGCTCAACTCCACTCCTGGTTTTCTCTACCTCCTCCCCCAGGTAGCCAGGGGGATGGGGGTTGGGGTCAGTTCGCGACAGACTCTCTCTGCCGCTCCTTCCACCTCAGGGGGAGGATTCCTCACTCTTCCCCTGCTCCAGCGTGGGGTTTCTCCCACGGAAGATAGTCCTTCACAAACTTCCCTGGCGTGGGTCCTTTCCGCGGGCCGATATTCAGGCACAGGCTGCTCCAGCATGGGTTTTCCCATGGAATCATGGCCATCTTTGGGGGCATCCACCTGCTCCGGCGCGGGGTCCTCCGCAGGCTGCAGGTGGGCATCTGCTCCACCGTTCACCTCCATGGGCTGCAGGGGGACAGCCTGCCGCCTCACCACGGGCTGCAGGGGAATCACCTCCTCCGGCACACCTCCTCCCCCTCCTTCTTCACTGACCGTAGTGTCTGCATAGGTGTTTCTCTCACATTCCAATCTCCTCCCCCTGCTGCAGGTTCCCTTCTTAAATATGTTATCACTACTACTGTCACTGATTGGGTCAGGCGGATTGACCAGAGACGGGTCTGACTTGGAGCTGGGGAAGCTTCTAGCAGCTTCTCACAGGAGTCACCCTTGCAGCTCCTCTCCCGCTACCAAAAACCCTGCCACAGAATCCAAAAACAGGGTGCACAAGAAGTTGGGAGGGGACACAGATGGGACAGCTGACCGCAACTGACCAAATGGATATTCCATACCATATGATGTCATGCTCAGCAATAAAAGCTGAGGGGAAGAAGGAGGAAGGGAGGTGACGTTCGGAGTTATGGCATTTTTCTTCCCAAGTAACTGTTACAGGTAATGAAGCCCTGCTTTCCTGGAGATGGCTGAACACCTTCCTGCTGATGGGAAGTAGTGAATTAATTCCTTATTTTTGCTTTGCTTGTGTGCGCAGCGTTTGCTTTACCTGTTAAACTGTCTTTATCTGAACCCACAAGTTTTCTCACTTTTACTCTTCTGATTCTCTCCCCCATCCCTCTTTGGGGGGAGTGAGCGAGCAGCTGTATGGGGCTTAGCTGCCTACCAAGGTTAAACCACAACAGAGAAAAAAAGGAGAGAGAAAGAGAGAAAAGTGTGAGAAAAATAGAGGGAAAGGAAAAAAAAGAAAAGAGAGAAAAAAGATAAAGAAGTGAAAGGGGGGAAGAGAGCAAAGAGAGAGAAAAGAGAGGGAAATTCAGGAAACATCTATATAGATTAAAACTGGAAGAGTTAAAATAGAGAGAAAAGAGAGAAAGGCAAAGGGGGGGGGGGGGGGGAAGAGGCCAAAGGAGGGATAAAGAGAGATGGAGAAAAAGAAAATGGGGGAAACTGAGCAGAAGAAGACCGAACAAGAGAGAGAAAGAAATCTAGAGAGGAGAGGAATGAGGGAAAAGGGGGGGAGAAAAAAGAGGAAGGAGGGAGGGATAAGACAGAAAAGAGGAGAGAGAGGTTATGTGAGAGCGGAGAGAGAAAAGAGACAGAGAGAGGAGGGGGACAGAGAGACACAGGGAGAAAGTAGGAAGGAGAGAAAGTGAGAGCACAATATATGGAGTGAGAGAGCAAGAGAGAGCAAGGGACAGAGAGACTGAGAGGGGGAGTGCATCAGAGAGGCACAGGCATAACCAGAGTCAGAGAGGGCAAGGGAGACAGAGAAGGAGAGGGGGAGACAGAGAGCAATAGAGAGGGCGGGGAGGGGGAGAGATTGGATGAGACGGTGTGAGAGAGGGCAGAAAGACAGAGGTACACAGAGACAAAGAGAGAGACAGCAAGAGAGAGGGGGGCATAGAGACAGAGGGGCAGGGAAACAGGGGCAGAGAGAACACTAAAAAGAGTAAAGCAGAAAGAGGGTGAGAGACAGAGAAAAAGAGAGGGGGAGAGAGGCAGAGACAGACACGCAGAGACAGAGAGGGGGACAAAGAAACAGAGAGATTAAAAGACAGGCCCAGATAGAGAGTGGGAGAAAGACGCGGGGCAGAGCGAGGGGGCAGAGAGAGACAGGGAGAGACAGAGGGAGAGACACGGGGAGAAAGAGAGTCAAAAAGAACACCAGGCAGGCAGAACGAGAGAGTGGGAGGTGGGGACAGAGGACATAGAGAGCATGGCACAGAGGTACACAGGGACAAAGAGAGACAGAGATAGAGGCACAGATTAAGAAGCAGAAAGATACAGAAATAGAAACAGAGAGACAGAGTGAGAGAGAAAGACACAGAGGGACACTGACAGAGACGAGGAAAGAAAGAGATACACAAAGAGAGCTTGAGACAGACAAGGAGAGAGAGAAAGATAAGGGCACAGAGACAGAGATAGCGAGAGACAGATGTTATTCCAATTTACAAGAAGGGCATGAGGGAAGACCCAGGAAACTGCAGACCTGTTAGTCTAACCTCAGTACCTGGAAAAATTATGGAGAAGGCTATACTGGGTGCTATTGAAAGGCATTTAAAGGACAATGCAATCATCAGGCACAGTCAACAAAGGGAGAGTCCTGTTTAACTAATTTGATATCCTTTTACGATAAGGTCACCCGCCTAGTGGATGAAGGGAAGGTGGTGGATGTGTTTTTTCTGGATTTTAGTAAGGCTTTTGATACTGTCCCTCACAGCATCCTTCTGGACAACTTGTCCAACTGTGAGATGAGCAGGTTCACGGTGTGCTGGGTGAAGAACTGGCCGAATGGCCAGGCTCAGAGGGTTGTAGTGAATGGGGCTACATCTGGCTGGTGACCAGTCATCAGCAGTGTTCCTCGGGGCTCCATTCTAGGGCCAGTTCTGTTCAATATATTTATCAACAATCAGGATGCAGGAGCTGAATGCACCATTAGCAAGTTTGCTGAGGATACTAAACTGGGAGGTGCTGTTGACTCTCTTGAGGGACAAGAGGCCTTGCAGAGGGATGTAGATAGATTGGAGCATTAAGCAATCATCAGTGGCATGAAATTTAATAAGAACAAATGCCGATTTCTGCACCTAGGATGGAGTAATGCCGGGCATAAGCATAAATTGGGAGAGGAGTGGCTGAAGAGCAGCCCTGCAGAAAGGGATCTGGGGGTGCTGGTCAACAGCAGGCTCAATATGAGTCAGCAGTGTGCCCTGGCAGCCAAGAGGGCAAACTGCATCCTGGGGTGCATCAAACACAGCATAACCAGCTGGTCAAAAGAGGTGATTATCCTGCTGTATTCAGCATTGGTGCGGCCTCACCTCGAGTACTGTGTGCAGTTCTGGGCCCCACAATTTAAGAAGGATGTTCAGGTCCTTGAATGCGTCCAGAGGAGGAGAACAAAGCTGGTGAAAGGGCTGGAAGGCATGTCCTATGAGGAGCGGCTAAGGAATTTGGGCTGCTAAGGAATCTGGTTTGGAGAGAAGGAGGCTGAGGGGCAACCTCATTGCTCTCTACAGCTTCCTGAGGAGGGAAAGTGGAGAGGGAGGTGCTGATCTCTTCTCCCTGGTATCCAGTGACAGGACGCATGGGAATGGTTCAAAGCTGTGCCAGGGGAGGTTCAGACTGGATGTTAGGAAGCATTTCTTTACTGAGAGGGTGGTCAAACACTGGAACAGGCTTCCTAGAGAGGTGGTCGATGCCCTGTGCCTGTCAGTGTTTGAGAGGCATTTGGACAATGCCCTTAGTAGTATGCTTTAACTTTTGGTCAGCCCTGAAGTGGTCAGGCAGTTGGACTAGATGATCATTGTAGGTCCCTTCCAACTGAACTATTCTATTCTATTCTATTCTATTCTAAGGAAAAGAGAGAAAGCCTGAGAGAGCGTGAGCACCAGAGAGACAATGCGTGAGAGAGAGAGGAGGAGAGACAGAGAACACCACAGAGAGGGCAGGAGGAAAGACAGCAACAAGAGCAAGACAGAGAGACAGTGAGACTGAGAGATAGACAGAGAGACAGTCAGACAGCCAGTGTGAGACAGAGAGAGTCTGGGGAGGGGAGACAGAGAGAGAGAGATAGGGAGAGAAGGGGAGAGAGATGGAGAGAGACAGAGACACATAGGGGCAGAGTTGGACACAGAGCAGACAGCTAGACAGAGACAATGAAACAGAGACAGACAATGAGATAGCAAGACTGGTAGAGAGGCAGGCAGAGACAGAAGGAGAGACAGAGGGGGGGGGGTCGCAGAGAGATAGATATGGAGACACACACAAAGACAGAGAGTAAGACAGAGAAACTGACTGAGAGGCAGAGAGTGAACGAAAGGAACACAGAGAAAGAAAGAGACAGTGAAAGACACACACACAGAGGGAGGCAGAAAGCAATAGACAGAGACAGAGTCTATACCAGCAACTGTAGTAGGGCTGCGGCTTCAGGGGCTCGTATGTCCAAGTGCCAGCAACTGGAGAGATTGGGATCCAAGGGCCAGCTACTGGGCAGACTGAGTGCCTGAGACCAGCTGCTGGAGAGATTCACCTTGTACAAATGTATATATTCTCACTAGTGGACCTCCATCCTGCTCAGCCAGAGAGGGGAGCAGGATGAGGCTGTTAGTGCTGTCTGTGTTTGCGTGAGTGCTCTGAGTGTCTGTCTGTGATCTGTGTGGCTGGCCACATAGATATGTATATATGTGGTGTATATGTGTGCTCTGTATGCATGTGCCTGCTGGGGGTACATCTTCAGCCTCACTACTGGTTGGACCTGGGGACATGGAGCAGCAGCAGCCTCACCTCTCTTGGGCATCCAGCATGATATATTTTCCTCTAACAGAGAGCGGTGGAGAGATGGGGGAAGCGGGGGGCAGGGAAGAGGAGGGGAGGGGGAGAGAGGGCTGAGACCACTGCTAAATACAGACCATACAGGCTGACCCAGTACAAAAACTACCTGTATTCCAGTTGAGCAGTTTTATAGAAATTCATTATTTTTTCAAGCATTGTGATTGTGGATTAAAATTGGGTTTTGTCTACTGACATTATAAAGGGACAGTGACAGATGAAAGGACAAATCAATCGCCTGTGGTTGCGCAATGGGATGGGCCAGCACCATCAGCGCCGCTCTCAGTGCACAGGCTCTGCCTGTCCTGTGCCAAGGCACTGCCAGTGGGAGGGGGCAGTGGGAGCTGCTGCGGTACAGCACAGCATGGCATGGGATGTTGGCGCTGGACTGGCTTCTGCGCAAATCTCGGGGGGGCGGCCTCTACTGGATCTAGGAGCGCTTCTATGAATCGAGCAACTGGCCCAACATCTGGCTGTTGTGTGTCTCAAGGCACGATGTGGTGATTGACATGGGGCTGGGGCTGCACAGCCCCCTGACTACCTCCACGCAGTCAGGCTGCTGGGGCCTGCAGCTGCCACCACCCATGTGCACTTCGACCACTCGGGAGGGCTACACCATTTCGAGGAGGTGGCGGTGCACAGCACTGAGGCGGGGACACTGCTCCGTGGGTACAACTCCGAGGTTGTCACCTGGCTGTTGGGCCCACCAGTTCTGCATGCCGCCAGTGTGGTCAACCCCCATCCTCCAGGAGGGTAAGGCCACATGGCTGCGCTGTGCCGCTGGGGGGGCGCAGGGCGGGGGGGGGGCTTTCCCCATGTCCCTGGCGAGAATGAGGGACCAGGGCCTGTTGGCTGTACTCGGGTGCATGAAGTATATACGTCAATTGCCACATCCTTGCATGGAGCAAGAGTGTATTTGTATGTGGTTCTTAAAAAAAAATAAAAAATTAAAAAAGGGTTTATGTAATGTATATAGTGTCACACTCTGTAAAAATCCGGTTCGTGTGAGGCGAGTCCTAGGATGTATGGTCATGACAGGGCTCTACACAGTGGGTATGTCTCAAGCAAGGGGCAGAAATTCATGGCCCCCATTTTTTTTATCTCCTGCAGCTGTGTAAAGAGGATATAGAAATGCTAAAGGCAAGGTAAATCTGTGAGCAGGTCTGGTTTGGTAGTGTTTTGTATCCACCTGTAGCGATAATAACTAGTTCTTGGTACTAAATAGTGAAGAAAAATGCATTTTCTGTATCAAAGGAAATAACACTAAATAGTCATGGCTAAAAAAAAAAAAAAAAGCAATTTCTTCTTCCTGATTCCTCCTCCTCCCCCCCCCCCCAAAATCATAATGATTCTCTTTGGTTGTGCCAGTTTTAAAAATAATAACAATAACAATAACCACAATAATTCAGTAACCTTATCTCCCAGGGAAAATAGATAAACAGTTTATAGCATTGTCAGGAATAGCATCCTTTCCTAGTTTGTCATGTCTGTTATGAGAAGCCTTTCTGCTAAGAGAAAATAGAATCAACATCTAAGGAGAAATCTGTCTGCCAGTTACTGGTAATGTAGATAATAGATGTTTACTGGGTTTTTTTCTTCTACTGGGAATGAGAATAGGAAGCAAATTAGTTTACAACTTCCCTCAGCAGCAAAAAAAAAAAAAAAAGTCGTGGAATGATAGTTTCTAAAATCTGCCAGTTCAAACTATATCATAAAAAAAATAGCCCCCTAAAGAGGTTACCTGAACTGCAGATTTAACTTTGAAAGAGCACAGTATTTAAACACTTAAAAAACAAGGATCCGCTATATACTTGAAACCTGGAGGAAGTTAGATGAATGCTTAAATCTGCTTATATTTCACAAATCTAGGCAAGTGACAGGAGCTGCCACAAAGGCAACCCGGTAAACACACTGACAAAGAAGGATATCTCCTTAACCAGAGACCGGAGACATCCCTGATATGTTTAGCCAAAACCTCCTTGATGGGGAGTAGCTGGCAAGACAAAGAAACCCTGATGGGTACAGGACAAAGAAACTGTGATAATGAACTGACCTTTCAGGAAAACAGGAGTCAGCAACAACTATTCTGGAAACTGATGTCCTATGCCCACTTATGTATCTACACCAAAAAGGTATAAAAAGTAACTTTTTACCTACCCAAAATGAATTTCTTTGCAAGAGCTTCCCTGTACAAGATCTCTGCACGAGATCAGACAGACCAGACCCTCGCCGGGGATGCCTGGCTGACTCAGGACTCCATGACATGGATCATCTTTGAAGTGAGACTTTTTCCGTCGTTGATTAGCCCCACTCCTGGGAGCAGTTTGGTGAGTCACATACTGGTAACACCTCACATAATATATTTATAGGCACACACACAGGTAAAGGTTCATAAGTATATAATTGCTTCACCGGTTGGAATCCTGTAATAACTTGTAATATACATATTTGCTTTACTCTTGTAATATATATACACGTGCTTTCCTAGTGGTAATTTTGTAATGACTTGTAGTGTGTATATATTTGTTTTTACTAATAGTAGTTTTGTAGTAATTTGTAATGAAGAAATTCTCAGAAATCTAGACTTCAGTGTCCTTGTGTACAGCAGAATCCTGAGAACCCCATGGTCACAATCTTTATACACCTGCAGGTCGGGTAACGCTCATAGGTCATGACCGCTACAGCAAGGTATTTAATTGTGGTGGTGTTGTCAGTAAAGGAAACTCTGTTACGGTAGTCAACCTCTTCTATTATAGAAATCCCTACAGAACATGTACAGCGCTAAGATTTATTTAGGTTATTTTCTAGATTTAGTTGGAATAAGAAAAAAAGAGATTAAATGTTGAAGTTTTATAAAAATGCTATTTGTTCTTTCCAAATTAAACATTTTTTTTCTTTTAAAAGTACATAAAAGGGCAAAGGATTGACTATTTTACTGTGAATGTAATAGCAGACTATGTTAAAATAAACCAGTCAGAATCAGTAGGAGTAATGAACATTTTAAAACTATCTCTTACTTTGTCTTGAGACTTGTTTTAGTTTGATAAAAAAAAATTAATTGTTTACATATGAAAAAAAGAGTGACTATTGTGGTTTAACCCCAGCCAGCAACTAAGCACAACACAGCTGCTCACTCACTCCTCCCCACCCAGTGGGACTGGGTAGAGAATCAGGGAAAAAAAAAAGGTGAAACTCGTGGGTTGAGATAAGAACAGTTTAATAATTGAAAAAAAAAAAAAATAATAATAATAGTAATGAAAAGGAAAATAACATAGAGTGAAATATAACCCAAGAAAGACAAGTGATGCACAATGCAATTGCTCATCGCCTACTGACCGATGCTCAGCCAGTCCCCAAAAAGCGATCCACCCCTCCCAGCCAACTCCCCCCAGTTTATATACTGGACATGACATCATATGTTATGGAATATTCCTTTGGCCAGTTTGGGTCAGGTGTCCTGGCTGTGTCCCCTCCCAACTTCTTGTGCCCCTCCAGCATTCTTGATGGCAGGTGTGGTGGAAAGAGACTTAACAGTTAAGAGGTTAATGATTAAGCAATACCACCAGCTAATTCTGTATGGAATTGTCCTGGTTTCAGCTGGGATAGAGTTAATTGTCTTCCTAGTAGCTGGTACAGTGCTATGTTTTGAGTTCAGTATGAGAAGAATGTTGATAACACTGATGTTTTCAGTTGTTGCTAAGTAGTGTTTAGACTAATGTCAAGGATTTTTCAGCTTCTCATGCCCAGCCAGCGAGAAAGCTGGAGGGGCACAAGAAGTTGGCACAGGACACAGCCAGGGCACCTGACCCAAAGTGGCCAACAGGGTATTCCATACCATGTGACGCCACATCTAGTGTATAAACTGGGGGGAGTGGGGGCGGGGGATCGCTGCTGGGGGACTAGCTGGGTGTCGATCGGCGGGTGGTGAGCAATTGCACTGCGCATCATTTGTACATTGCAATCCTTTTACCATTACTGTTGTCATTTTATTAGTGTTATCATTATCATTATTAGTTTCTTCTTTTCTGTTCTATTAAACCGTTCTTATCTCAACGCACGAGTTTTACTTCTTTTCCCGATTTTCTCCCCCATCCCACTGGGTGTGGGGGGGAGTGAGTGAGTGGCTGCGTGGTGCTTAGTTGCTGGCTGGGGTTAAACCACAACAGGAATAAAAAATGGAATGTCTGGGATGACAATATCTCAGCTGATTGAAATTGCATATAAAGTATACAATAATAGAAAGGGGGGGGAAGAAAAAAAGAGAAAAATTGAAAAATAGAAAAAAACCAGCAGCAATATTGGCTGCTGCTTTTATTAAGGCTCAGACCTCATCTAGAGGTCGAGATTTTAGAAGGAGATGAGGACGAGGACAGAACCGAGGGATGGGAAGAAATCTGGAATTTAGGATCCCCTTGGATAGGGACCAGTGTGCTATTTGCAAGGAAAGAGGACACTGGAAAAATGAATGTCCAAAAAGACAGTCTAATCAGATTTTAACTCCTGCAGCAACACCTAAGCCAGAGGAATTAATTGAAGTAATTTATGAAGTCTCCAGCTGATGGGGACCGGGGGTTGAAAAGGAGTCCCCAGCTGAACCCCTGGTTGAAATTAAAATGGGGAATGATGTACTTAAATTTTTAGTTGACACAGGAGCAACTTATTTGATATTAAATAGTTGTAAAGGACCTATGAGTAAATATTCTATGGCTGTTGTTGGTGCAACGGGAAAACAAGAGGTTAGACCCTTTTTCCAGCTGACTGAGTGTAAAATTGGTAACAAGATGTCTGTACATGAGTTTTTATACATGCCAGAATGCCTGTTACCTCTAATGGGAAGGGACTTGTTGAATAAATTAGGGGCACAAATAACTTCTGATGCAAACAAAATAAGAGTCCATATTCTGCAAAATAATGCCTGGGAAGCACAGATATACGTGTTACAGGAACTACTTGGGACAGCAGAAGACAAAGAAAAGGAAGTCAACTCCATTGCGGAAATAGAAGATGCTGTAACTCCCTTCGTATGGGCCACTGAGAAACCTGGAAGAGCTAAATCTGCTGAACCGGTGAAAAATAGAATTGAAGACAAGAGCTAAGCCGGTAAGACGAACAGTATCCTATAAAATTGGAAGCCCATGTTGGATTGGAACCTATCATAAACAACTTCCTCAAGTATGGACTGTTGTGAGAGTGCCAGTCAGAATATAACACTCCAATTCTACCTGTTAAAAAACCACATTCACAGGAATACAGATTAGTACAAGATCTAGGAGCTATCAACCAAATAGTAGTGGATGTCCATCCAGTGGTACCTAATCCCTATACCTTGCTAACGACTATTATTGATTCTAATGTTTATTTTACAGTACTGGACTTGAAGGATGCTTCCTTCTGCATCCCTGTAGAAGAACAAAGTCAGAAGCAGTTTGCTTTTGAATGGGAAAGCCCCTCCACAGGATGAAAGATGCAATTATGCTGGACAGTGCTTCCCCAAGGATTCAAGAATAGCCCCACGATTTTTGGTAACGTACTTGCGAAAGAACTGGAGCAGTGGCAAGGTAAGGAAGCTAATGTTACCTTGTTACAGTATGTAGATGACATACTGCTGGGAGCAGACACGGCTGCTGGAAGAAGAGACAGAGGCAACGTCACTGTCAGTGAACACTTCTGCTCTGAAGGCCGAACTAATTGCATTAACCTGAGCTTTAGAGATTTCGGAAGGAAAGCAGGCCAACATTTACACTGACTCAAAATATGCCTTTGGAATAATACATGCACATGGTGCAACTTGGAAAGAGAAAAGATTATTATCACCACAAGGAAATCCTATAAAAATTAGCAAAGAAATTTTGAGATTACTTGAAGCAGTCAATAAACCAAAGGAAGTGACAGTAATACATTGCAGAGCACACCAATCTGGACAGACTGATATAATCAAAGGAAATCGAAAGGCCGACAAGACTGCAAAAAGAGCTGCTTCATTTACAAAAATTGCAGCCTTAGTTCCTGAAAGAGCTTTTAATGTTAATGTCCCTGAATATACAGAGAAAGAAGATAAACTGGCTGAATTTCTAAAATGTATTAAGACTCCTGAAAGATGGTAGAAAACTTCAGATGGATAATGTATAGTTACCCCTCAAATAATGAGGGAACTTATGAAAAGAACACATGGTAGCACTCATATGGGAACTGAAGCCCTGGTACAAATGGTGAGAAAACATGCAATAGGCATTAACATGCTAAAAATTGCTAAAGGTATAACACAAGGTTGTGAAATCTGTTTGAAGATGTCCTGGGTTCAGCTGGGATAGAGTTAATTTTCATAGGAACCTGGGAGGGGGCAGAGCCAGGACAGCTGACCTGAACTAGCCAAGGAGCTATTCCATACCATGTGACATCATGCTCAGTATATAAATGGGGAGCAGGTTGGGGGGAGTCTCTCAGCTTTTGGTGGGGGAAGTGGCAGATCGTTGGGTTCCGGGTGGTGAGCAGTTGCACTGTGCATCACTCGTTTTTGTATATTCTTTTATTAGTACCGTCATTGTTGTAACTTCTCTTTTTGTGTTGTCCCAGTAAACTGTCCTTATCTCAACCCTCGAGGTTCCGGTTGTTTATTTTTACCAGCTGGGCTGAAACCACGACAGTCCTTTTTTGGCGCCCAACGTGGGGCATGAAGGGTTGAGATAAAAATAGATCTGGCCAGAGCGTGTTAAAACAAATTTGTTATATGCATTTCTTATATTAGTTAATTAGTTGCTAGTCACAATGTTGGTTCATTTGTTCACATTTTTGCAAATATTTTGATAAAGAAATTAAAATCTAATTATATAAAAGAGTTTGGTTTGATTAAGAGGTAGAAAATTGTGAAGCATAGGTATGGGAGTGTTAAGTTTGAAATGTAGTCATAGGAACTTTAGAAAATGTACTATGTGTAACCATAAGAATTCAAGTATCATCTAAAATCAGTTAACCACAGAAACTTTGACAAAGATTTGTTGATTTGTAGTGTTTTGTTTTAGGAAACTAAGGAAACCGTTATGGACACCAGTTTGCTGCTTGGAAACCCCTTACCCTTCCCACCTCGATCTAATTATCGAGGATTCCAATCAGTAGAGTTAAGTGAGATTAACCAATGATTGTTTTAACATAAGAATATTAATAAGATGGTGTGAGTGAAGGACCAATTATTAGAAAGGTTACATTTAAGAATAGACATAGTATGCATTTTTATGTAAATTAATATAGATGATGGTGAGAATCGTACTGCGCAGAATCACCTAAGGGAAGTCAAGAAACGGACAAGTGACGAAGACTATGGAAGACCACCAGAGGGCTTCTGAAGACCACCAGAGACCTTCACTGCGTGAAGAGACATTTACATATGCTAATGATATATCGGAAAGTTAATGATTATGTATAACATTTTCCAGAAATTTAGTGAATATGTATAACAGGTGTGTATTTAACCTGCACAGTTAGACTAGACAGGTGCACACGATAGGTGGAGCGATCCCCCGTGTGCCCAGCGCTGCAATAAACAAAGTGCCTGCTTCTTAACTTCTCATTGCTGTTAAGAAGTTTTATTCCAGATTTCGGTAACAACATGGTGGCGTTGTGTGAGTTCTTATATGCTCTATGTATTCCCTGCAGTTACGTTTATCACCTCTGGGAGAGGGATCGGGATTATCATTTTGCTATACTGGGCAATGTCGGTTTATGAAATGATTACATCACTGGTCATGAGATTAAGCTGGCATCTGTATGCAGCAGTGATATAATTTCCATACTTCGGGCGCCTTCTATCGGATTTTATTGGTAATCACACCCAATCCATGGGGAAGTCGGGGGGGATACTTCCCCCCATTCGTTCACCTCCCTTTTCTCCTTCCAGCTAATTACAACAGCTTTTGAGAATTTTGAATATCCTTGGGATGTGCAAGCCAGTGTGCTGTTAGTGCTATGTCTCCTGAATATGTTTCAGGTCTTGTTTAGGGCTACAAAAAGGTTTTTTAAGAATACCACCCAGAGATCTGCCCCAAGGCTGGATATTCATGGGTGGCACGGCATGTGGGAGGATATGGGCAGGTATCTAGAGAACTTCTCACCTCCAGTGGCTTGGAAGTTCACTCCCGAACAACTACAGAACCCTCATGAAGTGGTAGAATATTTGAAAGAAAAATGCTGTGGCTATTCCAGAGACGCACAACTTACCACACTGTGCTGGGCCCTGGCCAGTATCTACCAAACACTGCTTGATATTAGGAAGCACCCTCAGGGGGAAGAGAGGGAAAACAGAGCAACAGGCACCGTGGCTACCCCAACCCCGGTGACAGGCACTGCAGCTGAACCAGAGAACCAACCTGTGCCAGTATCAGTCACCCCTGTACAGAAGAAGAAACACACAAAGAAATCAGTTCGCTTAGTAAGAAATGAAAGTGAACCAGGGTCATCACGAGAACAGGAGGAAGAGGCAGAACCTGAAATAATCACCCGATCTCTATCCCTGAGTGAGTTGTGCAACATGCGAAAAGATTTTGGCTGCCACCCAGGTGAGCACATTGTTACCTGGCTGCTCCGATGCTGGGATAATGGGGCCAGTAGTTTGGAATTAGAGGGTAAGGAAGTCAAGCAGTTGGGATCCCTGTCTAGGGAAGGGGGCATTGACAAGGCGATTGGGAGAAAAGCACAAGTCCTCAGCCTCTGGAGGTGACTTCTGTTAGGTGTGAAGGAAAGATACCCCTTCAAGGATGAAGTTACATGTCACCAAGGCAAATGGACCACCATGGAGAGAGGTATCCAGTACCTGAGGGAATTAGCCGTGCTGGAGGTGATTTATAATGATCCAGAAAATGAGCAGTCACCCACAGATCCAGATGAAGTCCAGTGCACACAACTGATGTGGTGGAAGTTTCTATGAAGTGCACCACCAACCTATGCCAACTCATTGGCAGTAACATGCTGGAAAGAAGGTGAGGGACAAATGGTGGACGAACTGGCTGTCCAACTCTGGCAATACAAAGGAAGTCTCTCTTCCTCCCTACGGGCCTGTGTCTCAGCTGTAGAGGAATTGTCCCGGGAGTTCCAACAATTCAAAGTGGATATGTCCTTCTCCCCACCTGTACAGGCCCGCATCACAGCTATTAGGAGTAAGCGTTCCTCTGCCCAAGAAAGAGGAGATAGAAAGTACACACGGCAGGCTAACCTGTGGTTTTACCTGCGTGACCATGGAGAGGACATGAGGAAGTGGGATGGAGAACCTACCTCAGTCCTAGATGCACGGGTATGTGAGTTGCAAGAAAAAGCAATCAGAAAAGAGGATTCTTCTTGGAAAACTGCTGCTCCAGTTTCCTGTGAGCAGTCCCCCAGATGCAGTAGATGGGCTGATCTCATTTCTGATCCTCTTGAAGGGACTTCTGATCCACGTTCGCGAACAGTGAGTAACGGATACTCTAGCCAGGATTAGAGGGGCCCTGCCTCCAGACAGGGGGAGGAAAGGGACAACTGGGTCTACTGGACGGTGTGGATTCGATAGCCTGGCACATCAGACCCACAGGAATATAAGGTTCTAGTAGACACTGGTGCACAATGTAGTCTAATGCCATCAAGTTATAAAGGGGCAGAACCCATCTGTATCTCTGGTGTGACAGGGGGATCCCAAGAGTTAACTGTATTGGAAGCTGAAGTGAGTCTAACTGGGAATGAATGGCAGAAACACCCCATTGTGACTGGTCCAGAGGCCCCGTGCATCCTTGGCATAGATTATCTCAGGATGGGGTATTTCAAGGACCCAAAGGGGTATCGGTGGGCCTTTGGTATAGCTGCCTTGGAGACGGAGTAAATTGAACAGCTGTCCGCCTTGCCCGGCCTCTCTGAGGACCCTTCGGTTGTGGGGTTGCTGAGGGTTGAAGAACAACAAGTGCCAATTGCTACCACGACGGTGCACCAGCGGCAATATCGCACCAACCGAGACTCCCTGATCCCCATCCATAAGCTGATTTGCCGATTAGAGAGCCAAGGAGTGATTAGCAAGACTTGCTCACCCTTTAATAGTCCCATATGGCCAGTGCGGAAATCTAATGGGGAGTGGAGACTAACAGTAGACTATCATGGCCTGAATGAAGTCACGCCACCGCTGAACGCTGCTGTGCCAGATATGCTAGAACTTCAATACGAACTGGAATCAAAGGCAGCCAAGTGGTATGCCATAACTGACATTGCTAATGCATTTTTCTCAATCCCTTTGGCAGCGGAGTGCTGGCCACAGTTTGCTTTCACTTGGAGGGTGTCCTAGTTTCAGCTGGGATAGAGTTAATTGTCTTCCTAGTAGCTGGTACGGTGCTATGTTTTGAGTTCAGTATGTGAAGAATGTTGATAACACTGATGTTTTCAGTTGCTGCTAGTAGTGTTTAGACTAATGTCAAGGATTTTTCAGCTTCTCATGCCCAGCCAGCGAGAAAGCTGGAGGGGCACAAGAAGTTGGCACAGGACACAGCCAGGGCAGCTGACCCAAAGTGGCCAACAGGGTATTCCATACCATGTGACGTCCCATCCAGTATAGGAACTGGGAAGTGGGGGGGGGAATCGCCGCTGGGGGACTTGCTGGGTGCCGGTCGGCAGGTGGTGAGCAATTGCACTGTGCATCATTTGTACATTCCAATCCTTTCATTATTGCTGTTGTCATTTTATTAGTGTTATCATTATCATTATTAGTTTCTTCTTTTCTGTTCTATTAAACTGTTCTTATCTCAACCCATGGGTTTTGCTTCTTTTTCCCGATTTTCTCCCCCATCCCACTGGGTGGGGGGGGAGTGAGTGAGCGGCTGTGTGGTGCTTAGTTGCTGGCTGGGGTTAAACCACAACAGAGGGGCATCCAGTACACCTGGAATCGACTGCCCCAGGGGTGGAAACACAGCCCCACCATTTGCCATGGACTAATCCAGACTGCACTGGAAAAAGGTGAAGCTCCAGAACACCTGCAGTACATCAGTGACATCATCATATGGGACAACACAGCAGAATAAGTTTTTGAGAAAGGGAAGAAAATAATCCAAATCCTTTTGAAGGCTGGTTTTGCCATAAAACAAAGTAAGGTCAAGGGACCTGCACTGGACATCCAGTTTCTAGGAATAAAATGGCAAGAAGGGCATCGTCAGATCCCCATGGATGTGATCAACAGAATAGTAGCTATTTCCCCACCGACTAATAAAAAGGAAACACAGGCTTTCTTAGGTGTTGTGGGCTTTTGGAGAATGCATATTCCAAATCACAGTCTAATTGTAAGCCCTCTCTATCAAGTGACCCAGAAGAAGAACGATTTTAAATGGGGCCCTGAGCAACAACAAGCCTTTGAACAAATTAAGCGGGAGATTTTTCATGCAGTAGCCCTTGGGCCAGTCCGGGGAGGACAAGATGTTAAAAATGTGCTCTATACCGCAGCTGGGAAGAATGGGCCTACCTGGAGCCTCTGGCAGAAAGCACCTGGGGAGACCCTGTGGGAGCAGCTCAGAACACCTGGCATTTGTTTTCAAGAGTGACCATTAGAATTTGTTGTGCTGCATGTTTGCCAAGCCTTTGAAGAACTAGTTTTACAAGGTCAGGTTGGAGGATGGCCTTGTGTAGGCCTGGGAAGATGTGGCTGAAGACAGTCACGAGTATGTCTATGGAATGTTTTTATCTTTAACTGTTCTGAGGACTGGCAAACATCCCAGCTGGGCCAGATATGCCCTCCTGTGTTAGTAGTATTGGCTGTGTGCTGTTAGTACTTTCTAGATCTTTGTTGAAACATATATAAGTTGGAATCTTTTATGAAATAAAGGGAATCTTGCACAGAGAGCTTGAGCGCTTGATTCAGTCGCCGCAGATGGTGAGCCCGACATGATCAGGAGAAGACGACGATGTGATCAAGAGAAGAAGCTGGCGCGATTAAGAGAAGAAAACAACGTGATCAAGAGAAGAAGACAAGACGTGATTCCCCTTCACTGCGGAGACCATGTAATCTAATGGGGAGAGTTTTGAAGAAGTGGCCACAACTCCGAGAAAATAGGTAACAGCAACCCCTGTGGAACGGGTGAGTTGTGAGATTGCGGTAGCATGGGGCAATCAGTTTCTCAGGAGCATAAGCTCTACTTAAATGCTTTGCAGCAGATTTTATGGGCCTCTGGGTATAAAATAAGAGGGACAAATTGCTTCGCTTTTAATATGGGTAAAGGATAATTGTAACTGGTTTCCCACAAAGGGAACTTTTGATAGCAAGGTTTGAGAAGGAGTTGGGGAGCATTTACAAATGCAAAAAACTTTGGCCTTTGGTGTATCAGAAAATTTAATTATGACATGGAGATTTATTTATACTGCGCTGGTGCATTTGTAGCCGGCAGTGAAAAATCATACCAATACAACCTGATACTGCTTTTGAGGAGACAGTCTGTAAGTAGGCTGCTAATGAGCAGGATTCTGATTCCGATAATAACTCTTTTGAATCGGGCAGGGTGGACTCTGAAAAAGAGCCGGATTTATATCCCTCATTTCCTCCACCACCGCCTGCACTAACACCGTTAACGCACACACCGCGCCGTCAGGCAGACAGGCAGGCAGCGGGCGGGCAGCATGGGCTCCGCAGGCTCGCCGACCCTCACCACCGCATACAGGTCCCCGCCGCCGCCTCCCTCCGCTTTGCACCCGCTTCGCCGCCGCTGCCTCCCGCGGCCTCTGCGCCCGCCGCCGCCGCCGCTGTGCCGCCGCCGTCCCCGACCCCCCCACCCCTATCGCCTGGTACTCCCTCTCCAGGGTTTGCAGAACTTAAAACGGAACCTGGCTTTGCTGCACTGCCTGTATCTCCTTCTCCTGCTAATCCCTCTTTACTCTATGCCTCTGTTGAATCCTGTGGCTCCTGCTTTACAGCGGTGTGGAGAAAAAGCTGTAGTGCCTTCAGCTCTGCCTTTAACAGACTTTGATGCTAAATGTGACGATTCACTTAATGATATGGGAAAAAATACAAATAGCTTGATGCAACGCTGTCGAGAAAAAGCTCTACAGCAAGGAGATACCATGTTTACTTTTCCTGTTATATACAATCCTCATAATCCACCACAGCATGATGGTTTACCTTATGAAATGATAAAAGAATTACAGAAATCAATTTGTGAAAATGGGTTACACAATTCATTTACAATGGGACTAGTGGAAGCAATTGGAGGAACTTATACTATGACTCCTTGAGACTGGAAATTGCTTATGAAAACGGTGTTGACTTCTGGTCAGTATTCTGTATGGCAATTAGAATACAATGATTTGTCAGTGGAACAAATTATGGAGAACTTGTCATCAGGGATACTTATAGATCAAAATATGTTACAAGGAACAGGCCCTTACATGACACCTCAGGCACAAGCAGCTTTGCCAAAGCAAGTTTTCGATCAAGCCACTCATATTGCGATCATGGCTTTACGACGCATACCCGAAACTGGGCAAGGTACCACTTCATTTGCCTCTATATGACAGAGCTCTCGGGAACCGTACGTATCTTTTATTGATCGCCTTCAAGCCGCGATAACACGGCAGGTAGAAAATCCAGAAGCTGCAAAAGCATTATTATTTCAATTGGCTTGTGAGAATGCAAATACAGACTGTCAGGCTGCACTGAAATCAGTTAGAGGAAGAGCTACTGACGTTGGGCAGTATATTAAGATATGTCAAAATATAGGGACAGAAACTCATAGAGCTAACATGTTAGCTGCTGCACTGTCACAGCAACTAAATGTTCATCAAGTTACTGTGACATGCTTTGAGTGTGGAAAATTGGGACATGTGGCTAAGCAATGTCCTAAACGACAAAAATTCAACCGTGATAAACCTGTAAATCACTTCTGCCCTCATTGTAGTAAAGGATATCATTGGACGAATCAACACAAATCGAAATTTGATAAAGAAGGTAATCTCTTCCAGGGAAACTACATGGTCTGGAATTCAGTGCAGGCACCACTAACCGATGGGACTGCTACACAAACAGGCAGCACGCAAGAACCATCTATGACCTCCAGCCTGCAACTACAGGGAGTGCCGAGCTGGATTTGGCAACAGCAGCCGACCTCTCAATGAAAGAACAGAGGATTTATATTGTGGGGACTGCAATATTCGGACCTTTGCCTGATGGCATGTTAGGATTAATAATTGGACGATCTAGTGCTACGACGCAGGGAATAATTGTATACCCTGGAGTTATTGATTCAGATTATCAAGGGGAAATTAAAATCATGCTAGCTTCCATGCAAATTCCATGTACAATTCCGGCAAACACAAAAATAGCTCAATTAATATTGCTTCCTTGTTGGGTACCTCAAAACATGCAAAATAATCGAGGTGACAGTAGCTTTGATAGCACCGGGAGTCCTTTTGTATTGTGGTCGCAGGAAATAACACAGCAACAGCCGATTTTAAAATTGCAAATTGAGGGTAGATGGTATTCAGGATTGCTAGATACTGGAGCAGACATTTCTATAATATCAAAACAGGACTGGCCAACTTCGTGGTCGTTGCAAATAGCTCTTTCTAAAATTGTTGGTATAGGAGGCACTCGACAGCCCATGCGAAGTGCCAAACTTTTGTCAGTAAAGGGGCCTGAGAAGCACGAAGCATGGATTCAGCCTTATGTACTTGATTCATCTGTAAATTTGTGGGGCAGAGATTTATTGAAACAATGGCACATTACCCTAACCACAGTCAATTCAAATTTATCCTAAGTGTCACTGATGTAAAACCCCTGCTCAAACTTACGTGGCTAACCTCTGCGCCCGTTTGGGTCGATCAGTGGCCGTTAAAAGGGGACAAATTGATACAAGCACATAAATTAATTCAAGAGCAGTTGCAGCAGGGACACATTGTCACTTCAACTAGTCCATGGAACACGCCGATTTTTGTTATTCCAAAAAAGTCAGGAAAATGGAGATTGTTACAGGATTTATGAGCGATAAATGCAGTGTTACAACCTATGGGGATTACCCAGCCAGGAATGCCAAATCCTGCAATGATCCCTAAAGAGTGGGTATTACAAGTCATTGATTTAAAAGACTGCTTCTTCACGATTCCTTTACATCCTGATGATTGTGCACATTTTGCCTTTTCAGTGCCTAGTGTAAATAATGCCAAGCCTATGCAGCGTTATCAGTGGACAGTGCTAGCTCAGGGCATGATGAATAGTCCTACTATATGTCAGATAGTAGTTGCTGCGGCTATTCAACCGAGCGGAGACGCATTTCCAAATGCTATAATATATCATTATATGGATGATATTTTAATTGCAACAGAAACAACACAGTATTTGGAAAGTGTTGTGCAACATCTTGTAAATTCTTTGCAAACCTTTAGACTTCAAATTGCTACAGAAAAAATTCAAAAGATGCCTCCCTGGAAATATTTAGGGTAGATTCTTACAGAAAGAACAGTACAGCCTCAATCATTAAAGTTGCAGAGAGATATATGAACTCTGAACGATGCTCAAAAATTATTAGGAACAATAAACTGGGTACGACCCATGTTAGGTATAACCACAAAGGAATTAAGTAATCTCTTTAACATTCTGAGAGGTGATCCTGATTTAACATCACCACGGATCTTAACTCCAGCTACCAAGGATGAGTTAAATTTAGTTTCACAAAAGATATCTACGTTACAAGCCTATAGAAGGGACTGAACTTTACCTGTTGATGTTGTGTCATACAAGGTCCAAAACAACCTTTTGCTATTATAGGGCAACATGATAAAGTTGCTCAGAAAATTTTATATTTGGAATGGGTGTTTCTCTCTCACACTTTGAAGAAAACTATTACACAGCCTTTAGAAATGATTGTGACTGTGGTACAAAAAGCACGGTCACGTACTCAGTGTCTCATTGGTTTTGATCCCGATACCTTGTATCTTCCTTTTTCAAAACAAGATTTTGATTACCTTTTTGTTCAATCACAATCACTGCAAATCGCATTGGCCGACTTCACGAACAAAATTTCTTTCTCACTGCCTAAATGTAAGTTACTGCAAAACCTTCACACATTAAACATCAAACCACAGACGATAGTATCGGATACTCCTATTGTTAATGCTTGTACAGTTTTTGTAGATGGCTCTGGAAAAACTGGACGAGGTGTAGTTGCCTGGCTAGATAATGGAGTATGGCACACATCTGTTTTTTTGTTACAAGGTTCCACGCAGCGTGTGGAATTACAGGCTGTTTTACACGCTTTAGCTTTATTTCCATCGGAACCACTCAATATTGTTTCTGATTCGGAATATGTCATACGTGTTGTACAGCGATTACCAGGATCTTACTTAAGGGAGATAAATGATGAAGACTTATTCAACAAATTTTTGGAATTACAAACTCTTTTAAATGAAAGAGCTTATCCTTTGTTTATTTGTCACATTAGGTCGCACACTGTGCTGCCAGGACCTTTGACTAAAGGAAATGCTGTGGCTGACCCTTTTACTGTTGGCACAGTGCAATTCCACTCTGCTGTGGCCTCTCATTCCTTTTTTCACCAAAATGCTGCAGCATTGCAAAAGATGTTTAATTTGACAAAAGCACAGGCTAAAGATATAATTCGTTCCTGTCCAGATTGTCAAAGAGTTGCTTCTGATGCAGTGAGCATTGGAGTTAACCCACGTGGTTTACACTCTAATGCCATTTGGCAAAGTGGTGTTACACATGTATCTGCCTTTGGCTCCTTGAAATTTGTGCATGTTTCTATTGATACCTTTTCTTCTTATATTTGTGCTACTGCTCATTCTGGAGAAAGGGCACGTGATGTTCAACGACATTGGTCACGATGCTTTGCAATTATGGGGGTTCCTCAAACCATTAAAACTGACAACGGTCCAGGGTATGTAGCTAAATCTACTCAATTATTTTTGCAGCAGTGGCAGGTATCCCATGTGACAGGAATTCCACATTCACCTACTAGACAAGCAATAATTGAGCGTGCGCATCATGCTTTAAAGTCCATGTTGCATAAACAAAAAAGGAGAAATATGCCACCACAAGAACAGCTAGATAATGCTATGTTTACTTTGAATTTTTTAAATCGCTCACCAGACTTAATGGCCAGCACAGCGATAGATCGGCATTTTAAAACTCCTGATTCTATTTCACACAGACCTAAAGTACTGTATAAAGATCCTTTTAGTGGACCTGGTTGGAGTGGACCTGGTTGGAATGGACCTGTGGAACTAATCACGTGGGGGCAAGGGTATGCTTGTGTTCTTCTTCCCACAGGAACCAAGTGGATTCCAGCTAAACACATGAAGCCATATCATGAGCTGGTGAAACCACTCGGACAACCCAATCCCGCAGATGAAGACTCTGAATTTGAAGGAGGAGAGATGAATGAGGAGGAAGCAGCGCATCAAGAATGAAAAAGCTATCACATAGGGACATTTGAAGAGAATGCAACAGCAAGCTAGCGTGATGATGCAACATGTATCCTATTCCAAAGAATACCTTTTTTAGCATACATGGCAATAGTGGCCAGCAACAGTATTGTAAGAATTCTGATCTTTTTTCTTTGTGGGGTCACTGTGGCTCGGGCGCAGCATTTTTATTGGGCCCATTGAAGGTGTTGCGCCTAAGCCACGGTGACTATATAAAAAACCATTCCTTGTATAAGTTTGAACCTGACACAGAATCACAAAGATTCGGTGATGATATGTACTTCACATCTTTATGTTTTTGTAGCAGCTCAATTTGTAGATATCGCTTTACGTAACCATGCTTTTGAAACTAATCTGAATTAACCTTGGTATTTTAGCTGTTTTACTCATAAGAATATATCTGAACTAAGTCTTACAGTAATCATGCCAATATGATGTCGTGCTGAATTGTGGATCCCTGTAAATATGACTAAATCGTGGGAAAGGGAATAAGGATTAAGTCAGTTATCAAGGTTTTTAAAGCAGACAATTAGTCGCCCCAAACGATTTATAGGATGGCTGATTGCCTTTATAATATCAGCTATCATTATTGCAGCTACTGCCGCCGTTGCTACCATGGTGCTTGTGAAATCCGTTCAGACTGCTCACACAGTAGCTAATGTATTAAAAAAAAATATAAAAAAGAAAATCTTACGTCTGAAATGAATACCCAGGTACAAATTGATCAACAATACTAGCATGATTGGATGCTTTAGAAGCAGTGGTAATTTGGCTTGGAGTGTATTGGGTTTGTGTGGCAAGGTTTTGGTAGCGGGGGGTTACAGGGATGGCTTCTGTGGGGGCTGCTGGAGGTTTTCCCCTGTGTCTGACAGAGCCAATGCCGGCTGGCTCTAAGACAGACCTGCTGCCGGCCAAAGCTGAGCCAATCAGTAATAGTAGTAGCGCCTCTGTGTAAAAAAAAAAAAAAAAGAGAGAGAGAGGGAGAGACAGAAAAAAAAAATAATAAAAACATCTGGAGAGGGGGAAGAGAAAAGGGGTTGCGGAACACACAGAAATGGCAGCTGAAGAGAAGAGCGAGAACATGTAAGAGAAACAACCCTGCAGACACCAAGGTCAGTGAAGAAGGAGGGGGAGGAAATGCTCCAGGCACCGGAGCAGAGATTCCCCTGCTGCCACCTGTGGTTCTTTATCCTTTGTCTAAGGCTGGTGTTAAAAGTCTAGGCCATTCCTGAACTTGCAACTGATAGCTGCTCCCTGTGAAGGTGCCCTTATGTGGCCTGGGTGAAGTACACTGCTTCTTTCTCTCTCCTCACCTTTTCAGGCTTAGACCTCAGACTCTCCACCCCCCAGAAGTGGTTGCTACTAGTTTGGCAGCAGATCCACAACCATGCTAGTTCATGCAGCCATTTCCACCTGCCCTCTTTCCCAACAGTGGCTGAGTGAGCGGAGATAGGCTATCAGCAGAATGAACTAGCCTGTTCTCACCTGAAAGACATTGTACAGTAGCTATGAAGGTATGCGTCTGTCTTGTGACAGCCCAAGGGTCGCAGGCAGTCTGAGAAAGCTGGTGGCCAGGAAAGTGCTGCTATTACCAGAATAATTCACCCAGCTCCTGAGGAGCACAATCACAGAGTGGGAATTTCAGGAAAACTCATCAGGGTAAGCTTATGCTGTTACAAATGAAATCTTAAAAAGCTTAAGGAAGATTTGGGGTAGAGGGAAAGATACAAAAATCACACACAAATTTATCTACTTTTGCTGGCGTGTGTTTGAAAGATTGGTCTGCACAAAAAGGTATTTGTATGTGCAAGAAGGTGTTTGCACATTTTCTGGTGTGCAATTCCATATTAAGATATGTATCTCAACACTCCTCATTTTCTGGTGTGCAATTCCATATTAAGATATGTATCTCAACACTCCTTTGCAACTACAGATGTCCAGTTTGCATACTGTGCAGTGGGAAGCAAGTAGCTGTGGAATAATTGCTGGAGGTGACATTGATCTCATTATAATACCAAAACACACCTCTATCCCAAAGACTACCTGCCTTCAAGGTGCGACCACCCCTCACTGAGCATGCGCTCTGAATTTTCTCTAGCATGTACCTTTAAAAGTAAAGCGAGGAGATTTTATACCAATCATAGTAAAGGTATATATGACTAGAGTCACTCTAGCTCCACCCAAAAATAAGAAAATAGTATAAAATGGCTTACGAGGGGAGGAATGCTAAGGAAGATATCATCATGGACAAGTCGGGAGGACATCGCTGACTTCTGGAATCAGTCGATGGGCTGAACCTCTCTTCTCTCCCATAGGGACGCCTATTGGGTAAGATTCAAACACTCACTTATACCAAGTGCTTCCCCAGGAAACTTAGAAATCTCTATAGAGTTTTTCCATAATTTAATGTGTTTGTAGTCGACTGTATTATTCATATTCTTGGTACTTGCACGTGCTTTGCAGACATTGTATTTATCACCAGCAATCCAAAAGAATCTGTACTTCTGTTGCTTTAATAAACTGTACTGTTCATTAAATCTAGCCATAATAGTTCATTGAACGCGACTACACTTCTTAAGTCTGGCTGTGCTAGTTTGTTGAACATGACTAGATTGAAAGTACATTGCGCTATTTGTGCATCCGTAATCATGATAGTTCAATATATTGAACGCGACCGGACTTATAGCATTGAATTGGGCATCACTCAGAATCTAAGCCTAGCCGCCCCCAGCCCCTCTGATACCTGAGGACAAGCTGGAATGCAAGGGGGTTTATTTTCTGCCAAACTTCTTTACCCTTTTGTTACAATACAAGGAAAAATCAGTTTTGTACTTAAAAGTTAAAATTGTAACCATAGGGAATTGTGTTAGGTGCAATGAATCATGTTAGGTATAACCATAGAAACCTCATATATTTTCTATTGAATTTTGTGTTTGGAAACTAACATTATGATTGAAACAATAGAGGTAATTATAAAGTATAGTCGAGTGATTAACTAGTAATTACTCATAAGTTTTGTAGTTCTTTGCTCTCATGACTAGATGTTCTTGTATGTTAAATGAGAACAATATTGGAACTGACCACCTGTGATTGAAACTAATTGAAACTGTGTTAAGCTTCAAAGAGCAAGGACAAGAAACTGAGATGACTGTCGTGGACACCAGTTTGCTGCTTGGAAACCCCCTTACCCTTCCCATCTTGATTTGAATATCAAGGATTCCAATCAGTAGAGCTAAGTGAAATTGACCAATGATTGTTTTTAAATAAGAATATTGATAAGGTTATATAATCAAAGGACCAATCATTATAAAGGTTAAATTTAAGAGTGAGCATAGTATGCATTTTTATGTAAAGAAACTTATGTAACAATGATTTGACAGAAAAAGTGTATAAAAACTGATGGATTTTAATATTAAGTCGGACACGCCTTTGGAGGAGCGATCCCCCGTGTCCCCAGCGCTGCAATAAACGAAGTGCCTGCTTCTTAACGTCACATTGGTGTTAAGGAGTTTTATTCCGGATTTCGGTAACACTTTAACACAATAGTAGCCTTGTAAACACTCCCAGAAATTTGTGAATGGATTCATGATTCTTTGGAAAATAGCAGTTAGCAAGCTTTTTAAACTCACCAAACTTTTTTTAGCTTACCTGTATAAAAGGAAATTTCTAGCTAAAACATGTTTTCAAAACTTTTTACCCTTTTCTGTTTCACAGACATGATGAAAGAGGACCTCTCAATTTTAAAAGTGACTGACTTGTGGGGTTCTGTTTCTGATCTGATTTGCTATGAGTCATAATTTTAAATTTAAACTAATATGTGATCATTACTGACCCTGCTCTACTAAATTTCTGTGTGTTAGTATTAAAATAAGGACTCAATATATGGGCCTTTCATAAATTAAATTAATGCATATCATGCTGAAGGATAGCCAGGGGTGGGAATACTGATAAGGGGGAAAGAGGGAAGAAAGGATGTAAAATACAATGGAATTGACAGCTGAATTAATTCCTAACCACATAAAACTTCTTGCTTCTCTTTCAACTGCCTCTTCAAAAGGGACTGTTCCCAGTAGACTTTTCAATACACCAAGTGATAGTAATAGTTAAACTGTATACATTAAATAAAAACCTAATAAAATAATCGTGTTTGGACCTTAAAGCTATTTAGCAGTTCTTGATCTTTGCCTATGTATGTCTTTCTCCTTCTCTTTTACTGAGACTATATCATTTCACCCCATTTCTTTATCATATTTATGATCTGATCCTGCAAATAATACTGATATGTAATTAACTTTAGGCATATCATGTACATTAACAAAAGGTGTACACTAGTATATGCAAGTCTGAGTCCTTAGTTATGAACATTTTTGTGAAGGGACAATAGAAAATACTATGCATAATTGTAGTGTACAAATAATAATGCATTTATCTTTATTCTTTCTAAAACCTTTGTGCTGTATACTTCTGCACTCTTTCTTCTTGACCTCTCTGTATGTAAATCATAGCATTTTGCATTTTCCTTTGCCTAAATAATACCGACTAAATTCACGAGGGTTCAGTGACAGTGTTTCTTTCAGCAATGTTTAATTCATAGGTAGTCTGCTTTCAAAGTGGAATTGCCAGCCATAAGTGAGCTGTCAAGGCTTACCAAGCAGTGAAAGAGGAAGTTTCCTTGGGAAAAGACCCAAGGAAGGAGCCTTTGGGGGGCCTGCTGAGGTGTGTTGGGGAATTTTTATGGTAACCCTCAAGGCAAATTAAACACACATTTGTGCTTAAAAAAAAATATATTAATGAACAATGCATTGGGCAGAGTCCTAGCACTGTAAGCGGTTCTACAAGGAGTCTGCAAAGATGCAGCCCAAGCTGATTCCTCATATACACTTGCACCAGCACCAATCCCATGAGCATGGGGCACTTTAGCCTGGCCTCAGGTCCATCCCCCAGCCCAGCTCTGCTGCCCAAAGGTGGCCCCTGAGAGCTCACATTCCAGGATGGCTACAAGACAATGCTGTGGCTGTTTCTTATGTCATCACCAGGGGAAACTTCACTCCTTTACAGGGAGTCATTCTGTCTCTGGCATTCCTGCTTCCAGCCAGTTCAACCCCTTCTGCAGTTGGGCCTTCTTGCCCTCCATGCCAGATCATACCTTGGTCACAAATTGCCACTGCTGAGCAGTTACAATTTGAATTTCCCCTTCACTCAGTTCCAATGCTCCAGTTAAGGCTATTAGTTCTGCCTTTTGGGCTGATGTTTTGGGAGATAAGGCTCGTGCCTCTACTATGCCATCTAAGGTCATCACAGCATATCCTGACAGTCTCTTCCCATCGTGAACAAAACTACTGCCATCAGTATATAACTCCCAGTCTGGATTTTCTAATGGAACATCTTTAAGATCTGGACAGCTAGCATATATTTCCTCTACTGTTTGTAAGCAATCATGTTCTGGTGAACTCTCCACTCAATCAGTGGAAAGGAATACTGCTGGATTTACAACTGAAGTGGTCTTGAAATTGATGTCATCTTGTTCTAGTAGTACCGCTTGGTATTTCAGCATACGGCTGGGGGACAACCAATGCCCCCCTTTTTGTTCTAAAACTGTGACTACCATATGTTACTGATTTGTCATTGGTTTATTATTAGTTAGAATTAATTATATTTAATTTTAATATTTTAGCAAAATCATATGTATGTTGCATTTTATACATTTAACCACCAACCAGTGTCTGCTGTGAAATCCCCTGTATAGCCCCGTACCAAGACCGGAGAAATTGGCTAAAATCATCTAGTAGGATCATTTAGAACTTAGATATCAAGATAAAGAAATTAAAATCTGATTATAAAAGAGTTTGGTTTGACTAAAAAGTAGAAAATTGTGAAGCATAAGTATGGGAGTGTTAAGTTTGAAATGTAGCCTTAGGAACTTAGGAGCTTAGAAAATGTATAATGTGTAACCATAAGTATTGTTCAAAATCATTTAACCACAGAAGTTTTGACAAAGATTGGTAGTCTTGTAGTGTTTGTTTTGAAAACTAAGGAAACCGTTATGGACACCAGTTTGCTGCTTGGAGACACCTGAGAGGTCAAGAAGCGGACGAGTGAGGAAGACTATGAAAGACCACCAGAGGACTCCTGAGGACCACCAGAGACCTTCACTGCGCTTGCGTAAAGGACATTTACATATGCTAATGATTTCCCGGAAGTCTAATGAATATGTATAACTTTTCTTGGAAATCTAATGAATATGCATCAATAAGTCTTAATATAAGGTGTATTGTTTTGGTGACAGGTGTGCATGGTTTGTGAGAGGACTCGCCCGCGCACCCGGCCGTCAATAAAGAAGTGTCTGCTTATCTACACTAAATTGGTGTTGATAAGTTCTTCATTCTGAGCTTTTCGGTAACACATATGTGGTACATATACAGTAATCTTTTGCTCTAAAGTTAGTTTACGAGCCTCTTGAATTAATAATACTGTGGCTGCTACTGCTTTAAGGCAGCTGGGCCATCCCTGGCTCACATTGTCCAATTCTTTGGAAAAATATGCTACGGCTCTCCGTTGTCCTCCCAAAAATTGTGCCAGGAACCCTAGTGCCACTCCTTGTCGCTCATAAGTGAAAAGCTCAAAAAATTTTGTCAGGTCTGGCAATCCCAAGGCGGGAGCTTTCATCAGGGTTTGTTTTAGTTGCTTAAACGCGGCTTTGCTGTCATTTGTCCATTCTAGTGTCCCTCTTTGGGAGTCTTTTAGTAATTCATATAAAGGTTTTACTAACAGTCCATAGTTTGCAATCCACAAGCGACACCACCCGGTCATGCCTAGGAATGCCCGCAGTTCTCTCGGTGTATTTGGCTCTGGGAGGCGGCATATAGCTTCCTTTTGTTCAACTCCCAGTCGTCTCTGTCCTTTTAGAATTTCGAAACCCAGATAAGTGACTGTTTCTTTTACAGTCTGCGCCTTCTCCTTTGATATCCGGTATCCACTGAGTCCCAAGAAATTCAAGAAGCTTATGGTCAAAGAAAAGCATTGGTCCCGAGTCTCTGTTGCAATTAGGATGTCATCTACATATTGTAATACGGTTCCCTGTCTATTTTCTTTTCTCCAAATCTCTAATTCCTTTGCCAGCTGATTTCCAAAAATAGTTGGGCTATTCTTGAAGCCTTTTGGTAGAACTGTCCAAGTGTATTGTGTCTTTCGCCCTGTTTCAGTATTTTCCCACTCAAAAGCAAAAAGCTCTTGACTTTTAGAGTCAAAAGGGATGCAGAAAAAGGCATCTTTCAGAGCTAAAACCGTGAACCAGCTTTGTTCACTGGTGAGGGTAGTTAGTAATGTATATGGGTTTGCAACTACTGGATGTATATCTTGTACTATCTGATTTATTGCTCTAAGATTCTAGACTAAGCAGTAATCTTTTCCGTTAGCTTTCTTTACTGGTAAGATAGGTGTATTGTATTTTGACTCACATTCTATCAGCAACTTATATTTCAAGAATTTTTGAACTATTGGTACCAAGCCAGTTCTCACTTCTAATTTTAAAGGATATTGTTTAATACTGGTTTTAGATCAATTCTTATTGGTTCCGCTCTCTTAGACCTTCCTGGAACTTCTCCTGCTCAAGCGATGGGAATCACTGCATCTTCTATTTCTCGAGGTATCTTGTCCCTTTTGGGTTTTGTATCCTGTAACAACAAGGCTATGGCTTCGACATATTTAGATTCTGGGATTAAAATTTCAACTTCCCCATCCTTGAATCTGATCTCAGCTTCTACCTTTTAAAGTAAATCTCTACCCAATAAAGTTTTTGGAGAAGTTGGCAAATATAAATACTGGTGAGTAACCCATTGTTTTCCAAGTTTAAATTTCAGGGATTTGAAAAATGGCCAGGTCTCATGAGTCCCTGTCGCACCAATGACATTTATGCTTTTGTTATTTAAATTTCCTTCTAGTGTATTTAAGACCGAATATGTAGCCTCAGTGTCAACTAAAAATTCTATTTCCTCATCTCCCAGCTTTGCTTTAACCAGAGATTCCTCTGGGAGAGGTTCCTCTGGTCCCTATCAGTCCTCTCTCACTGCTTACTTCAAACGCTTCTCTCAGCACAGCCACAAACACACTTGATTCCTTTTTCTTTTAACATTCCTACTCCTTATCTCACTTGTAAATTCCTTGCAAAAGCGGCTGCCAGTAAATCAGCCTCTTATTGCTTTGCTCCTCTTTTTCTTTTTTTCTTTTTTTTCTCTGCTCATTTTTCTGCTTTTCTTGGTGCTCATCGTATACAAACACAGCAACACTCAAATTATTTCTCTAAATCAGGGGCTGTTTGACCCACAAGGACACTAATTGTGAGTGCATCATTAAAATTTTGTTAGCAGAGCTTCTCTGAGTCCCCCAAAATCACTGGGACGCTCGTCAGGTCTCTGCCTTCATTCTTGCACTTTTAGTCCAATTTACCAATTTATCCCTAGTTCTCCACATGACCTAATGGCTTCTATTAAATTTCAGAGCCCTGTCTGACAAATGGCTCAGTCTCCATTGTTTTAGTCCCAGTTTTGATCTTTTATTTATTTTTTTTTCCTAGCCTGTTCTGCTAGTTCTGCTCAGGGAAATTTGACACTCACCCTTCTCCTTTTCCAAAGCTAAAACGAGGGGATCACTGGGTGTGATACTAAAATGCCGGTCGAAGAAACTCTCTAAGACTCGTTTTGGAGTTTTAGAAAGCAGGCATTCTTTATTGCAGCGCTGGATGCACAGGGGATAATTCCACCTAGCGTGCATGCCACAGCTTCAGCACAAACAGGTTATATAGAATAGCTAATTGCATATTCATCAGATTAGTATACATATACATAAAAATAATTGCAACTGATTATCTTAGTACTGCCTACATCCGGTCATGCGCAATGAAGGATCCATTTGAGTCAAAGGGCTGCTTTTATGACCACCGACCCATTTGAAGTTCTTGCTGGCTGTCCTTGAAGTCTTTATTCTTGTCCTTGTTCTTTGATCTTGAAGCTTAAAGCAGTTTCAATCACATGTGGTCAGTTTCAACATTGTTCTCATCTAGCGTACAGGAACATCTAGTCATAAGAGCCAAGAACTGCCAAACTTAGGAGTAACTACCTCTACTAGTTAATTGCTTGGCTACACTTTTGTCTATTGTTTCATAGTGTTAGTATAAGGTTTCTAATAATTATTTACCAAATCTCACTTTTACAGTCACCTAGCAGCAAACCAGTTTCCACAGCTGGTACAAAATATTAAACCCATCAAAATATTTAGACATACCATACAGAATGTATGGACATATGCTATCAATTCCCCCCGTTTCTGTTTGAGGCTACTAATTCTTTTAGTAGTCTCACTTGAACATAGATTGTGTCACAGCTCGTTTAAGACAGCTAAAAGTGACACAGATTATAACAATGATGATAACTACGTCTCTTGCTTTGTTGGTGCGACAAGGGAAAGCTTCAGGCTACCCAGTAAAGGTATCAACTAGAACTAGGATATATCAATATCCTTCTTTTCGAGGCAATTCTGTAAAATCAATTTGCCAATATTTTCCTGGAGAATTTCCTTGCTTAGCAATTCCAAAAATTAATTTATTATTGGGTTTGGGAATATTGCGTATACAAATTTCACACCTACTTGTAATTATTCAAATAATTTTTGTCATATCTCTATTCAAAATACACTTTTGTAAATGTTTAACAAGGTTTTCTGTTCCCTAATGTACTTTGTTATGCTCAGCCCGGGCAATTTCTCTCATTATTGCGGGTGGGGCTCTTATTTAACCTGTTGCTGTTACGGCCCATCCTGTTTCATTTTTGTTAGCCTGCAATTTAATAATTAATTCTTCATCTTTTTCATTATAATTTGGAGCATCTTTAGGCAAATTTACACTTTTCTCTGGGACTAGTGCTAGGATGCCTTTTTCTGCAGCCTCTTTAGCAGCTCTATCAGCCGATCGGTTACCTGTTTCAGGGACAGTCCTACCTGACTGATGTGCTTTACAGTGCATTATCGCGACTGCTGTTGGCTTTTGAATGGCTTCTAACAATTTCAGTATTTGTTCTGCATGCTGAATGGTGGTTCCTTGTGCAGATAACAGTCCTCTTTCTTTCCATATCGCTCCATGTGCATGTACTACTCCAAAAGCATACTTTGAGTCTGTCCAAATGTTGACTCGCTTTCCTTGACTTAGTTCCAGCACGGAGTAAGAGCTATCAATTCAGCCTTTTGGGCAGATACATTGAAGGCAAAGCTCGTGATTCAATTACCTTCTCAGTAGTGGTTACCGCATATCCTGATAGACATTTTCCTTCACGGATGAAACTGCTTCCGTCGGTATATAGTTCCCAATCTGTTTCTTCCAGTGGCGCATCTCGGAGATCCGGTCGGCTGGAATAGACTTCTTCAGTTGTCTGCAGGCAGTCATGTTTCAGTTCTCCTTCAACTTGATCAGTTGTTAAAAACACAGCAGGGTTAACGATGGTAGTAGTTTTTAAGTAAACATCATCTTGCTCCAGCAACACCACTTGGTATTTCAGCATTCTACTAGGGGATAACCAATGCCCCCCTTTCTGTTTGAGCACAGTAATTACCATATGGGGAACTGTCACGGTCCACTCGGTGGACTCGTGATGGTTCGTTTGCTACGATCTCGAAAGTGCCAAATTAAGGTGACCAACACCAAAGGGGATAGCAGTAATCACACAGTATAACTTTATTGTATTGCCTGTGAAGAGGCACGCGATAGTTAGAGATGGGTGAAAGAAAGGAGAAAAGTAAAGTTAAGTTTAGAGAGAGGAGAAAGAGAGGTTATAGCTACCACCGCTGTTCTCAAGACGTCCTAACGGTCCCGGGTCCAGCTAATGCTGCGTCGTCGATCGTCGTGGTCCTTGGTGGGGAAGCTTCCAATTCCCATTGTTCAGAAGTCATCTTTTATGCTTAGTAACACACCTTGCTCCACCTCTGCCTCAGGAGTCTCCACCCTTCTCAGAATACAATTATCATATCTCCACCCTTCTCGAGCGAGGCTATCACGCAGGCGCAGGGTCAGTGTCTGAGGCGTGGTAAGTCTTGGAGGCGGGTAGCCGTCGACCAGGAGGTGTGTTTTGGTATTATAATGAAGCAAAGTTCGTCTAGAGTTCATGATTTCTTCATCGATGTTATGGCAACGGTTGCAATCCATCCTTTTTGACAGTAGCTATGCGGTTATCTCTAACGGCTCTAGCCAGGTACCTTCCAGGAGCCTTGTACCACACATTCTGTCCTTGGGATTGGCCGCTGCGCTCCAAACAGGTAATGTACTGTTCATGTTCCTGATGACAATGTTGAGACAATGCTGATTTTCTGACTGACTCTTACAGGAACATTGTGGCAGTACATCCCGCCCCCCCCCATCCTGCCAGCAGGAAACAAAACTTCTCCAGGAAGGGAGAAGGGGAAGGAAACCCTGGAGGCTGCAGGTTGAAATTTGAACTGGCCAATTGAGATGCACCAGGTACACCGAGGTGACCCTCCTAGCCAATAGAATTAAATGACCACAGGTCAGATTCGACAGGGGTATAAACGGGGTCCCGCCGGAGGACAAGTTGGCAGTCCTCCTCGGAGCACCGCCCGAGATAACTCCTCGAGGGAGAGAGCCCTCAGCTTTTAGGTGAGTGATACGCGCATTTTGAGCCATCACTTTAAATCTTGGGGATTCTTAAGTCGGCCGTGTAGTATTAATTCTCTTTACATCATTGAGCCTGTGGTTTTATAAAATGTTACCGGACTGCTAACTAACTTTTGCTGAAGAATAAATCTGAGTTTTAACACCTGTTGGATTTGGTTAGTCGTGCATCCGTAACAAACATACACAGTAATTCTTTGTCCTAAGGCGAACTTATGAGCTTCTTGGATCAATAGCACAGTTGCAGCGATGGCTCTCAGACAACCAGGCCATCCCAGACTCACGTTATCTAATTGCTTTGAGAAGTAGGCCACAGCTTGCCAACTTGGTCCTAGATAGTGGGCCAGGACACCCAGAGCTATACCTTTTCTTTCATGAGAAAAGAGTTGAGATGTCTTTGTGAGATCTGGCAGGCCTAGGGCTGGTGCCTCCATTAAAGCCTGTTTTAGTTCTTTGAAAGCAGCTTTCCCGGCATCAGTCCAATCTATAAATCCATTGTTTGAGGTTTTGAGCTGCTCGTATAAAGGTTGGACCAGCAAGCCATAATTTGCAATCCACAGGCGACACCACCCAACCATTCCCAGAAATGCTCGCAATTCTTTTAGAGTCTTAGGCTCAGGGAGACGACAAATTGCCTCCTTTCTCTCAGTTCCTTATTGTCTCTGTCCTTTAGGATTTCAAAACCCAAATAAATTACTTCTTTCTGGGTTCTTTGGGCTTTTTCTTTTGACACTCGATATCCACTGATTCCCAAAAAGTTCAAAAGGCTAATAGTTAACTTTGTGCATTGTTCTTCTGCCTCAGGTGCAATTAACATCATCCACATATTGCAACGAGATTCCTTCATTATTGTCTTTCTTCCAAATCTCTAATTCTCGTGCCAATTGACTTCCAAAATGGTAGGGCTGTTCTTAAAGCCTTGAGGCAAGACTGTCCATGTATATTGTGTTTTTCTCCCAGTCTCAGGATTTTCCCATTCGAAAGCAAAAAGTTCTTGACTACTGGGATCCAAGGGAATACGGAAAAAGGCATCTTTTAAGTCTAACACTGTGAACCATTCTTGTTTCTCTGTTAGGGTTGTTAACAAAGTATAAGCATTTGCTACTACCAGATGACTATCTTGTACTATTTGATTTATTGTTCTGAGACCTTGAACTAATCTTTAATTTTTACCATTAGTCTTCTTAACAGGCAAGATTGGGGTGTTATATTTGGATTCGCATTCCATTAACAATTTGTACTTTAGAAATTTTTATATTATCAGTACTAACCCTTTCCGACTTTCTAGTTTTAGGGGGCATTGTTGAATTCTTACCAGACTTGATCCTGGCTTTAAATCAATTCTCACAGGCTCTGCTCTTTTGGATTTACCGGGAACTTCCCCAGCCCAGACAATTGGAATTACAGCATTATTTACTTCGACTCGTATGATCTTCTGCTTTCGGTAACCGCCCTGTAACAACAAAGCCACTGCTTCGATATGTTAATTTCTGGAATTAGAATTTTAATCTCACCATTTTTAAATATAATTTCTGCTTCCAATTTCTCAAGTAGGTCTCTCCCTAACAGGGGTTTAGGAGAATTTGGCAAATACAGAAACTGATGAGTGACCCATTGTTTTCCTAATTTCATTGTCAAAGGTTTAAAGAAGGGTCTAGTCTCTCATTCACCTGTCGCACCAGCAACACTAATTTCCTCAGAACTTAATTCCCCCTCTTAGGTATTTAAAACTGAAAAGGTGGCTCCAGTGTCAACTAAAAATTCAATTTTCTGTTCTCCCAGGTTAGCTATAACCAGAGGTTCTGCTGGAAGACTCCCCTCCGGTCCCTGTCAGATAATTTCACTCAATTTTCCCAAGAAAGGGGGAACTTGCTGAGGTTGCGCAGTCGGAATGGGGATCACTTGTGACCCTGTAGGTGTCAAAGGGGCATTCCCCTTTCCAGTGTCCTTCTTGTTTACAGTATGCACACTGATTTGGTCCCAGGGGCTGATTTAATCCCACCGGTTGACACGCGGATCAAACTTTACAACTCGGAGAGTGAGTTATAAAGCAGGTATGTTTATTTCGGCACTGGGTGCAAGGGGATTTCTCCTCAAAGCTTGCACACCGTCTCAGCAAGCAGCCAGATATTTATTACACCAAAACATACATATTCATAGTGCTACACTGAAACGGGGAGCCAAAGGAACCTTAGTAGATATAGTAATTATCTAGCTTATAATGAAGTTAAAGAAATTTCAGTAGAGGTAGACATGGCCCAAGAGGATGAGAAGTGGTGCTTAACGTTTGCAATGTTGGCCCAAGGGGATGAGAAGTGGTGCTTAATGTTTGCATTTTTGGTCCAAGAGGATGAGAAGTGATGCTTAATGTTTGCATTGTTGAGGCTGGCTGGGGCAGGAGATAGTCCCTGATAAGAAGCAGCAGTCGACCCCAAAAAAACCAGCCAAGACCGGCCTTGCGACTTTTGGAACTAATTTTAATATGAAGTGGGGATAGATCATGCCTATGTATAGGCATATTGCGAAACTCCATGTATATGTAACACTTGACTGTATAAATTTCAAGTGAACTGCCGCGTCAGGTGCGCAGGACTGTCGCACTTTCTCCGCTGCGACAATCTAGGGAAAACGACACATCGCCAGGGACTCGCCCTGGGGAGAAAACGGACCAACACAGATACTGTGGATCAAACGATTTCTCCGTTTATTAACTGCGCAACACTCGGTTATATATGTTTCTAGTATCTACTCACGCATAAGCCATTTGTTGATTGGTTAACATGTGCCGTTCACGCGCTTAAACAATAGTCTAATTGGATAAAGTCCTCTAATCACACGAATAGTTTCCTCCACCTGCATGCTGTCTTGCACTCTGTCTTCAGTCACATCGCCCTCCTGTTATCAGTCACGTACGCCCGACCTTGTTTTACTTTTTGTGCATTCTTCAGCAAGCTCATAATAATTGTGCCTTTGTGCAGTTAGTAAACTTACAACAACAGTTGTGCCTTGTGCAGTTTCCTTCGTCCTCCCACAATTTCTCCCACAAATTCTCCCACACACGACTTCGGTGGGACTACCCCCGTGCTGCCCAGCACTGAGTAAACATACCTACTTTACAATCTCACTGATTGTGGAGTCTGTTTCCGCAGGTCAACACAATACAGAATATACATATGTATAAGTTGGGGCAGGGTTAGTTCAAAAGCTTGTGTCAGCAGTTCTAAAATGCTTATGTCATCTTGTGCAGGCTCAGATCTGTCTCTGGTGGTCGTTTACTTCTTCAGGGGTCTTATCTTCCTCTTCTTCTTCTGTCCTCTAAATGAACTTCAGTCATTTACGCATGCTCTCTTCTTGGTGATTTCAGCGGTTTTTAACAAGTCCTAACAAGTTCTGGCATGTCAGTCCTTGACAAATACCAGTCCCTGATTAGCTTAACCCCTGACAGACGCCACAGGCACCAGGCCCCGGCAAGCGAGCCTCGAAAGAACAAACAAGGCCAACAAAATTATCAAACAATATTTAAGCGGTCAAAAGGCAAATAGTTATTTCCCTGTATCACGGTGACCCCAATCCAGTTCCTCTCCCTCATCCCATTCCTTGACCGCATCCCCTTCCTCAGAGGATAACTCCTCTGCCTCATCCCATGCCAGCTCCTACTTCTAAAGCAGCCACTAACCTTGCATTCGTTTTACTCTGTAATTCATCTCTATTTCTATATGCCACCCAAGCAACTTCTAATAGTTTTCCCCAATCTCGAGAATCTGCTCCTTGTAATTTTTGCAATTTTCTTCTGATATCATCAGAGGATTGTCCTATAAATAAAGGAGCCAATTGAGCTTTTCCTTCTTCAGACTCAGGATGCATATTAGTATATTTCCTAGCAGCATCTTTTAATCTACTCAGAAATTCAGTGGGAGACTCTTTTCTATCTTGTTTAATTTCATATAATTTAGACATGTTAATTGCCTTAGGCATAGCATTTCTGATTCTGAATAGAACCCATTTTTGATATTGATCTAGCAGTCTTCTCTGAGCCAAATTATTAGGATCCCATCTGGGATCTGTAGATGGAAAATTTTGTTCCACTGTTCCCTGTAATACTCCAGAAGCCACTTGTGTTTCTACCTGGGTTTTAGCAGCCCTCCGGATCATATCTCTTTCTGTACTATCAAAAAGTACATCCATTATTACTTGTATATCTTTCCAATCAGGATCCTGAGTCTGAATCATTGTTTCAAAAGCGTGGGCTGTTTGATCAGGGTTTTCCCGATAGCTCCCAGCTGCTATTTTCCAATTATTTAAATACACAATAGAAAAGGGTACTTTAATAGTTGCCACACCCTCAGTCCCAAGCGCCTGACGAAGAGGAGCTTGAGTAACTTCGCTCTGTTTAGCTCTTGTTCGCCCTGCGACAGGACTATTCATGGGCTCTCTTTCATCACTATTTCTGGGAGCGGTTCTAGGTGGGGCCCTTTGAGATCCAATTATCATTTCAGTATCATCCTCTCGTTCTTGCTCGTATAACTTTAAACATCTTTGCCCAATACTACATGCAGAACAGCACCTTTTGAGCTTATTTTCACCTTTTTGTTTCCTTCTTTTTCCAAAGATAGCACAAAAGGATCGCTGGGTGGCATATTAATTCCACATTCCTTTTGCCACTCAGGATGATTCTTTAAGGTAAAGAACAAATCACAATAAATAACTTCATCCCCTTTTTGCTCACGTCTCAAGAATAACATAAGTTGTAACATGGTGTTATAATTTAGCGTCCCATTCACAGGCCACTTTTCCCCTTCATTGAGCTTATAGAGGCCACCAATGATTACAATATTTAATCAAATCTTCTCTCTGCAGGTTGCCACCCGGAACACCCCCCAGCTGTTTCCAGTGTTTCAAAATGCACCCCAAAGGCGATTTTTTAGGGAGTTCACTTGACTGTCCTGTTCCCATTATCAATACCTTCAATATACAAAAATCAGAAATCGGAAAGTCAAATATCAGAGCCTAAGTCAAAATACCAAGCAGAGTTAATCAGAGATCTAAGGTCAAATCCAAAATCAATAGTCAAATCCCAAAGCCTTAATCAAAATACCGAATAGAGCAGATCTCAGAAACCAAACCAGATGGGTATCTCTGTCTTCAATCAGCGAGACAACTACCCTTTATCAGAGAGGTACTTCTACCAGAATACCAGATTTTTAAGGATCCTTTTACATTTCTTCCTTGCTGACTTCTCTTAGTCAGGCTTACAGGTAAGAGTACCAGACAGAATATCAGACCAGAATACCAGAACGAAATTAACAAAAGAATGCCTTTAAATAAAATCTTACCCGTGGCCTTGGCTCGTGAGCCCGGGGAATAGGGATCAAGGGTCTCCCCAAGAAATCTTGGTGCCGGCTAGAGGTCCTGCGATCCCGTGTCCGTCGAGTCTCAGAAGCCTCATCCCATCTGGGTCGCCAAAATGATACTGAAATTCACAGCCTGTAAAGAAATACTCTCTAAGACTCGTTCTGGAGTTTTAGAAAGCAGGCATTCTTTATTGCAGCGCTGGATGCACAGGGGATAATTCCACCTAGCGTGCATGCCACAGCTTCAGCACAAACAGGTTATATAGAATAGCTAATTGCATATTCATCAGATTAGTATACATATACATAAAAATAATTGCAACTGATTATCTTAGTACTGCCTACATCCGGTCATGCGCAATGAAGGATCCATTTGAGTCAAAGGGCTGCTTTTATGACCACCGACCCATTTGAAGTTCTTGCTGGCTGTCCTTGAAGTCTTTATTCTTGTCCTTGTTCTTTGATCTTGAAGCTTAACGCAGCTTCAATCACATGTGGTCAGTTTCAACATTGTTCTCATCTAGCGTACAGGAACATCTAGTCATAAGAGCCAAGAACTGCCAAACTTAGGAGTAACTACCTCTACTAGTTAATTGCTTGGCTACACTTTTGTCTATTGTTTCATAGTGTTAGTATAAGGTTTCTAATAATTATTTACCAAATCTCACTTTTACAGTCACCTAGCAGCAAACCAGTTTCCACAGCTGGTACAAAATATTAAACCCATCAAAATATTTAGACATACCATACAGAATGTATGGACATATGCTATCACCTGTGCTGTGCCACATGTACAGATTGGACTTCAGGCTTGTGTTGTGCTGCACAAATTCTTTGGCCACAGGATAAACTCAGCCAGCTCATTGTAATAGAGGTGCTTGGAGGCAGCTCCTACTTGGTATCAGCAATTACACCACCCGTGTGGGCTTGCCTTTATCTAAAAGTGCATCAAGAAGTTCTCATGAGAACATCCTTTAGAAATAGAGTTGTTTTCTTGTAAGGAAATTATATAATAGCTCAAATGACCAAAATGGGGGAGAGCTGCTCTCGACAGACTAGATCTGCTCTGCTCAGAGTGCTGTGGGAAAAATCCATCCGGGCTCTGTCCAATGCTGCAAGAATGCGGGGTTCCTAGCATCTGAAGGGACATAAGATTTGCTTGCTATCTATATTCCTCCTCTTATTCTGTGTTATTAAAGCAGTTTTATTATTAAGCCATTTGTTGTTCTGCCTTTCTTATTGAGATCCAGAAAGAACCCTATACTGTCTCTTTCTCACCTCACCACCCCCACCCCACCCCCAGTGCAGAACAGTAGGAAACCAAGCAAATGTGGCAGGAGGCCTGCATGGATGAGCAAGGAGCTCCTAACTGAACTCAGACATAAAAAGAAAGCATACAAGACCTAGAAGCAGGGGCAGGTGACCCAGGAGGAGTATAGAGTTGCCATACGATCTTGCAGGGATGGGGTTAGGAAAGACAAGGCCAACCTGGAGTTGAATCTGACAAGAGATGGGAAGAGCAACAAGAAAGGATTCTACAAGAACATAAACAGTAAAAGGAAGACTAGGAAAAATGTGGGTCTGCTGCTGTATGGGGCAGGGAAACTGGTGACAAAGGACATGGAAAAGGCCAAGGTGTACTCACTGCCACCTTTGCCTGTCTTTACCAGTAAAACTGGCTATAGTGATCCTGACTGGAAGCTCATTGTACCATTGTAGATTGAGGAGTTAGTGATCCACATAACGGTTAATCTGAATATGCCCAGGCCTGCGCTATGCTGTACTACATGTATAGTTTGGCCTTCAAGCCTGAGTTGTGCTGAAGAAATTCTATGGCTGCAGGATAAACTTACCCAGATCATTATAACAGAGGAGCCTGCAGCCAGCTCCCACTTGGCACCGGCAATTATACCATCTGTGTGGCCTTGCCTTTATCTAACAATGCAGCAAGAAGTTCTCATGCAAACATTGGTTCTGTTTGACAGTAGAAATGATAGCTTTGGTTTCTTATAAGAAAGTCCTACAATAGCTCAAATGATCAAAATGGGAAAACCTCTTTCATGGATAGAATCTGCATGGAGTGCTGTCCCCTGATCAGAAGCCCATTCGATGCTGCACAACTCAGGGTTCCAAGCATATGAAGAGACTGAATCTGAAGATTGTCTATACTATCCTTTCTTTCTTTATAGATTTAGCTCTAATAAATACCATTTAAAATGATACTTTACATGATATTTTACTTTTTAGGCATCATCTGACAAGGATCCTGCCAGATTATCCCTGAATCTGCAAAACAAACAATATTTCATATAGCTGAATCCCAAAACAAGGTTAACGTGCAGCACTTTGTAGGATTCCTATGGTACTAGTGCCAGTTTATCCCACACTTAGCACAGATTTTAAGACCCCAGTATAATGTAGTGAGAAAGAGGATCCAACTTGTATGAGGGGAAGATGAAAAAAGAGCTTTCAAATAGGCTAAGCATGCTGTCTCCCATGCTCTTGCACTGGGTCCTAGCAACCTCACAGATCTTTTGAACTGGAAGTCCTAGTTTCAGGAGACGATATAGCACATTGGAGCTTGTGGAAAAAAAGATAAAGAGAGGAGAATCTCGCTTGGCTTTTGGTCACGTTGGCTCCCTCGCAGCACACAAAACTATATGCTTTTTGAAAAACAACTACTGGCTGCATATTGGGCTTTAGTGGAAACTGAATGAGTCACAGGGGAGAGACTGTTACTCTGATTGTACGTTTAGTGGGTACTAATTATTAGTGGGTACTAATGATGTCACAACAAGAAGTCCAAGGTCAAGCAAAAGAGATTTCAGGACCCTGGGAAGAATGCTAAAGGATTCAGGAGTACAGGTATCAATACCTGACTCCAGGACTGGTGCCTCCACTGGGGAAGGCCCCGCTGACTAGAAGCTAGACAACATTATTCCAGTTTGCAAGAAGGGCATGAGGGAAGACCCAGGAAACTGCAGACCTGTTAGTCTAACCTCAGTACCTGGAAAAATTATGGGAAAGTTCATACTGGGTGCTACTGAAAGGCATTTAAAGAAAAATGCAATCATCAGGCACAGTCAACATGGGTTCACAAAGGGAAAGTCCTGTTTAACTAATTTGATATCCTTCTACGATAAGGTCACCTGCCTGGTGGATGAAGGGAAGGTGGTGGATGTGTTTTTTCTGGATTTTAGTAAGGCTTTTAATACTGTCCCTCACAGCATCCTTCTGGACAAGTTGTCCAACTGTGAGATGAGCAGGTTCACGGTGTGCTGGGTGAAGAACTGGCCAAATGGCAGGGCTCAAAGGGTTGTACTGAATGGGGCTACATCTGGCTGGAGACCAGTTGTCATGGTTTAACCCCAGCCAGCAACTAAGCACCACGCAGCCGCTCACACACTCCCCCCACACCCAGTGGGATGGGGGAGAGAATCGGAAGGAAAAAGGTAAAACTCATGGGTTGAGATAAGAACACTTTAATAGAACAGAAAGGAAGAAATGAATAATGATAATAACAATAATAAAATTACAATACTAATAAAAGGATTGGAATATACAAAACAAGTGATGCACAATGCAATTGCTCACCACTCACTGACCGATGCCCAGTTAGTTCCCAAGCAGCAATCCACCCCCCAGGCCAACTCCCCCAGTTTATATACTAAATGGGACATCACATGGTATGGAATACCCTGTTGGCCAGTTTGGGTCAGCTGCCCTGGCTGTGTCCCCTCCCAACTTCCTGTGCCCCTCCAGCCTTCTTGCTGGCTGGACATGAGAAGCTGAAAAATCCTTGACTTAGTCTAAACACTACTTAGCAACAACTGAAAACATCAGTGTGTTATCAACATTCTTCTCATACTGAATCCAAGACATAACACTATACCAGCTACTAGAAAGAAAAATAACTCTATCCCAGCCGAAACCAGGACACATGTCAGCTTCATAAGCCATAAGTAATACATTCTTTACCCTGAGAAAAGCTTTATGAAGTACAGGCCTCAGTAGCAAAGTGTTCCTGGAGTGAAGACATTTGAAAGACATTTTAATTTGGTGGCACCATGCAGAGAGCATCAATCTTTTTTGTGATTTCCTCTATTGCAAGAAAGAAAAAGATTTTTAATGTACAAACCTTGTTAAATCAATCATAATTGGGAATTTGGATGCATAGTGTAATAAAGGCAATAACATTCAATACCTAGAGGCAATTTTTTCCATATATTTTGGATGTTGGGATTTAGGAAAATAATTTCAATTGATTTTTGATCCTTTTAAAAACATAATATTTTAATTCAAAGGTGCCCTACTTTAATCTAAATAATATATATAAAGTACACAACTAGTACATGAAATATCAACAAATGTTCTGCAAACTTGCTTTTGGTGCACAATCAGAATGTTTTCAGAGAAAATGGTCTAAATTAGTGATTATCTAGTGCTGCAGCAACATGATATAAACCCATGCAAAATACTGAAATATATTATTTTTATAAAAATCCTTGAATTTATTGAAACTTTAAGCAAGTCTTTAAGCTGTGTTTCTTCTGATTGCAGGTGAAACCTGTCCACTCCTGATCTCACATGAGCTTAAGCTCCCAGATCTTGGGATGGTGTTGCAAATATTTTGATAAAGAAATTAAAATCTAATTATATAAAAGAGTTTGGTTTGATTAAGAGGTAGAAAATTGTGAAGCATAGGTATGGGAGTGTTAAGTTTGAAATGTAGTCATAGGAACTTAGGAACTTTAGAAAATGTACTATGTGTAACCATAAGAATTCAAGTATTGTCTAAAATCAGTTAACCACAGAAACTTTGACAAAGATTTGTTGGTTTGTAGTGTTTTGTTTTAGGAAACTAAGGAAACCGTTATGGATACCAGTTTGCTGCTTGGAAACCCCTTACCCTTCCCACCTCGATCTAATTATCGAGGATTCCAATCAGTAGAGTTAAGTGAGATTAACCAATGATTGTTTTAACATAAGAATATTAATAAGATGGTGTGACTGAAGGACCAATTATTAGAAAGGTTAAATTTAAGAATAGACATAGTATGCATTTTTATGTAAACTAATATAGATGATGGTGAGAATCGTACTGCGCAGAATCACCTAAAAGAGGTCAAGAAGCAGACAAGTGAGGAAGACTATGGAAGACCACCAGAGACCTTCACTGCGCCTGCGTGAAGAGACATTTACATATGCTAATGATTTATCGAAAAGTTGATTATGTATAACATTTTCCAGAAATTTAGTGAATATGTATAACAGGTGTGTATTTAACCTGCACAGTTAGACTAGCCAGGTGCACACGATAGGTGGAGCGATCCCCCGTGTGCCCAGCGCTGCAATAAACAAAGTGCCTGCTTCTTAACTTCTCATTGCTGTTAAGGAGTTTTATTCTGGACTTCGGTAACAATGGGAAAGAGCAGGGATTCTCAAATTTATTTTGATATTCTTGGCTTCTGGGCCACCCTCATTCCCAAATCAGGACCTCAGTTTAACACTCTTCCTTCTCTTTCACTATGCCCCTTCCCAGTCCAAGTTTATGATCTCTCTCTCTTACTACAAACCCTTGTGGCCTTGAGCCAGGCCTCTCAGCCCTACTCCCTCCTGTCACACCCTGCTCATTTAGTGCTGTGATCCCCCCCACGCTGCCCCAGTCTAAGCAGCTGCTTTGAGGAGTCATATTATAACCATCTATTCAACAGATATCTGTGCAAAACATGAGAGTTGCAATTCCTGTGAAAGGCAATGTCTGGAGTGGTTGCTCTTTAGTGAGTGAGCTTGAATGACATCTCTAGGTCTGCCTCCAGCCTGGGCAGTGAGTGGGCTAGGCCACCTCCTGGAACCATGGACACCCCTGGCAAGAAGCCCTGGGTCTATTAAGATTGACTGTCCTCTAAATCTAGTTGCATACCAGGTGTGTGAACATAGCATACATTCTTCATCTAGCAGAAGAAGGTGCATTTTCTGCTTGGTCAGAAAGACTGGACACTACTGGGCTAGCGCAACCAAAAAGTAGCTCTGTGTTAACAACACCAACTGAGAAATTTGGCACCAAAAGCCTAATGCCACCAGTCTGAACCTCTTGCTTGGAAGTCCAAAAGCAAAAATGAATTGTGATGACTAAGCCCTCCATGAAAGCATTAAACCATCTTGAATGCACAGGGATGGGGAGGGTAAGAGTATGCACAGGAGCAATATCCATGAATTAACTGATGTGTTGACAGTTCAAACACAAACTTACCTTCCAGCTAATCACTTGTGGGCTCATGCCTTTGGGTCTTTACAAAAACAATACCTAGGCCAAACTTAAGAATGCAATCTAATCTCCCAATATCTTTAGCTATTAGATTTATGTGAGAGACTGAAAGAGTTAATGTCTCAAACATTGTGGTGGGGCAAGTTCTGCTTAAAGACAAACCCTGCACAGCAAGGAACCAAGGTGAAAAGCCCATCAGCTCAGACATCAGCAACAGGAGGGGGAGGGCATGCTGGAGGGTGCCCAGCTCCCTGTTCTGATAAGCTGTTCTGATAGAAAGATCAAACAATGGCAGTGCCTGCAGGGAAGGAGAAGTTACTCCACAAACGACCCCTAAGCCCAAAGGCTCACAAACTGCTCATTAGCCTGACGAGTTTGGGTGCCCGCCCAAAGGAGGGGCAAGGATGATAAAAGGACACAAACTGAAGCCCCGGGTAGGCAAGCCCACCGGGACTGGACCCCTTGGCTGACTGAACCAACGCTGGACCCGGGACCAGTGAAATCTTTCTCTTCCTTTTTCTCTCTCTCTGTCTTCTTCTCTCTTTCCTTTTCCACAATCCCTACACCTCATCTGTTTCAAGATATAAACCGTTGACCAAGTCTGAGACTAAGAGTAGATCCAGCTGATGTGCGGAAACAGACTCCACAATCAGTGAGATTGTAAAGTAGGTCTGTTCATTCAGCGCTGGGCAGCACGGGGGGGTAGTCCCACCAAAGTCGTGTGCACCTGACTCGGCAGTTCGCTTGAAATTTATACAGTCAAGTGTTACATATACATGGAGTTTCGCAATACGCCTATACATAGGCATGATCTATCCCCGCTTCATATTAAAATTAGTTCCAAAAGTCACAAGGCCAGTCTTGGCTGGTTTTTGGGGTCGACTGCTGCTTCTTATCAGGGACTATCTCCTGCCCCAGCCAGCCTCAACAATGCAAACATTAAGGATCACTTCTCATCCTCTTGGACCAACAATGCAAACATTAAGCACCACTTCTCATCCTCTTGGGCCGCGTCTACCTGTATTGAAATTTCTTTAACTTCATTATAAGCTAGATAATTATTAAACAGTTCTTATCTACATCCATATATCTACTATATCTACTAAGGTTCCTTTGGCTCCCCTTTTCACAGCTGCCCCTGAGCCCTTCTTTGAGGAGGAGTCTAGAAAGCAAGGGGGTCTGCTCTGAACCTCGTGACTCAACGGGAGGGATCTCCTTATTCCCTGAATTGAGGTATATGGTTACATGGTTTACAGAAGTAGTCTTATGCCAATTCCTGTTGTGAGAAACCCTGCCACCTACTACCATGCCTCCCCAGTTCAGTTTGCTTCTGTCATGAATAAAATCTTTAACTGATCGTTTGGTGTCGTTTCACCTTAATTTAGCCCAAGGGACTTTTGAATTAAACACGACTCCCTGGTCTGTCCAGTCTGGGTCGTGACAATTTATTATTACTGAAAGGCATTAGGTATGACTAATTGTATTAAAGTGAAGATACAGTTACTTCCTTAATTTTGTTTTACAAAACATTTTTTTAAAGACATTAATAACAAATTTCAATATTTATACCGGTACTTCAGCTGGTAGCAGCAGTATTACAAATTATGGTAAACATTCCAAGCATTTTATAATGCACTGTACTTTGGGCTGACTACGTTTTGTGGCTCACATTATTAAATGTGGTGATGTTTATATTGGCTCAGACATGAGCTCTGCACCAGGTTTATCAGAGGTATTATAAATATTGTCTTTTTTCTCATATGACTTCTTTCACTTTGTATATTCTACAAACTAGGAAATGCACTATTGCAAAATATCTTGAGGTTTATGACCATGAAACAAGGCAATAGCAAGTCAAATGTGTAGATTTTCAGGCAATTCTGTTACACTAAAACATGAATTTGTTAACTGACTGCCAGGTGCCCACTAAGCTGCTCTCACTCCTCCTCCTCAGCAGGACAGAGGGAGAAAACAAAAAACTTAAAACCTTGTAGGTTGACATAAAGGCACATCAATGAAAAAAATCAAAGGTCACATGAAGAAGCAGAGGAAAAAAAAAAAAAAAATTTATTCCCTCTACTTCCCATCAGCAGGCAATGTCCTTCCTGGGAAGCAGGGCCTCAGTACATGTAGGGGTTGCTTCGGAATACAAATGCCTTAATAAAAATGCCCCCCCCCCACCTCCTCCTCCTCTCTCTTAGCTTTTATTGCTGAGCATGATGTCATTGTCAATGACAATTTCTATAGAGAAGTTTGTTGCCTATTAGGAGCGCGCATTCGCAAGGTGACTGAAAGGCTGCCGAGCCTGGTGAACTCTACAGATTATCATCTGTCTTGGGTTCAGCTGGGATAGAGTTAATTTTCACAGGAACCTGGGAGGGGGCACAGCCAGGACAGCTGACCTGAACTAGCCAAGGAGCTATTCCATACCATGTGACGTCATGCTCAGGATATAAATGGGGAGTGGGCTGGGGGGGGTCTCTCAGAGGGGGAAGTGGCAGAGTGTCAGGTTCCAGGTGGTGAACAGTTGCACTGTGCATCACTCGTTTTGTATATTCTTTTATTAGTACCGTTGTTGTTGTAACTTCTCTTTTTGTGTTGTCCCAGTAAATTGTCCTTCTCTCAACCCTCGAGGTTCAGTTGTTTTTTTTTTCTTTTCTCCTTCCGGCTAATTACAACAGCTTTTGAGAATTTAGAATATCCTTGGGATGCGCAAGCCAGCATGCTGTTAGTGCTATGTCTCCTGAATATGTTTCAGGTCTTGTTTAGGGCTACAAAAAATTTTTTTAAGACTACCACCCAGAGATCTGCCCCAAGGCTGGATATTCATGGGTGGCACGGCATGTGGGAGGATATGGGCAGGTATCTAGAGAACTTCTCACCTCCAGTGGCTTGGAAGTTCACTCCTGAAAAACTACAGAACCCTCATGAAGTGGTAGAATATTTGAAAGAAAAATGCTGTGGCTATTCCAGAGACGCACAACTTACCACACTGTGCTGGGCCCTGGCCAGTATCTACCAAACACTGCTTGATATTAGGAAGCACCCTCAGGGGGAAGAGAGGGAAAACAGAGCAACAGGCACCGTGGCTACCCCAACCCCGGTGACAGGCACTGCAGCTGAACCAGAGAACCAACCTGTGCCAGTATCAGTTGCCCCTGTACAGAAAAAGAAACACACAAAGAAATCAGTTCGCTTAGTGAGAGATGAAAGTGAACCAGGGTCATCACGAGAACAGGAGGAAGAGGCAGAACCTGAAATAATCACCCGATCTCTATCCCTGAGTGAGTTGTGCAACATGCGAAAAGATTTTGGCTGCCACCCAGGTGAGCACATTGTTACCTGGCTGCTCCGATGCTGGGATAATGGGGCCAGTAGTTTGGAATTAGAGGGTAAGGAAGTTCAAGCAGTTGGGATCCCTGTCTAGGGAAGGGGGCATTGACAAGGCGATTGGGAGAAAAGCACAAGTCCTCAGCCTCTGGAGGTGACTTCTGTTAGGTGTGAAGGAAAGATACCCCTTCAAGGATGAAGTTACATGTCACCAAGGCAAATGGACCACCATGGAGAGAGGTATCCAGTACCTGAGGGAATTAGCCGTGCTGGAGGTGATTTATAATGATCCAGAAAATGAGCAGTCACCCACAGATCCAGATGAAGTCCAGTGCACACAACTGATGTGGTGGAAGTTTCTATGAAGTGCACCACCAACCTATGCCAACTCATTGGCAGTAACGTCCTGGAAAGAAGGCTATGGACAAACGGTGGACGAACTGGCTGTCCAACTCTGGCAATACAAAGGAAGTCTCTCTTCCTCCCTACGGGCCTGTGTCTCAGCTGTAGAGGAATTGTCCCGGGAGTTCCAACAATTCAAAGTGGATATGTCCTTCTCCCCACCTGTACAGGCCCGCATCACAGCTATTAGGAGTAAGCGTTCCTCTGCCCAAGAAAGAGGAGATAGAAAGTACACACGGCAGGCTAACCTGTGGTTTTACCTGCGTGACCATGGAGAGGACATGAGGAAGTGGGATGGAGAACCTACCTCAGTCCTAGATGCACAGGTACGGGAGTTGTGAGAAAAAGCAATCAGAAAAGAGGATTCTTCTTGGGAAAATGCCACTTCAGTTTCCTGTGAGCAGTCCCCCAGATGCAGTAGATGGGCTGATCTCATTTCTGATCCTCTTGAAGGGACTTCTGATTCACGTTTGCGAAAAGTGAGTAACGGATACTCTAACCAGGATTAGAGGGGCCCTGCCTCCAGACAGGGGGAGGAAAGGGACAACTGGGTCTACTGGATGGTGTGGATTCAATGGCCTGGCACATCAGACCCACAGGAATATAAGGTTCTAGTAGACACTGGTGCACAGTGTAGTCTAATGCCATCAAGTTATAAAGGGGCAGAACCCATCTGTGTCTCTGGTGTGACAGGGGGATCCCAAGAGTTAACTGTATTGGAAGCTGAAGTGAGTCTAACTGGGAATGAATGGCAGAAACACCCCATTGTGACTGGCCCAGCGGCCCCGTGCATCCTTGGCATAGACTATCTCAGGAGGGGGTTTTTCAAGGACCCAAAAGAGTACTGTTAGGCCTTTGGTATAGCTGCCTTGGAGACGGAGGAAATTGAACAGCTGTCCGCCTTGCCCGGCCTCTCTGAGGACCCTTCGGTTGTGGGGTTGCTGAATGTTGAAGAACAACAAGTGCCAATTGCTACCACGACGGTGCACCAGCGGCAATATCGCACCAACCGAGACTCCCTGATCCCCATCCATAAGCTGATTTGCCGATTGGAGAGCCAAGGAGTGATCAGCAAGACTCGCTCTCCTTTTAATAGTCCCATATGGACAGTGCAAAAGTCTAATGGAGAGTGGAGACTAACAGTACACTATCGTGGGCTGAATGAAGTCACGCCACCCCTGAGTGCTGCTGTGCCAGATATGTTAGAACTTCAATACGAACTGGAATCAAAGGCAGCCAAGTGGTATGCCACAAATGACATTGCTAATGCGTTTTTCTCAGTCCCTTTGGCAGCGGAGTGCAGGCCACAGTTTGCTTTCACTTTGCATCCAGTACACCTCGAATCGACTGCCCCAGGGGTGGAAACACAGCCCCACCATTTGCCATGGACTAATCCAGACTGCACTGGAAAAAGGTGAAGCTCCAGAACACCTGCAGTACATCAGTGACATCATCATATAGGACAACACAGCAGAATAAGTTTTTGAGAAAGGGAAGAAAATAATCCAAATCCTTTTGAAGGCCAGTTTTGCCATAAAACAAAGTAAGGTCAAGGGACCTGCACAGGAGATCCAGTTTCTAGGAATAAAATGGCAAGATGGACGTCATCAGATCCCCATGGATGTGATCAACAAAATAGCAGCTATGTCTCCACCAACTAATAAAAAGGAAACACAAGCTTTCTTAGGTGTTGTGGGCTTTTGGAGAATGCATATTCCAAATTATAGTCTGATTGTAAGCCCTCTCTGTCAAGTGACCCGGAAGAAGAATGATTTTAAATGGGGCCCTGAGCAACAACAAGCCTTTGAACAAATTAAGCGGGAGATTATTCATGCAGTAGCCCTTGGGCCAGTCCGGGCAGGACAAGATGTTAAAAATGTCCTCTATACTGCAGCCGGGGAGAATGGCCCTACCTGGAGCCTCTGGCAGAAAGCACCTGGGGAGACCCAAGGCCGACCCCTGGGGTTTTGGAGTCGGGGATACAGAGGAACCAAGGCCCGCTATACTCCAACTGAAAAAGAGATATTGGCAGCATATGAAGGAGTTTGAGCTGCCTCAGAAGTGGTTGGTACTGAAACACAGCTCCTCTTAGCACCCCGACTGCCAGTGCTGGGCTGGATGTTCAAAGGGAAGATCTCCTCTACACATCACGCGACTGATGCCACATGGAGTAAGTGGGTCGCACTGATCACACAACGGGCTCGCATAGGAAACCCCAGTCAGCAAGGAATTTTGGAAGTGATCACGGACTGGCCAGAAGGCAAAGATTTTGGAATGTCTCCAGAGGAGGAGGTGACATGGGCTGAAGAGGCCCCACTGTATAATAAACTGCCAGAAAATGAGAGGCAATATGCCCTGTTCACTGATGGGTCCTGTCGCATTGTGGGAAAACATCGGAGGTGGAAGGCTGCTGTATGGAGTCCTACACGACAAGTCGCAGAAACTGCTGAAGGATAAGGTGAATTGAGTCAATTTGAAGAGGTGAAAGCCATCCAGCTGGCTTTAGACATTGCTGAAAGAGAAAAGTGGCCAGTGCTCTATCTCTGTACTGACTCATGGATGGTGGCAAATGCCCTGTGGGGGTGGTTACAGCAATGGAAGCAGAGCAACTGGCAGCGCAGAGGTAAACCCATTTGGGCTGCCGCACTGTGGCAAGATATTGCGTCCCGGCTAGAGAATTTGGTTGTAAAAGTACGTCATGTAGATGCTCATGTACCCAAGAGTCAGGCCACTGAAGAACATCACAATAACCAACAGGTGGATAAGGCTGCCAAGATTGAAGCGTCCCAGGTGGACCTGGACTGGCAACATAAGGGTGAGCTATTTATGGCTCAGTGGGCCTATGATACCTCAGGCCATCAGGGAAGAGATGCAACATATAGGTGGGCTCGCGACCGAGGGGTGGACTTGACCATGGACATTGTCGCACAGGTTATCCATGAATGTGAAACATGTGCTGCAATTAAGCAAGCCAAGCAGCTAAAACCCCTGTCGTATGGAGGGCGATGGCTGAGATATAAATATGGGGAAGCCTGGTAGATTGACTATATCACACTCCCACAAACTCGCCAAGGGAAGCGCTATGTGCTCACAATGGTGGAAACAACCACTGGATGGCTGGAAACATATTCTGTACCCCATGCCACCGCCCGGAACACTATCTTGGGCCTTGAAAAGCAGGTCTTGTGGCGACATGGCACCCCAGAGAGAATTGAGTCAGACAACGGGACTCACTTCCGAAACAACCTCATAGACACCTGGGCCAAAGAGCATGGCATTGAGTGGGTGTATCACATCCCCTATCATGCACCAGCCTCTGGGAAAATTGAGCGATACAATGGACTGTTAAAGACGACATTGAGAGCAATGGGGGGTGGAACTTTCAAACATTGGGATACACATTTAGCAAAAGCCACCTGGTTAGTCAACACCAGAGGATCTGCCAATCGGGGTGGCCCTGCCCAGTCAGAACTTTTACATACTGTAAAAGGGGATAAAGTCCCTGTAGTGCACATAAAAAATATGTTAGGGAAGACAGTCTGGGTTAGTCCTGCCTCAGGCAAAGGTAAACCCATTCGTGGGATTGCTTTTGCTCAAGGGCCTGGGTGCACTTGGTGGGTCATGCGAAAAGATGGGCAAGTCCGATGTGTGCCTCAAGGGGATTTAATTTTAGGTGAGAATAGCCAGAATTAAACTGTATGATATTAGTTGCTATATAACCCTGCTACTGTATGTTATCATTACTATAATTGTTATATGCTATATCCATAGTACTATAGTAAGAATCACTTAGATCAAGCAAGAAAAACTGTGATAAAACTGAGCGAAGCGCAGTAGTGATGGAACCAGAACTGACTCCAGCATGCAACAATCCAACGGTGCACACCATCCTCCTGCTGCGTCCAATGTCAACTGCTCGTCATACTGCACTGAAGCCCAACTCTGCTCTACCGACTGAGAGGACTTTGCACCATCCCTCCTGCCCAGAAAGACTGGTATGACGGATGGAGCCCAGAGTCAGGAACTAAATGAACTCAATGAACATTTAATGACCATAACCCATAAACTAAAAGAATGATATCTCTGTGTATGTATATATATATCTATATATATATATATATCATTGTTCATATGTCTCAAAGGGATGGAAAAGCTGATGATGATTGACCAGGATGTAACTAAAGGTATGGGAACTGAGTATGACGTCAATGGTATAGAATAAGGGGTGGATACTGTCCTAGTTTCAGCTGGGATAGAGTTAACTGTCTTCCTAGTAGCTGGTACGGTGCTATGTTTTGAGCTCAGTATGAGAAGAATGTTGATAACACCGATGTTTTCAGTTGCTGCTAGTAGTGTTTAGACTAATGTCAAGGATTTTTCAGCTTCTCATGCCCAGCCAGTGAGAAAGCTGGAGGGGCACAAGAAGTTGGCACAGGACACAGCCAGGGCAGCTCACCCAAACTGACCAACAGGGTATTCCATACCATGGGACGTCCCATCTAGTACAGGAACTGGGAAGTGGGGGCAGGGAATCGCTGCTGGGGGACTAGCTGGGTGCCAGTCGGCGGGTGGTGAGCAATTGCACTGCGCATCATTTGTACATTCCAATCCTTTCGTTATTGCTGTTGTCATTTTATTAGTGTCATCATTATCATTATTAGTTTCTTCTTTTCTGTTCTATTAAACTGTTCTTATCTCAACCCGCGGGTTTTTTTTTTGTTTCCCGATTTTCTCCCCCATCCCACTGGGTGGGGGGGGAGTGAGTGAGCGGCTGCGTGGTGCTTAGTTGCTGGCTGGGGTTAAACCACGACACCGAATAAGGCTTAAGGCTAATCACCCAAATCAAGCCCTGGCCCAGTATATCAGACAAGGCAAGGCTCTTTGGAGCACATGGCAGGTTGATTACATTGGTCCTCTGAAAGCATCCCATGGGAGGAACTATATTTTGGTGGGAGTGGAGGTAGTATCAGGATTGTCTATGGCAACGGTTGTTGGCACAGCTACTGGAGACCAGACAGTCCAGGTTTTGCAAGAATGGTTTGGTATTCTACCTATTCCTGAATGTATTCAAAGCGATAATGGGTCGCATTTCACAGCCACAGTGGTACAACACTGGGCGCAAGGGGAAGGCATCAAATGTGTGTTTCATATACCATATTACCCCCAAGCTAATGGTATAGTTGAATGAACCAATGGCTTGATCAAAAAACATGCTGATGTCTCACGCCATAACTGGGACACATGATTACCACAGGCAGTTTTTACTATTAATAACTAATGGGGAAATTATGGAAGTCCAAAAATTCAAGCATTTTGGCCTACAGGACCATTAACGGGCGATGACTCTATACCAGAGGATCAGAGACTCCAGTTCCCACTGGGGACATATGTGGGTCAATCTGTCATGGTGAAACTGCCCTCCATTGGCATTGTTCCCATGACCCTAGCAAAACCCAGAGGCTTGTATGCCTGGGAAACCTTAGATGGGAGCGGAAAGACTCACCGCATCAGTGCCCGGTGGATAATCCCAGACTTCTAACCCTGTGACCCAGTTTTAAGACCGAGGCCTAGTTTGTGCTTTCTTACAGGAAAATGAAGAAACGAGCCATTCCAGTGCTTCTACTGGTAGTGATGATGGTGGCAGGCATGAATGGTGAAGATCTGGATGACAATGTCATGGCAAAAATGATGGACATCAATATATCACGAGCCCTTGAGCTCACATGGGAGCAATGTAACAATTATAGTTGGAGGTTCAGATTGGATGGGGGAGGAGGTTATACTCATGTTTATAGTTGGTCACCAGGTGCAGTAAATGCTAGTTCGGTATGGAACACCAGATGTGACTATATCCTCCAACTAACCCATGAGACCAAGGGGTGGAGTTGGAATGGTACGACACCATGCCCTGAAATTCCATGGGGGCGACTGCATATAGTACCCAAGGGAACACTGATAGAGCATTCTAGAACTATCGAAGTTCTAACTTTTTACTGAAGAATAAATCTGAGTTTTAACACCTGTTGAATTTGATTGTGTGAGACTCTGTAACACCTTCTGAACAGTTTATAGCTATCAACTACAGCACTCCAGTTGTGCGATTATAGCTTTCTAGCTGCACAGTAGCTTCCAGCTCCTCCTGTTTGTTACCCATGCTGTGTGCATTGGTATAGAGGCAGTTCAGCTGGGTTATTGACCATGTCACCTTTTAAGAATAACACACCCTAATTCCTTTGAGGCATTTCACAGGTGTTTCCCTGTTGGTTCCTAGTACATCAGCAGCCCCTGGCTCTTCTCTGTTACTCAGAACTCCACCCCCTTCCCCCACTAAGTTTAGTTTAAAGCCCTCCTTATAAGTTTGGCCAGCTTGTTGGCAAAGACCCTCTTGCCCCACTTTGTCAGGTGAATGCCATCAGCTCCCAACAGACCTGGCTTCTCAAAGGTAGATCCATGATCATAGAAGCCACAATCTTGAGCATGGAACCAGACACACAGCCAAGCATTCACCTGTTCAATTTGTCTCCTCTTTCCTGGACCCCTTTCTCTGACTGGGAGGATAGAGGAGAATACCACCTGTGATCCAGGGATATATAATGTCTTTTGATTATTTTAAGTTGTCTTGTCTCAGTGTCATAAGACCCTACATGAAATAGTAGGAATGGATGATGTTGTGGTTTCAGCCCAGCCAGTAACAAAGGACCACACAGCCGCTCGCTCACTCCTCCCCACCCCCCTCTGGTGGGATGGGGAGGAGAATCAGAAAGGAGAAAAGAAAAAAAACCCCAGAACCTCAAGGGTTGAGATAAGGACAATTTACTGGGACAACACAAAAAGAGAAGTTACAACAACAACAACTGTACTAATAAAAGAATATACAAAATGAGTGATGCACAGTACAACTGCTCACCACCTGGAACCCAACGCTCCACCACTTTCCCCACTGAAAGTCAAGAGAACTCCCCCCAGCCCACTCCCCATTTATATACTGAGCATGATGTCACATGGTATGGAATAGATCCTTGGCTAGTTCAGGTCAGCTGTCCCAGCTGTGCCCCCTCCCAGGTTCCTGTGAAAATTAACTCTATCCCAGCTGAACCCAGGACATTATCCACCCCTTATTCTATACCATCTACATCATGCCCAGATCCTACATTTTCCAATTAATCACCACCACTTTCCTTGTCTTTGATATATATATATATGCATATGAACACCCGCCCACACAAACAGCATTCCTTTAGTCTATGGGCCATCCCTCTAATGTGTCCATCAATTTTATTTAGTCCATGACTTTGGGGCTCCATCTGTTGTAACAGTCCTTCGGGATAGGAGAGATGGTGTGAGGTGTTGGATTGTTGTATGCTGCCTCTGGAGCTTGCGGCTGGTACATTTGGTGTAACCCACACCCTTGGTCTGCAGGCTGAAGATGTGGATCTTGAGGAAATTGCTGGGCGCCAGTTCAAGTTCCATCACTGTTGCACTTGGCTCGGTTTCAAAGTCCATCCTTCAGTCATTTGGGTAATTCTTACTGTAATACCCTTGATATGGCATATAGCCACTATATATACAATGACATACATTGGCAGGTTATTTAGCAGTTAACATTATAAAGCCTAATTGACTGGCTATTCTCTCCCAAAATCAAATCTCCCTGAGGCACACATCGAACTTCCCCATGCTTCTGCATCACCCACCAAGTGCACCCAGGTCCTTGAGCAAAAGCAATCCCACGAATGGGTTTGTCTGTGCCTCAGGCATGAGTAACCCAGACTGTCTTCCCTAACATACTCTTCATGCCCAATACAGGGACTTTATCTCCTTCTACAGTATGTGGAAGACTTGGTTGGGCGGGGCCAGCCTGATTGGCAGATCCTCTAGTATTAACTAACCAGGTGGCTTTTGTTACATGTGTATCCCAATGTTTGAAAGTCCCACCCCCCATTGCTCTCAATGTAGTTCTCAGCAGTCCATTGTATCATTCAATTTTTCCGGAGGCCGGTGCGTGATAAGGGATGTGATATACCCACTCAATGCCATGCTCTTTGGCCCAGGTGTCTATAAGGTGTTTCGGAAGTGAGTCCCGTTGTCTGACTCAATTCTTTCTGGGGTGCCGTGTGGCCATAGACAGTGTTCTGGGCAGTGGCATGGGGCATAGAATATGTTTCCAATCATCCAGCGGTTGTTTCCACCATTGTGAGCACATGGTGCTTGCCTTGGCGGGTTTGTGGGAGTGTGATATAGTCAATCTACCAGGCTTCCCCATATTTATATCTCAGCCATCGCCCTCCATACGACAGGGGTTTTAGCTGCTTGGCTTGCTTAATTGCAGCACATGTTTCACATTCATGGATAACCTGTGCGACAATGTCCATGGTCAAGTCCACCCCTCGGTCGCGAGCCCACCTATATGTTGCATCTCTTCCCTGATGGCCTGAGGTATCATAGGCCCACTGAGCCATAAATAGCTCACCCTTATGTTGCCAGTCCAGGTCCACCTGGGACGCTTCAATCTTGGCCGTGTTGCCCCATACAATGATGTCATCAATGTATTAAGGTGTTCTGGAGCTTCACCTTTTTCCAGTGCAGTCTGGATTAGTCCATGGCAAATGGTGGGGCTGTGTTTCCACCCCTGGGGCAGTCGATTCCAGGTGTACTGGACACCCCTCCAAGTAAAGGCAAACTGTGGACGACACTCTGCTGCTAGAGGGATTGAGAAAAACGCATTAGCAATGTCAATTGTAGCATACCACTTGGCTGCCTTTGACTCTAGTTCGTATTGAAGTTCTAGCATATCTGGAACGGCAGCACTCAGCGGTGGCGTGACTTCATTCAGGCCACGATAGTCAACTGTTAGTCTCCACTCTCCATTAGACTTTTGCACTGGCCATATGGGACTATTAAAGGTCAGTGAGTTTTGCTGATCACTCCTTGGCTCTCCAGTTGGTGAATCAACTTGTGGATGGGAATCAGGGAGTCTCGCTTGGTGCGATATTGCCGCCGGTGCACCGTCCTGGTAGCAATTGGCACTTGTTGCTCTTCAACCCTCAGCAACCCCACAATCGAAGGGTCTTGAGAGAGACCAGGCAGGGTAGACAGCTGTTCAGTGCCCTCCGTCTCCAAGGCAGATATACCAAAAGCCCATCGATACCCCTTTGGGTCCTTAAAATACCCTCTCCTGAGGTAGTCTATGCCAAGGATACACGGAGCCTCCGGACCAGTCACAATGGGGTGTTTCTGCCATTCATTCCCAGTTAGGCTTACTTCAGCTTCCAATACAGTTAACTCTTGGGATCCCCCTGTCACACCAGAAATACAGATGGGTTCTGCCCCTTTATAACTTGATGGCATTAGAGTGCACTGTGCGCTGGTGTCTACTACAGCCTTGTACTCCTGTGGGTCTAACGTGCCAGGCCATCGAATCCATACAGTCCAATAGACCCGGTTATCCCTTTCCTCCACCTGGCTGGAGACAGGGCCCCTCTAATTCTGGCCAGAGTATCCGGTATTCACTTCTCGTAAACTTGGCTCAGAAGTCCCTTCAAGAGGATCAGAAATAAGATCAGCCCTTCTACTCTGTTTGGAAACTGGAGCAGCATTTTTCCTAGTAGAATCCCCTTTTGTGGTGGTTTTTCCTCGCAGCTCACATACCCGTGCATTTAGGACCGAGGTAGGTTTTCCATCCCATTTCCTCATGTCCTCTCCATGATCACATAGGTAAAACCACAGGGCACCTCGCGGTGTGTACCTTCTGTATTCTCTCTCTTGGGCAGAGGAGCGCTCACTCCTAATAGCTGAGACATTGGTCCTTACTGGTGGGCAATAGGACATATCCTCTTTGAATTGCTGGAAATCCTCGGACAACTTCTCCACAGCTGAAATGCAGGCTTGTAGGGAGGAGGAGAGATTTTCTTCGTATAGACGGAGTTGGTGAGCCACTTCATCCACTGTCGGTGCCTCTTCATTTTTCCAGGTCATTATTGCCAGTGAGTTGGCATAGGACGATGGTGTGCTCTGTACAAATTTCCGCCACATGGGTCGTGTGCATTGGACTTCGTCTGGATCTTTGGGTAATTGTGGGTTGTCCGGGTCATGATGAATCGTCTCTAGCACAGCTAATTCCCTCAGATATTGGATACCTTTTTCCATGGTGGTCCACTTGCTTGATTGACATATAACATCTTCCTTAAAGGGGTACCTTTCCTTCACACTTGACAAGAGTCGCCTCCAGAGGCTGATGGCTTGTGTTCCTCTTCCAATTGCCTTGTCAATGCCACCTTCCCTGGCAAGCGATCCCAGCTGCTTGGCTTCCCTACCTTCTAATTCCAAGCTATTAGCCCCATTGTCCCAGCATCGGAGAAGCCAGGTGATAATATGCTCACCTATACGGCGGCCAAAATCTTTTCGCATATCCCGCAGCTCACTCAAGGATAGGGACCGGGTTATTACCTCTGGTTCTGCCTCTTCCTCCTGTTCCCGTGATGGCCCTGGTTCACCTTCATCCTTTGCTAAGCGAGCTGATTTTTTTATATTTCTTTTTCTGTACGGGGGCAACTGATACTGGTGCAGGTTGGTCCGCTGGTTCAGTTGCAGTATCGCTCGCCGGGTTTTGGATAACCGCAGCGTCTGTCGCCAAGGTTTGGGTAGCAGCAGTGCTCGTCGCTGGGGCTGGAGGGACCTCAGTGCCCGTTGCCAAGGTTTGGGTAGCTGCTGTGCTCGTTGCCGCAGCTGGAGGGGCTGCAGTGCCTGTTGCTGAGGTTTGGGTAGCCACAGTTCTCATTGCCAGGGCTGGAGGGGTCACGGTACCTGTCACCAAGGTCTGGGTGGCCGCAATGCTCGTCGCCGGGGCTGGAGGGGCCGCAGCGCCCATTGCCAAGGTTTGGGTGACGGCAGTGCTCATCGCTTTGTTGTTAGGTCCAGAGACCACCTCTTCCCCTTGGGGGTGCTGAGTTGTGTCGAACAGGGCTCGATAGGCATGGGCCAGGCCCCAGCACGTTGCAGTGATTTGTATCTCTCTGGAGCTGCCGGGGTGACAGCATACCTTTTCCAAATATTTTACTAGTTCTTCTGGATTCTGCACTTGTTCAGGGGTGAATTTCGAAAACACTGGAGGTGCCCACTTTTCTAGGTACTTGCCCATACTACCCCACACACCCTGCCACTCATAATTATCCAGCCTCGGGGCAGACCTCTGGGTGATCTTCTTAAATAGTTGTTTAACCTTAAACAGGAGCTGAACCACATTCAGAAGCATGCTAATTCCCAGCAGTAGGGCTAGGACCGTGCTGGTATCAACATCCCAAGAGTATTCAAATTTTTCAAAATTCCCAAACACCATTGTAACTGGACTGAAGGAGAAAGGAGAGGGGAAAAAAGGTATCCCACTCATAGACTGGTTTTCCAAGGAGGAAAGGTAAATGGTATAATTATTAATAGTTTCCCACAGATGGCTCCCGCCGTATAAAGGTGACAATGCTGAGTGCAAATACCGGATTAATTCCACAACTGATGACTTTATCATACCATAAACCAATGTTATACAACACATCAAAGCAAAAACCTTAATCCACCTCCCACGGATGATAAGCAGCAGAAGAGGGACTACATACAGCAAGCGAGGTGATACATAACAGAACTTTAAAAACCAGAGCAACAACTCTAAGAACACATAAATCAACATAATGACCAGCGACTATTAGACCAATATAATGAATGCTTATAACAATTTTGTTTTAACGAGCTCTGGTCAGGTTTGTCGTTATCTCAACCCTTCGTGCCCCACGTTGGGCGCCAAAATGGACTGTCGTGGTTTAACCCCAGCCAGCAACTAAGCACCACGCAGCCGCTCACTCACTCCCCCCCCACCCAGTGGGATGGGGGAGAAAATCGGGAAAAAAAAAAAAAAACCCGCGGGTTGAGATAAGAACAGTTTAACAGAACAGAAAAGAAGAAACGAATAATGATAATGATGACACTAATAAAATGACAACAGCAATAATGAAAGGATTGGAATGTACAAATGATGCGCAGTGCAATTGCTCACCACCCGCCGACCGGCACCCAGCTAGTCCCGATCCAGTGTCGGGGAAGGTTTCGATATGATCCCAAGAGCGAGATTAAGACACAAACGAGGTCAAATGCCGTATAGTCAAAAGAGTTTTTATTATCAAAAGTATCAAAAGTGGAAAATGGTAGCGATAGGATAGAATGGAAGAAAAGGTAGAAATTAAGCAAGCAGTCGGGATAGAGTTGCAAGGATAGTCACCACCATGGATCCAGCGGCGTCCCATCGGTCCTCAGGCCAGCAGTCGGTGGTGGGAGTTGCAAGGATGGTCACCAGCACGGATCCAGCGGCATCCCGTCGGTCCTCAATCTTCAATTCTTTGGTGAGGAAGAAGAGGCCCTCTCACCACTTGTTTCTAGGGGTTCTTTATAGGGCATATTTCGATGATGTCATGCACTGCAGGTTTCATTCATCACACAACCTTCGCGAGATCGATACCAGAAACCAATATCTTATCAGCTCCAGCCCAGTTTCCTCCCCTGGATGCCTCAATGGCCTGGTAATCGTCCTTATGGACAGAGGAGTGTCCCGCTTAAACCGGCCATCTTGGAGACAAAGGGCTCAAGATGAGCAGTTCACAGTTCCTTGATGACAGCCCAGTCCCTCATACCTAACAATCTTTGAGGCAAATGGTTCGAGATAACAATTCAGCCTCTTACACCACCCCGTGGCTCAAAGATTGTTTCAGGACCCATGGTGGTTTTGAGAAAAGATAGCTATATAGAAAAGCCAGAAAAGAGCATTTCATACAATCTGTATTACCGACGGTGTGGTTCGGTGCACAGCGCGAATTTGTTTAACACCGTCAGGCGAAATAGTAGTTACAAATTGCATATTAGTTACAACACGTTGAATCAATTGTATAAAGCATGGAATGACACATGGTAAAAAGAATAACATGGCAAAACCACACAACAAGTAAAATAGGATTCGTTTAACCCATGGACCTCCAGGGAGCCAGGAAAACATATCAATGTCCCAGCTTTTCCATGTCTGGACAGGAACATGGGCCAGCTTTCGTATTCCCGCAGTAATTTGTTTAACAATTTTCCCGCTGTCATCAATTTTTAAACAACAGTTAGAATCATTTAGTTTACCACAAACACCTCCTTCCTCGGCTAGCAGGTAATCGAGAACCATGCGATGTTGTAATATTGCTGTTCGCATTTGTGTAGCTTGATCCGCCAATAGATCAAGGGCATGGGCTGTCTCGTTAGTAATGATCTCTAGGACAGCTTGTAACCGGATGATGCGATTTAGGTTATAGATAGGTTCTCGAGCACCGCTAACCCACTCATTGGGGTTCCAGGTGGCAGGTCCATAATGTTGTATGATACGTTGAGGCGTCCACTTGTCTTTGCCCCAGGTTTGACCGCTCCCACCTGCTATAGAGGTATCAATGGATCGTCGATATCGATTGAGATCATCATATACTTTAACACCCAGTCCATCCCCTTCATCGTCTGGGAGCAGGAAAAACAAAGGGTGAATTACCGCCACATAACACACTCCAGTCCAATTTGCTGGTAGCAGTTTGTAGGCCCGTTGGCCACACACCCAATAGTGACCCTTTAAGGCTCGTGCACCATTTTCAAACAAACCAGTAGGTGTCCGTGGTGATTGGAAATATGTTGAATTACCTACTCCCAGAGGATGATCTGATGGACCGTTCATCAACAACCTGTCCACAGTTTTTCCCACCTCCTCTGTGGTGCCCCAACAGATAGGAAGCCCATCCGGACCTATACTCAAATGTCCCTGACAGTAGTCTTTATTATCACTTGACCACCAAATTTGAGTCCCATCAGGGAGACGAGAATATGTTTTATCAGTGAGTCTGCATTTCCAGGCACCAGAATCATGGTGCCAAAAGCAGGTAACATTAAGAAGGTTATTAGACTGATTAGTGGAAGACCAAAAATGGGAAAACTGTTTCCTGTGTCCTGTTTGATTCACCCAGGCGCATCCGGACCAGCGAGGCACAAAATTTGGAGAACTAGAACTCAAAAGGCGACAATATGCCTGGTCGCCCCCCTCTGGCAGTGACATAGCTGCCCTATGGTTTGAACAATCAATTGGTCTACAACCGTCAGTGAGGCAATGGTTGTCATAAGTATAGGTCCAGTTGCACTTGCTATTTCCCACGGGAATACCATCTTTCTGTGTTCGGTTCAGACAATATTCACCTTGGACTGGGTATTGTATTGTCCAGGGCTGCATGTCTTCACCCCAGTAAGAATAATTTTTGACCTCACTGTAATTACTCACTAACCATTTTGGGGAAATAGGGACAGCAGTCCATGGCCAGCTTTCCAAACCTAAGGGCCCACCACATACCCAACAATTAGTCAGATTAAAAGTGTTGGCCACTTGCTGGCCTAGAGCCACAAATTCATTTTGCCACTCCAAGCTGAAAAGAGGGGCACAGGAGTTTCCCCAGATATTAAAGGCGGTAACAATAGTTGACCAAAACAACATCTGTGGTGGTATAACAAACATCCTGTGAATATTAACAAAGCAATCACCGACAAAACTACACAAACAATTAACAGCTTCACATATTTCCTCAGGTCCGCTCCAGAGTCTTCACCTGAGAGAGAAAAGAAAAAAAAAACAGACTCGGTTCGTTCTAAGGAACCGGAAGTAAATTGTTATTAGAAGGATGGAATAATCCACCTGGTATTGATTTTATGTTCCTTTCCATAAGCATCTTTTGCTTTCCAAGCATATTTATTCATTGGTGTTTCCAGTACCAGAGGTACGGTTCCCACCGTGGGGAGTTCAACTAAGACTGGTTGGCCCGGAAAGTGTGATGGATTTCTGGGATGATCCGGGTCATCTGGAGCTGGCATAATGGTTGGGGTCTTTGGGCAAAACGCTGTAATTTTCGGGCACCCATTCATTCCCCAACGACTGTTAACACTAGTCACTGCATCCCGTAGCCGTTCAGCCCATCCAGGCTTATGTGGCTTGAGGAAGCGTTTCAGCAATCCATTTGTTCTTTCCACAATTCCATTTGCCTGTGGAGAATACGGAGTATGGCGTACCCACGAGATCCCTTCCTGGGTTGCCCAATCTTGGACTATGTTAGCAGTAAAGTGGGAACCATTATCTGACTGAATTGACTGAGGTTTGGGGAAAGTGCCAAACCACTCTTTCAAAGCTTTCACTGTGTTTTCCCCAGTGGCTCTGGCAAAGGCTTCGGCCTGGACTAACCCTGACACTATCTCTACTCCAACTAACACATAATGCTTTCCTTCTGATTTTCGGAAGGGGCCAATGTAGTCCACTTGCCAAGCCTCCCACAACCCTTTCCCCTCCCTTAGGTGTAGGGGGTCACCTTCCAGGGGGTGTCTTTCCAAGCGGGTACGACATTGTTCACAGGCAGACACATGTAGGGAACACCTTTCGGAAGATCTCGTGATGTCACGGAAAGGTAGAAGGCTAGTCGTCGCCTCCCTATCAGTAATCCCACCTACCGTTGTTAGTATAAAAGGAATTAACTGCGCAATAAAGGACGGAGTTGGCACTCACACCATGTGTGTTATCTGTCTCTTCCCTGGTCCAGGCCGACCAGTGATCTAATCGCGGCACCTTGATATGTAGCACTGCTACATAGTGGTGACCCCGACGTGATCGGCCGCACAGGCGACGATGAGGCTTGCGCAAGCGATTAAGGTATTAAAGGTGTTAGCTTATGAGGTGGGTGCCCGCGGTTCGATTAGGAGGGGCCCCACGGGCGAATGCATCCAATGGATGCTGCGCCGGGGGGACATTGAGTTTCCTAGATAAGTTTTGAGCCCCCCAAATTGGGGAGAGATTCGGGAGTCCTTGCTCCGATCCGAGCGCGGAGCTGCTGAACGATCGCAGAGTTGGGGGAAGGTGGAGCAGGTGGTCGCGGCGGGACGGGAGGCTGAGGCGTGCTGGCTGGCGGCGCGAGCTGCTGCGTCTGCGGGTGCAGCGTCGCCTCGGGAGCAGCGGGGACAGCGCCCTCGGGGACAGCGGGGACAGCGCCCTCGGGGACAGCGGGTCGGACTCAGACGGAGCGGGCGGCCGTGGAGCGGGGCTCGCAGAGTGGTCCGTCTTTGATTGCGGACATGGGCACGGAGGGTGCGGCGGAGACGGAGGTTTTTCCTGCAGAGGCGGCACCAGCAGGACCTGATGCGCCCCCCCCCCCAGTATCCGTGAGAGGAGTTGCGGCGGGTGCTTCGGCAGCTCATGGGGAGGGACGGTTTGCAACGCCTCAGGCACAGGCACAGGGCATGCGCGGGCGTGACTTTACGGCAGTTGCAACAACTGCCTTGGCCGCACTTGGGCGTGTCGCGGCCATGGATAGAGCGGACCCCCCTTGCGTGAAAGTTCCGCAGGGGATTGCCGAGAGGTTTACTGCCTTTTTAGATCGGCTTCAGCTTGCTGTGTAGGCGGCAAACCTCCCGGAGGCGGCTAAAGAGGCGATTGTGCTTGAATGTGCTAGGGCTCAAGCTAACCCACAGAGCGCAGCGCTTGTCTCTCATTTGCCAGCGGGTTCGTCCCTAGGCGACATGATACGCCATGTACTGGAGAGAGAGCAACACCGGGAAGCGCGTCCGGTAGTGGCGGCCTTGCAACAAGTTTTGCAGGCGGGTACAACCTGATACTGCTTTTGAGGAGGCAGTCTGTAAGCAGGCCGCTAATGAGCAGGATTCTGATTCTGATAATAATTCTTTTGTATCAGGCAGGGTGGACTCTGAGAAAGAGCCGGATTTATATCCCTCATTACCTCCACCGCTGCCTCCCACGGCCTCTGCGCGGCCGGGACCGCTGCCGTGCCGCCGCCGGCCCCCGCCCCCCCACCCCAATCGCCTGGTACTCCCTCTCCAGGGTCTGCAGAACTTACAACGGAACCTGGCTTTGCTGCACTGCCTGTATCTCCTTCTCCTGCTACTCCCTCTAACTCTGTGCCTCTGTCTAATCCATGACGATTCACTTAATGATTTGGGAAAAAATACACATAGTTTGATGCAATGCTGTCGAGGAAAAGCTCTACAGCAAGGAGATACCATGTTTACTTTTCCTGTTGTATGCACACCTGCCTCAAGAAATGCAAGAACCTCAAGAGTTAGAGTTCTTAGGATCAGTCATCATGAATCCCTGTGTGATGTTTAATTACATCTATAACACCACTCAAAAGGGTTAGAATGTAAATGCTATTTTGCCTGTATATAGAAATGCTACAGCTTGGTGTAACTATATCTATTCCAGAATATCACACTCTTTTTTCTATTCCAGCTGCTTTACCTACGCGGATGTTTTTAATTTGTGGGAATAGAGCGTGGGAGAGGAATTCCATCGAAACTTAACAGGACGCCATGTAGCCTCGGACGACTTGCGTTACTAACACCCGATATTAATATGATTCACAGTAAAAGGCTCACGATAACTGACACAGGTTTAACTGGATGGCTAACAAGTTTGGGAATTACAGGATGATTAAAAGATTTGCTTATGCATGGCTTAGTTATTTTAATTGTAATATTAGCAGTTGTAATGATTGTACCACGTATCATAAAATAGTTGAACGTATGATTGCAAAAGCATTTCATGTAACTTGGCTTGCATAAAAATAATTAAAAAAAAAAAAAGAGAGAGAGAGAGGAAGAGACAGGAAAAAAAAATTAATGAAAACAAACGGCTGGAGAGGGGGAAGAGAGATGCGGTTGCGGAACACACAGACATGGCAGCTGAAGAGTGAGAACATCTAAGAGAAATAACCCTGCAGACACCAAGGTCAGTGCAGAAGGAGGGGGAGGAGATGCTCCAGGCGCCGGAGCAGAGATTCCCCTGCAGCCCGTGGTGAAGACCATGGTGAGACGGGTCGTTCCCCTGCGGTCTATGGAGGTCCACACTGGAGCAGTGTGCTCCTGAAGGACTGCACGCCGTGGAGGGGACCCATGCTGAAGATCTTCGTGGAGGACTGTCTCCCGTGGGAGAGATCCCACGCTGGAACAGGGGAAGAGTGTGATGAGTGCTGCCACTGAGGAGGATGAAGTGACAGAGATAATGTGTGATGAACTAACAGCAAAACCTCATTTCCCGTTCCCCTGTCCAGCTGTGGAGGAGAGAGTGATAGGATAGCTATGGTAGGTGACTGGTGTCCAGCCAGGATCAACCCATCACATGGACAAAATGCATTATAAAATAGAATGAAATTACATTGCAATTGGGAATTTCAAAATTCAAAAAAAAAGGGCTCTGTGTAACTCCTTTACAAGGGAATGAAAGTGTATATACGAAATTAGCAGAATAAGGTGTTTTTCAAAGAATTGTCTAATACTGTTGAATGCTTAAATCCAAAAATATGATTTGAAGGTTTAAATTTGTGTATCTGAATTTATATTGCTATTGGAGAATTATTAATCATTTGTGTGTTTGCAGCAATCAGAATCACCTGAGGAGCAGTACGAGGATTGCGTCAGTTCGAAGCTAGAGTCCTCGCTGCCTTCCTCGTGAATCTGATGTTCCTAAACAAAAAAGGGGGCGATGTGGGAGCAGCTCGGAACACCTGGCATTTGTTTTCAAGAGTGACCGTTAGAATTTGTTGTGCTGCATGTTTGCCAAGCCTTGAAGAACTAGTTTTACAAGGTCAGGTTGGAGGATGGCCTTGTGTAGGCCTGGGAAGATGTGGCTGAAGACAGTCACGAGTATGTCTATGGAATGTTTTTATCTTTAACTGTTCTGAGGACTGGCAAACATCCCAGCTGGGTCAGATATGCCCTCCTGTGCTAGTAGTATTGGCTGTGAGTCGTTAGTACTTTCTGGATCTTTGTTGAAACATATATAAGTTGGATTCTTTTGTGAAATAAAGGGAATCTTGCACGGAAAAAAAAAAAAAAAAAGGGCAAATTGTGGGAGATTTCATAGAAAATGGGGGAACATTTCTTTGAGCCTGATTATTTAGAGTTAGCATAAGTAGCCCGCAGTCAACATGAGTGGACCGGAGTACGCTCCCTTTAAGCCACTACAGTATTTGCATGTTACCGTAGACACCTATAGTAAATATATTCTCGCTACAGCGCACAGGAAGCAGAATAGCTTGGTGGTTGTACAACACTGGCGTGCTTGCATAGCCCAACTGGAGATTCCACGACAGATCAAGACGGATAATGGTACAGCTTATACTGCGAAAAAGGTGAAACGATTTTGTGCAATCTGGGGTATAGCCCTTGTACATGGCACTCCTTATAACAGCACCGGCCAGGCCATTGTAGAACGAGCACATCGAACCTTAAAGACCCTGCTAGATCGTCTTAGGGAGGGGGACCAGGCGGAGCCCTCCTGCTTACGGGATAATTCACCTGTTCTCCGTGCACAGCGTCTCCTGTTAACTGCGTTAACTTCATTAAATCAGACAATTCGGGGGGACCTGGACCAGATGACGGTGCAACGACATTTTACGACTACAGAAGAGAAAGGCCCCTACCCACTGGTCCGTGTGCGTGATCCCCAGACATGCCAATGGGACGGACCGTTTGAGCTGCGTTGCCTCGGGCGGGGGTACGCCTGTGTACAGATACCTGAAGGGCTACTGAAATGGGTCCCTAGTCGTATGGTTCGTCCTGACCTAACCTCGTAGTGTTTGAGTGTTTTTCTTTACAGATTGCTGTTATCCTTTCCTGGCTTGTGACGTCTTGGGTATCTGCTACAAATTTCTGACGCTGGAGCAATTAATAAACAAGATAACAGAACTGCAGAAGCAAGAAGGCGCTGCAAGACCTTTATAGCAATTAAGAAAACTGTCATTTCGGCTTAGAACATTTAGCTGTGGGATCGGGACTTAGGAGTTGGTCTGTATCTTTGTTAAAAATCGGGGTTTCTTTTATTCTTGTGTATTTTATTAGGTATAATGTTGCTTTTACTGTGTTTAATTAATTGTGTTCATATATCTTGTAGGTCACCTTAGCCGACATAACAGGTCAAGATTCTCTGTGCACTGCAACCACATCACTAAGCCCGTGAACCAATAGACAGGATGGCTATAACTCGTGCGGCACGTCTGGCCAGCGACCGCATGTGCCATAGGCTCCCTATGTTTCAACTGAGGCGAATTTTGGCACCCGCTGGCCACGTGTGCTAAAATCTGTTCCTCTGCAAATGTACAAATACCGGGATTTTCCGAAGAGCATCGGGCTGGTGTACGGCAAGGCCATCGTTGCCTCTGTGGGGACGCCCACGTAAAGCTGGCACCTACCGATTGCTGAGCTGAGTTCGCGGATGGTGGTGACTAGATCTGCTAATGCTCTTTTTATAGAAAAAGGGAGGGGGAATTGTTGTGGGAACATTTTCAGCTAACGGTCACAAGAGCATTCCAGACGCCTTTAGAAGGCCTTGAACAGAATAAACAAGAAGACAAAAATAAGAAAGATACCAATTAGAAAAACACAGGTGCATATTCCGCGATAAAGAGAACTTGGCACAAACAACCTCAATTTGGCAGTTTATCTTGACCAATTAGACTGAGATAAGTCTCGTATGTTTAGTTAGTATGACCAATTATATTTTATGTTTATGCGCGTGTGCAGTGTTGATGCAGCCAATCATTGAGTGCAACTGGACGCGTGGACAGTGCATGAATAGTGTGTGCAACCAATGGGAGCTAGTTGGACATGAGGAGGGGGAGATGTAGGGAACACCATTCGGAAGATCTCGCGATGTCACGGAAAGGTAGAAGGCTAGTCGTCGCCTCCCTATGACATATCAGTAATCCCACCTACCGTTGTTAGTATAAAAGGAATTAACTGCGCAATAAAGGACGGAGTTGGCACTCACACCATGTGTGTTATCTGTCTCTTCCCTGGTCCAGGCCGACCAGTGATCTAATCGCGGCACCTTGATATGTAGCACTGCTACAAAATGCATACTATGCTCATTCTTAAATTTAACCTTTATAATGATTGGTCCTTTGATTATATAACCTTATCAATATTCTTATTTAAAAACAATCATTGGTCAGTTACACTTAGCTCTACTGATTGGAATCTTTGATACTCAAATCAAGACTGGAGGGGTAAGGGGGTTTCCAAGCAGCAAACTGATGTCCATGATGGTTTCCTTAGTTTCTTGAAACAAAACATAGAAAGACCAGTAACTTCGTGGTGAGGTTTCCATGGTTAGCTATTTCAAACTTTAACAATATTAGGGTTCCTATAGTCACACATAACACAGTTCCTAAAGTTTCTATGGCTACATTTCAAACTTAACAATCCTATACATTATGCTTCACAATTTTACTTCTTAATCAAACCTAACTCTTCTATGTGATTAAATTTTGATTTCTTTACCAGAATATTTGCAACACTGTTGCCTCTCTGCAGTGTCCCCCCTCCATCCATGTGAAAGAACATACCTTATCTTCTGGCTGCTGTGCCTAGATTACCTCTCTGGAAAGATGAGGGGACTGGAGATACAGAAGTTGCAGAGAGTTGCTCCCTAGAAGAGGGCAAGCATGCCCCTTTCCTTAGCATTTGTTCTTACCCCCTTGCCAGTGCTTTTCTATTTAGCATTGATTTCAATTAAGCAGGGCAACTTTGGCTTTATAAAAGAATATAAATAGAAGGAGGACAAGTCAAATTCAGAGATCTCATAGCAACTAATCTAAACCATGCATCTTTCTGGATTCTCTCACAAGCAAACACAAACAAAACATTCTGGCATAAAGCTTTGTAATATTTCTATTAATAAATGTATGTACAAACTAGGCTTACATAATTATTTCACAGGATGTGCAAACTATTTCTGTTCATCATTGCATTTGTAAATTGTTCTTTTAAGAATTCAAATATGAATAATCCCTGAAGTTTTAAGTAAGGATATTTCCTTACCCTTCAAGCTTATTTTCATCAGTTATCATAGAACAAAAGGTTTGACCTCCCCCAATCTACCAGGCAGCTGATGTAGAATTCCCACACTAACTCTCAGTTGACAAAATCATATTTTCCCCAGCTTTGACAGAACAGACCTACAACAGCATCCACGACTTCTGCTCAGGACTGAGCCCAGTCACCCAGGAATTCATTTGAGGCCAGAGAAAATGAAAAGCAAGGGAAGAGGAGGGAGCACATCAAGTGATCTGCAAACACAAGCATTGGCTCCCCACTATATCAGAACTCGGCAGTTTACAATCTGACATAAAGCAACATCCCTCAGCATCAGCTATTTGACTTATCCCCACTATCTACACCTGTCAGCACCTCGGCACCTGTTGTCTAATTTGGCAGTGGCCAAGTGCCAGCAGCCAATAGCAGTGGTGGTGCTGTAGCATGGCCATAGATGGCTGTCTCTGAGGCCTGTCTGCTGCTTGGGACTGCTCATCTCTCTGCATTTCAGGAGCCTGCTTTTTTTACTGGTACTATTGTCACACTTTTTAGCTCTCATGTGGTCAAAGCCTATAGGAACATAGCATTTGTGCTTTATAGATATATGCATACATACACCCACACCTTCTAGTATATCACTTCTCAATTCCTTCTTTTTGTCCAAATCTAGACCCACATAGGATGTGGGGTTTTTTTTCTCTCTGAAGTCTTCACATTTGAACATGACCAGCCTCCATTTATGTGGATTAGTGGAGATAAAAACAATTATGTGCTTTTCCACACAATACTGGTATTTCCTAAATAATGACTTCATGTGTGAGATTAATTTGAGGTGTTAAGTTCCAGTGACATAAATGACCTAGTTGTGATTACAGATTTTGTTGAATTATTACCAATCTGATAAAATCACCTTTATAAATATGTAAGGTTTAAAAAGGAAAAAAACAATTTAGTCTTGTACAAACAAAATTCCTTTGAAATATTAGTCAAAATTTACTGTAATGTTAAATATACACTTTTTCACCCAAAGACTGTTAAAATTAAATTTGTATGCAGCTGTTTTTTAAACCTATACTTTGAAAAGACAGAGTCAAATTCTGCTCTGTTGTGTTAAAATACCTGACAACTTTCCAGAGACTACTTGTCAGTGCTTCATGCACAATATTAGCAGATTATTTACTTAAAACAGAAGTATTCTTAGGGTGTTTGTGTTTTAAGGGTGGAATAGTTATTGCTCCAAGTAAGATGACTATGTGTGAACCAAATGCCTGATTCTTGAGCACTGCCATGAATATAACGTCATGCTGAGAGTCCAAAGGCCTGTAGTAGGCCCTTTTTTGAGTAACAGAAATACATAATGGGGAAATTCTAATTGTAACTGCTCAGCAGTGGTAATCTGTGACCGAGGAATGATCTGGCATGGAAGGCAAGAAGGCCCAACTGCAAGAAGGGGTTAAACTGGCTGGAAGCAGAGATGCAAGGGAGTGAAGTTTCCCTTGGGGATGAGATAAGAAACAGCCACTGCATTGTCTTGTAGCCATCCTGGAATTGAGCTCTCAGGGGCCACCTTTGGGCAGCAGAGCTGGGCTGGGGGATGGACCCAAGGCCAGGCTAAGGTGCCCCATGCAACCTCTCACGGGACTGATGCTGGTGCAAGTGTATATAAGGAATCAGCTTGTGAAGTATCTTTGCAGACTCCTTGTAGAACCACTTATTGTGGTAGGACTGCCCAATGCATTGTTCATTAAATTTTTCTTTTATATTTAAGCACAAACATGTGTTTAATTCACCTCAAGGGATACCATAAAAATTCCCCAACATATAGAAGACAAATAAGGGAAGAAAACTTCAGCCTGTTCTTCCCAGCAGTCTATGCACACTGCCCTGCCCTTAAATGTGTGCCTTGTGCTATAGTACAGCAATTGCCTACAGAACAAAAGTTAACACCACAATATACTGGCAAATACTTAGTCTTCAGTCCTTTATCTTCGAATGTGGATTTACAGAAAATAATTTCCACTATTTCACGAGGCTCAGTATTTGTGGAACAACTTCATGAAGAAGACGCTTCTGGCTACTTCCGCTAGCTCACAGGCAGTAACACCAGGAGCCTGTGAGCAGACACAATCTACCAAGAGATGCAAATATGGTTTAAATCCAGAATAGTTGCATCTCTGCCTTGCCCCTTGGACAGACCAAAATGATTTTTCAAAAAAATTAAAGTGTATAAAATATTTAAAAGGCCAGATTTTCTCTAAACTTTATCAAGTGACTTGTTTTTTACAAGTGCTGCAAGGAAAATTGTGATTAGCCATATTTAAAATAGAAGAAGATATTGGTGAGACATAGTATATTTGAGTTGTACTAAGTTTTGCTGCCAGACAGAGAAAATATATCAATGGAAAAATAAACTTTACAGTAGTTTAGCAGAATCATCTCAGCTTCTTTAGGGAATATGAAGCTATTTAAAAATAAACACAGTAATCATCAACAGGTTGGTTGTTATTTCCCTCCTTCTATAATCCTACTCCACTGACCTAAGCCCTCAACACTGCCCTTAACTTTTTCATTTGTATCTAATTTAGACAGGCGTATACACAAATACAAAGCTGAAGTCAGATGTCATTTACACTAGTGTAAATCTGTAGCTGGATATGGAACAGCTGTAAAGACACCAATTGAATTATTCTAGATGTATAGTGGTGTTACCAAGTCTGTTACATCAGTGTTACTATCTCTTCAAATACACAGTATTTGAAATATGTAGGGCTTAATATAAATGACTGCAGAAACAATTAACTACTTCAAAGGCAGCTTGTGTTTTTCCATGATATAAATAGGAACCTTTAATACTAAATGCTATATTCAAAATACTTGAGAAATGTGACATTCAAAGTAATGTATATTTTATAGATTTTTTTGCCACAAAAACTTATTACAGTGAGAATGGCAGCTAACAGGAATTATATTTTGCATATATTTTGAACATTATCTATGTTCTAAAAGATCCCAAAGGAATTCTGAAATTGGATGTTTAAGGACTGTTTCACACATCATTAAAATGAGACCATCCTAGGGTGAATACATAGTCAACTTGTGTCAGCCACAATAGTCAATGAAGTTTTTAGGAGCAGAAATGATATATACTTTAGACAAATGAAATTGTAGGATAAATTATAAGTTCTTTGATGTGAAACTTTTCTTAGACCATGGGGTAAACACCCTCATCCTTAACCATGGGTCCAGGGAATCTTTGATGACCATGACATTTTGCTTTTACATTTAATCTGAAATAGAGCACCTCTAGCAGCACTGAACTGATACAGCACTGGCTGAGCAGTGAAAATGCCACCCACTCAGGCAAGAAAACCACTTCATTCAGCACGTGGGTTTTCTTTGGAAGTCTCCCATAAAAATCTTGAATGTATCAATGTTACGAACAGACTGTTCTTTTGAAGAATTTGAACATGTATTTTACAGCAGATCAAATTACAGTGTATTACAAAAGGACTACAAATACAACAATGAGCAAATGTTCCTGAATAGCTGTTTCTTTTAAAGGCAAAAAGATGCTCCCATTTATTTGTATAATAGTAGAACTGTTTTATCCACGGGTAAAAATGCCCAAATCAGTATATATAGGGTCCTGGTTTCAGCTGGGATAGAGTTAATTGTCTTCCTAGTAGCTGGTACAGTGCTATGTTTTGACTTCAGTATAAGAATGTTGATAACACTGATGTTTTCAGTTGTTGCTAAGTAGTGTTTAGACTAAAGTCAAGGATTTTTCAGCTTCTGATGCCCAGCCAGCGAGAAAGCTGGAGGGGCACAAGAAGTTGGGAGGGGACACAGCCAGGGCAGCTGACCCAAAGTGGCCAACGGGGTATTCCATAACATGTGACATCACATCTAGTATAGAAACTGGGGGGAGTGGGGGCAGGGGGATTGCCACTTGGTGACTAACTGGGCGTCGGTCAGTGGGTGGTGAGCAATTGCACTGTGCATCACTTGTATATTCCAATGCTTTTATTATTACTGTTGTCATTTTATTAGTGTTATCATTATCATTATTAGTTTCTTCTTTTCTGTTCTATTAAACCATTCTTATCTCAACCCACGAGTTTTACATCTTTTTCCCGATTTTCCCCCATCCCACTGGGTGGGGGGGGAGTGAGTGAGCGGCTGTGTGGTGCTTAGTTGCTGGCTGGGGTTAAACCACAACAGTCCATTTTGGCACCCAACGTGGGGCACGAAGGGTTGAGATAATGACAGAGCTGACCAGAGCTTCTTAAAACAAATTTGTTATAAGCATTCATTATATTGGTTTAATAGTCACTGGTCACAATGTCGATTTATGAGCTCTTAGAGTTGTGGTGCTTGTTTTTAGAGTTCTGTTATGTATCACCTCACTTGCTGTATGTAGTCCCTGTGCTGATGCTTATCATCCGTGGGAGGTGGATTAAGGTTTTCGCTTTGATGTATTGTGTAACACTGGTTTATGGTATGATAAAATTATTGGTTGTGGGACTAATCCAGTGTTTGCACTCAGCATTGTTGTCACCTCTATACTTCGGGAGCCATCTGTTGGAAACTATTAATAATTACACCATTTACCTTTCCTCCTCGGAGAGCCAATCTATGGGTGGGGTACCTTTCTTCCCCTTTCCCTTCTCCTCCAATATAGTTACAATGGCATTTGAGAATTTTGAAAAATTTGAATACCCTTAGGATGTTGAGACCAGAACGGTCCTAGCCCTACTGCTAGGAATTAGCATGTTCCTGAACGTGGTTCAGGTCTTGTTTAAAGTTAAACAACTATTTAAGAAGATCGCCCAGAGATCTGCCCCAAGGCTGGATAATTATGAGTGGCAGGGTGTGTGGGGTAGTATGGGCAAGTACCTAGAAAAGTGGGCACTTACAATGTTTTGGAAATTCACCTCTGAACAAGTGCAGAATCCAGAAGAACTAGTAAAATATTTGGAAGAGGTATGCTCTCACCCTGGCAGCTCCAGAGAGATACAAATCACTGCAACATGCTGGGGCCTGGCCCATGCCTATCGAGCCCTGTTCAACACCACTCAGTACCCTCAAGGGGAAGAGAAGGTCTCTGGATCTAACAACAAGGCAACAGGCACTGCGGCTGAACCAGCGAACCAACCTGTACCAGTATCAGTTGCCCCCATATAGAAGAAGAAATATACAGAAAAAACCCCAGTTCGCTTAGCTGTCCTGGTTTCAGCTGGGATAGAGTTAACTGTCTTCCTAGTAGCTGGTACAGGGCTATGTTTTGAGTTCAGTATGTGAAGAATGTTGATAACACTGATGTTTTCAGTTGTTGCTAAGTAGTGTTTAGTCTAAAGTCAAGGATTTTTCAGCTTCTGATGCCCAGCCAGTGAGAAAGCTGGAGGGGCACAAGAAGTTGGGAGGGGACACAGCCAGGGCAGCTGACCCAAAGTGGCCAACAGGGTATTCCATACCATGTGACGTCCCATCTAGTATAGGAACTGGGGGTAGTGGGGGCAGGGGATCACTGCTCGGGGACTAGCTGGGTGTCGGTCGGCGGGTGGTGAGCAATTGCACTGCGCATCATTTGTACATTCCAATGCTTTTATTATTGCTGTTGTCATTTTATTGGTGTTATCATTATCATTATTAGTTTCTTCTTTTCTGTTCTTATCTCAACCCATGAGTTTTACTTCTTTTCCCGATTTTCTCCCCCATCCCACTGGGTGGGGGGGGAGTGAGTGAGTGGCTGCATGGTACTTAGTTGCTGGTTGGGGTTAAACCACAACATTAGCGAAGGATGAAGATGAACCCGGGCCATCACGCAAACAGGAGAAAGAGTCAGAACCAGAGGTAATAACCCAATCCCTATCCTTGAGTGAGCTGCGGGATATGCGAAAAGATTTTGGCCGCCGTATAGGTGAGCATATTATCACCTGGCTACTCCGATGCTGGGACAATGGGGCTAATAGCTTGGAATTAGAAGGTAGGGAAGCCAAGCAGCTGGGATTGCTTGCCAGGGAAGGTGGCATTGACAAGGCAATTGGAAAAGGGACAGAAGCCATCAGCCTCTGGAGGTAACTCCTATCAAGCGTAAAAGAAAGGTATCCCTTCAAGGAAGATGTTATATGTCAACCATGCAAGTGGACCACCATGGAAAGAGGTATCCAATATCTGAGGGAATTAGCGATGCTAGAGACAATTTATTATGACCTGGACAACCCACAATTACCCAAAGATCCAGATGAAGTCCCATGCACACAGCCCATGTGGCGGAAGTCTGTACGGAGTGCGCCATCGTCCTATGCCAACTCACTGGCAATAATGACCTGGAAAGACGAAGAGGCACCAATGGTGGATGAAATGGCCCGTCAACTCCGTCAATATGAAGAAAATCTCTCCTCCTCCCTACAAGCCTGCATTTCAGCTGTGGAGAAGCTGTCCCAGGATGTCCAGCAATTCAAAGAGCATATGTCCTACTCCCCACCTGTAAGGTCCAATGTCTCAGATATTAGGAGTGAGCGCTCCTCTGCCCAAGAGAGAGTATACAGAAGGTACACACCACGATGTGCCCTGTGGTTTTATCTATGTGATCACGGAGAGGATATGAGGAAGTGGGATGGAAAAACCTAACTCGGTCCTAGATGCACGGGTACGTGAATTGCGAGGAAAAATCACCACAAAAGGGGATTCTAACAGGAAAAATGCCACTTCAGTTTCCAAACAGAGTAGAAGGGCTGATCTTATTTTGATCCTCTTGAAGGGACTGGTCTAGAGACAAAGGATTTTGGGAGCAAATCCATTTTTCATTTTGTCATGGTTTAACCCCATTCACCAACTAAGCACCATGGAGCCACTCACTCCCCCCCCCACCCAGTGGGATGGGGGAGAAAATCGGGAAAAAGATGTAAAACTCGTGGGTTGAGATAAGAACGGTTTAATAGAACAGAAAAGAAGAAACTAATAATGATAACACTAATAAAATGACAACAGCAATAATGAAAGGATTGGAATGTACAAATGATGTGCAGTGCAATTGCTCACCACCCACCGATTGACACCCAGTTAGTCCCTGAGTGGCGATCCCCCGCCCCCACTCCCCCCAGTTTCTATACTAGATGGGATGTCACATGGTATGGAATACCCCGTTGGCCAGTTTGGGTCAGCTGTCCTGGCTGTGTCCCCTCCCAACTTCTTGTGCCCCTCCAGCTTTCTCACTGGCTGGGCATCAGAAGCTGAAAAATCCTTGACTTTAGTCTAAACACTACTTAGCAACAACTGAAAACATCAGTGTTATCAACATTCTTCTCATACTGAACTCAAAACATAGCACTGTACCAGCTACTAGGAAGACAATTAACTCTATCCCAGCTGAAAGCAGGACAGATGACCTGACTGTAACCCCCATTCCCCATCCCCCTGCGCCACTGGGGGGTAGGTATAGAATCCAGGAGTGAAGCTGTGCCCAGGAAGAAGGGAGGGGTGGAGGGAAGGTGTTTTGAGATTCGGTTTTCTTTCTCATTACCCTACTCTGCTTGATTGGTAATAAATTGAGTTAATTTTCCCTAAGTCGAGTCTGTTTTGCCCGTGATGGTAATTGGTTGAGTGATCTCTCCTTATCCTTATCTCGACCCACAGCCTTTTGTTACATTTTCTCTCCCCTGTCTGGCTGAGTCTTTTTGGTGCCAAAACCCGGGATTGAGCCAGGGACCTTTAGATGTTGGGCGCCAAAAAAGACTGTGGTGGGTTGACCCTGGCTGGGTGCCAGGTGCCCACCAAAGCCACTCTATCACTCCCCCTCCTCAGCTGGACAGGGGAGAGAAAATATAACAAAAGGCTCATGGGTCAAGATAAGGACAGTTTAATAAAGTGAAAGCAAATGTCATGCACACAAAAGCAAAGGAAAACAAATGATGTTATTCTCTACTTCCCATCAGCAGGCGATGTCTGGCCACTTCCTGGGAAGCAGGGCTTCAGTACGCGTAGTGGTTGCTCTGGAAGAAGAAAATGCCCCCCTTCCATCTTCCTTTACTTAGCTTTTATAGCTGAGCTAACGTCATATGGTGTGGAACATCTGTTTGGTTAGTTTGGGTCAGCTGTCCTGGCTATGTCCCCTCCCAAGATCTTGCCCAGCCCCAGCCTGCCATTGGAGGGGGGGCGAGAATATTGGAGAGACAGCCTTGATGCTGTGCCAGCACTGCTCAGCAGTAGCCAAAACACTGGTGTGTTATCAAAACCTTTCTAGCTACCGATGCAGAGCACAGCGCTATGAGGACTGCTATGGGGAGAATTAACTCCATCTCAGCCAGACCCAATACACATGCCCAGCCAGCAAGAAGGCTGCAGGGGCACAAGAAGTTGGGAGCAGACACAGCCAGGGCAGCTGACCCAAACTGGCCAAAGGGGTATTCCATACCATGTGATGTCATGCCTTGTATAAAAACTGGGGGGAGTTGGCCTGGGGGGGGGGAGCTTGGGAACTAACTGGGCATCAGTCGGTGGGTTGTGAGCAATTGCATTGTGCATCACTTGTTTTGTATATTCCAATCATTTAATTATTATTATTCTCATTTTATTATTGTTATTATTATCATTATTAGTTTCTTCCTTTCTTTCCTATTAAACTGTTCTTATCTCAACCCATGAGTTTTCCTTTTTCCTTCCCATTCTCTCCCCCATCCCACTGGGTGTGTGAGGAGATTGAAGTAGACGGACGCCTGTAATCTTGAGAGCAGACAACAGACGACCCTTTATTGCTAAAACACACACATACTTATAGTCACATATTCTGCAAAGTCACTGTACACGCGCACAAGCATAAAATATGATTGGTTATATCAACACTGTACACGCGCATAAACATAAGATATAATTGGCTATACTAACTCTGTACACGCGCATAAACATAGGACATAATTGGTTATACCAATTAAAACACGCGAAACTTGTCTCAGTCTAATTGGTCAAGATAAACTGCCGAATTGAGGTTCTTTGTGCCAAGTTCCCTTTATCGTGGAATGCGCACCTGTGTTCTTCTAATTGGCATCTTTCTTTTTTTGTCTTCTTGTTTATTCTGTTCAAGGTCTTCTAAAGGCGTCTGGAATGCTCTTGCGACCGTTAGCTAAATATGTGTCCACAATTCCCCCGTTTTTATTTTTTTGACAATTAACAATGTGCTGTATTGCCCTTTGCAGAAACCTATGAACACAGTTAATTAAACACGGCAAAAGCAACATTATACCTAATAAAATACATAAGAATAAAAGACACACAAAAAGAGGTTTGATTAATAGCTTTAGCCAGTGTCACTCAAACATTCTTACTGTCCCACGGTGTTAAACGATGTGGATCAATCACCGGTGTCACTGTCATGTTGCTTATTACTGTCAGTGTGTTCCATATCAATCTCAGCATAAGGTTTCGTCCATTTAGTTGGAATCCACTTTGGCCCATTTTCTGTAATGACACAAGCATAACCTCGGCCCCACATTATTATCAATGCTTCTTTGGCATCAGCATTATCTATTTGCTTTTCAATAGCATCTCGCAGACGATCAATAAAGGACATATAAGGTTCCGTATTACCCTGCCTTATACTTGTAAATGATTGTTGTGGCTTTCCAGCTTCAGGCAAGGTTACCATTGCCTTCAGAGCTAAGGAAGCTGATTCTTGTAATGCTTCCACCGGTAGCCTTGCTTGCCTATTAACATCTGCAAAGTCACCAGTCCCCATCATTTGTGCAGAAGTGATCATATACCGCGGATCTCCTTCTGGGCGGTCCAAATTTCTTAGTGCCGCTAAATCACATAATTCTGCCCATTTCACCTTCCATAATAGACGCTGAGTCGGGGTTAAAATCATTGTAGCCAATTGTGTACAGTCAAAGCCCGTTAAAATTTGACCAGAAAATATATTCTCCAATAACGCCTGACTAAACGGAGCAGACAGTCCATTAGCCATTACTGTTTTCCGTACTTCTTTTATTAAATCCCAATTGAAAGGTTGCCACACGTTTGGGGCATTCTGCCTGACTGTAACTGGAAAAGCCACAGGATTTAGACCTTCGGTTAACATTTTATCATTTATGTCCTTCCATCGCTTTTTTATAGCTTCTCCTGGGGATGTACCTGCCTCATAGGGAGGTGCAGAGGGGATAGGTCTCTGCTCGAGAGGCAGGTTACTTAAAGGTTGATCGTTGCCTCCATTAATGACATCTCCCTCGGTGGTTAATTGCTCATCACTGTCCGAATTATTTACCACCTTGTCACACACACTTTTCTTTTTTTCCGGGGTATTTTCAATTGAAATTTTTACAGCAGCAGCCACCTCCTTTTCTGCTTTAAGGGCTTTCAACGTTTCCAGCACCAATCTCCACGTAGCGGAGATTTTCTGAGCCTTCATGTCCCCACGTGATACAAAGTCCCAAATTACTTTTCCCATTTCTTCCCAATTTTTAACTTCAAAGACTTCTACATTCGAAGTGGGGGCACCATGGTCCTTAAGCCACTTCAGCATCATACGTAAAGTATTTGAATCATATTTAACTCCTCTCACAGAGAGGATATGCGAAAGCATTTGTACAATTGCCCTTTCTTCCACAGACATCTGGGCAGCCATTTTAATCCTTCTAGCCGCTCACCTTACTTCCAAACGAGCAGGGTGATTGATCTCCCGGGAGAAGGTTGTCCACTCAGTCCAGCTGGCTAGACGATTGTGTTGGGGAGTTCTTGGCTGAGAGAGAATGAAGCATAAACATACAAAGTGCTGAAATGGACAAGGACGCTGTGTCCTTGTACGCTGGGAAAAGGAAGATAAGAAGGGCCTGACAAGCAACTCCTGGATGCCGAAGAATGAGATAAGCAACCGCGGGATGCCTCGTGAAGAGGCTTGAGCAGCCAACAGGAGGATGAGCCGGGAGCGTGATAGAAAGACATTAACCAGTGGTGTTTTAGCTTATGGCGCGTGGACAGCTGATGCTCTGCTTAATAAAGTATATAAGCACGCTATTCGGGCAATAAAGGGAGAACAACCTTAACCGTAGCGGTGTCCAGTTGTTACTCGGCTCACGTCTCCGGGTGGCTCCTTGCAATAAGTGGCGCCCGAACAGGGACCCGACAGCTTGCTGAACCTCCAAAGCATCACAGAAGAGTGATACCGGGAGGCCGGGGCAGCTTGCTGGAACCTCCAAAGCATCACAGAAGAGTGATACCGGGAGGCTGGGGACGTGAGAGGCAGAGGTGGGCACGAGCGTAAAGCGTCGGAGCCTGGAGTTCGCGCAGCTGAGCGACCCTCTGCCAAAGGTAAGAACCGTCATGGAAGACGAGGCGGCGGTTTGTCTCCTCGCAAGTATCCTCTCCAAGAGAGGGCGCGAGGCAGATATTAAAGGGATTCAAGCCCTTATTAAGTGGGCCCGGGAGAAGGGACGGTGCCAATCAGCTCCACTTTTCTTCAGTCCGCAAGAATGGCGAGAGGTTGGGGATTTACTCTGGGCTAACACGATTGAAGGTGGCAAGGAGGGTAAAACAGCCCTGGAGCTGGGACCAGTGTGGAAGGATGTACTGACTACCTTAAATGCTATGAAAGCTGAAAGAACAGTGGCTGCCGCAGCCCTCGCTGCTTTGCAGCCAGAAGCTGCCGTTACCACACCAACCGCTGCAGCGTCCCCAAAGCCCGGTCGATTGGCCGCGTTTTTTGGGGCTGGGTGTCAGCGTCCCATGAAAGGCACAACGGCAAAACCAGCAGCCTCAGTCTCTGACGTTCTGAGGAGCGTGGGGCAGACGGAGGAAATAATCTCTTCAGTGACTGGCGATACTGAGAGCAAAGCGGAAGTTGCAGCTGCAGGCAGTGACAAGGGGCAGGGCATGTCAGTGACGAGCCAGCAGGCGGAGGAACAAAGCGCAGCTGCTTGCCGATCAAAATTGTACCCTGCACTGCTCCCTTATGACCATGACTTCAAATTACTCTCTCCGGTGGACGCCCCCCCCCACATCAACGTCAAAGGGGCCATCCCAAAACAGGATGGAAGAATTGATGAGAGAAGTTCTTGATCAATTGAAAGACCTTACTTTAGAGAAACAAAAAACCGAAGAGGCACAGGAGATACAGAATGAGACCCAGCGAAGTGCTGCAACCGAGGGTGATTGTCCACCTGCTACAAGATGGGCTTCTCAAATAATGACCACTGTCCCGAAACCACCTATTGTACAGTCGAATAGCGCAAGTGCGATAAAGCCTCCACCACCATATGCGATCCCAACAGCCCCCCCAACGACAAATGTTGAAGGGTTTCAAAGGAGATGGACAGGGGTTGTGTGTGATGCGATCCTTGAAGGGAATTGGCAGGCAGCTGAAGCTATTGCCTGCCCAGTAGTAATTTCCAATATGTATTGGTTTTGTGTGGCAAGGTTTTGGTAGTGGGGGGGGGTTATACAGGGGTGGCTTCTGTAAGAAGCTGCTGGAAGCTTCCCCTGTGTTTGAGAGAGAGCCAATACCAGCCGGCTCTAAGACGGACCCGCTGCCGGCCAAGGCCGAGCCAATCAGCGATAGTGGTAACGCCTCTGTGATAACATTTTTAAGAAGGAAAAAAGTTGGGACAGGCAGATTCGGCAGCCGGAGAGAGGAGTGAGAACATGTAAGAGAAACAACCCTGCGGACACCAAGGTCAGTGAAGAAGGAGGGGGAGGAGATGCTCCAGGCGCCGGAGCAGAGATTCCCCTGCAGCCCGTGGTGAAGACCATGGTGAGGCAGGCTGTCCCCCTGCAGTCCATGGAGGTCCACGGTGGAGCAGATATCCACCTGCAGCCTGTGGAGGACCCCACGCCGGAGCAGGTGGGTTCCCGAAGGAGGCTGTGACCCCGTGGGAACCCTGCGCTGGAGCAGGCTCCTGGCAGGACCTGTGGATCTGTGGAGAGAGGAGCCCACGGAGCAGGTTTTCTGGCAGGACTTGTGACCCCGTGGGGGACCCACGCTGGAGCAGTGTGCTCCTGAAGGACTGCGCCCCGTGGAAAGGACCCATGCTGGAGCAGTTCGTGAAGAACTGCAGCCCGTGGGAAGGACCCACGTTGGAGAAGTTCGTGGAGGACTGTCTCCCGTGGGTGGGACCCCATGCTGGAGCAGGGAAGAGTGTGATGAGTCCTCCCCCTGAGGAGGATGAAGTGGCAGAAAACAACGTGTGATGAACTGACCGTAAACCCCATTCCCCGTCCCCCTGTGCCGCTGGGGGGGTTGGTAGAGAAGCCGGGAGTGAAGTTGTGCCCGGGAAGAAGGGAGGGGTGGAGGGAAGGTGTTCTGAGATTTGGTTTTATTTCTCATTACCCTACTCTGGTTGATTTGTAATAAAGTGAGTTAATTTTCCCCAAGTTGAGTCTGTTTTGCCCGTGACGGTAAGTGGTGAGTGATCTCTCTCCTGTCCTTATCTCAACCCACAAGCTCTTTGTTATATTTTCTCTCCCCTGTCCAGCTGAGGAGGGGGAGTGATAGAACGGCTTTGGTGGGCACCTGGCAACCAGCCAGGGTCAACCCATCACACAATAACACCGCGTCATGGGAGCTGCACGATTGGAAGATATTACAACAAGCAAAACAGATGGTGGAAAAATATGGAGTGAGGTCCAAAGCTGCTCGGAACATCATCAAATATATCTTCACATGTGATATCATGTGTGCAAATGACTGTCAAAACTTGGCATCATTGTTGCTGACACCGTCTCAGTATTTGTTGTGGACTAATACTTGGAAAAGGCTAGCCTTGGCTGAAGTGAATAAACCGCGTCAACCGAATGACCCGTTATATGGCATCTCCGTCGACATGCTTACCGGACAAGGACCATATGCACCAACACATGTTCAGCTTACCTACCCGACGAATATTCACTAGCTCAGTTCGGACTTAGCACACCAAGCGATGTATCAGCTCCCAGAGGGAAAACGTGCACCTGTTTTTGCCACCATTCGTCAGGGGTCCACCGAACCCTATAGTCAATTTATTGATAGACTTTCGATAGCCCTGAAAGAACAGCCTGACCTGTCAGAGGACATGAAAGAATATATGCTTTGCCTATTAGCTTTTGAAAACGCTAACACTAGAACGAAAACAGTGTTAGCAAGTCTCCCGCAAGGGAGTCCAGTGGATGAAATGCTAGTGAGGGCGGCTCGAGCAGAACAGCATAGCCAGGCGGTAATGGTTGCTGCCGCCGTAGAAGGTGTGGTAAAACAACAAACCAAAATGATTGCAGCAGCTCTGCAGGGATCAAAAGGACCTAGAGCCAGCGGACCCCGTGTAAAATATAATGTCAAAGGTGACACAAAGAGTCTAGGACCTTGTTACTGCTGTGGAGAGTCTGGACACCTGAGGAGAAACTGCACTAAGACAGTCTGGTGCAACAAGTGTAATCAGGACAATCACTCTACCGCGGTATGCCACAAGTCAGGAAACTTCAAACCGAGCGCGACAGGGCAGCGCGCCAAGACACAAGTGACCGCCCCAGTTCAGATTCCGGATTCCTGCGAAAGCACCAACCAGCCATGTGGGGAAGTCTTGGAGTGGATGTGGAAACCGCAATAGATATAACATTAAAAGATCAAAATGTCACCCTCATTCCCACAACAGCGTACGGTCCTCTGTGTCATGAAGACTCGCTATTGGGAGGACTCTTATTAGGACGTTCATCGGCGGGAAAACTTGGTCTTATAGTACTCCCTGGAGTCATCGACTTGGACTTCACAGGGAACATAAAATTGATGGCCTATACCTTACGTCCACCCCTACATATTCCAAAAGGTAGTAAAATAGCTCAAATTGTGGCCCTCATGAACTGTCAACCGTCATGTGATCGACCAAAAAAAGAGTGGCGGAAGAGTAGAGGATCCAGAGGATTCGGATCGACAGGAGCAACTATCATGCTTACCCAGAAATTATCTGAGCGACCAACTCATCCTGTGATAATTCGACTCGGGTCGGAAAGCTTTGAGCTTTACCCCCTTCTTGACTCAGGGGCAGACGTAACCATCATCAGTTCCAAGTGTTGGCCCAAACACTGGCCCCTACAACTGCCAACCTCCCAGGTTTTGGGGGTCGGGGGAACTAAAACACCGGAGTTGAGTGTGCAACCCATAACATTCTGTTTTTCTGAAGGACAATGCATCACACTTCGACCTTATGTTATGCCACTCCCAGGAAACCTGGACGGATTGGTTGGCAGAGATATTCTCTCCCAACTTGGGGCTGTGATTACCACCAATACACTGGGTTTTTGACATCGGCCACTGAAGGGCAGCCGGCACCACCCACCCTACCCTTAACCTGGCTATCAGACACCCCTGTGTGGGTGGATCAGTGGCCGATGACTCAAGAACGGCTGCAAATAGCTCAGCAACTGGTAAAAGAACAACTTGATGCAAGACATGTTAAACCATCAGTGAGCCCTTGGAACACTCCCATCTTTGTGATTCCAAAGAAGTCAGGGAAGTGGAGGTTGCTACATGATTTGCGGGCAGTAAATAGACAAATGCAAACCATGGGAGCGTTACAACCCGGTCTACCTTCCCCAACAATGATTCCAGAGGGCTGGCCGTTGTTAATTATTGACTTGAAAGACTGCTTCTTCACGATTCCCTTACATTCCCAGGACTCCCAACGTTTTGCCTTCACCCTACCATCCGTTAATCGAAGTGCTCCTGCTCAAAGATATGAATGGGTAGTGCTGCCGCAAGGGATGAAAAATTCACCCACTTTGTGTCAACTATATGTGGCCTGGGCCCTTGAACCTATCCGTAATGACAACCCCGACATGATATTTTATCATTATATGGATGACATCCTATTTGCCCGGGAACGCATCATCACCGAAGCAGAGCTACGGTCCATTACAATTCACTTAAAATGCAAAGGACTAATTATTGCTCCAGAGAAGGTTCAGCGTTCTGAACCATGGAAGTATTTGGGTTGGCATATAACTGAAGGTCAAGTACGACCCCAAAAGGTTACCCTGCATGCGAACATTAAAACACTTAGTGACGCTCAGAAGTTGTTAGGGGATTTGCAATGGGTCCGAAATATCGTTGGTATTACAAATGAAGACATTGCACCATTATTACCATGGTTACAGGGCACAGATGCCAAGGCACCTCGTATCTGCTCACCTGAACAGCAAAGTGCTCTTGTCCGGATTTCTACAAAGCTTACCACCGGATGGAGCTCAAGACGCCTTCCACTTGTCCCCCTGTCTCTCCTACTCATCAAGGCTCCACTGATGCCATTCGCAGTTCTGTGCCAATGGACCCAAAGGGGAAAAAAGGGAAGCAGGCTGGGCACTACAAGGAGAGGAGTCACAAGATCAAAGAGGGAAAGAAGAGAGCAGTCCTATGAACAATCACATTCGAATTTTAGAATGGGTCTTTCTTCCCACCCAGCCCAAAACTTCAATTTTGACACGCACAGAGGCTATCGGCCTAGTTATAAAAAAGAGTCAAGACCGAGTCAAGGAAATATTGGGTCAAGAGCCTGCTGACATTAGCATTCCTGTGCGAGCCGAGGACTTAGAGTGGCAGTTATGTCATTCTACAGCAATTCAAGAAGCTCTTTTAGGCTATCCTGGACTTATACATAACAAACAACCAAAAGGACCCCTATGGCAATTTTTAAGCAGTCAACAATGGATAGAATGCCCAAAAGTATTATTAACACCGGTCGACGGAAGAACAGTTTTTACAGATGCTGGGAAGAAATCACGGAAAGCGGCTTGTGTGTGGCAGGAGGATGGAAAATGGCAGATGCACATGCTGCAAGGAGATGAACAAGATAGCCTGCAGACCTTGGAGCTCAAAGTGGTTTGCTGGGCCTTCGTAAAATGGACTGACGAGCCTTTGAATGTGGTTTCTGATTCATTGTATGTCGTTGGAGTAGTGCGCCGCATAGAGGATGCCCTGCTGAAACATATTGCCAACCCTCGATTAGGAAGTTTGTTTCAAGAATTGCGGCGCGCCATTAACACAAGGCAACATCAGTATTGTATCATCCACATTAGAAGTCACATGTGGAATGTGGGCTTAGGGGAAGGAAACACCAGAGCGGATGCTGCAGTCAGTTGGGTTACACACATGCCCCCCTTGAATCAGTTTGAACAGTCATGCAAACTTTCATCAGAATGCCCGGGCGTTGCGAAAACAATTTAGACTCACACATGCGGAGGCTCAAGGAATTGTTCGAACATGCCCTCAGTGCAGCCATCATGGCCCAGGCCTCGGATTGGGAGTCAATCCAAAAGGCTTGCAGGCTCTTGAACTGTGGCAGATGTATGTTACCCATGTAGCAGAATTTGGACGTCTGAAATACGTGCATGTCACCGTTGATACGTTCTCAAAATTCATTTGGGCCACTGCCTTACCTGGAGAGAGAACTCTTCATGTAAAGAAACATCTCACAGCTTGTTTTGCGGTCATGGGGGTCCCAGAACATATTAAGACCGACAATGGCCCAGCTTACAAAAGTCAGAGCGTTTCTCGATTTCTGGCCACTTGGGGGGTTAAACACAGCACTGGAATCCCACATTCCCCAACTGGTCAAGCTGTTATTGAAAGAGCACACAGAGTACTAAAGGACTATCTTGTTAAGCAAAAGGCTGCGGAGGAATTAGACCCTGTACAGCGACTACACAAGGCTCTTTTTACTTTGAATTATCTGTGCTTAACGGAAGGCAGGGAGGAGCTGCCTGTGGTCATACATCATGCGACAATTAAAGCAGGGAGGCCGCAGGCATTACCAGGCTTTCATGTCTTATACAGAAATCCGAAAACAGGACAGTGGGAGGGACCAGCTCCTGTGCTTTTTAATGGGCGTGGATATATGTGTGTCTTCACAGGTGAAGGACCTTTGTGGGTACCAGCGCGATTTACCCGAGTTGCACAACAACTGAGGAAAGCCGACAAGAACGAAGTCACCTGTGCCTCAGCAAACTAGTGGCCCTGCTAGCCCTTTAGACAGTGTGTGTGAAGTTGGGGAGAAAGATACCTTTCAATATTAGAATGGGCATCAATCGAAAGTTTGGCAGTTGCCTGAGCCCAAAAGGGTATCATCTGTACATAACAGGTCTGTTCCTACTGTGGGTGATGGGCGTCATAGCCATACATCACATTGACCCTCAAGTAAACATGTGGGTCATGTGGGCTAATGAGACAGGACAACACTCTTTTTGTTTGGCAATGGCATCAGCTGCAGATCCCTTTCGCACTTGTTTAATTGGAATACCTCAATTTAATTCGGAAGATTTTAAGAGTTATAGCACTGGAAACTGTAACAAAAGTGAGTCAGTAGCACAGTGCGCGGCACAACTAATTAATATGGCGAATGTCTCGCTGCCCTGGGACCCGCAAGAGTTAGACCTACTAGGATCAATGCCCATTGACAATTCCACCAAAAATGTAACACAAACTTGTTTTGTATTTGGCGGTTCATTATTTACTGACACCAACATGTATAAACCTAAGACCTGGTCCCACTGGACCAATGTAACAAGCCATTCTACGATATATGGTTATATGAATGCCGGAGATTTTTGCGGTACCAACCGTGCCAAAGGTCAAGGCCTTGGCGCCTTAGGAGCGGAAACAAAAGGGAACAAGAAGTCTATCTGGGTAAATAATACTGCTAAGGCCTTACCCCCTGGGGTATTTTTGATTTGTGGCGACCGAGCTTGGCAAGGCCTGCCAAAAAATGCGATAGGAGGACCATGCTATTTAGGTAAGCTCACCTTATTTGCACCTACCATTAGGGATTGGGTGAGCCTTGCGAAAAACCGCCCTCGAAACAAGCGAGCAATGATGCAGTTGACTCCCGTGTGTGATGACAATGTGGAGCTTTTGGGAACAGCTGCAAGGGTGGCATTGTCTCTCCTCCTCCTGGGTGGTGCGGCAGGGAACACTTTAAACAACTTAAATAAGCTTGCTTGTTGGACGCAGAAGCAATTTAACACAACTGCTGATATAATCACGCAATTATTAGCTGATCAGGATAGCTTACGCCATGCCATTTTACAAAATAGAGCTGCTATTGATTTTTTGTTATTGGCCCAAGGACATGGCTGTGAAGATTTTGCAGGAATGTGTTGTATGAATTTGTCTGATCACTCTGAATCCATTCACAAGGCACTGTCACTGATGAAACAACGCATGTCTCATATTACAGTGTCAACATCCCCATTTGATGAGTGGCTAACCGGCTGGAGTCTTGGTGGATGGCTGGGAATTGTATTTAAGGAAGGAGTTCGTTTGATTGTTTATGGGTTGATATTTGTTTTGGCAGCATGTCTATGCATATCCTGTATAAAAAGGGGCTTAGAAAGGATTGTAGATCAGGTCTGGCTTGTCCAAAACAAAAAGGCGGGATGTATGGAGGAATTCCTCGCAGAGAATGGTCATGACATAATACTGCAGGGTCTGGACAACCCAGGACTGGTAGCGAAGAATGAGGCAATTGCATTATAAGGAGGTATATGATTTAGCGTTTGTAGGAGGCTTAGGACAGGATGCTTTATTATTTATATATGTCCTAGTTTCAGCTGGGATAGAGTTAATTGTCTTCCTAGTAGCTGCTATGGTGCTATGTTTTGAGTTCAGTATGTGAAGAATGTTGATAACACTGATGTTTTCAGTTGCTGCTAGTAGTGTTTAGACTAATGTCAAGGATTTTTCAGCTTCTCATGCCCAGCCAGCGAGAAAGCTGGAGGGGAACAAGAAGTTGGCACAGGACACAGCCAGGGCACCTGACCCAAACTGGCCAACAGGGTATTCCATACCATGTGACATCCCATCTAGTATAGAAACTGGGAAGGGGGGGCGGGGAATCGCCGCTCGGGGACTAGCTGGGTGCCAGTCGGCGGGTGGTGAGCAATTGCACTGTGCATCATTTGTACATTCCAATCCTTTCATTATTGCTGTTGTCATTTTATTAGTGTTATCATTATCATTATTAGTTTCTTCTTTTCTGTTCTATTAAACAGTTCTTATCTCAACCCGTGGGTTTTGCTTCTTTTTCCCGATTTTCTCCCCCATCCCACTGGGTGGGGGGGGAGTGAGTGAGCAGCTGTGTGGTGCTTAGTTGCTGGCTGGGGTTAAACCACGACAGTATAAAACTTCCATTAGGTAAGAAGTGTGTTAACCATAATTTGATTGAATATAGTGTGATTATGGGAAGAAGTTATGATTGTGTTTCCACAGACACAGGCCCACGATGGACTCCCGCTCGATTTGTACGACGGTCTTCATCTGGAACAATGTGAATACCACCTCAGCCAAAAAATTAACATATAGGTTACCTTAGCCAACATAACAGGTCAAGATTCTCTGTGCATTGCAACCACATCACAAAGCCCATGAACCAATAGACAGGATGGCTACGACTCGTGCAGCGCGCCTGGCCGGCGAGCGCATGCGTCATAGGCTCCCCATGTTTCAACCGAGGCGCTGGCCACGTGTGCTGAAATCTGTTCCTCTGCAAATGTATAAATACCGGGATTTTCCAAAGAGCATCAGGCTGGTGTACGGCAAGGTCATCGTTGCCTCCGCGGGGACGCCCACGTAAAGCTGACACCTACCGATCACTGGGCTGAGTTCGCGGAGCAAGACGGCACAAGAATGTACGGATGGTCCACCTTCCTCACAGTCCTCATGGTTTGGGTCATTAGGGATAATGGGTTGGCTTAAAGGGTTATGTCGCATGGGTATTGTGGTAGTTATTGTGATCCTAGATATTGTAGTAATTTTACCTTGCTTAGCTTGTTGAGAAAAATAGCATTCCAAGTTATTGATCAAGCCTGGACTGCTTAAAACAAAAAGGGGAAATTGTTGGGGAGTTCTTGGCTCTGAGAGAATGAAGCATAAACATACAAAGTGCTGAAATGGACAAGGACGCTGTGTCCTTGTACGCTGGGAAAAGGAAGATAAGAAGGGCCTGACAAGTAACTCCTGGATGCCGAAGAATGAGATAAGCAACCATGGGACACCTCGTGAAGAGGCTTGAGCAGCCAACAGGAGGATGAGCCGGGAGCGTGATAGAAAGACATTAACCAGTGGTGTTTTAGCTTATGGCACGTGGACAGCTGATGCTCAGCTTAATAAAGTATATAAGCACGCTATTCGGGCAATAAAGGGAGAACAACCTTAACCGTAGCGGTGTCCAGTTGTTACTCGGCTCATGTCTCCGGGTGGCTCCTTGCAACACGATCGTTCGGCTAGAGTCTCCTCCGGACACGCTTCCAGCAATTCCAGCATTTTCTCGGCCCGCAATCACGTCGGGGTCACCATTTGAGGAGATTGAAGTAGACGGACGCCTGTAATCTTGAGAGCAGACAACAGACGACCCTTTATTGCTAAAACACACACATATTTATAGTCACATATTCTGCAAAGTCACTGTACACGCGCACAAGCATAAAATATGATTGGTTATATCAACACTGTACACGCGCATAAACATAAGATATAATTGGCTATACTAACTCTGTACACGCGCATAAACATAGGACATAATTGGTTATACCAACTAAAACATGTGAAACTTGTCTCAGTCTAATTGGTCAAGATAAACTGCCGAATTGAGGTTCTTTGTGCCAAGTTCCCTTTATCGTGGAATGTGCACCTGTGTTCTTCTAATTGGCATCTTTCTTTTTTTGTCTTCTTGTTTATTCTGTTCAAGGTCTTCTAAAGGCGTCTGGAATGCTCTTGCGACCGTTAGCTAAATATGTGTCCACAGGTGTGGGGGAAGTGAGTGAGCGGCTGTGTGGTGCTTAGTTGCTGGCTGGGGTTAAACCATGACAGGATAACAAGCCAATTCATCAACATATTTTAAAAGGGCAGCTAAAAAATGCATGCATTTCAATGATATCTGTTTAATATTTAACTTCTTTCAGCAGCAAGAATCAAATCACTACATGGTTTTTCCCTGCCAAACTTAGTCAAGATATGATTAATTATACCTGCTGTCTAAACCACTGCTAATTTTTAGGTCTTTTTCACTTTAAAAAATTTCTGCTTTTCAGGAAGAAGGTAGGCAATTTATGAAGTCCTTCTGTTTTGGAGTAGGATAATATTTTATAATGATAGTGTGAGAATTGGGGGTAATGAAAGCAGAGTAGAGGGAGGAAGTGGAAGAGATGAGGCCAGTATTCAACTGTCCTTAAAACTTTAAGCATGTACATATAAAACAAAAGGCGTAAAATAGTAACATAGTTCCTAAATACTTTTATGAGGCTTTTAATGTATAGTTTTATATCTATTAAAAAAAAACAGTGTGCAGAGTACCACATTTACCCCTGAAACATACCAAAAAATAACCTAATTCCATCCCTGCGTATGAAATCTGTTAGAAAAAAACCCACTAGTCTACTACTATTTGACTAAATGCTATAGTTCTTGTATTAATTTAAAGGTTATTTTTCAAAATTTAAGAGCCATACTGTCTTTGTAATGGGAATGGTGGTACGTAGAAGATCAGGTTCCTAAAGCCACAGCATTTTTGTATGTGAAGAAGTATAAATGCTGATGGCTATATAGGCTGTGAGCAAATGCTTATTTAAAGTATTAGGAAAACTACACAAAAACCAGTGATGAGTCAGTTTCTACTTTCATTGATATAAATCAAGGTTAGCTTTTTGTGTGTTTTGAATGAAACTGTCTGTCGTGGTTTAAGCCCAGCTGGCAACAACGCACCACGAGGCTGCTTGCTCACTCCTCCCCTCCCCAGTGGGATGGGGAGGAGAAAATATAAAGAAAGGCTCATGGGTCGAGACAAAGACAGGGAGGGATCACTCACCAATTATGGTCACGGGCAAAACAGACTCAACATGGGGAAAAAAACCAAAATCAATTTAATTTATTACCAATCAAATCAGAGTAGGATAATGAGAAATAAAACCAAATCTTAAAAACACCTTCCCCCCACCCCTCCCTTCTTCCTGGGTTCAACTTTACTCCCGATTTTCTCTACCTCCTCCCCCACAGTGACACAGGGGGATGGAGAATGGGGATGTGTGGATTGTCTGGCTCACAGTTCACAAATGAGTTTCACCATGTCTAGTGCACACAGGCAACTCATGGGGGGTTACAAAAGTGACCCAGCCTTGGATTGCCTTGAGGCCCTGTCTCTCTGCAGAGACGACTCACAGGGAGCTGTGTAGACAGCTTAGCCCTGGGTTGTCTGATAAACCCTAAACTAAACAGGGCAGTGGCTGCACCATTCAAAGAACCAAAACCTGAACTGAGCCTTGAAATCCCTTAACAAATAGTATGCCCTGAGTCTCAATCCAACCACTATTCAGTTGCCTGAGGAAGCAAGGTGTAAAAAAAAAAAAAAGCTGGAGGGTTTCAGCTTCAGTTTCAAATTACAACCTTGTGTAGTCAATCACAGACCAGCAAAGGAAAGATAAGGGGAAACTCCACTCAGATATACATAATCCATTTAGGCCTATATCATGATCCACTCAGACATAGACATACACACCATTCCACAAGTCAGGGGATAAAAACCCTAAGATTCAGGTTGGAAAGGGGGGAGTCACTTCTCTAACTATGCAGTTGGCTTGTGAAAGAAACCCTTCCCCCCCTTGATCGGGATGCTGGTCGAGGTAGCTTCCCTGGGATTGAGAGCCCTTACCTGGAGGGGTAAGTGAATATTGTTTATGCTTTAAGTTTGTAAACACATGTGTGCTTGTGGTTGTCTGTGAATCGCTTGTGGTTGTAATAATGTACTACTCTTGCTTTAAAAATTGCAGTAGTGCATTCCTCCATTGTATCTGTAAAACCTGCAATAGTGGCATGTTAAGTCTGTAAGTGAAGTTCAAATAAATCGTTTGCTTGAACTTTGCAGTTAAGTCTTTTTCGCCACAGGGGGCTGCAGTCAGTTCATCACACGTTGTCTCTGCCGCTGCTTCCTCCTCAGGGGGAGGATTCCTCACACTCTTCCCCTGCTCCAGCGTGGGTCTCTTCCACGGGGTGCAGTCCTTCAGGCACAGACTGCTCCAGCGCGGGCTTTCCCATGGAGTCACGGCCTTCTTTGGGGGCAGCCACCTGCTCTGGCATGGGGTCCTCCACAGGCTGCAGGTGGGCATCTGCTCCACCGTTCACCTCCATGGGCTGCAGGGGGACAGCCTGCCGCCTCACCATGGGCTGCAGGGGAATCACCTCCTCCGGCACACCTCCTCCCCCTCCTTCTTCACTGACCTCGGTATCTGCATAGGTGTTTCTCTCACATTCCACTCCAGTCTCCGCTGCAGGTTTTCCCTTCTTAAATATGTTATCACAGAGGCGCTACCACTGTTGCTGATTGGGTCAGCCTTGGCCAGAGGCGGGTCCGACTTGGAGCCGGGGAAGCTTCTAGCAGCTTCTCACAGGAGCCACCCCTGTAGCCCCTTCCCCACTACCAAAACACCGCCACACAAACCCAATACACTGGTTAAAGTTGAAACCCACTGAATGTGCTAAAGGAAAGGCATTGACAAGAGAGGATTGTCAGAAGGATGTTTTTTCACTTCAACTCTGGCTCTTCTTCAAGAGCATGGAAAGACCACTGAACTAGCTCTCCAGTTTATATACTAGGCATGATGTCACATGGTATGGAATACCCTGTTGGCCAGTTTGGGTCAGCTGTCCTGGCTGTGTCCTGTACCAACTTCTTGTGCCCCTCCAGCCTTCTTGCTGGCTGGGCATGAGAAGCTGAAAAATCCTTGATTTAGCATAAACAATACTCAGCAACAACTGAAAACATCAGTGTGTTATGAACATTATTCTCATACTAAATCCCAAACATAACACTATACCAGCTACTAGAAAGAAAATTAACTCTATCCCAGCCGAAACCAGGACAATTATTTTTTAAATTTGGGTCAATCCCAATCACAATAATTTTGGTTAGTCTCCATGAAGGGAGGAGGTAGGTAGTAGCTGTAATTGGCATTTGCATTATATCATGCTGGTGTATGTAGCTGCTTCTTAGCTTGAGACATGCACAGCCTCCAGCACAACCTGCAATGCCATGGCCAGTTTTCCTGAGCAGAAGTCACCATGAGACTGGTTATATTCAAAGAGCATTGAAAATTTAGATTGAAAAACATCTTTCAGAGAAACTGTTCTCATAAAGTATACGTATAGCAACAGTAGGTGTCCACCTGTCGGTCTGCTGCATAGAAGACAAGAGCTTATCTCTGCTCTCCCATGCACTAATTTAAAAAAAAAAAATTAACATAAAAAACCAACATCTTTGCTACAGAGACATTTTTAACAAGTATTCCAGAAAGAGCACCAGCTATCAAAAAGGCTGTCAGGACTAGGAGGATCCAAACGAATAAGTAAATATTTAAAAAAAAATTTTTTTTTTTTTTGAGAGCAGTGAAAATTACTTTACCCTCCTTGATGGGAAAACTGCAGTGCTATAGGAAAGTAGCTATTTGCTGCTTCTTACCAAAATATAGGTAATTTTCTTCATGTGACGCAGCTTTGTTCCCTAGAAAAGAACCTGCTGCATACAAAAGGCCATACATAGTATATTGTATAGTACTGCTGCTCCCAGATGTTTCATATTTAAACCCTCTTCAGCCTTCTGAAAAATAAAAGAGTAAAAAAAATGGAGTGACTCGTAGCAAGTTGCATTTTCTGTTTCTGTGCTCCTTATTTCATATCTCTGCTTGATTTTGCTCAGTCATTTGAAAATGATTAGGCAGCTCAGTTTCCTGTGTATATTAGTAGCACTATAATTGTCATGTTTAGAGCTAAAGTTGGAAAAAATTGTAATTTGCTCTGGAATATTCTAACTTCCAATATCCAACAGTTCACTGATAAATATTTTGAAACTTTTATTATTAGCTTCCATCCCAATTTTTTCTTGGGACCCCATGTGAATTCAGTTTGATGCTGTTCTTCATTACCCAACAGCAGTGTCTGAACTCTGGATGGAAAGACTGTAATCTAGTGAATAGAATAGAAAATTTCAGTTGGAAGGGACCTACAATGATCATCTAGTCCAACTGCCTGACCACTTCAGGGCTGACCAAAAGTTAAAGCATACTACTAAGGGCATTGTCCAAATGCCTCTCAAACACTGACAGGCACAGGGCATCGACCACCTCTCTAGGAAACCTGTTCCAGTGTTTGACCACCCTCTCAGTAAAGAAATGCTTCCTAACATCCAGTCTGAACCTCCCCTGGCACAGCTTTGAACCATTCCCATGCGTCCTGTCACTGGATACCAGGGAGAAGAGATCAGCACCTCCCTCTCCACTTTCCCTCCTCAGGAAGCTGTAGAGAGCAATGAGGTTGCCCCTCAGCCTCCTTCTCTCCAAACCAGATTCCTTAGCAGCCCAAATTCCTTAGCCGCTCCTCATAGGACATGCCTTCCAGCCCTTTCACCAGCTTTGTTCTCCTCCTCTGGACGCATTCAAGGACCTGAACATCCTTCTTAAATTGTGGGGCCCAGAACTGCACACAGTACTCGAGGTGAGGCCGCACCAATGCTGAATACAGCAGGATAATCACCTCTTTTGACCAGCTGGTTATGCTGTGTTTGATGCACCCCAGGATGCGGTTTGCCCTCTTGGCTGCCAGGGCACACTGCTGACTCATATTGAGCCTGCTGTTGACCAGCACCCCCAGATCCCTTTCTGCAGGGCTGCTCTTCAGCCACTCCTCTCCCAATTTATACTTGTGCCCGGCATTACTCCATCCTAGGTGCGGGATCCAGCATTTGGACTTGTGAAATTTCATGCCATTGATGATTGCCCAATGCTCCAATCTATCTACATCCCTCTGCAAGGCCTCTTGTCCCTTGAGAGAGTCAACAGCACCTCTCAGTTTGGTATCCTCAGCAAACCTGCTAAGAGTGCATTCAACTCCTGCATCCAGATCATTTATAAATATATTGAACAAAACTGGCCCTAGAATTGAGCCCTGAGGAACACTGCTGATGACTGGTCACCAGCCAGATGTAGCCCCATTCACTACAACCCTTTGAACCTGGCCATTCGGCCAGTTCTTCACCCAGCACACCGTGAACCTGCTCATCTCACAGTTGGACAACTTGTCCAGAAGGATGCTGTGAGGGACAGTATCAAAAGCCTTACTAAAATCCAGAAAAAACACATCCACCACCTTCCCTTCATCCACTAGGCGGGTGACCTTATCGTAAAAGGATATCAAATTAGTTAAACAGGACTTTCCCTTTGTGAACCCATGTTGACTGTGCCTGATGATTGCATTGTCCTTTAAATGCCTTTCAATAGCACCCAGTATGAACTTTCCCATAATTTTTCCAGGTACTGAGGTTAGACTAACAGGTCTGCAGTTTCCTGGGTCTTCCCTCATGCCCTTTTCCTAGATTGGAATAATTTTGGCTAGCTTCCAATCAGCAGGCACCTCCCCAGACTCCCAAGAGCTTTTGTAGGTGATCGAGAGGGGTCCTGCTGTAACATGCACTAGCTCCTTCAGTACTCTGGGATGAATCCCATCAGGCCCCATGGACTTGTGAACATTCAGCTGATACACCTGGTCCCTTACAATTTCAGTGTCCACAAATGGAAAGTCACTGCTCCCACACTCGTGGTCCTCTGACTCCGGGGACTGAGCAGCCCAACGTCTATCAGTATTATTAAAGACTGAGGCAAAAAAAGCATTGAATGCCTCCAGTTTTTCTTCACCCCTTTTAGATGACCATCTTTAATAAGTATTGGTCCAATGTTTTCTTTAGACCTCATTTTGCTATTGACATACTTAAAAAAGCCTTTCTTGTTGTCTGACACAACACTGGCCAGTTTCAACTCTAGTTGAGCTTTGGCCTTTCATATCTTCTCCCTGCATATGCAAACCAGGGCTCTGTAATCTTCCTGCAAAGCCTGACCTCGCTTCCAGAGATCATACAATTTCTTTTTCCTCCTGAGTTCCAAGAGGGGTTCCCTGTTCAGACAAGCCAGTCTTCTGCCCTGCTTGCTTGACTTGTGGCACAATGGGATTGCCTGCTCCTGTGCTTCTAAAAGGTGGTTCTTAAAGACTGACCAGCACTCATGGAACCCTAAGCCCTCAAAGGCAGATTCCCAGGGTATTCTGCTAAATAGCTCCCTGAATAGCTTAAAGCTTGCTCTCTTGAAATCCAGGGTAGCAAGTCTGCTGACCTCTTTTCTCATTAGACCGAAATTTTTCAACTCAACTATTTCATGATCACTTTAGCCAAGACAGCCACCTACCATCACATCTCCCACGAGTCCTTCTCTATTCAGAAACATCAAGTCTAGGAGGGCATCTTTCCTAGTTGGCTCACTGAGTACCTGTGACAAGAAGTTACCTCCTACAAACTTCAAGAATTTCTCAGACCTGCTCGCCACAGCAGTATGGTATTCCCAGTTGATGCCTGGGAAGTTGAAATCTCCCATAAGGACAAGGGCTACCGATCCAGAGATTTCTCCTAATTGCCTATAGAATAACTCATCATTGCTTAGACCCTGGCTGGGCGATCGGTAGTAGACACCCACTACAACATCTGCTTTGTCTTCCATCCCCCTAATCCTCACCCAGAGGCTCTCAACCACATCACCCCTAACTGTAAGGACTGTACAGTCACACCTCTCCCTTACGTATAGTGCGACACTTCCACCTCACCTGCCCTGCCTATCCCTCCTGAACAGCCTGCAGCCCTCCATCCCAGCACTCCAATCGTGGGACTCATTCCACCAAGTCTCACTAATACCAATGACACCATAGCTCTATGAACTGACCAATGCTCCCAGTTCATCCCGTTTGTTTCTCATACTGTGTATGTTGGTGTACAAGCATTTCAGATATGCTCCTGAGCCCTCCGTGCTCCCAGGAGCAGCGTAAATGTTCCCACTAGCATTGCCACCCTCAGGCAATGCCATGCCAACTCTTGGCTTACCTACTGCAATCCTGTTGGCATCCCCTTCCCCCATCGATTCTAGTTTAAAGCTCTCTCAATCAGTCCTTCCAGCTTACATCCAAAGATGCATTTTCCCCATTGGGACAGGTGGATCCCATCAGGCCCCTGCATACCTTGTCTCTCGAAGGCTTTTCAATGGTTTAAAACCCCAAAGTTTTGTAGGAGGCACCAGTCCTGGAGCCAGGTATTGCTATCCTGGGCTCACCTGTTTCTTCCAAAGTCTCCCCCCATTACTGGGAGGATTGAGGAAAACACTACCTGTGCTCCCAAATTTTTTAGCATTCTTCCCAGGGCTCTGAAATTTCTTTTGATTGACCTCAGACTTTTTGTTGCGACATCATTAGTACCCATGTGAAAGAGCAGGAACAGATAGTAGTCTGAAGGTTGAACTAGCATCTTCAGTCTTGTGGTGACATCCCTAATTTGGGCCCCAGGGAGAGAGCAAATTTCTCTGGAAAGAGGGTCCAGTCTGCAAACAGGTGCTTCTGTTCTGCACAGGAGGGAACCACCAATGACCATAACTCGCCATTGTTTCTTCTTGGCGCTGGTCTTAATGCAGGTCTTGTCGCGAGGGGTTCATCTCTCTGATCTCGGCAAGACTGCTTGCATAGGTTCCTCCTCTTCCATCTAGTTATGCACTTCATCTACCATACTCAGGGCCTCATACCTGTTCTGTAAGGGTATCTTAGAGGGTAAGGAGGGGTTTCTCTAACAGCTCCATACTGTAACCTTCTTCGACCCATCCTTATCCCTTGTAATGCTGCCTTCCTCCTGGCACAAAACAGATCCAGGACCTGCCTCCGTAGCAGCCACGCTGAGTTGGCTTGCATGCATCAGAGATGGCAGAGTACAGCTCCATTGATCAATCCCCTTCTCAAACTCTCAAATACTCCTCAGTCTGCCCACCTCCTCCTGCAGCTCAGCCACCAAGCAGAGCAGTTCATCTATCTGGTCACACCTCCCACAGGTGTGCTTGCTATGATTCTCCACCTCCAGGAATATCCCTGTGCACATCCCATAGCTGGACACCTGGGTGGTTGCATGCTTTGACAGGAGCTCTGTGTGGCTACATTGGTTCTACTAGGTGTTAGAAACTCAGGAGAAGCAGAAAACATCGCCTTTTATCAGGTGGTCACCATGCTGCCACATATCTGCCCACTGGAAAATATATATGCTTGTCTATTGCAATCAGCTGGGCTGATTGTTTTAGCCTGTTTAAATCTCCCGTGCTGCTGGGTGCAGGCTCTACCCCTTGCTGTCTCGTCCAATCAGTGGGTCTGGGCTCAGTTGCTCAGGGAACGCCCCCTGTTCAGTCAAGTCTTTCCTTGTCCATGTGTAGCCCTCGTGTGTCCCCCGCTATTGCCGCTGCTGGTGCTCTTCACATTGCTCCGGTGTCCATTGCAATCCTTTAGCCAGGATCTTTCAGTCATTATCATATACTGGCTGTTGCAAATTCTTCTCTTCTGGCTGAGAAGGGTAAATGACAGACTTACTTTTTTGTACATGCAGAAAAAGCAAATGCTATCTACTGCGATATATAATTTATCTGAGTGCAGTCACAGCGTCAGACTGACGTATTGAAATAAATAATACTTGGGAAAAAAAGTTATTGGTTACCATGCCGTCATTCTTTGTAAATGCCATTTGTTTTCAATGAACTCCTTTTGATCTGCTGGTCTGAGGTTGTTGCTATGAGATGTACATAATTCTCTCAACACTGATCCATTACTTCTGCTCAGTGTTAGGGAACAAGCCTGCAGCATAAAGTCACAGATAATTAGCAGACTGTCCTGGTTTCAGCTGGGATAGAGTTAACTGTCTTCCTAGTAGCTAGTACAATGCTATGTTTTGAGTTCAGTATGCGAAGAATGTTGATAACACTGATGTTTTCAGTTGTTGCTAAGTAGTGTTTAGACTAAAGTCAAGGATTTTTTCAGCTTCTGATGCCCAGCCAGCGAGAAAGCTGGAGGGGCACAAGAAGTTGGGACGGGACACAGCCAGGGCACCTGACCCAAACTGGCCAACAGGGTATTCCATAACATGTGACGTCCCATCTAGTATAGGAACTGGGGAGTGGGGGCGGGGGAATCGCCGCTTGGGGACTAGCTGGGTGCCGGTCGGCAGGTGGTGAGCAATTGCACTGTGCATCATTTGTACATTCCAATCCTTTTATTATTGCTATTGTCATTTGATTAGTGTTATCATTATCATTATTAGTTTCTTCTTTTCTGTTCTATTAAACCATTCTTATCTCAACCCACGAGTTTTACGTCTTTTTCCCGATTTTCTCCCCAATCCCACTGGGTGGGGGCGGAGTGAGTGAGCGGCTGTGTGGTGCTTAGTTGCTGGCTGGGGTTAAACCACGACAGTCCTTTTTGGTGCCCAACGTGGGGCACGAAGTGTTGAGATAAAGACAAACCTGACCAGAGCTTGTTAAAAAAATTTTTTTATAAGCATTCATTATATTGGTCTAATAGTCGCTGGTCATTCTGTTGATTTATGTGTTCTTAGAGTTGTTGCTCTGGTTTTTAAAGTTCTGTTATGTATCACCTCGCTTGCTGTATGTAGTCCCTGTGCTGCTGCTTATCATCCGTGGGAGGTGGATTAAGGTTTTCGCTTTGATGTATTGTATAACACTGGTTTATGGTATGATAAAATCATCGGTTGTGGGATTAATCTGCTATTTGCACTCAGCATTGTTGTCACCTTTATACTCCAGGAGCCATCTGTTGGAAACTATTAATAATTACACCATTTACCTTTCCTCCTTGGAAAACCAGTCTATGGGTGGGATACCTCTCTTCCCCTCTGCTTTCTCCTTCAGTCCAGTTACAATGGTGTTTGAGAATTCTGAAAAATTTGAATACTCTTGGGATGTTGAGACCAGCACGGTCCTAGCCCTACTGCTAAAAATTAGCATGCTCCTGAATGTGGTCCAGCTCTTGTTTAAAGTTAAACAACTGTCATGGTTTAACCCCAGCCAGCAACTAAGCACCACGCAGCCGCTCACTCGCTCCCCCCCACCCAGTGGGATGGGGGAGAAAATCGGGAAAAGAAGTAAAACTCGTGGGTTGACATAAGAATGGTTTAATAGATCAGAAAAGAAGAAACTAATAATGATAATGATAACATTAATAAAATGACAACAGCAATAATGAAAGGATTGCAATGTACAAATGATGCACAGTGCAATTGCTCACCACCCGCCGACCGACACCCAGCTAGCCCCGGAGTGGCGATTCCCCGCCCCCCCTTCCCAGTTCCTATACTAAATGGGACGTCACATGTTATGGAATACCCTGTTGGCCAGTTTGGGTCAGGTGCCCTGGCTGTGTCCTGTGCCAACTTCTTGTTCCCCTCCAGCTTTCTCGCTGGCTGGGCATGAGAAGCTGAAAAATCCTTGACATTAGTCTAAACACTACTTAGCAACAACTGAAAACATCAGTGTTATCAACATTCTTCGCATACTGAACTCAAAACATAGCATTGTACCAGCTACTAGGAAGACAGTTAACTCTATCCCAGCTGAAACCAGGACAACAACTATTTAAGATCACCCAGAGATCTGCCCCGAGGCTGGATAATGATGAGTGGCAGGGTGTGTGGGGTAGTATGGGCAAGTACCTAGAAAAGTGGGCACCTCCAATGTTTTCGAAATTCACCTCTGAACAAGTGCAGAATCCAGAAGAACTAGTAAAATATTTGGAAAAGGTATGCTGTCACCCCGGCAGCTCCAGAGAGATACAAATCACTGCAACATGCTGGGGCCCGGCCCATGCCTATCGAGCCCTGTTCAACACCACTCAGTACCCTCAAGGGGAAGAGAAGGTCTCTGGACCTAACAACAAAACGATGAGCACTGCAGTCACCCAAACCTTGGCAATGGGCGCTGCGGCCCCTCCAGCCCCGGCGACGAGCATCGCAGCCACCCAAACCTCAGCAACAGGCATTGCAGCCCCTCCAGCCCCGGCAACGAGCACTGCTGCTGCCCAAACCTTGGCGATGGGCACTGCGGTTATCCAAAACCCGGCGAGCAATACTGCAACTGAACCAGCGGACCAACCTGCACCAGTATCAGTTGCCCCCGTACAGAAAAAGAAATATACAAAAAAATCAGTTTGCTTAGCGAAGGATGAAGGTGAACCAGGGTCATCACGGGAACAGGAGGAAGAGGCAGAACCAGAGGTAATAACCCGGTCCCTATCCTTGAGTGAGCTGCGGGATATGCGAAAAGATTTTGGCCGCCGTATAGGTGAGCATATTATCACCTGGCTACTCCGATGCTGGGACAATGGGGCTAATAGCTTGGAATTAGAAGGTAGGGAAGCCAAGCAGCTGGGATTGCTTGCCAGGGAAGGTGGCATTGACAAGGCAATTGGAAAAGGGACACAAGCCATCAGCCTCTGGAGGCGACTCCTGTCAAGTGTGAAGGAAAGGTACCCCTTTAAGGAAGATGTTATGTGTCAATCAATCAAGTGGACCACCATGGAAAAAGGTATCCAATATATGAGGGAATTAGTTGTGCTAAAGACGATTTATTATGACCTGGACAACCAACAATTACCCAAAGATCCAGACGAAGTCCCATGCACACAGCCCATGTGGCGGAAGTTTGTACGGAGTGCACCATCGTCCTATGCCAACTCACTGGCAATAATGACCTGGAAAGACGAAGAGGCACCAACAGTGGATGAAGTGGCTCGCCAACTCCCTCAATACGAAGAAAATCTCTCCTCCTCCCTACAAGCCTGCATTTCGGCTGTGGAGAAGCTGTCCGAGGATTTCCAGCAATTCAAAGAGGATATGTCCTATTCCCCACCTGTAAGGACCAATGTCTTAGCTATTAGGAATGAGCGTTCCTCTGCCCAAGAGACAGAATACAGAAGGTACACACCGCGAGGTGCCCTGTGGTTTTACCTATGTGATCATGGAGAGGACATGAGGAAATGGGATGGAAAACCTTCCTCGGTCCTAAATGCACGGGTACGTGAGCTGCGAGGAAAAACCACCACAAAAGGGGATTCTACTAGGAAAAATGCCGCTCCAGTTTCCAAACAGAGTAGAAGGGCTGATCTTATTTCCCATCCTCTTGAAGGGACTTCTGAGCCAAGTTTACAAGAAGTGAATACCGGATACTCTGGCCAGAATTAGAGGGGCCCTGCCTCCAGCCAGGTGGAGGAAAGGGATAACCGGGTCTATTGGACTGTGTGGATTCCATGGCCTGGCACATTAGACCCACAGGAGTACAAGGCTCTAGTAGACACCAGTGCACAATGTACTCTAATGCCATCAAGTTATAAAGGGGCAGAACCCATCTGTATTTCTGGTGTGACAGGGGGATCCCAAGAGTTAACTGTATTGGAAGCTGAAGTAAGCCTAACTGGGAATGAATGGCAGAAACACCCCATTGTGACTGGTCCAGAGGCTCCGTGTATCCTTGGCATAGACTGCTTCAGGAGAGGGTATTTTAAGGACCCAAAGGGGTATTGGTGGGCTTTTGGTATATCTGCCTTGGAGACGGAGGGCACTGAACAGCTGTCTACCCTGCCTGGTCTCTCTCAAGACCCTTCGATTGTGGGGTTGTTGAGGGTTGAAGAACAACAAGTGCCAATTGCTACCAGGACGGTGCACCGGCGGCAATATCGCACCAAGCGAGACTCCCTGATTCCCATCCACAACTTGATTCACCAACTGGAGAGCCAAGGAGTGATCAGCAAAACTCGCTCACCCTTTAATAGTCCCATATGGCCAGTGCGAAAGTCTAATGGGGAGTGGAGACTAACAGCAGACTATCGTGGCCTGAATGAACTCACGCCACCGCTGAGTGCTGCCGTTCCAGATATGCTAGAACTTCAATATGAACTAGAGTCAAAGGCAGCCAAGTGGTATGCCACAATGGACACTGCTAATGCGTTTTTCTCAATCCCTCTGGCAGCAGAGTGTCGTCCACAGTTTGCCTTTACTTGGAGGGGTGTCCAGTACACTTGGAATTGATTGCCCCAGGGGTGGAAACACAGCCCCACCATTTGCCATGGACTAATCCAGGCTGCACTGGAAAAAGGTGAAGCTCCAGAACACCTGCAATACATTGATGACATCATCGTATGGGGCAACACGGCAGAAGAAGTTTTTGAGAAGGGGAAGAAAATAATCCAAATCCTTCTGAAGGCCAGTTTTGCCATAAAAGAAAGTAAGGTCAAGGGACCTCCACAGGAGATCCAGTTTCTAGGAATAAAATGGCAAGATGGACGTCATCAGATCCCCATGGATGTGATCAACAAAATAGCAGCTATGTCTCCACCAACTAATAAAAAGGAAACACAGGCTTTCTTAGGTGTTGTGGGCTTTTGGAGAATGCATATTCCAAATTACAGTCTGATTGTAAGCCCTCTCTACCAAGTGACCCAGAAGAAGAATGATTTTAAATGGGGCCCTGAGCAACAGCAAGCCTTTGAACAAATTAAACGGGAGATTGTTCATGCAGTAGCCCTTGGGCCAGTCCGGGCAGGACAAGATGTTATAAATGTGCTCTACACTGCAGCTGGGGAGAATGGCCCTACCTGGAGCCTCTGGCAGAAAGCACCAGGGGAGTCCTGAGGCCGACCCCTGGGGTTTTGGAGTCGAGGATATCGAGGATCTGAGGCTTGCTATACTCCAACTGAAAAAGAGATGTTGGCAGCATATGAAGGAGTTCGAGCTGCCTCAGAAGTGGTTGGTACTGAAACACAGCTCCTCTTAGCACCCCGACTGCCAGTGCTGGGCTGGATGTTCAAAGGGAGGGTCTCCTCTACACATCACGCAACTGATGCCACGTGGAGTAAGTGGGTCGCACTGATAATGCAACGGGCTCGCATAGGAAACCCCAGTCAGCAAGGAATTTTGGAAGTGATCACGGACTGGCCAGAAGGCAAAGATTTTGGAATGTCGCCAGAGGAGGAGGTGGCACGTGCGGAAGAGGCCCCACTGTATAATAAACTGTCCAGAAAATGAGAGGCAATATGCTCTGTTCACTGATGGGTCCTGTCGCATTGTGGGAAAACATCGGAAGTGGAAGGCTGCTGTATGGAGTCCTACACGACAAGTCGCAGAAACTGCTGAAGGAGAAGGTGAATTGAGTCAGTTTGCAGAGGTGAAAGCCATCCAGCTGGCTTTAGACATTGCTGAAAGAGAGAAGTGGCCAGTGCTCTATCTCTATACTGACTCATGGATGGTGGCAAATGCCCTGTGGGGGTGGTTACAGCAATGGAAGCAGAGCAACTGGCAGCGCAGAGGTAAACCCATCTGGGCTGCCACACTGTGGCAAGATATTGCGTCCCGGCTAGAGAATCTGGTTGTAAAAGTATGTCATTGTCCTAGTTTCAGCTGGGATAGAGTTAACTGTCTTCCTAGTAGCTGGTACGGTGCTATGTTTTGAGTTCAGTATGAGAAGAATGTTGATAACACTGATGTTTTCAGTTGTTGCTAAGTAGTGTTTAGACTAAAGTCAAGGATTTTTCAGCTTCTGATGCCCAGCCAGCGAGAAAGCTGGAGGGGCACAAGAAGTTGGGACGGGACACAGCCAGGGCACCTGACCCAAACTGGCCAACGGGGTATTCCATACCATGTGACGTCCCATCTAGTATAGGAACTGGGAAGTGGGGGCAGGGAATCACCGCTCGGGGACTAGCTGGGTGTGGATCAGCAGGTGGTGAGCAATGCACTGTGCATCATTTGTACATTCCAATCCTTCTATTATTGCTGTTGTCATTTTATTAGTGTTATCATTATCATTATTAGTTTCTTCTTTTCTGCTCTATTAAACCGTTCTATCTCAACCATGAGTTTACTTCTTTTCCCAATTTTCTCCCCCATCCCACTGGGTGGGGGGGGAGTGAGTGAGTGGCTGTGTGGTGCTTAGTTGCTGGCTGGGGTTAAACCACGACACAGCCCTATCAATAACCAGCTGCAGGACTGCAGCTCAAATGATCAACTAGAAAAATCCAAGGAAAGCTGAATAAAAAGTCGAGGAGCATGCATGTATATTCTATAGTTTTAGCAGCTGCTGTGGACTATTAACATCATCAGGAGACCTCACTGCATTAGCATAAATTCAGAAGTCAAATTCACAGTGCTATTCAGAGACTTGTTAATTTGCAATGGGTGGAGTGCTCATCACACATCAGTGAAAAAATCAAAAGACTTTGTAACATTGTGAGTTTAGCTGTGGGACCTAAGTTGATAAAATGAAAACATGCCATTTTTTATAAGTTTATTACATTATGAAGTGATGAATGTATCTATGCATCTTTTTAAGCAGATGTATTGGATTTGGCTGAGATGGAGTTAATTCTCCCCATAGCAGCCCTCATAGCGCTGTGCTCTGCATCAGTAGCTAGAAAGGTGTTGATAACACACCAGTGTTTTGGCTACTGCTGAGCAGCGCTGGCACAGCATCAAGGCTGTCTCCCCAACATTTTTGCCCCCCCCCCTCAATGGCAGGCTGGGGCTGGGCAAGATCTTGGGAGGGGACATAACCAGGACAGCTGACCCAAACTAACCAAACAGATATTCCACACCATATGATGTCAGCTCAGCTATAAAAGCTAAGTAAAGGAAGATGGAAGGGGGGCATTTTCTTCTTCCAGAGCAACCACTACGCGTACTGAAGCCCTGCTTCCCAGGAAGTGGCCAGACATCGCCTGCTGATGGGAAGTAGAGAATAACATCATTTGTTTTCCTTTGCTTTTGCGTGCATGACCTTTGCTTTCACTTTATTAAACTGTCCTTATCTTGACCCATGAGCCTTTTGTTATATTTTCTCTCCCCTGTCCAGCTGAGGAGGGGGAGTGATAGAGCAGCTTTGGTGGGCACCTGGCACCCAGCCAGGGTTAACCTACCACAGCAGATGAGGTCCAGCATGCTCCAGCATCAAATTGCATGGTTTGTGTTGAAATTTCCCTGTCAGAAAAATTTCAGTCAGGACCTGAAATACAGGCTATGCTGCTTCTGCAGCATGCAGTCTGATATCTCCCCCTTCTGGATGAATTGTATTGGCACTGCATTAGAGAAGGCAAATGATATTGTTTCATGGTTTATGCCCGTCTTTTTTTTATGACTTTACCTACAGTTTTTGATGCACAATGTCAGGAGTCAAAGATGGCAGAAATAAAATAATGCTGTATGATTATATGGAAGTTTGATGGCTTCCTCTGTCATTTTCTATACATCCCAATTACCTGTGTATGCAAGATAACTTATGTGTGTAGGACACAGAAAGCCTTAATTATGAGTATCTTGTCTTAAGAAGTTGCTTTGTTTATATGTACAAAATGGAGAGAAAAGATTTACATTTTTATATTGAGTACAGCCAGGCCATGTTGCTCTTTCATAACATCAAGTTCGCAACTATAACATACAACAGCTATAACATACAACCCACCACTGGAGTTTATTCTTAGTGCCTTGATTCTGCTCTATGTGTGCAGCTCTGACACACAGCTATATCTTCCTGACCTTTAAGAACAGTGCAAGTTCCACTTTATATTTCTGCTTCCTCTTGAACCTATAACTATATCATTGTCTGGCTCTGTGTTTATATGTTTTTCGGTCCACTTGGCTGTCACATTTAGTTTGGGTTTCCTTTACCAGGAAAATATACTGTAGGATAATTGCTAGTACTTTCTGAGTAACAAAATCCTTAGTTTTAAAGTACAGGATCCACAATACATAGCTAGTAAAAAATTAGCTGATATTTTCAAGGGGACTAGTGATTTTAGCTACATAGCCTCCAAAAAATTTTGAAGCAATCAGATTTTTAAAGAGAGGGGATCAGCTGCCAGTTGCATGTCCAAAACCATTAGTTCCTTTTGAATATTTGGGTGTCTGTGTAAAACACAATAATATTATATATATATACCAGTCATTAGGTACCACAATAATAAGAGCCTTGATAAGGTTTGCAGCATCTCTCAGCATATGTCACACTTTTGAGTGAATAGAGAGCCATTTCTCACTCTGGCTTCTAATCTGTGTCATGCCATCCACCATGTAGGGTATGGGATGTCATAGCTCAATAAAAGAAAAAGGATGGCATGAATTTCCCATCCTTATGAGGACTGCCACATTCCTCTCGTATTTGGCTAAGTGTGCTATTTGCTGGATGACCTTAGCTTCCAGTGAGCTAAGTGCATGTGGAAAGTACTTTACCCTGCCCAGGAAAGGAAGAAAAGCAGTCATCACATCACCAAATTAAGACTATAAATCACTATAAACTGACTTAAAGCTATAGTTTGCAAATTACACAAATGGATTAGAAGGCTAGTCTGCCATCAGCTTCCACTCCCTCCAAAGACTTTCCAGATAGGTATCTGGGGTAAGATTATAAAAACTCTGTACAGACCTCCCATTAAAGTTAGTCGAAGCTTCATCACACACTAACATTATTTTTTTTATTTTAACCTTGCACAAAACTGACATGAACCTCCAAATCACTTTGGATTTGAATTATTGTTGACGCAGTTAAATAGTTCAAGAAAGAGACTGCAAATACCATGAAAGGGTGTAATGCAAGAACAGGTGTAGGGTACAGCGTTCGGAAGATCTCGCGATGTCACGGAAAGGTAGAAGGCTAGTCGTCGCCTCCCTATGACATATCAGTAATCCCACCTACCGTTGTTAGTATAAAAGGAATTAACTGCGCAATAAAGGACGGAGTTGGCACTCACACCATGTGTGTTATCTGTCTCTTCCCTGGTCCGGGCCGACCAGTGATCTAATCGCGGCACCTTGATATGTAGCACTGCTACAAACAGGGTACATTTGGGTGTACAGATGTTAAGCTTAAGGTTAGGGCCACGCAATTCCTTCCCTCTCCATATTTCAGCCATGGGAAATGTTTAAAAATGTGGAACAATGGTGAAGACTGGACCTACAGTTATGTTAGACATAGAAGGCTGAATGTTCAGTGACAAATGCAACTCCAAGGGATTGCAAGGAAGAGCCAATACAGAGGAGACCCCTGCCTCAACGGCCAATTCTGACAGAGGAGCGCAGCAACTCCCCAGCTCTCATTTCCCCTCCACCAGTAAAATCCCAGCATTAAGCAACATAGCAGCACTAAATACAGTTTTAACATAGGACTGTCAAACATTTCAAGTACAGGGGCCCTGTCCTGACCAGAGTGGCAGACTGATGGGGCAGCTGAAGATCTGTCTCCAGCAGAGAACTCCTTTGGTGTAGTTCAGCTGACATGGCTCTCTGCTATTTTCTTCCCTCTCCTCCACATGGGGATAAAACCAGAGCAAACAGTGCAGTGCCATGGATGAATGCCTAATGTAATTGTTGATGCCAGCAGGACCTTAAAGCTTAAATGACAACCTTTTCAGCCCCAGGATCAGAGGAGTCTAGAAATGAATGAGTCGCCTTTCTCCTCCCCCATCAAAAGTGCTGAGCTGGAACTCAATGCAGCTGAGGATTCAGCCCATTAGCTAAATGTCACTTATACTGACTTTTGTTGAGAAATGGAATTTTATTTTGTACTTATCTCTTAAAAGCCCAGTAAAAGAAATAGGACACATTTTTTAAAAGAATATATTCTGTATTTCCTATAAAGAGCAACTTTCATTTGTTAGCAGACAACAGTGCACAACAGAGTTTGGTTTAAAACATAATCACCTAATCTCTGCACCCAACCACAGAGGGTTTTGTGTATTTATGATAACTGCACTTTAGATTTATGCATTAATGTAGAATGCAACACAACACTCAGCAAGTGAAAGCTTTGGCTTTAATGAAAGTGTAGCATTTCCACGGTGGGAGTGTCGCAGGGGGGGAATTAAAAAAATGAGAGAGGGGTTCGGATCGCTTAAAGAATCACCTCCAATTGTATTAGCAATAGAAAAATGATTTAATAGAAATTTGTATAAAAGTGCGACTTCACAGAATTCGTTAGCAAGGTTCACTCTATTACTTAGTACATGGATAAAATGCACACAGGAAAATTAAATCAGAATCAAACTAAACTTATGTATATAGGGACCGAAAACATAATAGGGTAAAAGGGAATGTGGGAAAGGGTAAGTTGAGTCATGAGGTTCAGAGAAGACCCCCTTGCTTTCTAAACTCCTGTCGGAGTCTAGGTGCAGCTGGATCAACTCCTAGTCCCAGACTTGGTCAAGGGTTTATATCTAAAGGGATTATGAGTATAATAGCAGCCTAAAATTCATTCACAGTTGAATAAAAATCACGACAGTAATTTAAGTATAAATTTGAAAGTATTAACTTATAATATACTTGCTATAAAATACTTAATAGCTTATAATATACTTGCTATAACTTACTATAGACTATTCAGGTTAGTACATGCATGCATAAAGACACTAAGAGAAATACATATAAGAAAGTAAAAGAGAATAAAAGAGAGAGAAAAAGAGGTATACCTGTTAAAAATTCCCCTTGAGGTCAGTGAAAAGGTTCATTTTGAATGCTTCAGCATCTTTCTCAGCAGGCGAAGGGTCGAGCCTCAAGGAGCGAAGAGAATCAGCCCAGGTCATGTCAGCTTTCGGTGACAGACCTCCAATTTTCGCAAATGGGAAAGTTTGGGAGCTCTGAGAGGCATCCCACTCAGAAGGAGATGCTGGTCACAGCCCTCTGCCATCCAGGAGAGCTCAAAGGGCCTCACTTAGTACCACTGTTTATAGGTTCGGGAGATGATTGACTTTCATCATTAAAAAATTGCTAGAATCCCAGCTGCGCTGGAAAATTCCGAGACTGTCTGAGAATAACTCAAAACATAGATACGGGATGCTCCAAGATTGTCAGGGGAGGATTGTAATGTCTCAAGGTTGTTATGTGAAAGAACTGGCTGCAGGTTGTTATGAGAACTGGCTATCTCTACTCCTGTCCTCCCGCCTTCACCAGGCATCAGGAGTCCTTGAGATGCACAGGATATCTGGATATCTCCTTGTCTTAGCTGTGTAAGAGTTCCTGGCACAGTCAAGGGTCGCTTAACTGCCTGACTCATTACACTTATGCTAAGGCCTAGCAAGACTTCCCGAGTTCATAAATCAGCCTGGAGAGGGGGAAAGAAATGTGTCACCACAGGGAGCCCTGGGACACTGACGCTAATCAAATGGAGACCCAATACAGTTGAGCCCTGCTCAGGAGTGAAGCTCAAGGGAAAGCTCCACAGGGGTGGATAAAGCTGGCGCTGATTAACATATCATACATATAAAATGTCCTGTTTTGCTCATTAGCAAACTCTCTGATGTAATGCAGGTGCTGTTGTCTGAATTCTGAGATCTGCAGCTGGCCATCGCATTGGCGCCCATGCAAAAGTAGGGGGGGTGGTGTGGGAAGCAAACTATCCTGGATTACTGTGACAACAAGATAAAATGTGCTTGGGACTCTACATACTTGGATGGGAAGAAGGGAACTATCCCAGGTTGCTGTAACAAGATAAGATATGCTTGGGACTCTACACACTCCAATGGGGGAGGTGAACTATCCTGGGTTACCGTAACAAAGTCTTCTCGCACCCTACAGCAGGTAAACTAAAAAAGCTTAATTGCAAAGAAGTTATTTTCATTTACTATGAAAGGCAGGGTTTAGCTTAATATTTTGTTTCAGAAAAGCTCCAATTCATGGGGTTTTTTTGTTTTTTGCATCATACCGCTCAAGATGCAAGCTGCTATGCACACATCATTTCCGGGGCAATGCTGATTTCAGTAACATGTTCCAAGAAGTGGTATGTTGTCATAGATTTCTGATGGATGGATGGCTAACAGCAGAGCTTGAATGGGAAAATATCTTAACTTAAAATCCTGCAAAATTATTATTACCTGTAGAAGAAACCCAACAAAGGGAGTTTGATAAGAAAAACAAATGGCAGATTAGGTTGTGTCTAAAAGCTGGTACAACCAGTGATCTCCCCCAAAAATATGGTCAGTGGGAAAAACTCTAGTGTCAGTTACACCAGTAAAAATCCAGTCAATCTATTGGCCTCAAAAGCAAAATTTGGTCCAAAGTAGTGAGGAAAAATGAGGTGACAATGTTATTAAGCTTATGACACTGTGTTAACACCTTTTTTTGTACAGAACATGTTTGTATTTCAATTGGCAAAGTACTTACAATGAGACTAAATATACTCACCACCAAGGGAAATTAATTCAGGGTTATAAAGCTTGTATGTAAAAACTGGCACAAAGAATTCAGTGTTAGGTTGTTTCACAGAATCACAGAATAGTTGAGGTTGGAAGGGACCTCTGGAGGTCATTGTGGACACATGTTTAGCTAACATCGGCCGCAAGAGCATTCCAGAGGCCTTTAGAAGACCTTGAACAGAATAAACAAGAAGACTAAAAAAGAAAGATGCCAATTAGAAGAACACAGGTGCACATTCCACGATAAAGGGAACTTGGCACAAAGAACCTCAATTCGGCAGTTTATCTTGACCAATTAGACTGAGACAAGTTTCGCGTGTTTTAATTGGTATAACCAATTATGTCCTATGTTTATGCGCGTGTACAGAGTTAGTATAACCAATTATATCTTATGTTTATGCGCGTGTACAGTGTTGATATAACCAATCATATTTTATGCTTGTGCGCGTGTACAGTGACTTTGCAGAATATGTGACTATAAGTATGTGTGTGTTTTAGCAATAAAGTGTCGTCTGTTGTCTGCTCTCAAGATTACAGGCGTCCGTCTACTTCAATCTCCTCAGTCATCTGGTCCAATGCCCCTGCTCAAGCAGGGCCACCTAGAGCCAGTTGCCCAGGACCATGTCCAGACAGTTTTTTAATATCTCCAAGGAGGGAGACTCCACAGCCTCTCTAGGTAACCTGTTCCAGTGCTTAGTCACCCTCAAAGTAAAAAAGTGTTTCCTGATGTTCAGACAGAACCTCCTGTGTTTCAGTTTGTGCCCATTCTCTGGCCCTGTCACTGGCCAACACTGAAAAGAGCTTGGTTCTGTCCTCTTTGCATCCTGCCTTCAGGTATTGCTATACATTAATAAGATCTCCCCCGAGCCTCCTCTTCTCCAGGCTAAACAGTCCCATCTCTCTCAGCCTTTCCTCATAGGAGAGATGCTCCAGACCCTTCATCATCATCGCAGCTCTTTGTTGGACTCTCTCCAGTATGTCCATATCTCTCTTGTACTGGGGAGGCCAGAACTGGACACAGTACTCCAGGTATGGCCTTGTCACTGGTGAATTATTAAGAGAAGTCATTGTTGTGGGGTTAACTAAAAGGGATTATTAATTATTAAACAATGATCAAATGGTAATTAATTGATTGAATGAAAATTAAATAGTAATCAAATGGTGATTAAGCAATAATTGAATAGTAATCAGTGATTTAACAATGATTTGACAATGATTTAAGTGATAATTTAAACAATGACTTAAACAGTGATTAGATGATGATTAGATGGTGTCGTGGTTTAACCCCAGCCAGCAACTAAGCACCACGCAGCCGCTCACTCACTCCCCCCCCACCCAGTGGGATGGGGGAGAAAATTGGGAAAAGAAGTAAAACTCATGGGTTGAGATAAGAACGGTTTAATAGAGCAGAAAAGAAGAAACTAATAATGATAATGATAACACTAATAAAATGACAACAGCAATAATAGAAGGATTGGAATGTACAAATGATGCACAGTGCATTGCTCACCACCTGCTGATCCACACCCAGCTAGTCCCCGAGCAGTGATTCCCTGCCCCCCCTTCCCAGTTCCTATACTAGATGGGACGTCACATGGTATGGAATACCCCGTTGGCCAGTTTGGGTCAGGTGCCCTGGCTGTGTCCCCGTCCCAACTTCTTGTGCCCCTCCAGCTTTCTCGCTGGCTGGGCATCAGAAGCTGAAAAATCCTTGACTTTAGTCTAAACACTACTTAGCAACAACTGAAAACATCAGTGTTATCAACATTCTTCTCATACTGAACTCAAAACATAGCACCGTACCAGCTACTAGGAAGACAGTTAACTCTATCCCAGCTGAAACTAGGACAGATGGCAAACACTCTACTACTTACTACACTTCTAATAAGCTATAGCTGGATATATAAACATTGCTAGCATACAATATACTTTTAGGCTTAATGTAAAATATCGCTTACCTCGTTAGAGATATCAGATGCCGGGTAAGGGGTCTCTCAGCCTCAAGGAGTAACCTTGATAGGCATCCCTGCTCAAGGGGAAGATCACTGCCATGCAGCCTGCTGCCATACAGGACAAGAGAGCTCAGTGGGCTCGGGGGGCTACAGATATTTATAGCATAAAGTGATTGACTTGTAGTCAACCCCCCCCGCCTTTGGTGTATGTGCAGGAGTGCAGCTGTAGCAGTTTTTTAGTTTTGTCTAGTTCTAGCTCAAGCTGGTACTGTTAGCTCCTGATAAGACATGGCCTAGACTCCTTGGCTCCTGAGAAGATAAGGCCTAGCACAATTACAGATTCATATAATTGTTTAGGTTGGAAAAGACCTTTAAGATCATTAAGTCCAACCATTAACCTAGCACTGCCAAGTCCGCCACTAAACTGTGTCCCTAAGCACCATGCCTACACATCTTCTAAATACCCTTCAGGGATGGTGACTCAACCACTTCCCTGGGCAGCCTGTTCCAATGCTTGACAACCATTTCAGTGAAGAAATTTTTCCTAATATCCAATCTAAACCTCCCCTGACACAACTTGAGGCCACTTCCTCTTGTTCTATCACTTCTTACATGGGAGAAGAGACAGACACCCACCTCACTACAACCTCCTTTCAGGTAGTTGTAGAGAGCAATAAGGTCTCCCCTGAGCCTCCTTTTCTTCAAGCTAAACAACCCCAGTTCCCTCAGCCATGTGTCATAAGACTTGTGTTCTAGACCCTTGTTTTGGGTTTGTGTGGCAGGGTTTTTGGTAGTGGGGGAGGGGCTACAGGGGTGGCTCCTGTGAGAAGCTGCTAGAAGCTTCCCCAGCTCCAAGTCGGACTTGCCTCTGGCCAAGGCTGACCCAATCAGTGACAGTGGTAGTGCCTCTGTGATAACATATTTAAGAAGGGAAACCTGCAGTGGAATGGGGAGTGGAATGCGAGAGAAACACCTATGCAGATACCGAGGTCAGTGAAGAAGGAGGGGGAGGAGGTGTGCCGGAGGAGGTGATTCCCCTGCAGCCCATGGTGAGGCGGCAGGCTGTCCCCCTGCAGCCCATGGAGGTGAACGGTGGAGCAGATGCCCACCTGCAGCCTGTGGAGGACCCCATGCCAGAGCAGGTGGCTGCCCCCAAAGAAGGCCGTGACTCCATGGGAAAGCCCGTGCTGGAGCAGTCTGTTCCTGAAGGACTGCACCCCGTGGAAGAGACCCATGCTGGAGAAGTTTGTAGAGAACTGTCTCCCATGGGAGGGACCCCACGCTGGAGCAGGGGAAGAGTGAGGAGTCCTCCTGCTGAGGAAGAAGGAGCAGCAGAGACAACGTGTGATAAACTGACCGCAACCCCCATTCCCCGTCCCCCTGCACCACTGGAGGGGAGGAGGTAGAGAAAATTGGGAGTGGAGTTGAGCCGGGAAGGAGGGAGGGGTGGGGGGAAGGTGTTTTAAGATTTGGTTTTACTTCTCATTATCTTTGTTTTGATTGGATTGGTAGTAAATTAAATTGATTTTGTTTTTTCCCCAAGTTGAGTCTGGTTTTTGCCCATGACCATAATTGGTGAGTGATCCCTCCCTGTCCTTGTCTCGACCCTCGAGCTTTTCTTTATATTTTCTCCTCCTCATCCCACTGGGGGGGAGGAGTGAGTGAGCAGCCCCCTGGTGCATTGTTGCCGGGTGGGCTTAAACCATGACAACCCTTCACCAGCTTCGTTGCTCTTCTTTGGACACGCTCCAGCACCTCAATGTCTTTCCTGTAGTGAGGGGCCCAAAACCGAACACAGTACTCAAGGTGCAGTCTCACCAATGCCGAATACAAAGGGACAATCACTTCTCTAGTCCTGCTGACCACACTATTTCTGATACAAGCCAGGATGATATTGGCCTTCTTGGCCACCTGGGCATGCTGCTGGCTCATGTTCAGCTGGCTGTTGACCAACACCCCCAGGTCCTTTTCTGCCAGGCAGCTTTCCAGCCAGTCTTCCCCAAGCCTGTAGCATTGCATGGGGTTGTTGTGACACAAGTGCATGGCCCAGCACTTGGCCTTGTTGAACCTCATACAATTGGCCTCAGCCCATCAATCCAGCCTGTCCAGATCCCTCTGTAGAGCCTTTCTACCCTCAAGCAGATCAACACTCCCGCCCAACTTGGTGTCATCTGCAAACTTGCTGAGGGTGCACTCAATCCCCTCATCCAGATCATTGATAAAGATATTAAACAGAACTGGCCCCAATACTGAGCCCTGAGGAACACCACTAGTGACCAGCCGCCGACTGGATTTAACTCCATTCACCACAACTCTTTGGGCCTGGCCATCCAGCCAGTTTTTTACCCAGCAAAGAGTACACCCATCCAAGCCATGAGCAGCCAGTTTATCCAGGAGAATGCTGTGGGAAACAGTGTCAAAGGCTTTACTAAAGTCTAGATAGACAACATCCACAGCCTTTCCCTCATCCACTAAGCGGGTCACCTTGTCATAGAAGATCATGTTAGTCAAACAGGACCTGCCTTTCATAAACCCATGCTGACTGGGCCTGATCACCTGGCTGTGTGATGGCACTCAAGATGATCTACTCCATAACCTTCCCCAGCGCTGAGGTCAGACTGACAGGCCTGTAGTTCCCCGGATCCTCCTTCTGGCCCTTCTTGTAGATGGGCATCACATTTGCTAACCTCCAGTCAACTGGGACCTCCCTGGTTAGCCAGGACTGCTGATAAATGATGGAAAGAGGCTTGGTGAGTACTTCTGCCAGCTCCCTCAGTACCCTTGGGTGGATCCGATCTGGCCCCATAGACTTGTGTGTGTCTAAATGGTGTAGCAGGTTGCTAACCGTTTCCCCTTGGATTATCATAGGGGGCATCATTCTGCTCCCCATCCTTGTCTTCCAGCTCAGGGGGCTGGGTACCCGGAGAACAACTGGTCTTATTATTAAAGACTGAGGCAAAGAAGGCATTAAGTATCTCAGACTTTTCCGCATCCTTTGTCACTATGTTTCCCCCCCACATACAAGAAAGGATGGAGATTCTCCTTAGCCCTCCTTCTGTTGTTAATATATTTATAGAAACCTTTCTTTATTGTCGTTTACAGCAGTAGCCAGATTAAGTTCTAGTTGGGCTTTGGCCCTTCTAATTTTCTCCCTGCGTAACCTCATGATATCCTTGTAGTCCTCCTGAGTTGCCTGCCCCTTCTTCTAAAGGTCATAAACTCTCCTTTTTTTTTTTTTTTTTCAAATCTCAAGGTTTGCACAGCATGGCTGATTTCAGTCAGACCTACTTGTCAGTGATGCCTGAACCAATGTACTGTTCACTCAGTCAGAGTGGGTGCATCTGTCACAGGCCTCACCAGTGCTGAGTACAGGGGAAGGATCACCTCCCTCAACCTGCTGGCAACAATTCTCCTAATGCAGCCGAGGACACCATTTGCTTGCTTTGCAGCAAGGGAACAGTGCTGGCTCATGTTCAACTTAGTGTCCACTAGGACCCCCAGGTTCTTTTCTGGAAAGCTGCTTTCCAGCTGGTCAGACCCTAGCATATTGGTGCATAGGGTTGTTCCTCCCCAGAGGCAGGATTTTGCACTTCCCCTTGTTGAACTGCATGAGGTTCCTGTTGGCCCATTTCTCCAGCCTGTGGAGGTCCCTCTGGATGGCAGCACAGTCCTCTGGCATACCAGCTACTTCTCCCAGTTTTGTGTCATCAGCAAATTTGCTGAGGGTATGCTCTGCCCCCTCATCCAGATCATTAATGAAGACGTTGAACAGGACTGGACCCAATATTGACCCCTGGGGTACACCGCTAGTTACTGACCCCTTTATATATTGAAAGGTTACAATAAGGTCTCCCTGGAGCCTTCTCTTCTCCAGGCTGAACAACCCCAACTCTCTCATCCTGTCCTTATAGGGGAGGTGCTCCGGCCCTCTGATCATTTCTGTGGCCCTCCTCTGGACCCACTCCAACAGGTCCATGTCTTTCTTGTGCTGGGAATACCAGAGCTGGATGCAGTACTCCACGTGGGGTCTCTCAAGAGCAGAGTAGAGGGGGAGAATCACCTTCCTCGACCTGCTGGCCACACTTCTTTTTATGCAGCCCAGGATACAATTGGTTTTCTGGGCTGCAAGCGCACATTGCTGGCTCATGTCCAGTTTTTCATCCACCAGTACCCCCAAGTCCTTCTCTGCAGGGCTGCTCTCAATCAGTCCATCCCTCAGTCTGTACTGATACTGGGGATTGCCCTGACCCAGGTGCAAGCCCTTGCAGTTGACCCTGTTGAACTTAGTGAGGTTCACATGGGCCCATTCCTCAAGTCTGTCAAGGTCCCTCTGGAGGGCATCCCTTCCCTCAAGCGAATCAACTGCACCACTCAGCTTGGTGTCATCCTCAAACTTGCTGAGGGTGCACTCAATCCCACTGTCTATGTCATTGATGAAGATATTAAATAGTACTGGTCCCAGTATGGACCTTTGAGGGACGCCTCTCGTTACTGGTTTCCACTTGGACATTGAGCCATTGACTGTGATGTGACCATCCATCCAATTCCTTATCCATCTAAGAGTCCATCCTTCAAACCCGCATTTCACCAATTTAGTGGCAAGAATGTTGTGGGGGACTGTGTCAAAGGCCTTACAGAAGTCCAGGTAGATGACATTCGTAGCTCTTCCCTTGTCCACTGATGCAGTCACTCCATCCTAGAAGGCCACTAGAATAGTCAGGCATGATTTGCCCTTGGTGAAGCCAAGCTGGCTGTCTCTAATCACCTCCCTGTCTTCCATATGCTTTGACATGTCTTCCAGGAGGATCTGCTCCATGATCTTACTGGGCACAGAGGTGAGGCTGACTGGTTGGTAGTTCCCAGGGTCCTCTTTTTTACCCTTTTTAAAAATGGGTGCGATGTTTCCCTTTTCTCCAGTCACTGGGGACTTCGCCTGACTGCCATAACTTTTCAAATATCATGGAGAGAGGCTTGGCAACTACATCAGCCAATTCCCTCAGGACCCTGGGATGCATCTCATCAGCTCCCATAGACTTATGTTCAGGTTCCTCAGGTGGTCTCGAACCTGATCTATGATGGGAGGGACTTCATTCCCTTAGTCCCTGCCTTGAGGTTCAGGGACTTGAGAGATGTGGGAAGAGAGATTACCACTGAGAACTGAGGCAAAAAAGTTGTTGCGTACCTCAGCCTTCTCCATGTCGGTTGTCACTAGATCTCCTTTCTTCTTTATCAGAGGGGGTGCATTTTCTTTAATCTTCCTTTTCTGGCCAACATACTTGTAGAAGCCCTTCTTATTATTATTCACATTATTATTATTCCTTGCCAAATTCAGCTCTACCTGTGCCGTAGCTTTCCTGATCCCATCCCTACACATCTAGGCAGAGTCCCTATATTCTTCCCAGGATACACATCACTCATTTCACTGCCTGTGCATTTCCTTCTTACACTTTAATTTGACCAGGAGGTCCTTACTTAGCCATGCTGGACTCCTGCCATCCTTGCCCAATTTCTTACACATGGGCATTGAGAGCTCTTGCGCCTAAGGAAAATGTCCTTAAAGAGCTGCCAGCTCTGTTCAACTCCTTTGTCCCTGAGGGCAGTTTCCCAGGGGGTCCCATCCACTAATTCCTTAAACAACTGAAAGTTTGTTCTCCTAAAATTCAGCAACCTGACTTTACACTTTACCTGGCCCATATCTCTCAAGACTGTGAATTCCACCAGGGCATGATCACTGCAGCCCAGGCTGCCACCAATCTTGACCACTCTAATTAGTTCATCTGTGTTGGTGAGCAAGAGGTCCAGTAATGTGTCTCCTCTGCTTGGGCTGTCTATCCACCTGGATTAAGAGATTATCCTCTACACTCTCCAAGAGTCTCCCGGACTGCTTACAGCTTGCTATGCTGTTTTTCCAGCAGATGTCAGGGGGATTGAAGTCCCCCAGCAGGATCAGAGCCTGTGAGCGTGATGCTTTCTGTAGTTGAAGTAAAACTGCTTTGTCAACAGGCTCCCCTTGGTCAGGTGACCTGTAGTAAACACCAATCATGAGGTTTCCTTTGTTGGCTCAGTCCCTAATTTTTACCCATAAACTCTCAACCTGTTCATCGATGTTTTTCAGACAGCTCTGTGCAGTCAATCAATTTTTTACATAGAGGACAACAATCTGCCCCCACCTCTCCTTCTTTGCCTGTCCCTTCTGTGGCAGTACACACCCCCCCCCCCCCAGGAAAAGTAACTTCTCCAGGCAGGGAGGAGAGGAAAAAAACAACAAACCCTAGAGGCTGCAGGTTGAAAATTGAACTGACCAATCAAGATGCGCCAGGTACACTGAAGTGACCTTTTGGCCACTAGGGATTAAAATGACCACAGATCAGATTTGACATTTTGGAATCAGTCCTCCTCGGAGCAGCGCGTCTGCAGTCGGGGACTCTCCCCTTGGGTTGGGACACCGCCCTAAGTAACTCCTCGAGGTTGAGAGCCCTCATCTTTTAGGTGAGTGATATGCGCATTTTGAGTCATCATTTTAAATCTTAAGAATTCTTAAGTCGGCTGTGTAGTACTAATTCCCCTTACATCATTGAGCCTGTGGTTTACAAATGTTAGCGGAGTTCTAACTAACTTTTTACTGAAGAATAAATGTGAGTTTTAACACCTGTTGGATTTGATTGTGCGTGCCTCTGTAATATTTTAAATTGGCATAGTCGGTAGGATGGTGTTAATAGAGGAAGTGTTATGGAAGCATGGCTGTAGCCCTTTCCCCCCAGAGATAGAATGGGCAAAGGAGAAGTGGTCCTACCCAGCAGCGGTCGTGGAGAGAATAGAACGATACCGTGGAAGTAGTCGAGACAGCAAAGGCATTATGTGTGCCCTCCTAGGCGCCTGCTTGATTCAAGCGCAAAACAAAAAGAGTGATTCTGACAGATTGGCAAAGGATAATTCTAAAAAGCAAGGGGAAATAGATTGTTTGAAGGTGGAATTGAGACGAGAAAAGGAGCAGACACATCTATTGGAACGAAAGATTGAAATTATGCTAGCACAAGCAAAAAAGCCCCCCAGTATTACCGAAATCCAAAAGTTAATCATGGGTACGGACCCTGAGGATTGGGATGGGGACATCTGGGGAGACTCTGATGAAAACAGCTCTGAAGAGGTAGAGGAATTGGAGGAATGGGACGTGCGACCCCTTATTAAAACAGAAAGGCACACGGGTCCGCACGGTGGGAGCCCCCAAACCACTATTCACACAACCCCTTGGTCGGGACCCGAACTCAGTGAGTTACAAGCTAAGTTTTCGCGCAAGCCGGGCGAAACCAAAACTGAGTATTTGTGGAGAGTTTCTCTAACGGGGGAGATTGGATACTGTTGAGTGATGATGAAGCAAGAAATTACTGGGGACCGGGAATGTTTCTGAGTGCTGGACCAGCAGGTGATCAGTTGATAACATCCCAAGTAGCCTACTGGGCTGGGGGTGCGGACCCCAGGGAGAGAGGAGAACCTATTACTATCCGGGTAAAGGGACTGTCAGAGTTAACAGAGGGAGTGCAAAAACCCGCCTGTGTTCAGGCCATGCATGACAGAGGGCAGCAAGGGATACCGATGACTGCACCGGTGGACCCCCGCCACCTTAGACCCCTTATTAGAGGTCTGCCGGATGCTTTAAAGATACACATCCAGTCCCTCAGAGAAAGAATCCAGGGGGCCATTGAACACAATCAGCAGAACCCCCAGAGGCCGCCCGCGCATGTGATGACTTGGGCAAAAGTACTGCACAGCATAGTAGTTCACGGGCGCGAGATGGGATGGGCGGAGCCGAGCGGTGGCGCGGAGGGCAGCAGGAAGGCCCGCCCAGCCGGTTGTAAACCCCGCCCCGAGCGGTCTCGAACTCGGGGTCGGTCGGGTCGGAACTACGATCCCGGAAGGGACGCTCTCTGGCGGAAGGCACCGGCACTGGGGGCAGCCCGAGCCGTGCTGCCCGGGCAGTCCGCCGGCGGCATCCGGGAGCTGGTTGAATTTGCTGGAGGGGAAAGCTGGAGACCAAAGGAAGCGCCAGCTACCCCGCCCCCTCGGGAAGAGAAAACGGGACCCTTTCGCGGCACTGCGAGAGGAACTGGAAGGGCTAAAAACTAGGAGGTGCGGTGTTTGGGGTTCAGGCTGCCCAGTCCGCATGGTGGATACCTGCCAATGGTCTGCTGATAAGGAGCCTTATATACACATTCCTGTGAGTCCAAGATGGATAAGTTTTAGAATTCTTAATTGATACAGGAGCCCAAATTAGTGTTTTAAACGAATGACAAGCTAGTGAGCTGGGAGTTAAACCATAAACATTATAGGAGTGACAGGGGCAGCAGAAAAATGTCCCGTAGCTCGAACTCAATTCTGGCTACCTGGGGAAAAGAGAATGACGGCTGTGGAAGTGGCTCTGAGCCCCTATTGTTACTGATTTGTCATTAATTTGTTATTAGTTAGAATTAATCATATTTAGTTTTAATATTTTAGCAAAATCATATGTATGTTGTATTTTATATATTTAACCACCAACCAGTGTCTGCTGTGAAATCCCCTGTATAGCCCCGTATCAAGGCCAGAGAAATTGGCTAAAATCATCTAGTAGGAACATTTAGAACTTAGAGAACAGGATAAAGAAATACCTGACAACGGGGTGGTGTAAGAGTTGTCAGTACGTTACCTGACAACGGCCTGTTTGGAACGCAGCGGCCGATCCCCAAGGATAGAATGTGCAGTACAAGGCTCCTGGAAGGTCCCTGGCTAGAGCCGTTAGAGATAACCGCATAGCTACTGTCAAAAAGGATGGATTGCACCTGTTGCCATAACATCGATGAAGAAATCATAAACTCTAGACGAACTTTGCTTCATTATAATACCAAAACACACCTCCTGGTCAAAAGCTACCCGCCTCCAAGACTTACCACGCCTCGGAGAGACCTTCACTGCGCCTGCGTAAAGGACATTTACATATGCTAATGATTTCCCGGAAGTTTAATGAATATGTATAACTTTTCTTGGAAATCTAATGAATATGTATCGATAAGTCTTAATATAAGGTGTATTGTTTTGAAAACAGGTGTGCGTGGTTCGTGAGAGGACTCGCCCGCGCACCCGGCCGTCAATAAAGAAGTGTCTGCTTATCTACACTAAATTGGTGTTGATAAGTTCTTCATTCCGAGCTTTTCGGTAACAGTTTTGGCGACCCAGATGGGACCTCGCTGAAGAGAGACCGGAGGAGTCGGGGACCGATCGGTTCCTGCCGGCACCGAGGATTTCTCGGGGATACCCATCGATCCCCGATCCATAAGGCTCTTTGCGACGTCCCCTGGATTTTGGTAAGACACTTCTTTTAAATATTAAGGATAGTGGGTTAGAGTCCCACCAGTATTGTTTGGGGTTGGAGTCCCCTGAGTGGGTTAGAGTCCCACCGGTATCGTCTGCCTGTCAGACGCGGCGAAAGCTGCGCAAGGTTGGACAAAAGGATCCTGAAGGAAGTGGAAGCCTAGGCGTCTGCCCGTAAGACATAAGCGAAAGCTATTGCTGGGTTGGACAATTTGGAAGTGGGAAGGAGTCCCACAGCTTTTGAGGATTCTGGGTTAGAGTCCCAGCTTCAAAAGCATTTTGGAAATTTTGGGTTTGAGTCCCAAATTCTAGAAGAAGAAAAAGGAACGGGGAAAAAAAAAAAAAAAAAAAAAAAAAGATAAAAAGGAAATAAAAAAAAAGAAAAAAAAGAGAAAAAAAAGAAAAAAAAAGGAAAAAAGTGAGATATATTGTGTACTTGGAAGTATCGTGAGTGTTGTAAGTGTGGGATGTGCAACTGAGCATGAAGTGAGTCTTGGCAACGATTGTAGTGTTTCTTATTGAAGTTGGAAGTTATAAAGTGTGAATATATTTGTTGGTTAATAATCTTGCCAGGGGATATTGGTTATGACTCTTGCTTAGGGAAGTCGGCTTTGTCCGTGCCCTAGGCAAGTAGGTGGACTCCATTACCTGGCAACAATTGTTATTTGTATTTATTTAATATCTGGTGTTTGATATATGTATTTGGTATTTGAAACTTTGTATTTGATATTTGGCATTTGGTATTTGGTTTGGTATTTAACATCTGACAATTGATTATTGATTTTTGATATTTGTTATATATTTAATAGATATTTAGTATTGGGTATAAACATAATGGCATTTGCGAAATTATTTAAGAGTAAGAGTATGGGAAATTTGTCCACTGATGGAAAGATACTGAAAACATCTCCGTTGGTATGTTTGTTGGCACATTAGGGTGAATTATATGATGATTTACGTAAAAATCAAATGATTGAATATTGTAATCATTGGTGGCCTCTGTATACATTAGAGGATCAGGAAAGGTGGCCCGTGAATGGGACCCTGAATTATAACACCATTCTGCAGTTAATGTTGTTTTGTAGAAGAGAAGGGAAATGGAGTGAAGTACCTTATGTGGATTTATTCTTTTACTTAAGGCAGAGACGAGATTGGCAGAATGAGTGCAAGCTAGTTAGTAGGGACAATTTGGTAATGGCTATAACTTTTGATAATAAGAAAGAGAAGAAATGTTGTCTGGCATGTGATATTGCCCCAAAGAGGATGAAAGGCCAGAGTTGAATATATCCCCTCCCAGGAGAGGAAGGAATTGGAGGTGAGAGCATAGGGCACAGATGGAAGAACCAGAAAACAGTGGAATAGAAGATGCAGAGGAAGGACCATCTGAAGTTGTGATTCATACCCCCATTTCTCGAAGGACCCGACAGCAGACACAAACAATAGCTCCCTTGAAGCAGGGAGTTGGTAACAATGGACCAGTGTATGTAAAGGTGCCCTTTTCGGTTGTGGACTTGATGGCTTGGAAGCAGGCAGCTGGAATATATAGAGAAGATCTTGAGAGAGTTGGCAGAGTAGTGGATACTATAATTAAAACGCAGAATCCAGACTGGAGTGATTTACAGGTGATCTTGGATAATTTATTGGATGATACAGAAAAGCAGATGGTACTAAAAACTGGCAAAGCACAGGCAGAAGTGGCAGTATTGAGTGGGACAATAGGTGGAACATTAGAACAGAATTTTCTGTCTGGGGATCCGCAGTGGGATCCAAATAACGTGGAACATAAAGAAAGGCTGAGTCGGTATCAGAAATAGATTTTATATGGAGTTGTAAACATGCTATCTTTGAATTGGTCTAAATTATATGAGGTGAGACAAGATAAGAATGAATCTCCCTCAGCGTTTCTGGAAAGATTGAAAGAAGCTGCCAGAAAATATACTGATTTAAGAATAGAAACAGAGGCGGCTCAGATACAGTTGGCTTTGATTTTTATGGGGCAGTCGGCACCAGACATAAGAAAGAAACTTCAGAAGCTGGAGGGAGAGGATTCAAGGAGTTTGAATAAAATGTTGGAGACAACATGAAAAAGTATATAATAACAGGGAAAAAGAGGAAAGGAAAATCAGAGAAAATAGATTACTGGCCGTAATGACAGGAACAACAGACAGAAGACGAGGTGGCAGTGGACGGAGAGAATTTATGAATTTTAGCAATCAGAATTTTAACACCCCCTTAGGAGTGAATCAGTGTGCTTTGTGTCGGGAGGAAGGACATTGGAGAAAAGATTGTCCTAAAAATGTGCAGTGTTCAAGAAAAAATATTCAAAAGAAGGTAGCCAGAATGATGGTTTTGGATGAATGAAGGGGACCGGAGGGGAACCCAGCTGAGCCTCTGGTTATAATTAAGCTGAGAGAAAAAGAAGTCAAATTTTTAATAGATACAGGAATGACATTTTCAGTATTAAATACTTGTAAAGGAAAAATTGGAACAAAACGGCAAACATAGTAGGAGCAACAGGGAAAGAAGAAAACAGACCCTTCCTGCAACCTCTGGATTTGAAATTTGGAAATAAAATAATTACACATAAATTTTTGTATGTACCAGAATGCCCGATACCCTTGTTAGGAAGGGATTTGTTATCTAAATTAAATGCACAAATTGTTTTTGAGGAAGGAGAACTCTTTTTGAAGATACCTGAGTCAAAAACAGGAGAAATCCTAATTGATACAAAAAAAGTGGAGGAGCAAGAAATTCCACCAGAGGTGGATTTTGCAGTGATCCCTACAGTGTGGGGAAACAGATATTCCTGGTAAATCAAAATTAGCAGTACCTGTAAAAATAGATCTAAAAGAAGGTGCAGGAACAGTAAAAATTAAACAATACCCAATTAAACCAGAGGTCAGGCAGGAGTTAAAGAAATTAATTGACAAATTTTTGAAGTATAAAATTTTGGAAGAATGTGAATCTGAATATAATACTCCTATTTTACCAGTTAGAAAACCCTCGGGAGAATACAGGTTAGTACAAAATTTGAGAGCAGTGAATCAAATACCCAAAGACACATATCCTGTGGTTGCAAATCTTTATACATTGCTAACAGTATTAAAGGAGACTCATCAGTGGTTTACAGTGTTTGATTTAAAGGATGCTTTCTTTTACATATCCTTGGAGAAGGAAAGCAGAAAGTTGTTTGCTTTCAAATGAAAAAATCCACAAACTGGGTGAAAGATGCAGCTGACATGGACAAGACTACCCCAAGGATTTAAAAATAGCCCAACAATTTTTGGAAACCAGCTGGCAAAAGAGCTTGAAATCTGGAAACAGGACAAACCAAGGCCTGAACATTTACTTCTACAATATGTGGATGACATATTGATTGCTACAGAAGAAAGATCTACCTACATACAGGTAACCATTGATGTCTTAAATTTTCTGAGACTAAATGGGTACAAGTTATCCAGGAAGAAAGCTCAAATAACATGTCAGACTGTGATATATCTGGGCTTTGAGATTTTGAAAGGGCAGAGACAATTAAGAAAAAATCGCAAAGAAACCATCTGTAGTATACCTGAGCCGAAAAATATCCATGAACTTAGAACGTTCTTGGGAATGGCAGGGTGGTGTCGTCTTTAGATCATGAATTGTAGTCTAATAGCTAAACTGTTATATGAGGCCCAAAGGAACTCTTCCTTTGTGTGGGGTCCAAAACAGCAAAAGGCCTTTACAGAGTTAAAACGCGCTTTAATGTTAACACCTGCTTTAGGCCTCCCTGATTTAACTAAAGATTTTCAGCTGTTTGTTCATGAAAGACAACACCTGGCTCTTGGTGTGTTAACCCAGAAGATGAGGAACTGGAAACGACCAATCAGCTACTTCTCCAAACAACTGGACACAGTGAGTAAAGGGTGACCAAATTGTCTTAGAGCAGTGGCTGCAACAGTGATGATTATACAAGAACCTCGGAAATTGACTTTGAGAAAAACAATAACAGTCTATGTCCCACACATGGTGAAAACTGTTCTAGAACAAAAGGGGGGACACTAGCTATCTCCGAACAGAATGATGAAGTACCAAGTAATATTAACTTAACAAGATGATGTAATTTTAAAAGCAACTAACCTGGCAAATCCAGCTGTGTTTTTAAGTTCCATACAGGAAGGAAGACAATTGGAACATGATTGCCTGGCTGCTATTAAGTATGTTTATTCCAGTCGTGAAGATTTGAAGGATGTACCATTGGAGCGACCGGACTGGGAACTATATACAAATGGTAGCAGCTTTGTAGAGCAAGGAGTTCGATACGCTGGATATGCGGTAACAACAGACACCACAGTTATAGAAGCAGAAGCATTGCCAAGTACCACCTCAGCTCAGAAAGCAGAACTTATTACTTTGATTCGAGCTTTAGAACTAAGTGAAGAGAAGAAAGTAAATATTTGGACAGATTCAAAGTATGCTTTTGGAGTGGTACATGTCCATGCAGCATTGTGGAAAGAAAGAGGATTATTGTCCTCCCAGGGATCAAATATTAAACACCAAGATGAAATTTTACACTTATTACAAACAGTTCAGAAACCAGATCAGGTAACAATCATACACTGTAAAGCACATCAAATTAGAAACACAAAGAAAATCACTGGAAATAATTTAACCGACCAAACGGCAAGAAAGGTAACAAAAAAACGAGCATTGCAAATAGCATTAATTCCCTCCAAAACAGTAACTCTCCCTAGAGAAAAACGAAAATACTCAGAGGAAGATGATAAGCTAGGTCAATTATTAAATGCTAAGAAAAACCTAGCCAGATGGTGGGTAACACCTAAAGGACAGGTAGTAGTTCCACCCTTTTTGATGAGAGAAATAATTCAAACAAAGCATCAGGAGTTTCACTGGAAAACAGAAGCCTTAGTAACTTCCTTACAAAAAAACAAGTGGTATCACTCAGAATGTTAGGAATAGCTAAAAAAAAAATAACTGCAAAATGTGAAGTATGTTTGAAAAATAATCCAATAATCAGGAAAAAAGTTCAAAGGGGTCGAATAAAATCTAGTACAGAGCCTGGAGATTATTGGCAAGTAGATTTTTCAGAACTACCTAGACAGAATGGGTATCGGTACATCCTGGTCGGAGTTGATACTTTTACAGGATGGCCAGAAGCTTTTCCCTGTCGTTCCACACGAACAAAGAAAGTAGTAAAATGGTTACTACGAGAAATAATTCCAAGGTTTAGAGTTCCTATTGGAATTTCTTCTGACAGAGGTCCACACTTTGTTGCAGAAGTGGTCCAAAATGTTAACAAAATTCTGGGTATCACATGGGATTTGCATACCCCATGGAGGCCACAATCCAGTGGGAAAGTAGAAAGAGTGAATCAAACCTTTAAAAGACAAATAAGCAAAATTTGTCAAGAGACTAATTTAAAATGGCCTCAAACACTTCCATTGACATTATTACGAATCAGAATACAGCCAAAGAGTGGAACCTCAGTCAGTCCTTATGAATTATTATATGGAAAACCTTATGAATCTCCAGAACCAAACCCGAACATGCAGGTAAAAGGAAAACAAGATGTGTATAACTATTTGCTTTCCTTAGAAAAAACTTTGACTGTAATTCGAAGAGCAGTGGTATAGAATAGACCATTATCCCTGGAAGTTCCGGTGCATAACTTACAACCAGGAGACTATGTCTATGTGAAAATGTGGACTTCCGAACCCTGCAGGAACATTGAAAAAGACCCTTCCAGATACTGTTAACCACCTTCACAGCTATTAGAATTACAAAATCAGATGTTTGGATACACTACATTCAAGTGAAGAAAACACCTACTCCATGAAAAATTATTAGCCGGGATCCAAAAACTTTAAAACTGACTCTGAAACATGTCTAATTTTTCATATCTGTTTGTGTTTGTTCTTTTTATATTAGTTCAGCAGATAATGATAGTAGAAACCTGGACTGATTTGATAATCAGGAACAAAAGACAAGTAGAAACAAAACAATTGATTAGCATTCCTGAAAAAAATGTCTGAAGAAACAATTTACCAATAGAATTACAGTAAACTGCATGATCATGAGAAAGGTTCCAATTGTTCCACCAAAATGCATTCCACCACCAGTATATGCCGAAACAAATATTGACTCTCAGAATAATAATAAATAAATATTAGATAGATGATGTGAAAGTATTGAAATAATTTTCAACACTTTCAAAGGGGGGAAATGTTACTGATTTGTCATTAATTTGTTATTAGTTAGAATTAATCATATTTAGTTTTAATATTTTAGCAAAATCATATGTATGTTGTATTTTATATATTTAACCACCAACCAGTGTCTGCTGTGAATCCCCTGTATAGCCCCGTATCAAGGCCAGAGAAATTGGCTAAAATCATCTAGTAGGAACATTTAGAACTTAGAGAACAGGATAAAGAAATACCTGACAACGGGGTGGTGTAAGAGTTGTCAGTACGTTACCTGACAACGGCCTGTTTGGAACGCAGCGGCCGATCCCCAAAGATAGAATGTGCAGTACAAGGCTCCTGGAAGGTCCCTGGCTAGAGCCGTTAGAGATAACCGCATAGCTACTGTCAAAAAGGATGGATTGCACCTGTTGCCATAACATCGATGAAGAAATCATAAACTCTAGACGAACTTTGCTTCATTATAATACCAAAACACACCTCCTGGTCAAAAGCTACCCGCCTCCAAGACTTACCACGCCTCGGAGAGACCTTCACTGCGCCTGCGTAAAGGACATTTACATATGCTAATGATTTCCCGGAAGTTTAATGAATATGTATAACTTTTCTTGGAAATCTAATGAATATGTATCGATAAGTCTTAATATAAGGTGTATTGTTTTGAAAACAGGTGTGCGTGGTTCGTGAGAGGACTCACCCGCGCACCCGGCCGTCAATAAAGAAGTGTCTGCTTATCTACACTAAATTGGTGTTGATAAGTTCTTCATTCCGAGCTTTTCCGTAACACTATGAGGGAAATATACTGGGATTTGATGTGCTGGCAGGCAAACAATGGGACCTACCCAGTGGTAGGGTGTGGAGCTTTGGGAGGCAGAGGCTATTCATGTGAGAACATTGCAGGTTGCTCCTGCACTACCGCAATCTAAGGTAACCTGTGTCCCTCAATACCCACTTCCAGCCGCGGCCAAACAGGGCATTTTGGAAGTAATTAACGATCTTGAGAAAAGAGAGAGATCATAAGTCACACACATTCTCCTTCTAATTCTCCTGTTTGGCCACTCCGTAAACCAGATGGGAGGTGGCGACTAACAATTGATTATAGGAGATTGAACAGTAATACCCCACCATTAACTGCTGCTGTTCCAAGTATAACCTCAACAGTAACAGCAATACAGGCTGCAGCCCAGCCATGGATGGCTGCTTTAGATGTCAAGGATATGTTTTTTATGGTTCCCCTAAGGGAAGAGGACAAACCCCAATTTGCCTTCACTTGGGAGGGGACCCAATACACTTTTAATCGACTTCCCCAGGGATATAGGCATTCCCCTACTATTGCTCACAATGCTTTAGCCAAGCTCCTTGATGCTGTGGAAGTACCACCAGGTGTCCACATAGATCAATATATAGATGATATCCTAGTTGGTGGGGATAACAAGGAACAGGTAGGGCAAGTGGCTGAGGCCATCTGGAATCTGTTAGTCAAGAATGGGCTAGAAGTTCCATCTTCTAAATGTCAAGGTCCTGGACAAGAAATTAAATTCCTGGGGGCATGGTGGATAGCTGGAGCAGTTGTGGTACCTGACAACACTCTATCAGCTATTGAAAAGGGACAGACTCCAGGCAATAAAATGGAATTACAACAGCTGTTAGGTACTTTGGGCTACTGGAGAAAACATATACCTGGGTTTTCAGTGATTGCCCGCCCTCCCTATGACTTGCTCCGAAAGAATAGGAAATGGGATTGGCCTTTGCAGCATATGGAAGCCCTTAACACTCTGAAAGATGAGCTTAAGGCTTATCAGAGACTAGGCCTGTTGCACCCACGAGATCCTTTAAGGGTGGAATGGGGATTTGCTGCACATGCCTCATACTGTGGTGTGTTTCAAAAGGGACTGCAAGGACCAGCCAGGCCTTTATTATTGTCTTCCATTTCATTTAAGGAGGCTGAGCAATGATATTCAGATTGGGAAAAGGGGGTCCTTTCCCTCACTAGAGCAGTTAAGGAGGCTGAAAAGCTGCGTACATCACAAGATGTTATACTACAGGGTCCTTTCCCTCTCTTAAATTCAATCCTCAATGGGTCACCTCCTCCAGAGGGAGTAGCCCAAAAGGCCACAGTTAGGAAATAGTATGCATACCTAGAAGGGATAAACCAATTGCTCCCACTAAAAGAGGGTCTGACTAAGGTTTTCAGACTACAGCAACCTGTGAACCCTGATCCAACCTTGTTGGGTCGACCTTATAAACCTTCTCCAATTGAAGAGGCACCTGAATTTGTGGCAGGCTCGGATGTGCAGGGAGTGTGGTTCACAGATGCATCTGCCCATTGAGTGGGATCAAAATGGCAATATAAAGCAGTGGCATTGGAGATTGGTACTGGGAAGACAGTCGAGGAAGAGGGTGAAGGTAGTGCACAAGTAGGAGAACTACGGATTTTATTACTGGCTGTAGAGAATGGTGCTACCATCGTCTATACTGACTCTTACGCAAACTTTAAGGGTGCTACAGAGTGGCTATGTCAGTGGGAATCTAGTAAGTGGGAAGTAGGTCATGTGAAAGTGTGGAGGACAGAGGACTGGCAATGTCTCCTGGCAATAGGGAGGTCCTGACCTTTAAAGGTGGGATGGGTGAAGGGACATGCTTGGGATGGAACCCCAGCTGCAAAATGGAATCAGCAGGTGGACCACCTGGCCCAAATCAGGATGGTCACCAGTGAGAAGGAAGATTGGGATAGACTAGCAGAATGGTTGCATATCAAATGAGGCCACTCAGGGAAAGCAGATCTCTATTATGAATGCTGATCTCAGGGTTGGCCAGTGTCTATGAAAACCTGTGAAGCAATCCTCACAGCTTGCCTGCAATGCCGAATGTCCTAGTTTCAGCTGGGATAGAGTTAACTGTCTTCCTAGTAGCTGGTACGGTGCTATGTTTTGAGCTCAGTATGAGAAGAATGTTGATAACACTGATGTTTTCAGTTGCTGCTAGTAGTGTTTAGACTAATGTCAAGGATTTTTCAGCTTCTCATGCCCAGCCAGTGAGAAAGCTGGAGGGGCACAAGAAGTTGGCACAGGACACAGCCAGGGCAGCTCACCCAAACTGACCAACAGGGTATTCCATACCATGGGACGTCCCATCTAGTACAGGAACTGGGAAGTGGGGGCGGGGAATCACCGCTGGGGGACTAGCTGGTGTAAGAGGCTGAATTGTTATCTCGAACCATTTGCCTCAAAGATTGTTAGGTATGAGGGACTGGGCTGTCATCAAGGAACTGTGAACTGCTCATCTTGAGCCCTTTGTCTCCAAGATGGCCGGTTTAAGCGGGACACTCCTCTGTCCATAAGGACGATTACCAGGCCATTGAGGCATCCAGGGGAGGAAACTGGGCTGGAGCTGATAAGATATTGGTTTCTGGTATCGATCACGCGAAGGTTGTGTGATGAATGAAACCTGCAGCGCATGACATCATCGAAATATGCCCTATAAAGAACCCCTAGAAACAAGCGGTGAGAGGGCCTCTTCTTCCTCACCAAAGAATTGAAGATTGAGGACCGACGGGATGCCGCTGGATCCGTGCTGGTGACCATCCTTGCAACTCCCACCACCGACTGCTGGCCTGAGGACCGACGGGACGCCGCTGGATCCATGGTGGTGACTATCCTTGCAACTCTATCCCGACTGCTTGCTTAATTTCTACCTTTTCTTCCATTCTATCCTATCGCTACCATTTTCCACTTTTGATACTTTTGATAATAAAAACTCTTTTGACTATACGGCATTTGACCTCGTTTGTGTCTTAATCTCGCTCTTGGGATCATATCGAAACCTTCCCCGACATTGGATCGGGACATTTAAATTGGCGTCACGGACAGGATCCCTTGAGACGAGAGTGCCGTGCTGTTTCCCTGCTTTAATACGCGAGACCTCTCAGGAACGTAAGGGGGGCAGGCTTGTGGTGTTTGAAACTTTACGTGCTGCCTTCCTGAGACGACTGCTTCCCCGCTTTTTATAAGGTGTTTGAAACTTTACGTGCTGCCTTCCTGAGACGACTGCTTCCCCACTTTAATACGTGAGACCTCTCAGGAACGTAAGGGGGGCAGGCTTGTGGTGTTTGAAACTTTACGTGCTACCTTCCTGAGACGACTGCTTCCCCGCTTTGTATAAGATGGGTGATAGCAAAATTGCCCGTTTGGGGAAAGAAGCTTTGTTTGATTTTTTAGAAAAACATAAAGCGCGACCCTCTGTGCTTGGAATAGACTGGGCTCAGGGAAATTGGTATAATCTGCAGAGCGTTGTTGATCGGATAGTCGCTTTACAGAAAGATGCTAGAGTGCGGTCAGGGAAAGGAAAAGCAATTGTCTGTGCCGTTCTCGGTGCCAGTCTGGCTGCAGCAGTGGAGGATAGGGATTGCCACCTCACTGCAGAATCTCAAATTATTGAATCCCTCCAAAATCTTGTTCAGTCCCTTATGGGACAAGTGGCGGGATTAAAAGCACAACTTGAAGCAGAAAAGAACCAAGTGAAACATTTGCAAATTGCTCTTAAGGAGCAGCTCCTTGCAGGTACTGTCCGTGAGGAAATTCCTCCAAGATCAGAAATTGGCTACCCCTTTAAGGACCTGCAGGCAGCAAAAGAGAGAGTGGAGAAGTTAGAGCTGCCTTCATTGCGACCTTTAGTCAAAACTGAATATACTTATGATGATGAGCAGGACCAGTTCCCCCAAGTTACAACTAAAGAGGTCCCCTATACTGCCACTGAGTTGGCAAAACTAAAAAAGGAATTTGGCCGAACCCCTAAGGAGTCAGAAACGGAGTATGTGTGGAGAGTATCATTGTCGGGGGGGGGACCAGATTCTGTTAAGTGAAAAGGAGGCGGAAGGGTATTGGGGACCGGGAGTGTTTTTAACTACTGGGAATCACCGTGCCCCCTGGTCTGTAACCCAACGGGCAGCCTATTGGGCGGGAGGTTTGAACCCCTTGGAGAGGGGGGATCCCCTCGTGATTACGGGGACTGTTGATCGATTAGTGGAGAGTGTGCAAAAGGCAGCTTGCCTGCAGATGATGTATGATCGAAAATTGGAGCCTACACAGGAGTCCCCGATGATGATGTCGGTGGATCCTGGGCGAATGACTCCCCTTATACGGGGACTCCCTGATTCTCTGAAACCAATTGGTATACAATTACAAGGAAAGATACAGGCGATGCCCCAGGGCGAGAGTGTTGGGGCTGCTTCAGGAGGATTCATGCCTGATCAGCACCGCTGCCCCCCAGATAAGAAAATGTGGACTTGGGGAGAAGTGGCCCAGGAATTAATTAATTACGGGCGCAAATATGGTCCTGTTAACCCTCCAGCCACCAAAACAGACTCCAGAGGCTTGAGGCGGACTGAAGTAAAAATAGTTCCGTGCCCTGAGAGTGATAAGAGAACACCCCTTGCTAAACCGCTGGGGGGGAAGAGATATCCCGAACAAACGTAATATACTGTGGGCGCGGGGATACCAGAAGGGGATCCCGCGTAGCTTAATGGACGGGATGCCAACAGACAAATTGGAAAAATTGGTAACAGCGTGGCCTGATAAACCAGTAAACAGAAAAGTGGATTTTGAGAATACTACCCTTAACACACATTCCCTGATTGATTTATCAGAAACAAATGCCACCCAAGAGCCGGCGGGAAACTAGATCCTTCGCCTTCCAGTGGTGAGCGGAGGGGGCGAAGGTTGGATGTATATTAGACAGCTCACTGAAAACGGCCAGGGTGATTTACTAATTACAGGCATTGTGGGACCAAGACAAGTCCCGGTCACCTTTTTGGTAAATACCGGAGCTCAGATTTCAGCTATTAAAACCAAAGATGCTGCTAATTGCGGAATTACACCCTCCAAACAGCGGCTTTTTGTGGCAGATGCATTCGGCATTGTTCAGCCACAGGCATTAGCAATGGTCAGCCTGCGTTTGCCAGGAGAAGATAGTGCCACTACAGTGACAATGGTTGTGGGGGAGTTTCCACTTAACCTTTTAGGACTCGATGTTTTAAAAGGAAAAACCTGGATTGATAACCAAAGCAGACAGTGGTCGTTTGGCTCTCCCACAATAGATATTCGGCTGTTAAAAGCGGGGCTGCTGCTTCCCCCTTCAAAGCTTACAAATGTTAAGCCCTACCCGATACCCTTGGGGGCCAGAGAGGGAATAGCGCCTGTGTTAGAGGACTTAAAGGGACAGGGTATCGTGATTCCAACCCATTCTCCTTTTAACTCCCCGGTGTGGCCAGTGCGAAAACCTAACGGCAAGTAGAGATTAACTGTAGATTATCGCAGAGTTAATGCAAATACTGGTCCATTGACAGCTACGGTACCAAATATTGCTGAGCTTATAGCTACAATCCAGGAACAAGCCCACCCGATTACGGCAACAGTGGATGTTAAAGATATGTTTTTTATGGTCCCCCTGCAAACAGAGGATCAAGACCGCTTTGCATTTACTTGGGAGGGTCAGCAATTTACTTTTACCTGACTCCCACAAGGATACAAGCATTCCCCCACTCTAGCTCATCATGCGTTAGCGCAGGAGCTTGTCGTGGTTTAACCCCAGCCAGCAACTAAGCACCACACAGCCGCTCACTCACTCCCCCCCCCACCCAGTGGGATGGGGGAGAAAATCGGGAAAAGAAGCAAATCCACGGGTTGAGATAAGAACGGTTTAATAGAACAGAAAAGAAGAAACTAATAATGATAATGATAACACTAATAAAATGACAACAGCAATAATGAAAGGATTGGAATGTACAAATGATGCGCAGTGCAATTGCTCACCACCCGCCGACCGGCACCCAGCTAGTCCCCGAGCGGCGATTCCCCGCCCCCCATTTCCCAGTTCCTATACTAGATGGGACGTCACATGGTATGGAATACCCTGTTGGCCAGTTTGGGTCAGGTGCCCTGGCTGTGTCCTGTGCCAACTTCTTGTGCCCCTCCAGCTTTCTCGCTGGCTGGGCATGAGAAGCTGAAAAATCCTTGACATTAGTCTAAACACTACTAGCAGCAACTGAAAACATCAGTGTTACCAACATTCTTCACATACTGAACTCAAAACATAGCACCGTACCAGCTACTAGGAAGACAATTAACTCTATTCCAGCTGAAACTAGGACAGAGCTAGAATTAATTCAGACAGAGGAAGGGGTCAGTGTTTATCAGTACATTGATGACATTCTTGTAGGTGGGGATGAAACAGAAAAGGTTCAGAAAACTCAGGATAACATAATTTCTCACTTGGAAAGCTTGGGGCTGAAAATTCCACCAGAGAAAATACAAACACCCTCAAGCGAAGTAAAGTTTTTAGGAATTTGGTGGAAGGGAGGGATGACATGTATCCCCCCTGACACCCTTTCCTCATTGTATCAGATTAAAATGCCAGAGTCAAAAAAAGATTTACAGCACGTACTAGGATTACTCGTGTTTTGGAGGAAACATATCCCTGATTTTTCAATTATTGCAAGACCCCTATGTGACTTGTTGCGAAAAGGGGCTCAGTGGGAATGGACCAAGCCCCACGAAGAGGCATTGCAATTGCTAATTTTTGAAGCAACTGCCCATCAAGCCCTTGGTCCTATTCATCCCACAGACCCTGTCCATATTGAATGGGGATTTGCCAAAAGTGGGTTATCAATACATTTATGGCAAAAGGGCCCCAAAGGACCCACTCGACCTATTGGGTTCTATTCTCGCAGTTTTAAGGATGCAGAAAAAAGATATACTGCTTGGGAGAAAGGTTTGTTTGTAGTCAGTCTAGCCTTGAGAGAGGCTGAACGGACTATTCGACAGCAGTCTATAGTACTTAGAGGCCCGTTTAAAGTAACCAAGACTGTTTTAGCAGGAACTCCGCCCCCTGACAGGGTGGCTCAGAGAGCCTCTGTACGAAAATGGTATGCCCAGATAGAGCATTATTGTGACATTTTTACTGTGTCTGAGGGGGCAACAAAGATGTTAACCATTCAAGAGGAAACAAGCCCAGATAGAGAAACGCCTGAACTTCCTCCTGTAATACAAGTGGCCCCCCCCCTTTTCTGAACAGTTGCAGAATGTTTGGTTTACTGATGCTTCCTCTAAACGAGAAGGAAAAACTTGGAAATATCGAGCTGTAGCGCTCCGCGTAGATGAAGACAAACAAATAATCACCGAAGGGGAGGGTAGTGCTCAAGTAGGGGAATTAGTTGCAGTATGGAGTGTTTTCCAGCATGAAACTCAATCTACCTCTCCTGTCTATATCTATACTGATTCCTATGCTGTATTTAAAGGCTGTACTGAATGGCTTCCATTCTGGGAACAAAATGGGTGGGAAGTCAATAGGATACCTGTATGGCAGAAAGAAAAGTGGCAAGATATTCTAACCATTGCTAGACAAGGAAAATTTGCAGTAGCCTGGGTGGCTTCCCATCAACAGGATAGCACCCCTGTTAGCCAGTGGAATGGCAAAGCTGATGAATTGGCCCGATTAGCTCCCCTCCAGAACACCCCAATAGCAGAAGACTGGGAGCGATTGTTAGAATGGCTACATGTAAAAAGGAAACATTCGGGGATCAAAGATCTCTATTGTGAGGCCCAAGCTCGAGGTTGGCCAGTTACCAGGGAAGAATGTAAAACTTGTGTGTCTGCCTGTGAACAATGTCGTACCCGCTTGGAAAGACACCCCCTGGAAGGTGACCCCCTACACCTAAGGGAGGGGAAAGGGTTGTGGGAGGCTTGGCAAGTGGACTACATTGGCCCCTTCCGAAAATCAGAAGGAAAGCATTATGTGTTAGTTGGAGTAGAGATAGTGTCAGGGTTAGTCCAGGCCGAAGCCTTTGCCAGAGCCACTGGGGAAAACACAGTGAAAGCTTTGAAAGAGTGGTTTGGCACTTTCCCCAAACCTCAGTCAATTCAGTCAGATAATGGTTCCCACTTTACTGCTAACATAGTCCAAGATTGGGCAACCCAGGAAGGGATCTCGTGGGTACGCCATACTCCGTATTCTCCACAGGCAAATGGAATTGTGGAAAGAACAAATGGATTGCTGAAACGCTTCCTCAAGCCACATAAGCCTGGATGGGCTGAACGGCTACGGGATGCAGTGACTAGTGTTAACAGTCGTTGGGGAATGAATGGGTGCCCGAAAATTACAGCGTTTTGCCCAAAGACCCCAACCATTATGCCAGCTCCAGATGACCCGGATCATCCCAGAAATCCATCACACTTTCCGGGCCAACCAGTCTTAGTTGAACTCCCCACGGTGGGAACCGTACCTCTGGTACTGGAAACACCAATGAATAAATATGCTTGGAAAGCAAAAGATGCTTATGGAAAGGAACATAAAATCAATACCAGGTGGATTATTCCATCCTTCTAATAACAATTTACTTCCGGTTCCTTAGAACGAACCGAGTCTGTTTTTTTTTCTTTTCTCTCTCAGGTGAAGACTCTGGAGCGGACCTGAGGAAATACGTGAAGCTGTTAATTGTTTGTGTAGTTTTGTCGGTGATTGCTTTGTTAATATTCACAGGATGTTTGTTATACCACCACAGATGTTGTTTTGGTCAACTATTGTTACCGCCTTTAATATCTGGGGAAACTCCTGTGCCCCTCTTTTCAGCTTGGAGTGGCAAAATGAATTTGTGGCTCTAGGCCAGCAAGTGGCCAACACTTTTAATCTGACTAATTGTGGTGGGCCCTTAGGTTTGGAAAGCTGGCCATGGACTGCTGTCCCTATTTCCCCAAAATGGTTAGTGAGTAATTACAGTGAGGTCAAAAATTATTCTTACTGGGGTGAAGACATGCAGCCCTGGACAATACAATACCCAGTCCAAGGTGAATATTGTCTGAACCGAACACAGAAAGATGGTATTCCCGTGGGAAATAGCAAGTGCAACTGGACCTATACTTATGACAACCATTGCCTCACTGACGGTTGTAGACCAATTGATTGTTCAAACCATAGGGCAGCTATGTCACTGCCAGAGGGGGGCGACCAGGCATATTGTCGCCTTTTGAGTTCTAGTTCTCCAAATTTTGTGCCTCGCTGGTCCGGATGCGCCTGGGTGAATCAAACAGGACACAGGAAACAGTTTTCCCATTTTTGGTCTTCCACTAATCAGTCTAATAACCTTCTTAATGTTACCTGCTTCTGGCACCATGATTCTGGTGCCTGGAAATGCAGACTCACTGATAAAACATATTCTCGTCTCCCTGATGGGACTCAAATTTGGTGGTCAAGTGATAATAAAGACTACTGTCAGGGACATTTGAGTATAGGTCCGGATGGGCTTCCTATCTGTTGGGGCACCACAGAGGAGGTGGGAAAAACTGTGGACAGGTTGTTGATGAACGGTCCATCAGATCATCCTCTGGGAGTAGGTAATTCAACATATTTCCAATCACCACGGACACCTACTGGTTTGTTTGAAAATGGTGCACGAGCCTTAAAGGGTCACTATTGGGTGTGTGGCCAACGGGCCTACAAACTGCTACCAACAAATTGGACTGGAGTGTGTTATGTGGGGGTAATTCACCCTTTGTTTTTCCTGCTCCCAGACGATGAAGGGGATGGACTGGGTGTTAAAGTATATGATGATCTCAATCGATATCGACGATCCATTGATACCTCTATAGCAGGTGGGAGCGGTCAAACCTGGGGCAAAGACAAGTGGACGCCTCAACGTATCATACAACATTATGGACCTGCCACCTGGAACCCCAATGAGTGGGTTAGCGGTGCTCGAGAACCTATCTATAACCTAAATCGCATCATCCGGTTACAAGCTGTCCTAGAGATCATTACTAACGAGACAGCCCATGCCCTTGATCTATTGGCGGATCAAGCTACACAAATGCGAACAGCAATATTACAACATCGCATGGTTCTCGATTACCTGCTAGCCGAGGAAGGAGGTGTTTGTGGTAAACTAAATGATTCTAACTGTTGTTTAAAAATTGATGACAGCGGGAAAATTGTTAAACAAATTACTGCGGGAATACGAAAGCTGGCCCATGTTCCTGTCCAGACATGGAAAAGCTGGGACATTGATATGTTTTCCTGGCTCCCTGGAGGTCCATGGGTTAAACGAATCCTATTTTACTTGTTGTGTGGTTTTGCCATGTTATTCTTTTTACCATGTGTCATTCCATGCTTTATACAATTGATTCAACGTGTTGTAACTAATATGCAATTTGTAACTACTATTTCGCCTGACGGTGTTAAACAAATTCGCGCTGTGCACCGAACCACACCGTCGGTAATACAGATTGTATGAAATGCTCTTTTCTGGCTTTTCTATATAGCTATCTTTTCTCAAAACCACCATGGGTCCTGAAACAATCTTTGAGCCACGGGGTGGTGTAAGAGGCTGAATTGTTATCTCGAACCATTTGCCTCAAAGATTGTTAGGTATGAGGGACTGGGCTGTCATCAAGGAACTGTGAACTGCTCATCTTGAGCCCTTTGTCTCCAAGATGGCCGGTTTAAGCGGAACACTCCTCTGTCCATAAGGACGATTACCAGGCCATTGAGGCATCCAGGGGAGGAAACTGGGCTGGAGCTGATAAGATATTGGTTTCTGGTATCGATCTCGCGAAGGTTGTGCGATAAATGAAACCTGCAGCGCATGACATCATCGAAATATGCCCTATAAAAAACCCCTAGAGACAAGTGGTGAGAGGGCCTCTTCTTCCTCACCAAAGAATTGAAGATTAAGGACCGACGGGACGCCGCTGGATCCGTGCTGGTGACCATCCTTGCAACTCCCACCACCGACTGCTTGCCTGGGTGGTGACTATCCTTGCAACTCTATCCCAACTGCTTGCTTAATTTCTACCTTTTCTTCCATTCTATCCTATCGCTACCATTTTCCACTTTTGATACTTTTGATAATAAAAACTCTTTTGACTATACGGCATTTGACCTCGTTTGTGTCTTAATCTCGCTCTTGGGATCATATCGAAACCTTCCCCGACATTGGATTGGGACACCCGTACAGAAGAAGAAATATACAAAAAAAAAAAATCAGTTCACTTAGCGAAGGATGAAGATGAGCCAGGGTCATCACGGGAACAGGAGGAAGAGGCAGAACCAGAAGTAATCACCCGATCCCTATCCTTGAGTGAGCTGCGGGATATGCAAAAATATTTCAGCCGCCATATTTGTCCCTCACCTTCTTTCCAGCACGTTACTGCCAATGAGTTGGCATAGGTTGGTGGTGCACTTCATAGAAACTTCCGCCACATGGGTTGTGTGCATTGGACTTCATCTGGATCTGTGGATAACTGCTCATTTTCTGGATCATCATAAATCACCTCCAGAACAGCTAATTCCTTCAGGTGCTGGATACCTCTCTCCATGGTGGTCCATTTGCCTGGGTGACATGTAACATCTTCCTTGAAGGGGTATCTTTCCTTCACACCTGACAGAAGTCGCCTCCAGAGGCTGAGGACTTGTGTTTTTCTCCCAATCGCCTTGTCAATGCCCCCTTTCCTAGACAGGGATCCTAGCTGCTTGGCTTCCTTACCCTCTAATTCCAAACTACTGGCCCCATTATCCCAGGTAACAATGTGCTTGCCTGGATGGTGGCCTGTTGCAAATGAGTGGTTTGGACTGCTTAAAGAATCACCGTCAAGGGTATTAGCAAAAGTGATTTAATAGGAGTTTATAACGCGCGATTTCACGAAGTTCAATGGCAAGGTTCACTCTATTACTTAATACATGGATGAAGCATACAAAGGAAAATCAAGTTATAATCAAACTAGAATGATTTATACAGGGAGTGAAGACGCAAAAGGCTAAGGGGGAAACATACAAAGGAAAATAGAGTTGGAATTGATTTTTCATGATTTGCACAGAGATCAGAGATGCAAAAACGTAAGGGAGACCCTCCCGTTCAGTCACAAGGTTCAGAGAAGACCCCCTTGCTTTCTAAACTCCTGATGGAGCTTAGGTGCGGCTGGATCCACTCCTAGTCCCAGACTTGGTCAACAGTTTATGTCTAAAGGGATTATATGTGTGTAGCAGCAGTCTAAGGTTCATTCACAGTTTAAGGTGGATCACAAGATTTAGTAGCACTTAATCATTGACTAATTTAACATTTACAAAGTGATTCAATAGCATTTACTACAATCACAAGTGTCTTAATTATAGATTTGAAATGGCAATATTTATACTATACTTGCTATGGGATATCTGGGTCAATTCACACACACGCACACAGACACAAGGAGAGAGATATATATATATAAACAAAGGTATACCTGTAAAAAATTCCCCTCGAGTTCAGTGAAATATTCACTTCAAATGTCTCGGTATTTCTCAATGGGCCAGGCTTGAGCCTCAAGGAGTGAAGGGTTTCAGCCCAGGTCCCATCATCAGCTTTTGGTGACAGTCCTCCGATTTTCGCAAACTGGAGAGTTTGCAAGCTCTGAGAGGCATCCCTCTCAGAGAGAGATGCTAGTCACAGCCTGCTGCGGTCCAGGAGAGCTCAAAGGGCCTCATTTGGGACCGCTGTTTATAGGTTCGGGAGATGATTGACTTTGGTCAGTGTATTTCCATTCTGGCCATAATTCTTGTTAGGCACCCTCAAAGGTAGGCCATGATCCAAGAAGCAGGAGTTTCAGGTACAGTTCCAGGCAACAGGAGTTTCAGATGCAGTTAGGGGGTGCCTAATTGTCCTAACTCACTGTACTGTAGCCAGGATAAGAAAGTACCAGGTTGTCCCAACTCACTGCGCAAGGACGCAATACTGGTCCTGACATTGCAATGTGGCCCGGGGGGCTGCACCACCACACGGCTGAAATCCTTTCACATATCTCACAGCTCACTCAGGGATAGGGATCAGGTGATTATCTCTGGTTCTGCCTCTTCCTCCTGTTCTCATGATGACCCTGGTTCACCTTCACCCCTCACTAAGTGAACTGATTTTCTGTGTATTTCTTCTTCTGTATAGGGGTGACTGATACCAGCACAGGTTGGTTCTCTGGTTTAGCTGCAGTGCTTGTCACCGGGGTTGGAGTTGTCGCGGTGCCTGTGGGTCTGTTTTATCTCCCTTCCTGAAGGTGCTGCATAATCCCAAGCAGTGTTCAGGAGATACTGGCAAGGGCCCAGAACAGTGCAGTAAGTTGTGCCTCCCTGGAATAGCCGCAGCATTTTCCTTTCAAATATTTTATCACTTTATCAGGGTCCTGTAGTTGTTCAGGAGTTAAGTTCCAAACCATTGGAGGTGAGAAGTTCTCTAGATACCTGCCCATATTCTCCCACATGCCCTGCCACCCATGATTATCCAGCCTCGGGGCAGATCTCTGGGTGGTATTCTTAAAGAACCTTTTTGTAGCCCTAAACAAGACCTGAAACATATTCAGGAGACATAGCACTAACAGCATGCTGGCTTGTGCATCCCAAGTATATTCAAAATTCTCAAAAGCTGTTGTAATTAGCTGGAAAGAGAAAGGGGAGGTGAAAGAGTGGGAGAAAGTATCCCCCCGTCTTCCCCATAGGTTGGGTGCGATTACTAACAAATTCCGAGAGGAGGCGCCCAAGGTACGGGAATGACAACAATGCTGCATGCAAATACCAGCTTAACTTCATGACCAGTGATGTAATCATATCATAAGTCGAGGTTACCCAGTACAGCAAAATGATAGTCCTGATCCCTCTCCCAGAGGTGATAAACATCACCGCAGGGAATACATAGTGCATATAGGAATTTACATAACAACACCATGTGAACAAATAAACCAACATTGTGACTTCAAGTAATATAAGAAATGTGTATAACAAATCTGTTTTAACATGCTCTGGTCAGATCTGTCGTTATCTCAACCCTTCTTGCCCCACCTTGGGCGCCAAAAAGGACTGTCGTGGTTTAAGCCCAGCCGACAACAAAGCACCACGTGGCCGCTCACTTACTCCTCCTCCCCACCCACCCCACCCCGTGGGATGGGGAGGATAATCGGAAGAAAAAAAAAAAAAAAAAAGGTAGAACCTCATGGGTTGAGATAAGGACAGTTTACTGGGACAACAGAAGGAGAGAAGAAACACTAATAACAATAGCACTAATATACAAAGCGAATGATGCACAATGCAATTGCTCACCATCCGGAACCCGATGCTCAGCCCCTTCCCAAGCTGCAAATCCCCCACACCCCAGCCAGCTCCCCAGTTATATACTGAGCATGACGCCATATGGTATTTGTGGTGGGTTGACCCTGGCTGAATGCCAGGTGCCCACCAAAGCTGTTCTATCACTCCCCCTCCTCAGCTGGACAGGGGAGAGAAAATATAACAAAGGGCTGGTGGGTCAAGATAAGGACAGGAGACATCACTCACCAATTACCGTCACGGGCAAAACAGACTCAGCTTGGGGAAAATTAACTCAATTTATTACAAATCAACCAGAGTAGGGTAACGAGAAATAAAACCAAATCTCAAAACACCTTCCCTCCACCCCTCCCTTCTTCCCAGGCACAACTTCACTCCCAGATTCTCTACCAACCCCCCCAGCAGCACAGGGGGACGGGGAATGGGGTTTGCGGTCAGTTCATCACACGTTATTTCTGCCACTTCATCCTCCTCAGGGGGAGGACTCATCACACTCTTCCCCTGCTCCAGCGTGGGATCCCTCCCACAGGAGACAGTCCTCCACGAACTTCTCCAACGTGGGTCCTTCCCACAGGCTACAGTTCTTCACGAACTGCTCCAGCATGGGTCCCTTCCATGGCATGCAGTCCTTCAGGAGCACACTGCTCCAGCGTGGGTCCCCCACGGGGTCACAAGTCCTGCCAGAAAACCTGCTCCAGCATGGGCTCCTCTCTCCACAGATCCACAGGTCCTGCCAGGAACCTGCTCCAGCGCGGGCTTCCCACGGGGTCACAGCCTCCTTCGGGAACCCACCTGCTCCGGCATGGATTCCTCCACAGGCTGCAGGTGGATATCTGCTCCACCGTGGACCTCCCTGGGCTGCAGGGGGACAGCCTGCCTCACCATGGTCTTCACCACGGGCTGCAGGGGAATCTCTGCTCCGGCGCCTGGAGCATCTCCTCCCCCTCCTTCTTCACTGACCTTGGTGTCTGCAGGGCTGTTTCTCTGACATGTTCTCACTCCTCTCACCGGCTGCCGTTTCTGTCTGTCCCAGCAACTTTTTTCCCTTCTTAAAAATGTTATCACAGAGGCGTTACCTCTATCGCTGATTGGCTCGGCCTTGGCCGGGGGCGGGTCCGTCTTAGAGCCGGCTGGTATTGGCTGTGTCGGACACAGGGGAAGCTTCCATCAGCTTCTTACAGAAGCCACCCCTGTAACCCCCCCCCGCTACCAAAACCTTGCCATGCAAATCCAATATGGTATTGCATATCCCCTTGTCTAGTTCGGGTCAGCTGTCCTGGCTGTTCCCCCTCCCAGCTTCTTGTGAAAATTAACTCCATCCCAGCTGAACCCAGGACAAATTCCTAAGTGTAGCATTGCTGGAAGCACTATGCCAGTTTTGAATGCAGTCATGTGCTTTTCTTTCTGTGTGGTTACGTTAATAATCATATGTTTTGATAGATCTGCAACTAAAACTCTAGTTTAATAATAGGTTGTATGGACCTGATTCTGCCTTCAGATATACAACTACAGCTCCCATTGGGCAGAACAGCTACAGAAACTGCTAGTACTGAAGTATTGCTGCTTTGATACTTTTAACTGACAAGTTTTTAGTAAAGATGTTGCTCACATTATTTTCCTGGGTGAAATTCTATGGCTTGAAAATATATATATGACTATGTGATCTGAATGGCTCTTTCTGACCTTAAAAACACTGAAAGTACAGATGGAAATAATTTTTTTTTATGAGCTGACATTATCTTCTCTCTTCAAAGAAGCCTATGGTATCTTTTGAAAAGACTTCGAGGATTACTAATAATTATATCTGCGTTTGCAAGTAAAGACTATATAGCCAATGATTTACATGATGCACAAGGCATGAATAAAACAAATTAAATCTATAGTTATGTTATAGTTAAATGTATAGTTCTTGATACACAATAGTGACACAAATATAAATGTTTATAAGCATGTATGAGCTTAATACAAAGGCTCTATCTTTCTGTAAAATCAGTAGGAGATAAAAGTTTATGATCAGTGTCTGTTCTTTTATCATCATAGTGTTAGGAAGAACATGATTTTAAGACAACATACCAGGTAAACTCTATAAAAAAAGCTGGCCACAGGGAAAAATCTATGAGGATGTTCACCTGCTTTTACTTTTATGTCATGAAATAAAACAATCAACTAACAATATGAATTACCATCTCTGTAAGCAAAATATGAAAACATATAGCTGTGTGCATTTCTTAGAGCTCAGTAAGGGCAAATCTGGGGCCTTCTGTCATATCATTGCAATAGTTTGAATTATAGGCACCACAATGGCATTTTTCCACCATCCTCTGATGTGGAGAGAGAGGTGACAGGATTTGACAAGTTCCTGCATGAGAAAAAAAGAGGACAGAGGTGACAGTAAAGAAAAATAAATAAATAATTTGGGAAGTCTGAGTGACCTAGAAGGTGTCAGTGAAGATAAAGAAAAAGAGAATGAAGATGGTCTAAAGGAAGATGACAAGACCCTCCTTTTCAAATATGTTCAATTTTAGAAAGCAGTATCATATACTGAAAAGAGATTTTAAAGGAGATGTTCCAGTAGAAATCCTAAGTGGAAATTTCTTTCTTCTGCCAGCTTCTTTTAGTATTTACATCATTACCTTGTGGCTCACTGACAAACCTGGACCTGAGCTGTGGGTCTAGGGTAGAATAGGATGGGAGTTGGTATTATTAGATCATTTATTTACTACACAGCTGATAACTCCAGTGTAGCCATGGCAAGTACTTCCACTGGATTGTGTTGTCAACAGTAGAGCGATCATTAGGCTGTCCTAGGCACTGTACAGACTCAGTTCCAAACTGTGGACCGCAATTTGGACATCATGTTTTGATTGTGAATGATTCAGTGAAGAAGAAAGGGGAAACTATTGAAATTCTTTATTTCATGTCTGCATAAAATAAAGGGTACTCAAAGAGGCAGAGGCATCCCTCTTTAATGGTTGTGTGTACTCTGAAAACACAGCATTTTTTTTCCCATGAGTGTACTCATGTTTTGATTTTGCTTATTCTATAGAGGACAGTGTGGTTTGGCATCTGGACTTTTTGTTTTTACAGGAATATTATTTTGCATCTTGGTTTTGCACAAAAGCAAGCTGGATTATTGTTGCATTGCCAGGTTTTGTCACCATCCTTTGGCTCCCATTTGGCTGCCGTTGCCTGCAGCAAAATTCCACCTCTCCCTCTCAAACAACAGAAACAGATGAAACTAAACTTCACAAGTCAACTGTCTGACATTGGCATCCAAACAACCAGGCAAGCAGTTCTTATTGACATCTGCTCCTGTCCCAGAGCAGAGTTTATCCCTTCAATTAGCATATCCTCAGTTGCTTTAGCACAGACATCACATCTGAAATACTACCTGCTCCAGGACTGCCTTCCTCTTGGACAGCAGGTCTCTGCTTCTCCCAAGCACACCTATTCCAAACACAACACTTCTAGGGTGCTCCTCTTCCCCTCCCTGCCCAGATAAGTACTGCCTTCCCAGGTGCCTCTAACTGCTGAGAATTATGAGATTGAGGGACCAGCAATGTATACATCAGCACCTGTCGGGGAATGTAGCAAATCTGCCGAATGCCTGACGGTGCGTGAGCAGCATGACCTTGAGCAGCTTGTGGTGTATCCTTGAGAGTCTGGAAAGTCCTGGGAAAGAAGATGATAAGAAGAACCGTCTTAACGAATCCGCAGCTAAAACTGTTACCCAATCATGAATTGTTAGTTACTAACTAAACCAATCATATATGAACACATACTCTGAAGAAAGATATAAAAAAGCTTGTTAGAACAATAAAGTAGCCATTTTGCCATTTTTGCACAGTCTGATGTTTGTCGTGTCCGTCTCTACTGCGACAAATGGTGACCCCGATCGTGCGAAGTGATCATTTAGAAAACGTATTTTCATACTAGTGAGAAGTATTGTGGCAGTGGGGAGAGCTGTTGAGAAGTATTGTGGCAGCGGGGAGAGCTGCGGAGACGGAGCCTGGTGAAGCTGAGAGCAGAGGGAGTCTGCTTGGTCCGGACCTGAACTTCGACACCTAAAAAGGTGAGCCACCGGGGACTAAACTGTTAGAATGGGGCAGCAATTAACAAAAGAAGAGGAGACAATTTTGTCTACCTGGAAGGCCCTATTAAAAAGAAAAGGGGTTAAAATCCCTGAACAAAACCTGAAAAAGATTTTGATATGGAGTAAGATGCACGGCTTTGAAGCCACAACAGTTACTGCGTTCAGTGTGAGTGCGTGGCAAGCCGTAGGATTGAAAATATTGGAGGAGATCTCTACAGAACAAAAAGAGGTATGTGAGTTGGCGATTACATGGCGTCTATTAAGCAAGACCCTGAAGGAATGGAAATTAGAATGTGAGGCGAATAATGAGCAAAAGAAAGATGAAAAACCAGAAAGTGTTAGGAAGGAGAAAGATTGTGGCCAAGGAGCGAATGAAGCCAATGCCGCAGCATCAGTGGTAGCAGGCAGGAATCCCCTCACAGGCAAAAGCAGATCATGCCCTCGTCCACCTTCTTCTCCTCCGCCATTAAATATTTTACAGGGCGATGAGGGGCCCTCCCCACCCAGCGGTGCAGCAGCAGAAGGGGTGACCCCATCGGCCCCCCCCGAGGAGGAATATACGACGAATCCGGCGAATAACACAGAGCCGGAAAGTGAGAATAACAATAACAGTGAGGGAGAAGAAGCTTTAACTGCCGCTATGCAAGGTCTGCATCTTACAGATAAAACCATAGTGTTAAAAGCCCCACCATGGACTCTCCCTCCATCCACAGTAACTGTAGTCCCAAGATCTCCTGTTCAATTTTGGGAGGGAGTTAAGAAATATGCTGCTAAAGCTGGCAACTGGGATCTAGTTGAACGCCTCAGCCCGTGCTCTCCAATGCCAGCATGTTCGAAGCCTCTAAACATAACAGCAGAGGCTCCTGGTACATTTCCTGTTTTCAAAGCTGCTGCAGGCACAAACCAGCACGATGAGCACAATCCAATTGGCTGGAAAGTGGTGCAGGATTTGCAGAATAAAGCACAAAAATTTGGAATCAATTCTCCTGAGGTGATGCAACTTATTCGAATAATCAGCATGGATCTGCTGTGTCCATATGACATTACACATCTCGCACAAGTGCTGTTTCAGCCTGTGCAGTTGCAAGTGTTTCAATCTACTTGGAGGCAGATGGCACGCACAGCAGCGCAGAATAATTTGCAACTGCCACAGGGTGACCCGAGGCTTGGCCTTGGAGAGGATGCTTTGCTTGGTGAAGGGCCATTTAATAACTCTCAATTGCAAGCTACATGGCCTCCGATTGTTCTCGAACAGGCACAGCATATAGGAATTACGGCATTAAAGCGAACCATAAAACTAACAACTCTGAAACAAAAATACATTGCTATCCACCAAGGCCCCAAAGAACCCTTTTTACAGTTTATAGAAAAAATATCTGCCGCACTCGAAAAACAGGTAGAAGATGAGGTCTTAAGACAAATGCTGTGCAAACAGCTAGCAAAAGATAATGCTAATGAGGACTGTCAAAAGATAATACAGGCTTTACCAGGAGATCCTTCTATTCCCGACATGGTGGCCGCATGCTCTAAAGTTGGGACAGTGGAACATAAGGCGGCCGTCCAGTCGGCAGCGCAAGTGGCCGCCCTAGCTACTGTTATGAATATGAAAAATTTGGGCAAATGCTTTGGGTGTGGCAGAGAAGGGCACATAAAGGCAGCTTGTCTAAACAGAACATCACCAGGTAAACAACCGGTGAACATCCCACCGGGGATTAATTGCAACAGATGCGGAAAACCAGGACATTTTGCAAAACAATGTCGTTCCAAATTTCATATTAATGGGCAGCCACTACAGCGAAACCACAAGAAGAGCGCGAGAGGGCGCGCGAGGACAACAAATCCCCTCCCGGCAGCCGGCCAACTCCCCTCTGCGAACAATTATCAGCCGCAACAGCAGGCTCAGCAGGGTTGGATGTATCCACCGCCGACACAATAACTATAGCCACAAAAGACATCGTTAAGGTCCCTCTTGATGCAAAGGGTCCTATAGGCCGAGGACTGAATGCATTGCTACTGGGAAGATCAAGTAGCACGTTAAATGGGCTAAGTGTGCATGTAGGAGTTATTGATGCTGATTTTACAGGTCAAATTTGCGCGCCGGTTTCAACCCCCTACCCACCAGTAACAATCCCCAAAGGTACTCGCATTGCTCAACTTATTCCTTTTTTGAGTTGTGTTTCAAAAGCAGAACAGCGCCTGCGATGCGATGGAGGCTTTGGCTCTACGGGACCCCCTCAAGTCTGCTGGTCTCAGACTGTTTCATCATCCCGACCACATATGATGTGCACGCTGTCGAATCACGGAAGATTGCCGACCACAGTAAGGCTTGCGGGGCTCCTGGACACCGGAGCCGATGTGACTGTTATTACTGATTATCTGTGGCCATCCACCTGGCCAAAAGAGGATGCGGGTATAGGAGTAGTGGGGCTGGGAGGATTCTCACGAGCAAGGATGGCAGCCACAGCAGTTCTGATTACCAATCCTGAGGGCCAACAAGCAGTCATTAAACCATATGTGACCGCAGCTCCCCTCAATTTATGGGGGAGGGATTACTTGTCGCAATGGGGGGTGAGAATTACCACAGATTTTTAACGGGGGCCACTGTGCTGCAGGGTGTGAGACAACCCACGCTTGTTTTAACATGGTTAACAAATAACCCTGTGTGGGTGGATCAGTGGCCCCTACCAATTGAAAAATTAAAGGCCCTGCAAGAATTGGTGGCAGAACAACTAGCTGCTGGACACATTGAACCCTCTCAGAGCCCATGGAATACTCCAGTGTTTGTCATAAAAAAGAAATCAGGAAAATGGCAATTTTTGCATGACCTGCGGCAAATCAATGCTGTCATGGCCACGATGGGGGCTCTACAACCAGGCATGCCTTCACCTGCCATGATCCCTCAAGATTGGGAAATCATTGTCATGGACCTTAAGGACTGTTTTTTTACGATACCATTAGCTTCCCAAGACAAAGAAAAATTTGCATTTTTCTGTGCCTTCTATCAATCATGCAGAACCGGCAAATAGATATCAATGGAGAGTTTTGCCGCAGGGCATGAAAAATTCGCCAACAATTTGTCAATGGTTTGTAGCACAAGCTTTGTCACCTGTAAGGGAAAAATTCCCTACTAGTTATTGTTATCATTATATGGATGACATTCTGTTAGCATCAGACAACAAGGAGCAGTTGAATGACATGGAGAATTTGGCCAGGAATTTGTTACAACAATATGGATTAGTTATTGCCCCTGAAAAGGTACAAAAAATAGAACCCTGGAAATATTTGGGAATGACAATTACAAGCAAGCAGGTTGTGCCCCAACCTGTGAAACTAAACCTTGAGGTTAAGACACTCAATGATGTACAGAAACTAATGGGATCCTTGAACTGGATCAGGCCCTATCTTGGACTGACCAATTCGCAGTTGCAACCTTTATTGGAATTATTAAAAAATTCCACTGATCCAACAGAACCCAGAATATTAAATAAGGAAGCGTTAAATGTAATTCACATGGTGGAACAATGCATATACAAGAAATTTGTTTCTCGAATAGATCTGTCTCAATTGGTACAATTCTTTGTACTAATTGACAAAACTGTGCCGTTTGGTACTTTGGTGCAGTGGAATTCTGAGTGGGATGACCCATTACATATTTTAGAATGGATGTTTTTGTCATTCCGGCCACGAAAAACTGCTCCTGGATTGTTTGAACTTATTGCTGATGCAATCATAAAAGCCAGAAAACGATGTTTAGAACTAACAGGACGTGATCCAGCTACGATTGTTTTACCTGTTCAAAATTGGTATTTTGAATGGTGTCTGGCAAACAATTACGAGCTGCAAGTGGCCATGGCGGATTTTCAAGGGCAGATATCGTATCATCTACCATCACACCCGCTACTGAAATTTGCTTGAGAAATACCATTTGGTCAGAAAAATCTAAACCAGCCAGAACCTGTGAAAGGCCCCACTGTCTTTACAGATGGCTCGGGAAAAACAGGTAAAGCAGCAGTAGTATGGTATGACAACAACAACTGGAACAACAAAGTAGTATATCAAAATGGTTCTCCACAAGTAGTAGAGCTGCGTGCAATGGCTGTTGCTTTTTCTATTTTCTCTACTCCTGTAAATATTGTAACTGACTCAGCATATGTAGCTTAGTTTCTCGCCTAGACAAAGTAGTTTTGACCATGTCAGACAATCAATTATTATTTGATGTGCTTTTAGAACTCTGGAAAGGTATTCAACTACGGACAGAACCTTATTTTATCATGCACATCCGGAGTCATACCACTTTACCAGGATTTTATACGGAAGGTAATGCCAGAGCGGATGCTCTTGTTTCTGCTATGGCTCTGAGTACTGTTCCTAACCTGAAGCAACAAGCTGTATTATCACATCAATTTTTTCATCAAGGTTTTCGAGCTTTACGACGGCAATTTGGTTTGTCCCATACTGAAGCTCGCTCCATTATAGCTGCCTGCCCTGATTGTCAAGGAACTCGCACTCCAGTGTATTTTGGTACTAATCCCAGGGGTATGCAGGCTTTACAGATTTGGCAAACTGATGTTACTCATATAGATGAATTTGGCCAACAGAAATATGTTCATGTTTCTATTGATACTTATTCTCATGCCTTGGTAGCAACAGCACATACTGCAGAAACAGGAAAAGATGTGATTCGACATTTACAGAAGGCTTTCTCTATGCTTGGGGTGCCACACCAAATTAAAACGGACAATGGCCCAGCATATATTTCACAGAAAGTTCGAACATTTTTTAATTCGTGGGGTGTTACTCATGTTACAGGAATTCCCCACTCCCCGACAGGACAAGCAATTGTTGAGTGTGCACATAGCACGTTGAAGCGGCAGCTTCAAAAACAAAAAGGGGGAATGATTGGGGAACCACCACAGGCATGTTTAGATAAAGCAGTTTATGTTCTTAACTTTCTCCATTATGGGGATAATTCTTCTCTACCTCCTCTTTTTCAACATTTCTCTTCTCTTTTTTCAACACAGAATTTACAAAAAGGTATCAAAGTGCATGTTAAAGATTTAATTACTGGTCAGTGGAGTGGACCATGTGAGCTATTAACCTGGGGAAGGGGTTATGCTTGTGTTTCCACAGATGCCGGTCCTCACTGGGTTCCTGCTCGGTGTGTTCGGCCTGTATTGGAACCTGCCTCAGGGTGAAGGATGGGTGGTCTCACAACCTAAACAAAATGTTTGGGTCACTTTAGCGAGCATGACACATCAGGTCACCATGTGTTTCGCCACCGCAAGCCCTGAAAATCCATTTTCTACATATTTGGTAGGAATACCCGTGGACACATGGCCGAACCCACTGCAGATCCCGAATCTCTGTAGTTCTCCAGAAAATTGTACAAAAAACTGGGATGGTGTGTATGCACACCTCTCGCAGGTTACCCAGGAACCCCAAGAGTTAGAATTACTAGGATCTGTAGTGATGGATGCTTGTGTATTTTTTAATTACTCTTATAACAATACTGTTCGTCGAGGCCAAAATGTTAATGCAACTAGTATTCTCTATCGCAATGCAACTGCATGGTGTAATTACACCACACCTAATGCTTCATGATCCTCTGTTACTCCTCTTGCGCTACCTCCTGGTGTGTTTTTAATCTGTGGAGATCGTGCCTGGGGAGGCATTCCATCTAAATTGAATGGAGGCCTGTGTAGCCTTGGACGCCTCACGTTATTAACACCAAATGTGTCAACGATTCTGAGCATGACTCGAAAACATAAGCGAGTCCAAAGGACTGTTCATCATTTTAGCAGTTCCTGTCAAGATAACCTTGAATTCTGGAATCGAGGCCAGATAATAGCAGCCTCCATACTGGCACCAGGAGTTGGCATTGCAAATGCCTTAAGAACTTTAAATAAGTTGGGATGTTGGCTTAGCAATCAAACTAATGCTACCTCTTTAGCTTTAAGTGGCCTTCTAACTGATGTTGATAGTGTTAGACATGCTACGCTACAAAATAGAGCTGCAATTGATTTTTTGCTTTTAGCACAAGGACATGGTTGTGGTGAGTTTGAAGGGATGTGTTGCATGAATTTATCCGATCACTCAAAATCCATTTATAGTAGTATTCAACAATTAAAGAAGGAGGTCAGGAGGTTGACAAAAAGCGATGAGTCAGATTAGCTAGGAAACATGTTTGAGGGTTGGGGATTGTCTGGATGGTTGATATCTCTGCTCAAGACTGTGGGGGTAGTGATCTTGATTGTGATAATTGTGCTCCTAATGTTGCCCTGCCTTCTCAGCCTTCTGCAAAGGGCCCTGCAGAGGGCCGCCGGAGCAATATTTTTAGCACAAATACAAAAAGGGGGAATTGTCAGGGAATGTAGCAAATCTGCCGAATGCCTGACGGTGCGTGAGCAGCATGACCTTGAGCAGCTTGTGGTGTATCCTTGAGAGTCTGGAAAGTCCTGGGAAAGAAGATGATAAGAAGAACCGTCTTAACGAATCCGCAGCTAAAACTGTTACCCAATCATGAATTGTTAGTTACTAACTAAACCAATCATATATGAACACATACTCTGAAGAAAGATATAAAAAAGCTTGTTAGAACAATAAAGTAGCCATTTTGCCATTTTTGCACAGTCTGATGTTTGTCGTGTCCGTCTCTACTGCGACAAGCACCATGCTGTGCCTGTGTTACAAACCCATTGAGAACTACCTACATTAGGAAATTTTTCTCTTTCTAGACTCCCCTTACAGTCAAAGGAGAGTGATAAAGATCCTCCTGAAGACAGTCCCTAAATGCTTTCATAGAGGATCCTATCTCCCTCCACTGACTACTGAGTACATACAGGACATAGCCTCCTAAATTAAGTGTTTAAAGTTAGGTGATTTAAGTGACGTCCATAGGTTACACAAACAGAATGAACCTGAGATCATCTCAGATGACTTCTTGTTTCTTATGGGCCATAGATTTTCACATGAACCCCTACACTGACCTTAATAGCATGCTAAAATATAACTTCAAGGCAGGATAGCAAGAGATAGAGAGCTCTTCCCTTTCCTTGGCCATTTGTACAGATGGTTAATTTCTGTTTAAAATATGTGCCTATTTTTAACACATACAGGTTTTCATCTGTGTTGTCTTTTTTCTAATAAAGACCCCTTAAGTATCTTTCTCCCTGTAAAGCTACTTATGCCATGCAAACAATTCTTTTTTTTTTTTACTTTTTTGATAGGCAAATTTAAATTTGTGCCTCTGACAATTAGGCTTTTATTTTCCTTAGAGTTCAAATAATTTTAGGCATGCTCTCCAGTTTTTCAGCTTCCATTTTAAAGTACTGTTCAGCATCAGCCAAAACACTGGTGTGTTATTGTATTGGGAGCCTTGCGGAAGACATTCTATTTGAGGAGTATGTGACTTTGAACAGGCCACATCTGCTCCATAGGGCCGCATACTTAGAGCTTGAGAAGCCCATATGTTATTAATATATAATCTGTAACTTGTAACAACTTTGAGAAAGGTAAACTGTATGTGGATCAAGGGATGGAATGTATTAATCTTTACCAAGACACCATTTTACATGGAGGAATCGGTGATGAACATATCAGTTAACCTGAGTAGGCCCAGGTCTGTGCTGTACTGCACATACAGCTTGGCCTTCAGGCCTGTGTTGTCCTGCACAAATTCCGTGGCCACAGGATAAACTCAGCCACCTCAGTGTAACAGAGGAGCCTGCAGGCAGCTCCCACTTGGTACTGGCAATTATGCCACCCATGTGGCCTTGCCTTTATCTTAAAATGCAGCAAAAAGTTTTCATGTGAACATCCTTTATGAAGAGCATTGCTTTCTTGTAAGAAAAATACATAAAAGCTCAAATAACCAAAAGGGAGGAATGTCTCTCCACGGATGAGATCTGCACAGTGTGATCTGCACAGCATGCCATGGGAAAATCCATGCAGGGTCCATCCAATGCTGCATGAACACAGGGTTCCCAGCATTTGAAGGGACATAAGATTTATTCACTGTCTATATTCCTTTTTTTGTTCTATCTTATTAAAAGCCATTTGTTGTCAGGCCTTTCTTATTGACATCCAGAAAGAACCCTGCACCATCTCTCTCTATCTATCTCTCACCCTCCCCTCCCTGGTGCAGAACAGTTGACACCTTTTTACCCACAAATCCAAAACACAGCACCATATGGGCTGCTATGAAGAAAGTTAACTCCATCCCAAACAGACCCAGTACAGTTGTGCCTAAAGGCAAAATGGTCTTCCTGTACATATTGGCTAATTCCTTTTTTTTTCTGATTCACAAAAATTCAAGATCTTGGTGAAAAATAGGCCTAAATAGCTTCAGTCACTCACCTGATATCCTTTCAGAAAAACAAATTATCACAGGAAGAACACCGAACTTTCTGATGGCCATTGTTCTGCTATTTGTAGTTAGTGTCATCCTTGTTCTGAGGCTGAGAAGACACAAAAGATTGTGTATAAAATCAGATAGGTTTCATAGCAAAGCATCATCTTTTGCTCACAGAGAGCATGATGCTGTCTTAGAAAATTACTCATTTCAAAATGTGCCATGAATGAGATTTTTTTGTGTATTTGTTGACACGGAAGACAATAAATAAGGTCTCAAAAGCATAGCATGCAAGCAAAAGTATTCAAAATTGCCCGAGTATGTTGTTCAATAAATAACTAATGAAATGTGTCAACAATACAGATTTTGTTGAAGACTGGAAAATAAGCAACAGACGGGGGAAAAAAAGGAACAAAGTTTCTAAAGGTACTTGCACAATAGGACCTTCAGAAGAATTTTCTTCAGTCTACAGAAATCAATGATAAAACAAAGATAATAGGTGATACACTGGCTGAAGTATAAATCTCTAGAGCTGTTTTTGCCAGTCATGAAGGTTTAGATTTTGAAGAAATTACTGAAAAGAGTGAAAGCTTTTCTAAAGAAGAGTTTAGATAGATAAGGCATCCATTAACTTTGACTACATTTTTACTCTCTCCTGCAAAATATTATCTAAATTTGTTGCTTAGTAAACCAACTGAGAGTCTTTGCATTCATGACTCTTGCAATTCTTATGTGGTGAAACTGCAACATTCATTAATAAATCAACTGAAAAGATGAAGAATGGGAACATCATGTTAAGAGAACTTCTAGTGACATGACAAGCAGATGGCTCTTTGCATTGTCTGACACTCAAAAGATGGTAGTCGTGATGCTGCCATTATTTTCCAACAACTCTAGGACATACTAGGAAAGCCATGCATTTTGCCTCATAATATACAGTTGCATCACCTCAACTAACATTCTGGAAGCACATTTTCCTTGAGAAAACAATGACATCAGTGGACTTCAAGGAACAGCAAATAGTTTTTAGTGTTCAACAGCCAGTTCTTCAAAAAAGCAAAATATTTTGGAGTGCCTTCAATGACTGTACTGGAAAGTCACAATTTTAAAACTTAGTATGTATCCTTCCTATAATTCTTTTTTATAAAGAAGCAAGGATATGCAGAGTGAGGTTGTACAAAGTGGTTTTTATTTTCTTTGTCCATCTTTGATCTCATGATCAGAAACCAAGATCTTATTGTTCATCTTCATTTAGTAAGGAGAACCAAATACTACATAAATGTAAAAGATTGCAAGAAAACAAGACCTGACTCAGTTCTATTTTTGTTATTCCAAAACACACAGTTCAGTATGTTTTCATCATGTTAATGACATATCACTAAAGAATTTGCCATTATTCTTGTGTTTGCAACTAACAGGGAGCAGTGTTTTTCCACTTATTTTGCTGACAAAAATAAGGTTATTGATAGCGTGGTTTAATGATACTGGTACTTTACAGCTAAAGATGCTGCTAATGTCTTAGCACTAATTTCTGTAATTTACTTAACTGGTAGTTGTTTCTATTCTGACTGCTTGTTACAGAGGCATGCACAGTCAAATCCAACAGGTGTTAAAACTCAGATTTATTCTTCGGTAAAAAGTTAGTTAGAACTCCGGTAACATTTGTAAACCACAGGCTCAATGATGTAAGGGGAATTAGTACTACACAGCCGACTTAAGAATTCTTAAGATTTAAAATGATGACTCAAAATGTGCATAATCACTCACCTAAAAGATGAGGGCTCTCAACCTCGAGGAGTTACCTAGGGCTGCGTCCCAACCCAGGGGGAGTCCCAGACTGCAGACCCGCTGCTCCGAGGAGGACTGATTCCAACATGTCCTCCAGCAGGACCCCGTTTATACCCTTGTCGAATCTGATCTGTGGTCATTTTAATCCCTATTGGCCAAAAGGTCACTTCAGTGTACCTGACGCATCTCGATTGGTCAGTTCAATTTTCAACCTCTGGCCTCTGGGGTTTGGGTTTTTTTCCTCTCCTCCTTGCCTGGAGAAGTTTCATTTCCTGCTGGGGGGAGTGTACTGCCACACAATCCACCCCATGACCACAGTCACAATTCGACTGGTTTCTTTGGAGTGGTAGTACAATCACCTCTTGCTTCCAAAGTCAAAAGGGAGCGCAGCCTGATGAATTTGATGCTCATCGTGGGTCATCACTCCATTCTGGTCTAGAATTAAAGTGGAATATCTGACACAGGAATATTCAGCACACAAACAGGTTTTTAAAGGGAGTATACTTAACTGTTAGTACAGACTTCACTACTGCGCGTTTGATACAACTTATTGCAATACAGATTACAGTAATCATAACTACAAGCATTATTAAAGATTGGAGAAGGCTGGTCATCCACCCCGTCAAAGAAAATCTGAACATATCAAAACCTTTCCCAGCCAATTAGTCCCTGGTGCAGAAGCAATTGCCTCTGAGTCTCTTGCCACTTTCTTCTGTTGATTTGATCTTGAAGCTACATGGACACATTTGGAGTGAACACAGCAGTCATCCATCAACAGGTTCAAAACTCCACATACACCCTTCTCTTTCAGTAGCATCAAATCCAATACGGCTCAATTTTGGATAGTCATTTTACCAGTATGTTGTAACTGATTGTTCAAGAGTCCCAAACTGGCAGATGTAACATTGGCTAAGGTTGATAGTTGTAAACTCAGTTCTAGAATGCTCTATTGGTGTTCCCTTGGGTACCATATGCAGTCGCCCCCATGGAATTTCAGGGCATGGTGTAGTACCATTCCAACTCCACCCCGTGATCCCATGGGTTAGTTGGAGGATATAGTCACATCTGGTGTTCCATACCGAACTAGCATTTACTGCACCTGGTGATCAACTATAAACAACATGAGTATAACCTCCTCCCCTGTCCAATCTGAACCTCCAACTATAATTGTTACATTGCTCCCATGTGAGCTCAAGGGCTCGCTATATATTGATGTCCATCATTTTTGCCATGACATTGTCATCCAGATCTTCACCATCCATGCCTGCCACCATCATCAGTACCAGTAGAAACACTGGAATGGCTCGTTTCTTCATTTTCCTGTAAGAAAGCACAAACTAGGCCTCGGTCTTAAAACTGGGTCACAGGGTTAGAAGTCCGGGATTATCCACTGGGCACTGATGTGGTGAGTCTTTCTGCTCCCATCTAAGGCTTCCCAGGCATACAAGCCTCTGGGTTTTGCTAAGGTCATAGGAACAATGCCAATGGAGGGCAGTTTCACCATGACAGGTTGGCCCACATATGTCCCCAGTGGGAACTGGAGTCTCTGATCCTCTGGTATAGAGTCATTGCCCCTTAATGGTCCCGTAGGACAAAATGCTCAAATTTTTGGACTTCCATAATTTCCCCACTGGTTATTAATAGTAAAAACTGCCTGTGGTAATCATGTGTCCCAGTTATGGCGTGAGACATCAGCATGTTTTTTGATCAAGCCATTGGTTCATTCAACTATACCATTAGCTTGGGGATAATATGGGGTGTGAAACACCCATTTGATGCCTTCCCCTCGCACCCAGTCTTGTAGCACTGTGGCTGTGAAATGCGACCCATTATCGCTTTGAATGCATTCAGGAATAGGTAGAATACCAAACCATTCTCGCAAAACCTGGACTGTCTGGTCTCCAGTAGCTGTGCCAACAGCCGTCGCCATAGACTGCAGTGATGAAAGAGGCACTCAGGATGACAACGAGATGGTTCTGAAGCAATGGCAAAAAAGGAACTCTTTATTGTCTCTTACAGCATGCTTATACGTTACTAACACAGGAGCGCATATCTGGCTTGGCTAGGATGTTTGCCAGTCCTCAGAACAGTTAAAGATAAAAACATTCCATACACATACTCGTGACTGTCTTCAGCCACATCTTCCCAGGACTACACAAGGCCATCTTCCGACCTGACCTTGTAAAACTAGTTCTTCAAAGGCTTGGCAAACATGCAGCACAACGTTCACTCTTGAAAACAAATGCCAGGTGTTCTGAGCTGCTCGCACAATAGACAATCCTGATAATACCTCCACTCCCACCAAAACATATTTCCTCCCATAGGATGCTTTCAGAGGACCAATGTAATTAACCCGCCACGTGCTCCAAAGAGCCTTGCCTTGTCTGATATGCTGGGCCAGGGCTTGATTTGGGTGATTAGCCTTAAGCCTTATTTGGCATTGCAGGCAAGCTGTGAGAATCGCTTCACAGATTTTCATAGACACTGGCCAAACCTGAGATCAGCATTCATAATAGAGATCTGCTTTCCCTGAGTGGCCTCATTTGATATGCAACCATTCAGCTTGTCTATCCCAATCTTCCTTCTCACTGGTGACCATCCTGATTTGGGCCAGGTGGTCCACCTGCTGATTCCATTTCACAGCTGGGGTTCCATCCCAAGCATGTCCCTTCACCCATCCCACCTTTAAAGGTCAGGACCTCCCTATTGCCAGGAGACATTGCCAGTCCTCTGTCCTCCACACTTTCGCACGACCTACTTCCCACTTACTAGATTCCCACTGACATATCCACTCTGTAGCGCCCTTAAAGGTTGCATAAGAGTCAGTATAGATGATGGTAGTATTACTGATTTGTCATTGATTTGTTATTAGTTAGAATTAATCATATTTAATTTTAATATTTTAGCAAAATCATATGTATGTTGCATTTTATACATTTAACCACCAACCAGTAGCTGCTGTGAAATCCCCTGTATAGCCCAGTACCAAGGCCAGAGAAATTGGCTAAAATCATCTAGTAGGAACATTTAGAACTTAGATAACAAGATAAAGAAATACCTGACGACCACGTTGAGCCACGGGGTGGTGTAAGAGTTGTCAGTACGTTACCTGACAACAGCCTGTTTGGAACGCAGCGGCCAATCCCCAAGGATAGAATGTGCAGTACAAAGCTCCTGGAAGGTCCCTGGCTAGAGCCGTTAGAGATAACCGCATAGCTACTGTCAAAAAGGATGGATTGCACCTGTTGCCATAACATCGATGAAGAAATCATGAACTTTAGACGAACTTTGCTTCATTATAATACCAAAACACACCTCCTGGTCAAAAGCTACCCGCCTCCAAGACTTACCACGCCTCGGAGAGACCTTCACTGCGCCTGCATAAAGGATATTTACATATGCTAATGATTTCCCGGAAGTCTAATGAATATGTATAACGTTTCTTGGAAATCTAATGAATATGTATCAATAAGTCTTAATATAAGGTGTATTGTTTTGGTGACAGGTGTGCGTGGTTTGTGAGAGGACTCGCCGGCGCACCTGGCCGTCAATAAAGAAGTGTCTGCTTATCTACACTAAATTGGTGTTGATAAGTTCTTCATTCCGAGCTTTTCGGTAACAGCAGTAGCACCATTCTCTACGGCCAGTAATAAAGCCTGTAGTTCTCCTACTTGTGCACTACATTCGCCCTCTTCCTCGACTGTCTTCCCAGTACCAATTTCCAATGCCACTGCTTTATATTGCCATTTTGATCCCACTCGATGGTGTGTGGATTGTCCGGCTCACAGTTCACAAACGAGTTTCACCATGTCTAGTGCACACAGGCGACTCATGGGGGGTTACAAAAGTGACCCAGCCTTGGGTTGCCTTGAGGCCCTGTCTCTCTGCAGAGACGACTCACGGGGAGCTGTGTAGACAGCTTAGCCCTGGGCTGTCTGATAAACCCTAAAGTAAACAGGGCGGTGGCTGCACCATTCAAAGAACTAAAACCTGAACTGAGCCTTGAAATCCCTTAACAAATAGTATGCCCTGACTCTCAATCCAACCACTATTCAGTTGCTGAGGAAGCAAGGTAAAAAAAAAAAAAAACAAACCAAAACCTGGAGGGTTTCAGCTTCAGTTTCAAATGACAAGCTTGTGTATTCAAACAATCACAGACCAACAAAGGAAAGATAAGGGGAAACTCCACTCAGATATACATAATCCATTTAGGCCTATATCATGATCCACTCAGACATAGTCATACACCCCATTCCACAAGTCAGGGGATAAAAACCCTAAGATTCAGGTTGGAAATGGGGGAGTCACTTCTCTAACTATGCAGTTGGCTTGCGAAGGAGACCCTTCCCCCCCTTGATCGGGACGCCGGTCGAGGTAACTTCCCTGGGATTGAAAGCCCTTACCTGGAGGGGTAAGCGAATATTGTTTATGCTTTAAGTTTGTAAACGCATGTGTGCTTGTGGTTGTCTGTGAATCGCTTCTGGTTGTAATAATGTACTACTCTTGCCTTAAAAAATTGCAATAGTGCATTCCTCCATTGTATCTGTAAAACCTGCAATAGTGGCGTGTTAAGTCTGCGAGTGAAGTTCAAGTTGTTTGCTTGAACCTTGCAGTTAAGTCTGTGAGTGAAGTTCAAGTCGTTTGCTTGAACCTTACAGTTAAGTCCTTTTCCGTCACAGACAGGCAGATGCATCAGTGAACCACACTCCCTGCATATCTGAGCCTGCCACAAATACAGGTGCCTCTTCAATCGGAGAAGGTTTATAAGGTCGACACTACAAGGTTGGATCAGTGTTCACAGGTTGCTGTAGTCTGAAAACCTTAACCGGACCCTCCTTTAGCAGGAGCAATTGGCTTATCCCTTCTAGGTATGCATACCATTTCCTAACTGTGGCCTTTTGGGCTACTCCCTCTGGAGGAGGTGACCCATTGAGGATTGAATTTAAGAGAGGGAAAGGACCCTGTACTATAACATCCTGTGAAGTACGCAGCTTTTCAGCCTCCTTAACTGCTCTAGTGAGGGAAAGGACCCCCTTTTCCCAATCTGAATATCATTGCTCAGCCTCCTTAAATGAAATGGAAGACAATAATAAAGGCCTGGCTGGTCCTTGCAGTCCCTTTTGAAACACACCACAGTATGAGGCATGTGCAGCAAATCCCCATTCCACCCTTAAAGGATCTCGTGGGTGCAACAGGTCTAGTCTCTGATAAGCCTTAAGCTCTTCTTTCAGAGTGGTGAGGGCTTCCATATGCTGCAAAGGCCAATCCCATTTCCTATTCTTTCAGAGCAAGTCATAGGGAGGGCGGGCAATCACTGAAAACCCAGGTATATGTTTTCTCCAGTAGCCCAAAGTACCTAACAGCTGTTGTAATTCCATTTTATTGCCTGGAGTCTGTCCCTTTTCAATAGCTGATAGAGTGTTGTCAGGTACCACAACTGCTCCAGCTATCCACCATGCCCCCAGGAATTTAATTTCTTGTCCAGGACCTTGACATTTAGAAGATGGAACTTCTAGCCCATTCTTGACTAACAGATTCCAGATGGCCTCAGCCACTTGCCCTACCTGTTCCTTGTTATCCCCACCAACTAGGATATCATCTATATATTGATCTATGTGGACACCTGGTGGTACTTCCACAGCATCAAGGAGCTTGGCTAAAGCATTGTGAGCAATAGTAGGGGAGTGCTTATATCCCTGGGGAAGTCGATTAAAAGTGTATTGGGTCCCCTCCCAAGTGAAGGCAAACTGGGGTTTGTCCTCTTCCCTTAGGGGAACCATAAAAAACATATCCTTGACATCTAAAGCAGCCATCCATGGGTGGGCTGCAGCCTGTATTGCTGTTACTGTTGAGGTTATACTTGGAACAGCAGCAGTTAATGGTGGGGTATTACTGTTCAACCTCCTATAATCAATTGTTAGTCACCATCTTCCATCTGGTTTACGGACTGGCCAAACAGGAGAATTAGAAGGAGAATGTGTGTGACTTAGGATCTCTCTCTTTTCTCAAGATCGTTAATTACTTCCAAAATGCCCTGTTTGGCCGCGGCTGGAAGTGGGTATTGAGGGACACAGGTTACCTTAGATTGCGGTAGTGCAGGAGCAACCTGCAATGTTCTCACATGAATAGCCTCTGCCTCCCTGCCCCCAAAGCTCCACACCCTACTATTGGGTAGGTCCCATTGTTTGCCTGCCAGCACATCAAATCCCAGTATATTTCCCTCATAGGGGCTCAGAGCCACTTCCACAGCCGTCATTCTCTTTTCCCCAGGTAGCCAGAATTGAGTTCGAGCTACGGGACATTTTTCTGCTGCCCCTGTCACTCCTATAATGTTTATGGCCTTTCTCAATGGTTTAACTCCCAGCTCACTAGCTTGTCATTCGTTTAAAACACTAATTTGGGCTCCTGTATCAATTAAGAATTCTAAACTTATCCATCTTGGACTCACAGGAATGTGTATATAAGGCTCCTTATCAGCAGACCATTGGCAGGTATCCACCATGCGGACTGGGCAGCCTGAACCCCAAACCGCACCTCCTAGTTTTTTAGCCCTTCCAGTTCCTCTCGCAGTGCCGCGAAAGGGTCCCGTTTCTCTTCCCGAGGGGGCGGGGTAGCTGGCGCTTCCCTTTGGTCTCCAGCTTTCCCCTCCAGCAATTCCACCAGCTCCCGGATGCCGCCGGCGGACTGCCCGGGCAGCACGGCTCGGGCTGCCCCCAGTGCCGGTGCCTTCCGCCAGAGAGCGTCCCTTCCGGGATCGTAGTTCCGACCCGACCGACCCCGAGTTCGAGACCGCTCGGGGCGGGGTTTACAACCGGCTGGGCGGGCCTTCCTGCTGCCCTCCGCGCCACCGCTCGGCTCCGCCCATCCCATCTCGCGCCCGTGAACTACTATGCTGTGCAGTACTTTTGCCCAAGTCATCACATGCGCGGGCGGCCTCTGGGGGTTCTGCTGATTGTGTTCAATGGCCCCCTGGATTCTTTCTCTGAGGGACTGGATGTGTATCTTTAAAGCATCTGGCAGACCTCTAATAAGGGGTCTAAGGTGGTGGGCATCCACCGGTACAGTCATCAGTATCCCTTGCTGCCCTCTGTCATGCATGGCCTGAACACAGGCGGGTTTTTGCACTCCCTCTGTCCCTTTACCCGGATAGTAATAGGTTCTCCTCTCTCCCTGGGGTCCGCACCCCCAGCCCAGTAGGCTACTCGGGACGTTATCGACTGATCACCTGCTGGTCCAGCACTCAAAAACACTCCCGGTCCCCAGTAATTTCTTGCTTCATCATCACTCAACAGTATCCGATCCTCCCCCGTTAGAGAAACTCTCCACAAATACTCAGTTTTGGTTTCGCCCGGCTTGCGCGAAAACTTAGCTTGTAACTCACTGAGTTCGGGTCCCGACCAAGGTGTTGTGCAAATAGTGGTTTTGGGGGCTCCCACCGTGTGGACCCGTGTGCCTTTCTGTTTTAATAAGGTGTCGCACGTCCCTTTTGATAGCATATGTCCATACATTTCGTATGGTTTGTTCAAACTTTTATGGTTTTCATATTTTGTACCTTCTATGAAAACTGGTTTTTTAGAACAGGTGACTGTGCAAGTGAGATTTGATAAATGATCATATATTAACATTATGGTTGAAACAATAGACAAAGGGTAACTGGGGAGATAATTACAAAGTCAAGTGATTAACTAGTAATTATTAATAAGTTTGGCAGTTCTTGGCTCTTATGACTAGATGTTCCTGTACGCTAGATGAGAACAATGTTGAAACTGACCACATGTGATTGAAACTGACCACATGTGATTGAAACTACGTTAAGCTTCAAGATCAAAGAACAAGGACAAGAATAAAGACTTCAAGGACAGCCAGCAAGAACTTCAAATGGGTCGGTGGTCGCAAAAGCAGCCCTTCGACTCAAATGGATCCTTCATTGCGCATGATCGGATGTAGGCAGTACTAAGATAATCAGTTGCAATCATTTTTATGTATATGTATACTAATCTGATTAATATGCAATTAGTTATTCTATATAACCTGTTAGTGCTAAAGCCGTGGTATGCACGCTAGGTGGAACTATCCCCCGTGCATCCAGTGCTGCAATAAAGAATGCCTGCTTTCTAAAACTCCAAAACGAGTCTTAGAGAGTTTCTTCGACCGGCTTTTCGGTATCATTTTGGCACCCCAGATGGGACAAGGCTTCTGAGACTTGACGGACGCGGGATCGCAGGACCTCCAGCCAGCACCGAGATTTCTCGGGGAGACCCTTGATCCCCGTTCCCTGGGCTCACAAGCCAAGGCCACTGGTAAGCTTTTATTTAAAGGCATTCTTTTGATTAATCTGGTTCTGGTATTCTGGTCTGGTACTCTTACCTGTAAGCCTGGCTAAGAGAGGTCAGCAAGGAAGAGATATAAAAGGATCCTTAAAAGTCTGGTATTCTGGTAGAAGTACTTCTCTGGTAAAGGGTATTCATCTCGCTGGTTGAAGGTGAAAATACTCGTTTGGTTTGGTCTCGGTACTTTGATTAAGGCTTTGGGAATTGACTATTGATTTTGGATATGACCTTTTGATCTCTGATTGATTCTGTTTGGTATTTTGACTGAGGCTCTGATATTTGATTTTCCGATTTCTGATTTTTGTATATTGAAGGTATTGATAATCGGAACAGGACAGTCAAGTGAACTCCCTAAAAAATCACCTCTGGGGTGTGTTTTAAAGCACTGGAAACAGCTGGGGGGTGTCTCGGGTGGTAACATGCAGAGAGAAGATTTGATTAAATATTGTAATCATTGGTGGCCTCTGTATAAGCTTGATGAAGGGGAAAAGTGGCCTGTGAATTGGACGCTAAATTATAACACCCTGTTACAACTTATGTTATTCTTGAGACATGAGCAAAAAGAGGATGAAGTTATGTATTGTGATTTGTTCTTTACCTTAAAGAATCATCCTGAGTGGCAAAAGGATTGTGGAATTAATATGCCACCCAGCGATCCTTTTGTGCTATCTTTGGAAAGAGAGAAAAACAAAAAGGGTGATAATAAGCTCAAAAGGTGCTGTTCTGCATGTAGTATTGGGCAAAGATGTTTAAAGTTATACGAGCAAGAACGAGAGGATGATACTGAAATGATAATTGGATCTCAAAGGGCCCCACCTAGAACCGCTCCCAGAAATAGTGATGAAAGAGAGCCCATGAATAGTCCTGTCGCAGGGCGAACAAGAGCTAAACAGAGCGAAGTTATTCAAGCTCCTCTTCGTCAGGCGCTTGGGACTGAGGGTGTGGCAACTATTAAAGTACCATTTTCTATTGTGGATTTAAATAATTGCAAAATAGCAGCTGGGAGCTATCGGGAAAACCCTGATCAAACAGCCCACGCTTTTGAAACAATGATTCAGACTCAGGATCCTGATTGGAAAGATATACAAGTAATAATGGATGTACTTTTTGATAGTACAGAAAGAGATATGATCCGGAGGGCTGCTAAAACCCAGGTAGAAACACAAGTGGCTTCTGGAGTATTACAGGGAACAGTGGAACAAAATTTTCCATCTACAGATCCCAAATGGGATCCTAATAATTTGGCTCAGAGAAGACTGCTGGATCAATATCAAAAATGGGTTCTATTCAGAATCAGAAATGCTATGCCTAAAGCAATTAACATGTCTAAATTATATGAAATTAAACAAGATAGAAAAGAGTCTCTCATTGAATTTCTAAGCAGATTAAAAGATGCTGCTAGGAAATATACTAATATGGATCCTGAGTCTGAAGAAGGAAAAGCTCAATTGGAAAAGCTCAATGCCTGCTTTCTAAAACTCCAAAACAAGTCTTAGAGAGTTTCTTCGACCGGCTTTTCGGTATCACTTTCCTCCAATTCCTCTACCTCTTCAGAGCTGTTTTCATCAGAGTCTCCCCAGATGTCCCCATCCCAATCCTCAGGGTCCATACCCGTGATTAACTTTCGGATTTTGGTAATACTGGGGGGCTTTTTTGCTTGTGCCAGCATAATTTCAATCTTTCGTTCCAATAGATGCATCCGCTCCTTTTCTCGTCTCAATTCCACCTTCAAACAATCTATTTCCCCTTGCTTTTTAGAATTATCCTTTGCCAATCTGTCAGAATAACTCTTTTGGTTTTGCACTTGAATCAAGCAGGCGCCTAGGAGGGCACACATAATGCCTTTGCTGTCTCGACTACTTCCGCGGTATCGTTCTATTCTCTCCATGACCGCTGCTGGGTAGGACCACTTCTCCTTTGCCCATTCTATCTCTGGGGGGAAAGGGCTACAGCCGTGCTTCCGTAATAATTCCTCTATTAACACTATACTGCTGACTACGCCAATTTAAAACATTACGGAGGCACGCACAATCAAATCCAACAGGTGTTAAAACTCAGATTTATTCTTTGGTAAAAAGTTAGTTAGAACTCCGGTAACATTTGTAAACCACAGGCTCAATGATGTAAGGGGAATTAGTACTACACAGCTGACTTAAGAATTCTTAAGATTTAAAATGATGACTCAAAATGTGCATAATCACTCACCTAAAAGATGAGGGCTCTCAACCTCGAGGAATTACCTAGGGTGGCATCCCAACCCAAGGGGGAGTCCCCGACTGCAGACCCATTGCTCCGAGGAAGACTGATTCCAACATGTCCTCCGGCGGGACCCCGTTTATACCCTTGTCAAATCTGATCTGTGGTCATTTTAATCCCTATTGGCCAAAAGGTCACTTCAGTGTACCTGGTGCATTTGATTGGTCAGTTCAATTTTCAACCTGCGGCATCTACGGTTTGGGGGTTTTTTTCCTCTCCTCCCTGCCTGGAGAAGTTTTGTTTCCTGTTGGGGGCGTGGCGGTGTACTGCCACACTGCTTTACCCCTACTTCCTAGGTTATCTGCCAGTCTGAGAACACAAAACAGGGCTAGCTATGAAAAAAAAAAACAGCTCATGGGGGTGACTTTAGCTGCAAAGAAATACTGAATAAAGGTCCTCCGAGCTAGAAGAAGAGAGAGTGTAGTGTCCTCAGAGACAGAATTGTGGTGGATGGACCCTGGCTGGACACCAGGTGCCCACCAAGCCGCTCTATCACTCCCCCTCTCAGCTGAGCAGGGAGAAAAAAATACAACGAAAGGCTCATGGGTTGAGATAAGGACAGAGAGATCACTCAGCAATTACCATCACAGGCAAAACAGACTCGACTCAGAGAAATTAAGTTAATTTATTGCCAATCAAATCAGAGTCGAGTAATAAGAAATAAAACCAAATCTTAAAACACCCTCCCCCCACCCTTCCCTTCTTCCCAGGCAGAACTTCGCTCCCGACTTCTCTACCTCCTCCCCCCGAGCAGCACAGGGGAATGGGGGTTGCGGTCAGTTCATCACACATTCTCTCTGCCGCTCCTTCCTCCTCACACTCTTCCCCTGCTCCAGCATGGGATCCCTCCCATGGGAGACAGTCCTCCACGAACTTCTCCAATGTGGGTCCCTTCCACAGGCTGCAGTTCTTCATGAACTGCTCTATCATGGGTCCTTTTGAGACAAGGGGAATCAAAAGAATCTCAGTAGACATAATAAAGGGGGATGAAAAGATGATGTTTAGCGCTTACATTGTTGAAATTAGCTGACATAGAGACAGTCCTTGATAAGAAGAGCTGGTCCTAAGAACCAGCCAATAAGGTAAAGACAGTTCCTGATAAGAAGCAGGAGCAGGCCCCAAGAACCAGCTAAGACTGGTCTTGCGGCTTGGGTGAATACCAAGAAATCACTGAGCCTGCGCAAGAAGAAAGGTTACTAGCGGTGACGAAGAGGAGTCATCTATCTTCATCTCTGCGACCACCAGACGACCACCATAAAGAGGCACTGCGCAAGCGCAGTTGAGAGGAGACTATGGAAATGACCTCTCGGAGCTAATTTTAATATGAAGCGGGGACAGGTCATGCATATGTATAGGCGTATTGTGAATATGTAACACTTGACTGTATAAACTTGAAACTAACTGCCGAGTCGGGCGCGCACGACTTTGGTGGGACTACCCCCCCCGTGCTGCCCAGCGCTGAATAAACATACCTACTTTACAATCTCACTGATTGTGGAGTCCGTTTCCGCACGTCACTTTCCACAGGATGCAGTCTTTCAGGAATGGACTGCCCCAGCATGTGTCCCCTGTGGGGACCAGAAAACCTGCTCCAGTGTGGGCTCCTTCTCCATGGGGTCACAGGTCCTGCCAGGAGCCTGCTCCAGCACGGACTCTCCACGGGGTCACAGCTTCCTTTGGGCACATCCACCTGCTACAGTGTGGAGTCCTCCACAGGCTGCAGTGTGGATATCTGCTCCCCCGTGGACCTCCCTGGGCTGCAGGGGGACAGCCTGCCTCACCATGGTCTTCACCCTGGGCTGCAGGGGAATCTCTGCTCTGGCGCCTGGAGCACCTCCTCCCCCTCCTTCTTCACTGACCTTGGTGTCTGCAGGGTTGTTTCTCTCACATATTCTCACTCCTTTCTTCTGACTGCTGTTGTGCAGCAGTTTTTCCCCCTTCTTAAATATGTTATCACAGAGGCGCTACCACCATCACTGATTGGCTCAGCTTTGGCCAGTGGCAGGTCTGTCTTGGAGCCGACTGGTGTTGGCTCTGTCAGACATGGGGGAAGCTTCTAGCAACTTCTCACAGAAGCTACCCCCGTAGCCCATCCGCTACCAAAACCTTGCCATGCAAATCCAATACAAGAATATAGAAAGAAGGCAGGCCATAGTATTTAAGGCATAGGTAGATCAGGCAGTGTGTAATAGAGGTCACAGACGTTTTAAGGAGAAACCTGTCAGTACAGTAGACAAGACAAATGTAGACTTAATTAGTGGGGATAGATGAAGGTGAGGAGGGAGGTTGTGAGCAGTTCTTTGAAGAAACATGATACTTCATATAAGAGGGCAGAACAGTGAACAAAGGACAGATGCTTGTAATTTATTTGGGAAACAAAGTCTGTGTCACCTCTACCTTCCAGGCAAGCTGTGAGCAATAGGAAAGAAATCCAGTGTTGAATGCCAAATAAACATGTTATAATAATCTAGCAGTATCAAATGTGTGAATCAATGTTTGGACAATTTAGGGGGAGGGGTCATTGTTGTTTTTAATGACTACAATATGGTGGGAAGTAGTAAAAAGCTGCTTTTATCAGAAGTGCCATATGCTGAGAGAAGAAATGTTTTATAAGGGCATGTTAACAGTCTTAATCTGAGAACCCAACCATCAAGTGCCATCTGAGAAGAACAGAAAAATTAAAAGGATGTCAGAAGAAAACAAAGGCCAATAAACATCACTTCCTTCTTTTGGCAGTTTTATGAAAAAGATTTGCAAGCAAACCAAGATTTCAGGTTACAAGTTGGCGTTTGTAACTAACTAACTAGTAATTGTTAGGTATTAGGGGAAAGTGTGTGACACATAATCAATTGGATAATTTATTTTTGTTGTCAAATAGAATAAATGTTCACAGCTTGCTCAGTCTGCTTCTCCATCTGACCTCTTCTTAGTTGCCATCACTGTTGCAAGCCTCTGCAAATGTCAAGGACAGACTGAGTCCAGAAATCAGCCCCTACTATTCAGTCCCTCCAAATCACAACTGTAGCATATCATTAGTGAAGGAAGACTGTTGCCCTGTTGCCAAGAATAAAACTATTCAATGCAGAAATTAAAGAATCTTCAGGGATGCCTAAATAGCTCTGTTCTTCACACTAGATTAATTTTAAAATATCTAAGTCAGTCTATAAGGACAATATGTGTAGCAAGAAATTTCTATGATTATGAAAAAGTGCCTATCTGTAAATATGAGTTTTTTTCTTTTACTAAAAAAAAAATCAAAATAACATATTTAACTCAGTATTGTCTTCCAGTACTGCTGCCTATAACCATAGTACGTTAATTTCTTCTTAGAGAAAAATTGCTAATAATGGCATTTTTTTTTTAATATCTGGCTCTTTTCCATTTCTGAGCAAAAACTTCAAGTAGAATTTTATGGTTTAGTTGCTGTTGTTTATTTAATTGCATTATTTTCCTCCAGTTTTAAAGGCTGAGTTGATTTTGGGGGCAGTGAAGGAAGCAAATGGTTGCTTTTAGGAGATTGAAAGGATTGTCAGTTTTCTTGTGAAAAAATGCTTTTAAAAGAAAAAAACTTTATTTTCTAAAGACAGGTAGATGTTTCAGTTAATCTCTTCTGGAAATTTGATGGATGTTATTTTATCTGGTGCAGCAATAAAATTAATATTTAAAGGAATATTCAACTGATACTCCATAGAGTGACCAAATGCTGATTTCTGGCGTAGCAAATATTTGTAACTCTGAACTCTATCAGATATGAGGGAGGAAAAGAGGCAATGCAATTTTCTTACTCAGTTTTGTTAAAAATACTTCCTTCCACCACTAAAGTTAATTCCATCGGCAAAAGTATTCACCCATTCATAGCTGAAATAAGGTGTTATGAGTCAGTCTGTTGGATAGACTCTTACTTTCCTGTTGGATGTCATCCTTAGAGATAAACTGCTGCTTTCATCCATGTTGCAAAATCATAAATACACAATCTGAATTTCTAAATGTATGCCTAATACATTTTTAAATCTCATAAATGTTTTCAAAGTGCACATATTAACTTTGAAATCATTACAAACTGGTCCATACTTCTCATCTCTAGTGAGTGTTCTGGATTGTACTTTAAGGATTAAAGATCCTATCCTGTTTCTAGGAAATTTTGTGGAATTCTTGTAATTGGTTATGCCCTAAATCAAGAGATCTTACTGCATTAAGAGAAACACTGACCTTACGAGATCACCTCTAGCTCAGAAAGTGAAGTTCTTAGGATGTCAATATGCCATAAGAAAGAGTCATAGCATTATATCTATATAGGGCAGCAAAGTTTAATACATTATGGCTTTACATTTTAACCCTAAAATAAAAAATGTCATCACAGTATTGGTCAAGATTTATAAAACTTATATAGTTCAAAACATAAAGGTTTAATGAAATTAATGCAAAGAAAAGTAATCATAAATGTATCTTTGGTATTTCATTTTTGCACCCCTGTAATGTATTCATTTCTTTGGTTAATTATTAAATACATTATAACAACAACAGTAATGTTGTCTTGCAGTAACTCGGGTTGAGAAAGTGAATGTCTAAATTGCAGACTATAGCTTGTTTTATGAGGAGTTTATAAATATCTGGAAAACTTTGGGATGGTCAAAACTAGATCTAAGAATGGGGGAGAGAGGTTGGTCCAAGCCCTATAATAGCATTATAACGTTTAGTATCTAACATTTACCTCTAGTGTTCTAAACACAGCAGGAAAAAAAAATTACTACTACAAGTTACTTCCAGCTATTTTGATCTTACTCTTTCAAAAGCCTATAACTCAGAGAATGGACTTCTAATTTTGTTTTATGAATTGTCTATTTTCTAACTGGCAACATTATACAATAGACCCTTTGATACAGTTCAGTAGAAGTAACTGAACATCTAACCGTTGTATTTAACAACTGTTAAACATGAAATCACAAAGGAAGATTATTGTACCCATATCCATTGAGGAAGAAGAGTTTAGTTCAGAAAATAATCTTAATTGCAGCAATACTTAGGCAAATGAAAGATGGTTTTGTTTTTCAATAATTTAGAGCTTCCTTTTTATTTTACTTGACTTCTGAATTTCAGTTGTTGAATACCAGAGAAAATGTTTTTCATGCTTAGAAATTTTGAGGAAAAGTCATTTCTACTGAAAATTTAGACAAAACAAAAAAAAAAAAACACAATATTTTATAAAGAAAAAATATTTATTCCCATATTTTGGAATGAGTAATCACAAGGAAAGAAGGAAAATGGTGGTGTGGGAAGCAGGGATCTGGCAGCAGAAACAAGATCTCTGATTCTTAATCATAATCATAATGAAGACCAGCTTTGAAATAGACAGCTGACATCTGAAATAGCTGCTGCTGTTTTCTGCTAATATCACAAAGTGTTTTACTCTCAGTAGCAGTAAAACTCTGTCACTGAGAGGGGCCTGTTACATTTGTATAGTTAATCTCAGTCCATTAATACATATGAATTTCCCTTCCCTTTAAGGATTATTTTTCCTTATGCTTGCTGATCAAAGTAGGAGTAGGTGATCAGTGACAAAAGCAATGGGTGAGGGGAATTTACCCAGGAAGTTTTGTTAAAGAAAGAGCTCTATTCTGAAAGAACAATGACCACAGATTATAATCTAGACATCTCTAATGTATGGAGAGCTGAATCTTCAAAGTCTCACCTCTTTGTGTGGGGAGGATTGGGCCTGGGGATTTGAGTAGCAAATTTTCATTGTGAGACATCTCCTGGCATTGTTTTTCCAAACCTGGTTCTGCCCTACCTGTAATGGGTGAAAAATCGGGGGGGTGGGGGTGGTATTGCTTTATAAATTAAGGTTACAATAAAGCCTTGTGCTCAGAAGCCATCTGGGGTGTTACAGAATTTACAGGATTATAGACCAGACTAGATTAAATTGACCCTTTGAGGTTTTAGTAATTACCTTTAAAGAGCTGCCCGGTCAAGGGTTTCAACTTCTCTTTTGAGTCCCACCTTTTTAAATTGCTGTACAAGGTTTTGAGATTTCAATTTCAGTTGGTTACTTAACCTCACTTTTTCACAAAAATTTCAACAAATTGTGTACTGCCATTGCAACAAATCCTGCCCTGGCCATAAGCAGGCACTACTAGCTGGTGAAGGCTAGTTAAACGGGGTGCATATAGCAAGGCTCGAGAAATTCTGGAGCAAACAGGACACACATGGGTTCCCCTTTTAGCTGGGGCTGGCTTCCGAGAATAACTTTACGACACAGAGCAGGGATGGGGAAGGGGGCTAACAGCAGATGACCTTCCCCAGCCTCGGCCAAGAGCTCCCTCCCTTTGGATGTCCCCAGCCACCCGCATGAAATCTCAGCTCACCACTGCATCGGGGCAAAGCACACCAAGAGGGAGAAGACCCCAGAGCTCAGGGCGAGAAGGTGTGAGGCTGGCCGGGAGCAAACGTTCCCCCCAGACCTCCCGAGGGCAATTGACCAGAGCAAATATTTGAGGAAAATATAAATTCCAGTCCTTGTCCACGTCAAAATTCAATCCTAGCACAGCTGCCCTCGAAGTATGGGGTGATTTGATCCCGCACAGCCTTTCTGGCAGGCGAGGCTCTGGCAGTGCTTGCTGCCCAGACCAGCAAAACGACCCAGGGAGCCCCGACCTCAGGGCCCCGCTGTTCTGCAGGGCACTGCCCACCTCTAACTCCGTGCTCGCCTTAAAGGCTGACGGATCTCGCCACTCTGAATCAGCATGCACAAAAACTCCTGTGCCAGCAGTTCCCAATATCCTAATATCACTTGTCCTGGGAGGGGAAATAAAAACAAGTTACACTGCAATTGTGTGTGCACAGGAAGGCAGGCACACCCAGCCTCCCTCCGCACACACCGCCCAGCTCCTCGGCTTTCTGCGTCCTGCCCCGCACGAGGAGACCTCTTTTGCTGCCTGTAATTCAGTGCAAGTTTGGTTTCTCTGCTGAAGACCGACAGCTGCAGAGTAAATGCAGCAGATGCTTAGATCCTGTAGGTATGTGAGCCCGGGAGCTGTGTGCCGCAGTGCACGATGGGTGCAGCCACCTCACCTCACTGTGTACCGTGGAAAGTCTGCGCCCTCACCTGGAACCTCTGCGAAAGTCCCGGGGGAAGTATGAGTGCGCAGTATATCTCTTCCCTGACTGATGGAAACTCTACTTGTGTTGAACAGAAGATAAAAATCCAACAAATAAAAGACAATAAGGAATGAGAAAGCTGCCCTTTCCTCCACTGTGGGAGATTTTTCACATTTCTGTTTCACATCTTTGCGTTTCTTTCCATCATAACAGTCAGTTGCTTTGATGCCTTGAATAAAGGCATGAGAAGGAAAATTTCACTGTATCGCTGTAGTGACGAACTTTTGCTTGCTTGAATAACTTCGAAATTTTGGTATGTACTAACTGGATAAGAAAACCTTGAGCTTTGTCAATGGTATGTGCTAAAGGCGCCAACAAACAGGAGGCCTCAGGGCCTGATGTGCGTCAACAGACAAGGAGCCTTGGGCCCTGATGATAAGCTTTGAGTTCTGCTGAGTTTTTTGTAATTAAAACTTGCCAAGGCCAGCTAACTAGGAAAAAGAGATGACCCACACTGCGCATGCCCAAAGGGCAGACACTATGTAAATGATAATATGAATATGTATATGACTAGAACAATATAAATTTTGCTTGCTGTAGGTAACGGTGTGCACAATAGGTGGAGCGATCCCCCGTGCGCCCAGCGCTGCAATAAAGAATGCCTGCTTTCTAAAACTGCAGAATCAAGTCTTAGATAGTTTCTTTGACTGGCTTTTTTGGTAACAGCTTCATTGTCTCTGCAACTGCCTTTGGTTCTGGACAGTGATCCCTTTTGCCTTGGTTTAATTTCCACGCAGTAAAATTCTCTAAATGCTTTTTTCCCCATTCCTTACTCCTCGGATCCCCCCTTTTACCCGATGGGGTGAATCCTTTTCGCCAAGGGCTCCTCTCCGTGCTTCCGGCGCAGCCATGCCAGGGAGCGGCAGGGGCGCTCCGCGAGCCGCGCCGGCAGCCGCGCCTCTTCGCACACTGTCCGCCCTGCTCCAGGCAAGTACTCATGTCAGCAGTCAGCTGAGGGATGTTGATAGCATGATTTCCAAGTTTCTTCCTTTTTTATACTTCTTAGCTTTGAATTCTTGCTGCGCCAGCAAGACTGCAGGATTTGCGTGACCCTCTTTCGTGGGAAGTACCTGCGCCCCCTTCGTGCCCCTGTCTTGTTCTTTTTACATTTCTCGATGTTTTTCTGAAGTTTGTCAACTCTTAAGAACCAGAATGCCTCCTTTAGTTAACGTTTTAGACTTGTTTCGATTTATTTTTTTCCATAGAATATGAATATTGCCGAGTGCTTTTTGGTTTTTTTCCCGTGTTATCTATATTGCTTTAGCGTTCCTTCCTTTTCTGATATTTATCTATTCCACGTATTTATTTCTTTCTTACGAAGCTCCAACACTTAAAACAGTGGGTAAAAAGGTGTAAATCTGGGCTATTTGTACAAAGTTTGATATTTAAAAAGAGCTGGTAACTAGGCTTAGCTTTAAACGAAGTAGTAATTTTTTACTTTGTCCTGCAACTGCCTGATACTTATCTTTGTGAAAAAAATATGAATAAAAACAAAAGGGGGGGGGGAATGCCGCTATGTTTACGTATCTAAAGAACCATTAATACCAGCCTCTTATGGTTTCTTCTTTGGAGCCATTTCGCTGGTCCCGTCTAGGTCCCAGGACGCCCCGGCGGCCACTGGGCGCCTCTCAGCCCCGCGGGGAGGACGTGCCGGGGCCTCGGCTCCCCTCTGCAAAGGGTGGAGTGGCCGTGTCCCTTTACGGACCACGCGTACATCCTGCCCCGCTGCGCTGCTGCACTGACCGGGGCCAGCCTGAAGGTGGAGGCTGAGGACGGGGACCAAAGGCTACCCCTGCCCTCAGCATCGTCCCCGCACCGCGGGGCTCAGGCCGGCGTTTTAGGGCAGAAATGACTTTGCCTGGTGTTGCGGGCTGAGGGCTGCCCGTGCTTCTCTGCGGGGGTTGCACTGCTCGAGTTGCCCCGCGCGGAGCTCCGCAGGTTGCTTATTCCCTTGCACGGCGCGCCGGCAGAATGCAGCCAGCACTAGGAGGCTCCGCGGGTGCGGAGCAGATCCCGCCCTGCACGGCAAGGCACTATGCGGCTCCGCCAGGGGGCAGCAGCGCCGCACTGCACCACGCCTCCCACCCGCCCGCGCGCTCACCGCTTCTCGTTCAAATTAGCATGGCTGTAATTAACGCCGCGACCGTTCTTGGGCTCGTGAAGCTTAGTTGGTTCCGGTGCGTGCGCGTCTCCCCACACACCACTTGCTACAGCCTGCCGCACCCTGCAAAAAGTGGGAGGCGCGCACCTGAGCGATCGGGGCAAGATACAGTGTCCTGGCTTGCCTAGGTCTCCTCAGGACCGCGGCGGGGGAGACTGGCCCGGGCCCCGGCCCTGGCAAGGGGGGATCGCCCTTCCCGGCCGTAGAGCTATTCGCGGCTGGCAGAGTCCCCGTGGCCTGGCGTGGTGCCCAGGTCCCGCCCAGGGACACCGGTGGGGCAGGCCGGGCCAGCGGGGCGGCAGAGAGAGGTTCTCTGCGTGCGTGCGTACGGTGCGGTGCGTGCCTGTGTGTGCAGTATTCCTGAGCTCTTGGGGGGCTCGGTGAGAGGTTTAATCCGTTTGTTCTCGAGCGAGCTCCTTCAGCCAGCTGTCCAAAAAGCGTCTTAAAGTTGGTCTGGGAGGAGACTGCCCTGCACGTAGGGGCCGTGTGAGTAGAGGAAGCGGTAACAAGCCGCCGCTCGGGATGACAGTCCCGGCGTGGTGCTGCTTCCCACGCCCGGGCAGGTCATTTCGTGACGCCCAGGAGTTTATCCTTTTCGGGAACGGTTCGTACTTCAGTGTCAGCGAAGAGACTCAGTACAGAGCAGGCTCACAACTGACCGTGGAGAGTCGGGGAGGGGTAGGGGGCCTTTTATCCGGGAAGGCCCCCAGACGTGCGACCGGGGCAGCCCCGGTCCCACCGGGCGGCCCCGCAGGGCCTGCGGCGTGCCCAGATCCCTGCGCCTCTTCGCTGCCCCCCCCCCCCCCCCCCCCCCAGCGCTGCGACTGCAAGCCTGCTCCCCATTAAGTCAGTCGTGCTGCTTTTCTCCTGCCCTTCTCGGCAGCCAGGTACGGGGCTGGTTTTGACTGTCATCTAAGAGATGGGTCTGATTGGTTTGACGGGTTTGTTTCTTTTTTTCTTCTTTTTTTCTTTAATAAGTGCGTCGATCTCTCTGCTTCTTCAGTTGTCTGGTGGGAGGCATTTACTGGAATTGAAGTGGGAGGTTTTCATAAAGTGAAAGTCCCTGTCTGAGCAGATAATTATTTAACTGCCCCAAAGGAAGAGACGTGTTTAGACGGGTCAAACATTGATCTGGTCTTGGGAACTCAAAAAATCAGACAGAAACACTCTTGCGTCAGAATTTAAAAAGCAATATTAACCCAACTTTTAAAAGTGCTTATTTTTTGTTTCCTTAACGTTATTCATTTCACTCTGCTAAAGTTTCCAAAGCTAAGCCTAACTCTGCTACCTCTGCCTCTCAGTCTTGGAGGCAGTGAGATAGAGGTATAAATACGTAGGTATAAACGGTTTGATAATAGCACCTAAAAGCTCTTTGCAGCACGTGTGTATGGAGATGGATGTACCGCACATGCACGGGCAGCTTGGTTAAATGGTGTTTCTGCCTCGCAGACCCAATACATCCAAGTGAAAGCCAAGCGTGAGAGGAGCTGGGCGCTCTCTTGCACAGGTGTCTGCTCTGGATGGCGCTGTCTCCTGGATTTGCCATTCCAAGCTCTTACCAAACGAAACAAACGATACCACCACCCCCGGAAGTTATGTACCTCATTTTCAGCAGTGTATTCTGCGGTCCTTCCCATCAGAGTTGCTTGGGAACCTGTGTGCGAGAAAAAGGGCCTTTTCTTGGACCAGGAAGAAATAAGCAAGTTCTGACTTCTGATACAGCGTATCTCAAGAGAAGCTCACAGTGCAGAATGCATGGGTTTCTTAGCAGGAACTTCTGCAAGGAAGTGCCTGGAGTCCTTTCTCAATATAGCTTTGCATTTTATAATTCAGGTGCTCAGTTTTTATTATATATTTTCATGTTTGTATGATAGCATCTATGTTTAATAATATGTAATCAGAGATTATATGCATACTATATTGCATATTACACATTATATGGGTATCTGTAGAGCTATAGATACACACGAAATTCCTGCAGTGTCATATAACATCTAAATGTGAGTTTGCGGGCTCGGTCCTACAAATTGTTGATTACATCCTCCAGGTGGATCACTGCCCTCAGGTCCCAGTTCAACACACCTGAAGGCTTTAAATACTCTTTTAAGATAAAAATTGTTTCCTTCAATGTTCAATAAGTCTAGTTGTTCATTTGGGAAAGAAAAAACCCATGCAAGAAAATAGTGGACTATCTTTTGAAAATTACTCCTGTCATTTCTGCACCACTTGGGGGGAAATGATCCCCTTTAAATGTGTCCAGAAAGTGCCATCACCCCCAAAAAAACCACCTCCGTTATGTCAATTCATATAACTGTTCATTTTCCTCCTGTAAGAATAATGATCTCAGCTAAATTAGGACAGTGATGAAGCTCATGAAAGAATCGTTTGATTCTTCTCACATTTTTGCTTAGAAGGAATCGGTTGATACCATTTTAGTTGAGAAAACCCATGTTCATTTTTGAAGCTAGTTAAGCTCACTACTTTCCTTCTTCGTTCATACAAGAAATATAAAGATAACATAATGTCTTTTTTGATGTAGAGATCCCGCATGAATCAGTACACATATCAGAGCCCTGGCTTTCAGGTGTGCCTCGAAGAGATACACAAATGAGATCCAAATTGTGTTTGTGTGTAAACAAAAGCAATTTAAGGGCCCTTCTTACTATCATGGAAAACAATAGGATTTTGTATTTTACTTCAGTGGGAACAGAATCTTACCTAATTTTGCAGAGTTTAAGCAAGCCAAACATGTACAGTCAAGGCATGTTCAGAAGTTCTCATTTCATTACTTAAATACATTTTTATAATGGCATCACATTCAAACTTTTTAAAACTTAACTTCCAAAGAACACATCAAACTTTCTGTCTTGGTTTTTGAGACTATTCAATTCTTCCCTTGGAAAAGCATCCTCTGACCTAATGGAAGTTTTGTGTGAGTATGAATTGAGCGGCTGAAGTATTTTTTTAAATTATTCAAATAACTAATGCAAAAATAATATATCTTACACTTATCATGTATTTCAAGCGATTTAGTCTTGTGAAGAGAAGGACAAAGTGTGTCTTTTTATTTTTAAGCTGAATTCTCCAGTGGCTTCAATAGGGAGTCTTATAGACACAGTGGTCCTATGGCAAGGCATGTACTGACTGAGGACTGTGATTCCGGCTTTGGTACTTTCATTGCTTGGCCAGATCATTTTCGGTGTGGCCTACTTTCTGCTCACAAATGCAGGTGTACTATTTGCAAAGAGAGTTCTGAGGAGAGAAAGTCATTAGTGAAAAGATGGAAATAGAATTAAAGCATTACACCTCGCCAGAATAATTAAGAAGTATTTTAAATGTTTTATCTCCATTTGTTTTTCCAGTAGTTGCAGTTGTATGAAAGATAATTTTTAGAAGAATAAGTCTTGCCAAGAGGTTGGTGCTATACAATCTAATGAATTTGGGGAGTAAATAATTTTAAATTCAATTGTTTCCAGCCCCCCCCCCTTAAATTCCTGTGAAAACACTACTGAATAGTTTGCTTTCACCTTTATATATAAAAGTCTGTAAGGTTAACAAGAGATGGGCTTGAGAACTACATTTTTATACCAATAGCTACACCCCCTTATAACGTGATCAACTGGGCCAAATTCTGTCCCTTTGAAATAAATTCCACTGATTTTAATGGCTTTAGAACCAATTTGGTGATTATTCCCTACTTCATAATCCACTTTTTTCTCTGCTTGAATTATTAGAGTTCGACAGCAGCTCATGCCTAACGTCACTTGCCCAGAGGGCTTAGCTGATTTCTGAAGGTCAAAAGCAATTTTCGTGTATACCTATATGCATGTTGACATTATTGTATATCTAGTAACTACTTTAAAGAAGATTAAACCTGAGTGCGAATACATTCTGAAAGATTTAGACACCAGATAATGGATGGTCCATACGAGAAAGTGAGTACATGTAATCACATAGCAATGTTTATAGACAGTGTAAGAAAAAAAAATTGCAAATTCCAGAGCTTGCATTTTTGTATTTATGTGCTTCAGGTAATGGCACGTTATAGAAAAAATATGCAGACAATTGTTCTAATATTAACTTTTCTGATTTTAAAGGAAATCAGTTCTAACATGTTTTAATGTCTGCTTTGAAAATAAGTAAATTAGAAGATAAACATTTCCATGCTCATTAGAATGGAAAACATTATTTGATGGATTTTATTTTGATAATTGAAATAATAGTAACTTTCTACTTAGTCTGACTCAACTGTTTCTATTTATTATATTAATCATTTTATATAACACCAAAATCGATACAAAATCAAAGATAATTTTATGCTTCTGAACAAAATATATAACTTTTACAATATATATTGGGGGGCCTGTTTATCCTAAAGCATCAAAGACATTTTTATTGTAGTGCAACCTATTTTTTAAATATAATTTAATTCTTATTTATTAATTTTACTTCAACACCATTGTTTATTAGGATTTAGTATGTATCAGGTAAAAGCATCCTAAAACACGTTGTCAAATTCACCATAATTAATTAATGTTTGTTATTTTTCACTCTGTATAAACACAAAACTTACATAACCCTATAGAAACCACAATCTTGCTGATGTACTGTTCTTTGCTGCAATTAGTTATATGGCAAATCATATTTTGCTGTCATTTGCCTTACAAAGGAAAGGAGGCTTAGAATTATGCCATCTCTGGTGTGCAAATTGTTAACAATTTGTTGTATATGTAACAATTACAAATGCGGGGATTTGATTTCAGACGAGGTCTACTCGGGCATTTTTATTCTGCATCATCTCTGGCCGATATAAATGCAAACATATTTTCGTGTGTCGATGGATCTTTTGGAAAAATTTTCAATTCGCCAAATAAAATTTTAACAAAGAAAATCAGAAGGACAATTACTGTGTCTGCAATATTGAAACTTTCGACTGGGTCCACCATCAGCACCCCGCCAACTCCAGCCTCTCACAGATATAGGTGTGCTGCGAGTATTGTCTGCAAAAGAGCGGGGGAGGAACCACAGTTCATAAAGCCTCCTGTATAATTAATCACGAGACCTACGTTATTGTATTTAGTCGGGAACTGAAGATGTTGCTGTACTAATAAGCAGACAGCAGACCTGACCTTTGACGAAGCAAAAAGTCTCCATTCCCTGTGGAGACACTTCCTAGTGTTCCTAATCTATTGTTTAAAACAGCTACTCTTGCTCCTCAGCCCCAGCTGTCAGTTTGCATTTGCAAAGATCTTTAAACTTAAGTATTAGTATCATTAGGAATAATAGTATTAAAAATAACAACAGGAAGGAGGGGAGGCGATGCCCGCCGGAGCCGGCAGCCCGTTTGTATCCCGGGCAGTAGCCTCGCACCACGGGGCTCTGCGCGCCCCACATGTGGCATGTGACCCCCATCCGGGCAGGCGGGCGGACATGCCTCGGGCAGTCCTTCAGCCCCTTCCTCCCCCTTTTCTCTCCAAACGCTGCGCCCCACAGGCACAGTCCCCGGGGTGCCGCGGCGGGACCGAGGCGTGGAGGCCGGTACGCGGGTGCGGAGGGAGCGCCTCCGCCGGAGCCCCAGCGGCCAGCGCGGATCCGTGTGTCGTCCCTCCCTCCCGCGGCTTTCTGATTTGGGGCGGGAGGAAGGAGGTGAGTGGGTGGGAAATGCCAGGGCGAAGGGGAGGGGGGAGCCACGTTGCAGTTCAGCGTGAAGCAGCACCCGTGACCACCCCTCTCCTTCCATCGCCCCCTTATGTTTTCTTCTCCTGCCTACCGTTGAATGAGCAGGGTTAGACTCGAAAAGTCACAACTAATCTCTGCGAAGATGTGTGTGACGTGTGTGTCTTGCTGAGGGGCTGCGGACGGGAGCGGATCGGTGTCAGGCATCGCGGGGGTAAGTACCGGGGCGCGGAGCAGCCCTGCCACCCTGCGCCGCGACAGCCTCGCCGCTCCTACACACACGCACACTCTCGCGGGGGCTCGGGCTTTGCCGGGGGCTTGGTAAGGCCAGGCGATGCCCCGCTGGGCTCCGGAAGAGGCCACGCTGTGTCACCCACGGGGCAGGAGGAGGGCGTCCAGGGAGGGCGACCCTGCCTGCAGCCTCCCGAGGACTCGGGGGGGGAGAGGCAGGGCTTCAGCAGGAATAGCTCCCTCCCTCTTCCCCCGCCGGCCTCCTTACACCTTGTCGCCCTGCGATTCCTCGGATCCCTCGTTGACTTTCTATGGCACTTCAGTCTTCTGAAAGTTTATGCTGGGCTGAGTGGGTTGCGACGAACGCAGTAACCCCAGACGGCAGCAGAGCGAGCTGGCAAGGCCATTTCTCCTGATCAGGGAGAGATTTCTCTGTGCCCCCCCCCCTTTTGTCCTTACTCCCCTTTCCCTAATTTTTTACTCTTAATTATAAATCTTATTTAACCAAAGACTATTGGATTACAAGCCTGATCACCTGATAGCGACTTACCTATCGGTTTGTTAAACACACACACATCTATCGGGGGCTGCATTGAGCTGGAAGTGGTAACACTTGTAGGGAAATTGGTGTTCACGCCGTTTCGGGCAGAGCTGGTACACATACGGCAATATGTACACACAGGCTCGTATCACATCACATTTGAGAGAGAGAGAGAGATCGGGTGCGAGCACATTCTCAAGTTCCCAGCTGGCTGCCTTTTAACAAATAATCAAAATAAATAAGGGCTTGCTGCTGGTTAGGGTGAGATGGGAGGGTTTGGTTTTTTGATTGCCCTGGGTGTATAAGGCTGACAATTGCTTTTCCCAGGACCGTCTGTCCACTAGTTGGAAAAAAATGAAATGCTATCGGGAAAATAGTATTGTCTATGTGAGGGAGACAGGTGGAAGGAAATAAATAAAAGTTCTGCTTAGTTAGATTGGCAGAGTAAGTTAGCTTCAGAAAGTCTTTTATAATGAATATGCAGGTTTTAAAGCCCATAAATACACTTTCTACTCTCACTGAGTTTAATTTTGGGGGTGTGAGGGGAGGCGCCCTGAAAAGGTAGGTGACCTTCCTTTTATCCCACTCTATAAGTCTGTTAGTCGGCTGCAAACTGCACTCCTTTGCCAGCCGTTCCCAGGTTTTCTGCAATATGCCTACTGCTATAGGCTGCCGTCTCAGCCTTGACGATTCTTCAACTTGACGATTGAAGATGATAGGTTTACATGTCCTGATTCATTCGTATTTGAATATGCTGCTCTAGTTCTTGATTCATTCATTACTACTGAAAAGCCGGGAAAGAAAAGCGGGGGGGGGGGGGGGGGGGCACGCACACACTTGTAGGGCAAGGGGCTATAATGATTTTGTGCATTTGAACTGTCTAATACCCTGTGGTGCTTTGTTAAATAAGTAGTCCTTGTGTTATCAGACACGAGAGAGAAATATATTAGATGTCTGACACTTTTTGCCAAATAGGCATGCGCACAGCTCTCAGCAAAATGGCAAGGTTTTAATGAAGGTGCTGCAATTCTCTCTCAGGGGGCTCTCCTAGAGCGTGGGAACGTGTCCGAGCAGCGGCGTCAGTCAGCCGCAGGGCCGGCGCCCCATCGATCCGCTCGTGCGTCCTGCCGGCACAGCACGGAGGTGTGCGACCGCCAGGCCGGCCCGCTGCTCTCTCTGGGTTTGAGGGATGAGGCAGGATGGGATGGGAGGGCGTCGGCGTGTCTAGGGCAAAATGAGAGACACCCATTACTATTATTTTAGTGTAAAAATCATCAGCAGCAGTTCCTGGAGTTACTAAAAGAAGAGAACAATACCCTTCAGAGAAAAAGAGCCAGGAAAATGTTAGCGCTGTGTCTTATTCTTGATTTTGGAGTAGGTGTGATCAACCATTATTTAGAGACCTCTTCAGTACTTGAGGATGCAAGCTGATTTTTCGTTTATTTTAATTTATATTTTTCCATCACTCTAAGCGAGATCGTTATTGAGATGATATATTGGTTCCTTTTAGTAGACGTACATTTTCTAAGAATGAATCCTCGGTCTTGTGATGCTACTAACGACGAACTCATTTATTCTCAAGTTTTATGACCAGGGAGATTTAGCGAAGTTTTGCTCATTTACCTTAATGCACATTTAGAAAACGCACTCGAAGAACTACTTTGAGTCCCTGCATTTGTGTTCACGGTACGAAAGTTAAAACCTCTGAAAGGTAGTTGCCGCAAGTTGTGCCACACCCTTTCCTCACTGTAAATGAACTGCACGTTGTTATTTTTTCGGGCAAGAAGAAAAAAAACTCCTGCAGGTGCACAAAAAATGTCCTTCGAAACAGCCAAGTTATTATTTTCTCCAACTATAGCCCGTTGAGAAAAGCCTATTGAGATACGAAACAACCAAAATTCCTAGAATGAGATCTCGGAAATCAATTGTCAAAGCACACTCGACTAATGAACTACTAAAATAACAACAGAAAGTGGCGGTTAATCCAATCAAATGTAGCCTCCAACTTCTCGGATGTGTGTCTTCCTCCTAAAAACCTAACACGATTAGTGCTCCTTTACTGCCATTTGTACTTGTAAAAACTGCCTTTTGGTAACATAAATCTGGCCCTTTCATTTTAATGATTTTTTAATTATTATTATTAAAAAGAAGAAAGGAGAATAGGGATAAGGTAAAGAGTAATACGATCAGCTAGAAAGTGTTTCCAAGAAAAAGTTCTTTCCGCACAGCATCAATAAAAAAATTAAATAAAGAATAGGGCCATTCCGCAGGGGCGAATATATAATTATACTCTTGCTTAGGATATTATTGTCGTCCCCCTTCCCACGGTTTGTAAGCCATGCTTTTCTTCAAACAGGAATACACAAAGTGAGCCCATTTTTTGATCCTGGCAATTAAAATGCAAAGCGCGGAGGAGGCGACGATTATTCCTGCTGAAATGTGTTTGTGGAATATTGCTTTTCCCGGTGTATATAAGACAATACAAATAAGGGGAGAGAGGCTGGGGTGAGACGGTAGCGACAGGGAGAACACATATGTGCTGCCCTTCGCTCTCTGCGCTAAGCGTAACCTTCACGAGCTTCTCTGGGAAGACTTTGCTCGCAGTGAGGCGTTTATCATTATCCCGATCAGGTCTCTAATTTTTGTGAGATACAGCCCAGATCTGGAGGCGGGAGCGTGTGTATGCGGGGGGAAAGCGGGATTTCAGCCGCTGTATCTGGGGGCTGCGGTCCCAAGGAGGCGACAAGAACAGCATCCCCACTTGTTTCAGAAGGCACGTTGCAAAGACTAAAAAACGCACTTGTTTTTTCGTGGAATTTTGCTGATTTCTGCCCACTGAAACGATCGCTCTAGTAGGGCTGAATTCGTGCTCTAGAGTGGGTCACGCAGAGGGGGCGCGCTGCCGTGATGTCTTCTCCCCAGTCTGCGCTAGGTTGGGCAAGGGAGCGCGGTGTGGTGTGGCCCGCGCTCGCGCCTTAGCCCCGCCGATGGCCCGCGCTCGCCGGGGCCCTGCAGAACACCGGTAGGTGTCGCTGTCTCTCTGCCGGACGCGACCTCTGCGGGTGCTGGAAAGCTGCGCCGTCTGGGACATCCCGGCCTGGCTCGGGTCGCCTGGAGGCAGGTAGCCAGCCTCGGGCGGCAGCATCGCCCTCCTGATCTCACCGCCGCGCAAGGCTTCCACGGAGCTGGCCACAGAGTGGAGCCAAGGGGGGCACTTTGGGTAGGAAGCACCCTTTTGAGGAGTCATAGAGCTGAGGGACACCCATGCCTTGCCAACCTTTTCCACTTGGTCTGTGCCAGGAGATCAGAAGTGGTCTCCGGCAATCCAAGCTGATGTAAAGGGAAAAATAATCCAAACCGAAACAAAACCAGGTTTAGTCCTGTCTGTGAGCCAATTATTATGGAAACCAGCGAAATAACGGTTCATTTCAAGCCTTAATTTATTGATTGCTTATTTTATGCCAAGTTATAAACTGATTATGAAAATAGAACAACAGAAAAGACATCAGGAAAATTTGGCTAATTATGTTAGTGCTAAAAGCCATAAACATCTCGTGTATGGAAACTCAACTGCATTGGCTACTTATCCTAGATTGATGCTGAAGTTAACGTTTTGAATGCTCACTAAAACTTATCTAATAGAGTTTACTGTACGTCACACCTTCCCTCTGCTCCCCGGAAATCTAACAATTCAGCAATTATTTTAAATATGCATGAAACTCCTGAATATTAAAATTATCGCCCCCTCTTCCCCTGCTGCTACTCTTGGTTTCTAGCTTTCTACCTCTAATCAGGGGAGACATTATTAATCAAAGAGAGATTCGTGTGGCTTTGTATTTTTTTTTCCAAAGGATGTGTATTATGAGGTGTATTCACACTGGACGTGTAAGGACGTCCAAATTATGAATTTTTGTGAAGGCAAAACCCACTAAATTCAGTCTTTTCCTTACTAAAAAAAACCCAAATAATCGATTTATTTCTCATTTCAAGTTTCGGTTACTCTACCTAAAATTACATGGTTGTCATTTTACAATTTTTGGTTCAAGGATTTAAATCTTGCGGGGAAAAAAAAAAAAAAGACTTTTTTCTGTACCTGTATCTCTCTTCTTCTAAACCAATCTGTAAATAATGCCAAAACATTCACGCGTAGAGCATATCGGTGCAGATCTGATTATGTACGGTTTGATTAAAAGATAGAGACGGCTGAAGAGAGGGAAAACTCTAAGTGTAAAATGATGAATATTTAGATGATTCTAGCCATTAAAAGCGTTGTAAAAAAATACGAGGAAGGGGATCTATTTCATGTATTTATTTTCAACCCGATGCTCCCTCTCATCTGTAACGATCAGCTGTAACGATTACCCCAAATTTGAGTATTATTATTAATGCTACTTTTTTTTTCCGTCTGAAATCGTCACTTTAGTGGCATTTTGAAATTGTATGTGAGTTGTACGCGCCTTTATTTTTAGCTTTAAAAGGCTGAGTATTAGGTAACGAGTTGGGGGGGGGTATTTATTGTTCATATTCTACCCGTCAAATTAGCGTTAAAGTGGCAAGTGACTGAGACAAGACAGCTGTCCCCACGATGCCTGTGGCACATGCAAGGGCGGGGGAGCGGGGGAGGGGCGGACGGGCTGGGGAAGCGGCCCGTGCAGAGCACTGCCGCTGCAGGAGCTGGCGCTGCTGCCGGCTGCGGGGCTTATTCAAATGTCGCCCGCTGCCGCTGTGATTCGCGGAGACCCAGCCTCCGTATGGTAATACGGGGCGGGGGGGCAGGTGTGTGGATGCGGCGACGGGAGTAGAGGCGGAGGGGAGGTGAGGGGGGGCTCAGGCACTGCTCCCGCAGCAGCCCAGCTGGGGCAGAGCACCGGCGGCGGCGCCTTCCGTCCCGTCCCGCCGGGTGCTGTCCCGCCGGGTGCAGTGCCGTCGGGGGCAACGGCGGCGCGCAGCGAGGCGGCGGTGGGGGTAAGCAGCAGCGGCAGCACGGGGAGTGGTGGGGCGTGGGGTCATTGCCCTGCGCCACCGAGGGAGCCGGGGGCAGGGAGGCGGCCAGGGCCGCGCTGCCGCGGGAGTCAGCCGCACCGCAGCACACTTGTGCCGCGGGCAGAGGGGCATTATGTAACATATCCATACACCCCCGCTCACCAACACCTACACACACACCCCGCTCTCCCTCTGTGCCGTCTGCTACCTGCACACACACTCGAACTTGGGCTAGGCACTCACCTCTGTGGGTCTGTCTGCATATGTTACTACAGATCTATAGAGGATCGTGATTCATGTGTGCTAATTAAAAGCAGTGGAAATAATAGGTTTCCTTTCGTGGGCTAAGAGTCCCCAACATCACTCGTAAATGGGCACCTGCACACAGCTCTGTAGTCCCACCGCTATTCATAAAAATGTGTAAAAAAGTACTTTCCTATATGAATTATTGCTCTATATGGTAAGGTAAGAACTAACCTAGTGGATGATAGTATCTGTTTAAGGGATTTTTTAATGTTTTACGGGTAGCCATCTGACCACTTTTTCTTGGGTGACATATATGAGCACTTTAGTGTAGGGCTTGTTCAACTGGAGCTAGAGGTAGCGCTGGAAATACCATAAGAAACCCAAAGAAAATATACGTGTTGTGAAATAGGTACTGAGTAATACAAATCGAGTATGACATTCTGATCATTATTTTTAAAAATATATATGCATGGCAGTCTTGGAGGGGAGGTAATTTTTGCCTTATACGTTTATGCAGGTAAGTCATTCATGGTGTAACTAATTATCTATGCATGTACTTAGACTTTTTTTAAAGAAAAAATGTGTGTATGGGTGGGCATTGTTCTTATGGAAAACATTACTCGTTTAAAAATATAATATTTCTGGAATATAAAAAGAGAGTAATCTTCTGGTTTTAATCAGGTTTAAACTACTTTTTTTTTAATAAGAATTTCCCCATCAAGGTAAATCGAAATGAACTAATATTGGTTTTAAATGTAATTCAGGGCCTGTGGATTTTCAGATAAAGAAAATGTAATGATAACGGCAATATTTTAAAATAACCTTTAAAAATGCCTTTTCAGTAAAGACTTAGGTAGTTGCTTTAAAACTACACATGTTAACATGAATTGTAATACATTTAATAATGTAGCAGTTAAGACAGAACGTACAAAATGTCTTCCTTAGAGAAAGCACTCCATACCTGGGTGTACACATTTTAAGATAATATTCTAAAATAAAACATTCCTGAAATCAACAGAGATATAAATGTGTTTATAGGTAGTAATTCTGCAATGAAATATTATAAATTCTTTGAATCAGTCCCCATTACACACATTATCTATATTGCCTTATACCCGAAAACAGGTTTTTTTTTCCTAATATGAAGTTAATTAGGCGATCAAATTTCCAGGTTCGACCTACTGGTATTATAGCTGAGTATGGCAATGATACGTGCCTCTCAAGACCCAATAAGCATGACATGCATCTTTGTTTTTTTAGCTTTGTGCATATTTTTTAACCTTATACAAACAGAAGCAGGGAGGAAACTGCATATAAAGGCACATACACAGCAGAGTCATGCCAAAAGGAAGGGGGGGGGGAAATGGGGGGTAAAGAAAGGAAGGAAAGATCAGAGAAAAAGCAATAGCTTCTAACTTTCGGTTAATTTAAAAAATGCAAATATAGCTTTACATATGCATCAGTATTAAAAATAATACACGGTGGAACCAACAGCAGGAGGAGGAGGAGGAGGAGGAGAGGAGGAGGAGGAGGAGGAGAGGAGAATGGCGCAGCGGTGAAGCCCTGATTATGCATAGGGAGCCGTCTGGAGCAGCCTGCTCTGAGCCGGGCTCTTTTCCGTGTCGCGTCGCAGCCGGCCCCGGCCGACGCAAAGCCGGCGCGCCCCAACCTTCCCGTGCCTAATTGATATTTGTTATTTCGGGGTTTTTTTGTTGTTGTTTATGATATTTGGCGGGAGGGGGGAGGAGGGGAGAACGGATTGTTTGTTCCATTAATTGCGATCTTCATTAATAGGGGCAATCGCTCCAGGAATCTTCAGTCTTTTCTCCAAGCAGTAGGATTTGCATATTTTTTTAATGCCCTAACTTCCTTGATGTATGTAAATACAGCCGGACGTACAGTAAACCTCAAGCTGACGTCAATGAACATGACCTCACTGTTAAACCTTGAACGTGAAACCAGGATGGGGGCTGCGGCGGCGGTGGGGGCGCAGAGCCGGGGCCGCTCCGCTCCGCGCCGAGCCGAGCCTCATCGGCCCACGCCGGGCCAGGCCAGGGCGGCGGCCGCAGCGGGGAGGTGGCCAGACCGCCAGTAGGCACCGTCCGCAGCTGCGTTGGCTGTTTGGCTCCGCTCGCCGCTTTGCCACACTGATCAGAGCCCCTGCCCAATAAAATAAACATTAACAAAAACATTAACCCGGCTCGCCCGCCCTCTCTCCCCGCACGGCGGCAAAACAAAGCCCACCCTCGCGGTGCGCTATCACCGTCCCCGGGAACGCCGCCGCTCCTCTTCATCAGATGATGAGCGGGAAATAGAAAACACTGATCAAGTCACAAAAAAATCCCCCCCCCAGTATTGCATGACACACGCAGTGCAGGTAAATCATAATTTCGAATGACTGCATCGATACAGTGTTAGCGGTTTGGTGTAAGAGATCTGCTGATATCAGTGCCGGTTTAAGGAAGAAGAGACAGAAAATGGAAAAGTCGCTAGGCTGTAGTCAAGCCGTTCGCTCCTCCAGCCGATCTGATCTGCAAGACAAAACCACTCTCCTGTCTTTGCACTGATTTCCCCCATTTGGAAAGAGAAGCGGTATTAAAAGGCTCTCGGATATCTGACTGCAGAAAGTCGGCTTTGTTGTTGATACCAAGGTAGAAAAGTGTAGATGTGAGCAATTTTCTAAAGCTGTCTCCTCTATATCTTTCCCTGTACCCTTTCTCCCTTTAGAAACACCTCGGTTTATAATGTTTGGAAAACTTTTAGCGCTGGGGCAATTTCTACTGGTGAGGCTGTAGAATTAAACGCAATCGATGTTTTGAAAATGAATGGTATTATTTATTAGGATCTAAGTTTTTCTTTCTCTCATGTTTGTTTGTCTGTTTTGTTATGTTCCAGAGCATCTCTAAAACTTGGCACAGTCACTCTTAAAGTAAACCAGCTGCAAGCTAGCGGCTGCACACACACATGCTCACACCCACACACACTCACGCGCTGCTTCTCTATTCAAACATCTTGACTAAACTTAAATGGCCAAGCCAGGGAATGGAAACACGAGTGTATTTCTGACTGAGAGACTGATCCAGACTTTTATAAATCCTCTCAGCAGTTTTGTGTAGCCAGGGTTTACCCTGAATTTCGTTAGTTTAGTCTGAGATTGCATTTTTATTCTTATAGAGTTCTGTTGGTCTGCCTTGTCCCCAGGGGCTGTGTTGGCAGGAGGATCCATGGGTGCTGTGTGCAACTGGGCTGCGACAGGGGCTGTGAAAGGCCGCAGCCAGGACGGGGTGGCTGGACTGCTGTCCCTGGCAGTAATTGGCAGGAAATCCGCGCCTCTGCGGACCGACTACCCTCTCCCTGGAGCCGCACTCTGGACGGGACTCCCATATGACATATATATAAAAATATATATATGCGACATACACATATGGCATAATATGTATATATATACATTTTTTAGTATTGCCCCTCCCCCAATCCTCGCCCCCCCGACACATTCTTCACACATGCTCACACTCCTTGACACCTGCCCACACGGCTACAGTACAGCACTCTATGGAAAACACCATGTGCGGATGTCGTGCAAAGTCGCCCCAGACAGGGACAGGCTGTCTGGCAGATTCCCAAACCCCTGGCTCGTCCGCCGACACCGCTGCCCTGCAACTGCCCCCGCCAGACCACCCCAAACGGCGAGCACAACCCCATCGCTGCGTTCTCCCGGGCACATACCAGAGAGCTGTCCTGCCTCCCTACCTTGCCATGCACCACCTCCCTCCCTCCCCACACACCTCCTGTGGTCAGGCACACCCCCAAACTTCTCCCAACGCACCATGCAGCTCTTTGCCCGGCTTCTGCGCTATAAAACGAGCTGGCGTTTTCATGGGCGAAATGTTGGTTCTGTGCCTCCGGTTTTGAACCTGAAGCATTGAATGAGAAGGAAAAGAAGGAAACCACAAAAGTTTAAGAAAGCCTCCTTCCAGCAATCACTGTGTTGAGGAGAGGTCACGCTACAAGTTTCATGATAACAAATTGGAAGGGATTCTTTTTTCTTGTTGTTGTTATTGTTGTTGTTGACCGGTTGATCAATTTTGACAAAAGTTACACAAAATGTTAATACCTTCCAAAAACAGGACCCAGAAGAAACTCTTCTTCAGAAGTTAGCTGGAGGAAAACACCTTAGAAAAACTCAACCATTTGGTGCAATTTTTTTTTTGTTTCCAAAGAAATGTGCGCTTTCCTTCTCTGGGAAAATGTAGCCATTGCTCTTCTTTAGACTAGGCTTTTCTAATTTGTTCCGTCTGTCAAAATGGGACTATGAGAGGTTTTGGTGTAAATTCATTATCTCTGCCAACGCATAACATGTAGTAGGAACGAGAAAAGACCGTGGCAATGGATGAACAAAAGGGCTTCAGTTCATCAGCAACAAAAGCGTTGGGAAAATTGGTTGAATTTCAGAGCACGTCCTCCTCAGCAGAGAGGGCTGGACTAGACCTTGGCCAACCCCCAAAAAAAAACTTGCAGAGCCTCACATACAACACTTCACTTTCTACTCTGGGGCTTAGGAAGCAGTATGGAAAAAGGAAAAAAAAAACAACCCAACCCACACCCTTTTGCCTTCCCCTCCCCCCCTTTTTTTTAATGGAAGCTTTTTAACTATTTTAGAACCAATCGTGCAAGAATTACACCATGGAACTAAGCAGCACTTTTAAATAGAGATGACGAGGGGAAAGATCTGAATTTCTGGAGATATGAAAGAACCTGCTTTCTGTGCTTTAAAGGGGTCTTGACCGTGGTGGGAATCTTTGTTTTCTACTGGAGATTCACCTAACCATTTAGATGTGGGGTCAAATCTTTATAAAATAAAGAACAAATGTAAGTATTGCGAGGGGGATATACAGAACCTGAATTCGTTATAAAAGGGAGACAGCTGAACTTCATTGCACATCCGCATTTTCCGATTGAGGGAGTGGGTATATGTGAACCTGAGCTCGGTTAGCAGCTCTGTGTCAGGTTCAGGGGTAGGGGCTGCCTCGCCCAACGTCAGACAGAACAGGTTGCCTTGGTAGGACTCCAGGAACTTCCACTGGCGACCGCGAGGGAAATTTGATTAACAAGGCAGGGTTTTATGAGTTAACACGACAGCTTATATTGGTTAGCTGATTTTGTATGTTTTATTCTAAACTTGTTGGTCTTGTGTGTGGTTAGGTGTGGGAACTCTTAATTATCAAGCAGATTGCCAGTAAAAGCAGAGCTATAACGTTTAAATATGCAGAGAGGAAGCTTTTTAGCAGTACCTGGGTACGTTTGGAAGCTGTGTAGACATAGGAACAATCATTCACCGTGTTTGAAATTAGCATATGGGAACAAACTCCTGTTGACTCTACATTTTCGAGCTGTTTTGTAAAAAAAATAAAATAAAAAAATTAAAAAGTCGAGCTCATATTTTTGAGATTGCCAACGTGGAGGAGATTATTCACTGTAGTTAATAAATCCATCTGCCTCTGTGCTTAGTGGGTCACTTCAAGCAAGCAGCCATCACTTACTGGGTTGTCCAAAATACAGCCTGATCAAAATATGTATCCCTTTGAGCCGGGGTGATTTAATAAATGTTTCATAAGGTTGTAATTATTCCCATCTTGGCCGGGGCGGCAGGGTCAGCTGCGATGTGTCTGACATAGGCTCAGCCCGACTAAAACGCACACCTTTTTGAGGAGGGGGAGGAGGAGGGGGAGGCGGCCTGCGCCATGCCGCGGCTCTAGGTGCTGCTGCCCCGGGAGTCCGGGAATGGCTGCCGCGGCACGGCACAGTCCCGGCCGCCGCGGGATCGGGCCGGGGGCGCGGGACTGCCCCGGCGGCAGACCAGGCCGGGCCACCCGACGCCGGGGTGCAGGCTACCTCCAGCTCTGGCGCGGGCCCTCCGGGGCGCCGGTAGGCAGAGAGCGTAATTGAAGCAAGGGACTTACTTACACAATGGCGCTCCTAATTTTAGTCCTCCCTCTCACCCACCCACCAAAACACCCACCCACCAAGTAGCATACCTCTCCAAGAACAACTCTAGCCCAGATTCATGAAATGGGGGAAATAACTTACCATAAAATAGAAGAACACAGTTACTTTGTAAGAAATAATATGCTTTTAAACTAAGGCTGATGTAATCGATATGATGCAATGACAGTGATTAGATTGTTATATTTATTTACACATACAGCTCTTGATATAGTAACAGTTTTGTAAATATAGACCATGCCTTTCTAATGATCCTGATTTCAGGACATCGGTGATCTGAAAGACATGGAAATTCTATCGGGAAAATACTGGCTTAATGTGTTTTGCATGTTTTGAACTGAAGGGTAGATGGAGCCTCCATCCTTTATTAAGTAACTGGCAGTTTACAGTATGCAAATATTATATATGCCTCTGTAGCTTTCAGTATCTCTGTTCAGCAGCCCCAAATATTCTTAAACTTTTTTTTTTATCATAGGTCTCCGCAAATAATTATGGAATTTGTTTTTATTGTTCATAGTTATGTCCTGTAAATATTAATTACCACATTTAACCCTGCAGATACCGGAGTACATTACTTGTATCTGTTTTATGTCATATTAGATCATCTGCAGGAAATGTGGCTAGTTATTTCCCTATTTAATCTAGAGTCAAGCGTTTTAGTAATTTATTCAATAATCTCCAAATGTTGATATACACAGCGTCTCCTGAACACACATGCATTTATCTATTTACATACATTTCACGAACAAGAACAGTGAAATTGTTTAAATTATGATCCATTGCCTTTTTTGTGGCTATTTTTCAGATTTAATCAATGCAGGAAGACCACAGGAAATGACAATCACGACAAGAAACGGTATTTTTATTTTTTTTGTTTAATAATAAAAGTCAGACAATAGAACATGTTCTTTAACAGCACGCAGAGCATCCATGTGAAATTACTGAGTGTGTTTTTCTTTTTTTTTCCCAAGATTTTGAATTCTCGATAGTCTGCCTTTTCTTATTTTGTAATTTGGATTTGTATTAGATATCCCTTTGCATATCATATGTTCAATATAACAGAAATATAATCTGAAGTTGCCTGTAAAATAAAATTGTGGTCACAAAAGAAATTATAAGACACTTTTATTAGAAGGCAAGCCAGTCAAGTGACTTACCTGGCTGAAAGGAAAGGGATATTATGCAGGAAATATTTGCCTGGATTGTATTGGTGTGACATGTTTTAAATTTGCGTGAATTCTATTCTAATTTAGTATGAAAAGAGGATTCATATAATGTTATACAGTTATGTACTTCATAGCAGTTTAAATAGGGTTCCTATGTGTATTCCATACAGAAGATGGGAATACTGGCATTTGAACAAGTCTCTGTAATAATTAGAGAATCATAAGTATTCCTCTTTAAATAGAGACTGTTTATTCTTAAAAAAATATACGGAGGATGTTTCTTCTTTACATCACAGCCATCTGGAGACCTATAAAAAGATTAGAAAACAAGCATGGCAATCACATACCACTTTAAAGGCCATTAATGGGAATTTATTAGGGAGGCAGGAGGAAAAAATAAATGTTTGGATTCTTTATCTTCCAATATGCAGATCATTCTAAAGTGATTTTGGAAAAAATTAACAATTGCTGTATAGATTTTTTTTTTTGTGATATTCACAATAAGCAAATATTTTTGTGCAGTCTTACTGGGCACCCCTCAATTTCAAGGCCCTACTAGATGACTGAAAGTTAGAAAATTTAATTGGCAATATGGCTAATGAACAGCTAGGTTATAATTGTCATGTTGGCTCTTTTGACTTTCTGAGGCTCAAATGATTAATTAACAAAATGTGACAGGTGTATTGCAGTTACTTAAGTCAGTGTGTGAGTAAGGTGGTCTTGAGAACAGAGCTTGATGTTTTAAAGGCATATTTTGCATCTTTGAAACATACTAATTTACAATAAAATGTCTTGCATTTAACTGCAAATCCTGTAACATGGCGACACGCTTTAATGCATGCATTAATGTGTACATGTGTCTGTGTTAATATGTATTATATATAGAAATATCTATATAAGCATAGACATACACATACATCACAAGGAATACCTGAGTTTTCATGCCTCTGACAATGTAATGCATAAATTCACAATCCTATTGTAACACATGCCTAACCACTAATACTGCTGCCTCTAGCTATTGCAAGAAAAAACATCTTTCTAACTGCCAATTCAGAGAAGCTCATTAGAATTTTACATAATATTAAAATGATCATGTGCCTTTAGATATATCAGATGTCTAATTGTTATCCTTGTTGTGCTTGAACAGCCTGAGAAGTAATGAAGAAGCACAGTAATAAATAGTACAGTGTTATAAGAGTTCTAACCATTTTATGCCAGACTGTATAATCTGAAAAGAGCACTGGCACAATTAGCTCATACATCTCATATATACTAAGCACTGGTGGCAAATTATAGTGTTTCCTTATACCAGAGTATCTAACACACATTTAAAAAAATAATGCTCAATTTCAGAGGCTGATAATCTGAAAGCACAAATGAATGGCCTCATTAGTAATATCACTACTGAATTCAGGATTTGGCACATTAGTGATGTTTATGTGTTACTTCTTGGTGGCAGTATTAATTTTGGGCCTTGTCTGATAAATTATATTGCTTTCCCATTTTCATGCTTTTGTAATATTAAACTATGGTAAAAAATGGACTGGTTTATATAGTTGTAATTTTACAGTGTAACCACATATTATATATATATATTTAAATGCAAATACCTATACACACATGTACTTAGTCCTACACATGTATACATGGTTCCCCTGTGTACATACAAGCACACATATGCTTTATTATGTGAGCAGGCTATACAGTCAGTATAGAACAACAAGAATTTCAGTTTAACTCCATGCATTTAAATATTTCCCCTTAAAAATAGTAACAATGCAAACAATTTACAAAGAAATCTATTTAAATGCAGTGAGATGTATTCCCTATAACTGTACAGGAACATAAAGCATGATGTATTATGTTTTATTTTATACCTTAAAAGAATAGTAACAGCATGAATTTTAAATAATAATTCCTTTAGAAGTGCAGAGCAGTCCATATTCTGTCTGTGCTGAATTTTTCAATATGCATCTTATACCAACCACAGTATGTATGAGCTGTGGAAGTACATTTATTAATTTCAACAGTAAATATTGTAGCTCTCAGTCTGGAGTTTCATTGTATCACGTATAGTCGAGAGACCTTTATTGTTTGCACTTTAGACTTAGAAAAATTATAATGTTAAATAATTCAAAGTATAATGTGGGGGAGGGGTGAATTGAGAGACTGAAATCCTAAAACTGTACATAATGCATTCTAACAGTTTAGAAAGACTTGTCTTCATCGATTTCTTGAGTAATGTAAGCATGTATTTCTTCACTCTAAGTACGAGGTTAATAAAAATAAACAATAAATCAGCATTTTTATTAAGGCATTTCACCATTTGCTGCAACGTTCACCTGTGTTGCATTCTAACACACCACACCCCACCCCACATACACTGGGAAATGGGGACGGGGAGAGAGAGAGAGAATAGATGCTATAGAATACACCGGAGACAAGCCGGAGCCTGCTGCTAGCAGCATTCTGAATAAACATATAGAGGAAAATGCATTGCACAGTCATCCCGGTGTAAATACCTGCAAATCACTATAGACACAAAACATGACCGAGCTGTGAAGCCATTAAAAACACATCACAGCAGGTCAAATTGTCAATGTAATTACACATCGACTCACTGCGTAACAAAGATCTGATTCCCAGCCTCAGAAAGCAAGGCCCTACTTTAAGCTATAGCAAAGTGCCTCACATCTCTCTGCACAAGCAGAGGCTGCCAAAAGAGAAATGCAGGCAAAGGCGTTCTGCAGATCTGAAACGCTTTTATCTATCCTTAGAGAGAGAATTCTTCCCGTTTTTGGATATTAGAGCGATCTATGCTAGCAAGAAGGAAGGTAAAGGCGGCAGGTGGATTTTCCTGCAGTCGGGAGCGGTAGAGGAGGTAATGTTGGGCTTAGTCCCGGGCTGCCGCTGCCGCCGGCAGGGGCAGATCGCTGATCACTCATGCATATCAATAACCGTGTGTACTTGAAATTTCTCATGACATCATCATTACCTTGGTCTCCCGCGGTCCAGGACCTCTGACCTTGCCGGGCTGGTCCACATTTTGGCACTGAAAGCCCTCCAATGATGCCCCTTTTCTCCTTCTTTCAGACCGGGGGCAGCAGCAAGCCAGCAAGACCGCATCTTCTTCCCAGTTCTAGGAGCCCTGAGAAAGCGAGGATCTTCCCCCCCTAAAACATACATACATGCAAGATATTTGCAATCAAGCTGCCACCATTTGGTAAAAATCTCTATACCATGCATAATCTAAAAGGATCAGGAGCTGGATCCTCGAATCATCTTGTCACTTTCTACTGAAATGGGATTTTTTTTTTCCTCCTTACACTGCGCTGGAAATTGCCGATGGCTTTACATCTTTATAGAGTCTAAAGAGTCTTTCGTGAGACTGAAGGATTTACAATGCAAATAGAGGCTTGTGAAGGGATGGATGCTTTTCAGTCTTATCACAGCTTGATGCACCTTAATAGCTGGGTTTATTTTCTGATATTAACAGATGAATTGTTGGCTATCGCTGCCGGAAATTACTGGCTGAAAGAAAAAGTTCGGAATAAACTTTGAAGGCAACAGATCTCTTTTGGATGTTATTAGCTGCACGCGCACACACATATCAGGTCACAATTGCATAAAAGGATGACTATTTTAAAGCAGCACTAGTACTCTTGGAGGAAACTACACGTCTATCAGAAAAAATAATCTGGATTCTAGCAAGGAAAAAAAAAAACAGCTTTGAGGGAAGCGAGTTGTTATCTTTGGTTATCTAGCTGTATGAGTGTTTTGGTCTTCATAAAGCTAGATAACCGAAAGTAAAAACTCCTTCAAGATCATCGTACACCGTGTGAAAATGAAAGGCTACTTCAAAAGACAGTAAAAAAAAAAACCGAGAAAGGTCAGGAATGCTTATTGAATCCAACATTTTTATAGCTAAGGGTGAGAGTGGAGGGAATTAAATGGCATACTTAGTCCAAAATCTGAAGTTGTCAGATACTAAATGCTGCAACGAGGAAATGGTACTGATGGTAAACAGTGCATGTGCAACTATTGCTGTTAAATAAATAAAGAGAAACCCAGACCAGCTAATGTTTAACTGGGCTGAGACGATTTTTTTAGAAAGCTATTTGGAGATGCTGTTTCATTTTGCAGAATGATTCATTGCAATGAAACGGCTTTAAAAATAAAGCTGGTAGTTGGTTAGGATGAAGATGATGGTTGTTGTTGGTGGTGATGATACAGTGTGGACTGAACTGAAAAAAAAAATCAACCTGCATTCATCTTAGACAAAGCATTAAGGGGTTTATTTCAAATAATATGAAACCAGGCTTTCAAAAAAGTTTACACTGAAGTGTAGGCAAGCTTAACAATTTATATCTACTGAGAACTCAGTAGAGCTGCACAAGGATGAAAAAAGTGATGGCTGATTTTTATTCTTCTATTCAAAATGCGAGCACAGATGCTTCCTTGTTCAGAGAAGGTTTCCTTGAGGAGGCTATTGAAGCAGAAAGACATGATGGAGACGAGATCGCCTCCCCCCTTGTCAAAGTGTTAAAAATGTTCTGTGTCTTACTCTGCGCCTAGCATTGGAAATGAAAGTGGCATTTACTCCAAAAATCCACGTGTGCGCCTCCTCTCTTTTTGTTTAAGGATGGTCAGATCTATCCAGGAAACAGCTCTGGCATCCCAAACTGAAATAATTAGAACGTATATAGACATGACAGACATGGAAAGGGGGTGGGGAAGCTGACGGTCTGTCTTGCCTAATTGATTCCGTTAAACGGCATGCAGGAGATGTGAACGGCTGGGCGCTCCCATTCCCACGCTCGGGGCAAGTGGCAATTCCATGCTCCGGTAGCCCGTGACAGACAGCCCTGCTGGGGGCTGGAGGATGGAAAAAACCATCAAGTGCACTATACCATACTCATCTCCATCGCCTCCGTAAGTGGAGGCATTTCCCACCCACAGCCATCTGCAGGCTCCCAAGTGAGAACACCAACTGCTCTGTGGTTGTGCACTGTCTCTTTCTGTTAATTCTGCAACCTCGGTACAAGCTCCTCGGGAGCAAGCTTCACTTTTCTTCCGTGGCCCAAGTCTCGCAGATGATTTAGGAGAGGCAAGGCAACCCGAGAGGTGCAGCTATGGAGACTGTGCCTCTTTCCCTGATGGAAAAAATAGCAGACATCATGTGTTGACCTTACAAACATCTCATGGTTTTTAATAAACACTTGTTTGGATGATATTCATCTTTATAATTATTGCAGTTTAGGCACCTTTTACAGTGAAATTGAGCAGGATTAATTTTTAAGGGTAACATTTTCCTTTGGACTTGACCTAAACATCTTTCCAGAGGCACACTAGTGTATAATACTATCTTAGAAATTGAACATCTCTAAAGTAGATTAAAATAAGATCAGAGATAAGGGAACAATTCTCAACGTTCTTCATAAATTAAAGGGCTAACATTGTACAGGCTGTTTGTTTGTTTGTGGTTTTGGTGTTGGTTTTTTTTTTTCAATTTTTACTTCGGAATAGGACGGCTCACAAAAAATATTGTTTGGGGGTTTATAAAGGAAATATTTACCTTTACATCACATACTTTGAGAGGAAGGAAGCAGAGAACCATCAAACAGGTGCTAGAAACACCACACGCATTGTTGATTTAAAATAAAGAATTAGCCTCCAAAGTCATCTCATCTTCCCTGTAGTTCCAAATATATTCTATAGGCTTTTCAGTCTAAAGGGCTTACTCGGTGGCTTTTTTACTGGGATTCAGCTAGTACCCCAGCCAAACTGTATTTACATAAATTCCCACTTTAGCCGCTGTACACGTGCCAAAGTTTTACTACTGTAGTGACCGAGAAGAAGCCCCTTGTTTATTTACATTTGAAGCACTGTTTGTGCGACCAATCTTTCATTGTTGAATGCCTGTATGCCTTTAATTTACTGCGTATCCAGGGGTGCTATTTACCTAGAGCCATTGTCTACTACAATTAACATTTACATTACAAAGTATGTGGTTTTCTTTCTCAAAGAGCTTCAATTAAGGCAATAAGCTGTTTTCTGGGGAAACCTATTGTTTACTTAGGCATTCAATGGAGTCAATTTACTTAAGCTTTTGCTTGCGTCTTGGTCTTTTATGTAAATTTGTTAAGAAAAACACCCAGGAAAAATAACAATATTATAATCGTGTTAGCCATTGTAATATTAAATTGATTTGTACCTTATTGACGTTACATCACTATCAATTAATAAAATACATTTGATATTATTATTAATCCTTCATTGCTTAGAAGCAAAATGCCCCATTTCTTCCCCCTTTTGTCCTGCAAATCTGACTTGGGAAAAGAGAGCATGTTAAAATGTAGTAGCATGCCCTCCAAGTTTATGGTTGCCTCACATAGCAAATAATGTTATATAAAATTATCTGTAAAATGCTGTTTCCTTAAAACTTGTAAAAAAAAAAATCAAACAATATACAGCTTTAAAGAAAAAGAAGTGTAAATATCAGTTGAGCAGTCCTTTGAAGGCTAGTTTTAGCACTGGGGAAAAAACAGATCAAGTTTATTTAGCATACCACTCCATTGTAAAACAGTTGGAGTGAAGTTGCAGGTTGCATGAGTATGCATGTTAACTAGTAGAAACCCAGGCTTATTCTTTGTGAAAAGAGAGCAGCAGATTGCTGTGCAAGGCCAATGTTAAAAAGGCAGCTGAATTTAACACCATCTGGAAGAAAAGTTCCCTTCACAACTTTCTCACACCATCAGACAAAACTAGTGTCTCTTTTTCTGGGCCCTTGTCTATGCAACCATACAATACTGAGTCATTATACTTTTGCTGAGAGAAAATTTGAGAACACAATATGGGTAACCAGTGAAGGACCAAGTTTCATTGTGCCTGCTTAAGTCAATTGAAATCTAAGTCTAGAGCTATGAATGGCAGTATTGTTTTCCTCACCGGGGCTGTACTAAATGTCAGCACAGTGTAAAGAAAAACTTGAAATCTGCAAATAACTTACCAGATCTCAATTATAATATTTTCCCACACTAGAACTAATATCATTGCTAAGGTCTACAATGCCCAAAATACAAAAAGAATCAGAGAAAAAATGAGTTCATTTACAAGTTATTTTAGTCAGATAAACTTTTTAATTTTCTTATGGGAACTTGAATTCAGCATGTAGAGCTGGCTTATCGTTTCCTGAGAAGTTCAAGTTACAAACCTGCTTCTTATGTAATTAAGAAAATAAACTGTGTCAGCAAGCTTGTATTTTGCAACTATTCCAACTCTCTAGCTTGGGACTGATAAAACGTAAATAAGTGTACTCCATATTACATGGGTTGCTTCTGAGTTGATCCTAGGGAAAGATTTCACCTTGAATATTTAGAAGAAATAAGGCCAAAGTTGATAAAGTAATGGGTAATATATTTCTGTAGGTGTTGGCGAAATCTATTAATACATCTCAGTGTAGATCCAGGTACCAGAAGAAATGTTTTCAGTTCTCTCAGTTTTTATTACCCTTTTTTTTTTGCTTGATAATAGTTTACTCCTCTATTTAGCATTCATATATCAATTGGCATTGTTCACAATGCAAACTAAGAAAAAGAAACAGTCCAAATGCATTACAAGGAGTTAGTTATATATTTTATTAGAACATTTGTGGTTTTAATCTAATTGACTGATTTTGTTAGTTTTGTAAAATGTCATACAGTTCTTGGCATAAAACTGCAAAGCAATGAGTAAACACACTTTTGATGAATAATACATCTGTGCCAATCACATTACCTAGTAAATTTCTAAGCAGGAACAATATCTGCAGCATTTGACATTTGTAATTCTATTGTGTAATACTGACAGAGACCACTCAGAGTGGCTTGTGAAAAGTTAATGTTAGAAAAGTTGTATTTTCTTAATTTCTTACGTAACAAATTGTAAGTTAAGAACAATAATAGCACTTAGAATAATCCAGACTTCAAGTACAAAGAGCAGAATGACACTAGCACACGTTTAAATTCCATTCATGGCAGGTAGAAAGAAAAGTCAAAACTCTGTAAACCACCTGTAAGCCATAGTGCTAGTGGGGTTGTTGCACTGACAGTAACAAAAGCTGAGTATTGTACAAAATATGGCAGTTAGGGAAACTATATTTACCAGTCCAGAAATTGGTTGTATGAATGGACATATTCATGAGCGCATCTACCCCTTCCTAAAGTTTCTATTAATATGCATTAACATAGAAGAAATTGTTTCAATTAATGCAATTTCAATATGTGAAATATTTCATTTTATAAAGAAATTAAGTGTGCTGTCTTTTAGGGCAGATCTGGCCTTTCCTGTGTGAATTAGAAGTTGTTTTCTCATTTCTGTTGACTAGCTCCAGAACGGAGGGTGAAGTAGCAGTCCCACAGAGACACAATGAAAAAGTCCATTTAGATTTTTAAAATGCATACCACTTTCATAGAGTGCACACCCTAAGATGAGCACATTAATTAGCCCTTACCTCCTTCATTATTTTAATTTAGAGGAAAGAAAATGCCAGACTTCTGACAATTAAATTTCCCCACTAAATGGTAAATGCATGAGATAAAAATTAATACATTTTTATGGACCTTTTTGGGAGGGAATGGGAAAGGAGGAGAAAGGAGCCCTTTGGTTTTGCAGTTGTCTACTAACAATAACCTATTTTGTTCTTCTTGAACCTGTCATATGTATTTAGCTATGTACATATGTACATGTATATATAGACCTATATATTTATAGTGTGTGGTATAAAGCAGGTGTGAAGATTATCTGCAAGGGCCAGAGTCTAATCTGGATGAAATTGTGCTATTCGCTTTGCTGGGAGCAGGACTGAGTCTCATACCAGAGTGTTGTCTAGCAGATTTATATACATACATATAGTAGGAGAAAGGGAGTGGGGTGTTCAGTCTGTGTCATTAAAGGTAATGCAATTTTCCCCCTAATTCAATATGATTGACTAAGCTATTAATGAACCAAATCTTGCAGTTCTTGTTCTTAGAACTGCCACTGAAAGAAAGATTGGATTCATGGTTGCCCACTCCCATATGTGTTGAAGACAGTGTGATTTGCTTTTGGATCAGATGGAGAATAGGTCGATAAAATAGCTATCATTAGTCTTCATAGATTTGGGTCTTGATCTTGTGTCATATCTGACAGTATTAATTGGGGAAATCTATTATTAAAGTGTAGCTTGCCAAGGAAGGGGCTCTGGCCCTGTTCCCCCAATCTGTTGTCTACAGTGGACAAACACATGGGGTAGGGGAGAAGAAAGATTCTTTGGGACCCCAATGAAGGAAAGGCCCTGTAGAGCCCATGCATGAGGGTTCCCTTCTAGAAAATGAGGAAGCCGCAGGCAGCGCTGGCAGGGGACCTGTGCCTGCCACCCTCCGACCCCAGCTCACCCAGCATGGGGCCCGGCCACCCTTGGCAAGCTTGAGGGTTACCCAGGCCGCTGGCCTCCCAGGGAGGGGGCACTTCACCCTTAACAGCTTTTCCAACTGAATTCAATGGGAGATGAGCTGAAGCCTTGGCGTTGGAACCCGCTTGCTGCCCTGGTCTCCTCAGCCTGCAGCGAGGGACGTGCGGGAGGCACCCCCGCAGAACTGAAGACAACCCCCATGACCTCCCACCACCGAGGGCCGCTGCTATGCCGAGATGGCAGACTGCTACCAGTGGAGCGTTGCGGGCCTCCCGTGACTGGGGCGCTGATCAGCATTTCTTGGGAGACCAGGAGCCGTGGCAGGGCTCCCAGGTGCTGCTGGGCCAGGTTAGTCGTGCCGAGGATCACCCTCCCTACGCCCCTGTGGCTGCCGACCTTTTTTCCCACCATTGTCTTATACATAGTTATGTGCATATATGTTTAGCTTATATACTTATATATGTATACACGCTTGCAATTAATTTAGGTTCTTCTATCTGGGCTACAAAGTGTGCATTATCAATTACAACTATTAGTTGTTGTTAGTGATTATTATTAATTAGCACTTCCTTTACTAAGCAGCAGTCATTTGTGTCCGCAGGCTCACATGAACAAGCTATAAAAGCAGCAAATCCCCTCCCACCAGGTATCATATTGCAAAGTAATTGAGTTATTATTAGCCTGATTTGTTATTACATCACGTGAATTCATTTGCATATGGAAAGCTCCTCCTGTGAATAAAGTGAAAACACTCCAGGTAGGCAACCGTCCCTTGGCTTGAGGGTTGCCTCGCAGCCCCTTGTTTGGCGCACCTCGCTGCCTGGCCGCGAGGACCGCGTGAATAGCGCGCCAAGGGAGACACTGGCGGCCGTTAATGGTTCCGGCGTGCCTTTGTGCAAGTTTGCGTCATCGCAACGTGGCGGGGGGGGGGGGGGGTCTGGGAGCCGCTCCCTGCCCACCTTCCCTCCTCGCGCCTCAGGAAAGCCTCCCGGGCCGTGGAGAGTTACCTCCTGACTGGCGTGTCGTCAGAAGGCTGAGCTCTCCCCTCTCGGTAGAAAGAAGTTGACCAGAGGTTGTTTATAAAAAAAATGATGGGTCTTAAGTACTTACTAAAACCAGTTAATGACATCATGCATGGACATTTAAACTTGTTGTAAATTCCAGAAAGGATTAGAGAGAAATCACGCGGTGCTCAGCTACTGATACCATCTTAAATCTTCAATTCTTTAAGGTGGAGCTAAATCCACCTTGGTATGACGCATGGCCGCTTTCCTTTTTGCCTGCATGGAGGCCAAGGAAGACGAGGAGTAAGGGCAAGTATGATACAAGAACACCCGGTCAGACAAGGACACTCCTCCTCAGTTTCAGCTGCCCGCTATTGCCTTTTCTAGTTCAGTGCTCTATCAACAGTCAGAGTAAAGCTGCGTTTCTAAAATGCACCTTAACCACTAATGTTGCCTCCTCAGCATCAAGGCCTTGCTAAGTTTTTTCTTTCATAGGTAAACAGCAGCAGTTCCAACAGATCTCAGAATTGCTCTTTCCTAGGGCTCTGCCATAGGCTGATAATGAGGGCTAATTTTTCCATGCTAGACTGTTTTGCTTTAATTAACTCTGAGGCAATATTTGATACAATGGAAATGCTGCTGGTTCTTCACTGCATCAGTAGTAGATTTCCAGTGTCTTATAAGAAGTAGCATTTTGAAAACGATTTTTTGCTACCCCAACCATTTGTAATGTTATTCAATTTTATATCTATGTCCTAGTTTCAGCTGGGATAGAGTTAACTGTCTTCCTAGTAGCTGGTACAGTGCTATGTTTTGAGTTCAGTATGTGAAGAATGTTGATAACACTGATGTTTTCAGTTGTTGCTAAGTAGTGTTTAGACTAATGTCAAGGATTTTTCAGCTTCTCATGCCCAGCCAGCGAGAAAGCTGGAGGGGCACAAGAAGTTGGCACAGGACACAGCCAGGGCACCTGACCCAAAGTGGCCAACAGGGTATTCCATACCATGTGACATCCCATCTAGTATAGGAACTGGGAAGTGGGGGGCGGGGAATCACCACTCGGGGACTAACTGGGTGTCAGTCGGCAGGTGGTGAGCAATTGCACTGTGCATCATTTGTACATTCCAATCCTTTCATTATTGCTGTTGTCATTTTATTAGTGTTATCATTATCATTATTAGTTTCTTGTTTTCTGTTCTATTAAACCGTTTTTATCTCAACCCACAGGTTTTGCTTCTTTTTCCCGATTTTCTCCCCCATCTCACTGGGAGTGAGTCAGCGGCTGCGTGGTGCTTAGTTGCTGGCTGGGGTTAAACCATGACAATCTATAACCTCTTGCCTTTGATTTTTTTTTTTTTTCATCTGGGCTACACCTAAATAGAGGTATTTGTAAAATAATTTATAGTAGAATGGTAAACATGCATGTATTTAATGTAGACATAATCATGGGATGCATAGAGTTCAGGGCAAGATCGAGGTTGTTCCTCCAGGTGTAGGTGGTTTCTTGCCTGTTGTGAGAACATCTTTTTCAGTTCCTTGAGCTCTTACAAAAAACTGAGGTATTTAACATTGGAAGGTAATGATGAACTGATTATTAACTTATCCTAAATACTGATTATTTAAATATCTATGCTAAAGTGCAATATGATAAGAACACAGGTCATCTTCATTTGCTTAATGTTTTGTAGACTATTATGGCTTTGATGATGCTGAAAGCCATGTGAGTAAGGTCACAGCAGTGAGCAGGATCACCAGCCTCCTCTGATACAGAAACTAAGGAAACTGCCAATATATAAGATTTAGGTAAGGAACCGCCTTCTGTTTAGCCTTTCCACTTCCAGTTTGTGCATCAGTATGGAGAAAATAGAAACTAGGTCAAAACGAACTTCACAAATGAATGACTATGAGAAATGATCAGTAATTTGCCTTGTTTAAAGTCTAAGAAGAGTTGTTTGGGAAAAATAAATGTCCCATGATTTGGGTCAAAGCTTGGTCAGTCTATCTTTGGACTTGAATAGTACCAGCATTTGGCCCTTTGTAAAGAACCTGTATGGTCTGATTAGGATAATTTTAATTCCAAAATAAACTCTGTACAAAGTGGCATACAGTTGTTTTTTAAAATCAGAATTTTTGAGAGACATCTTTTCAAATAAGTTACATTTATTCTGTTAATAATGTCAGTTCTCTGAAAGGGACATTAACATAAAAGTACTCTGCTGTCATTGTCATGTAGAATATTATCTTTAGGAAACAAGAGTTTGGGGTGTTATAAAATAATATAATTATCATGATAATATCGGTAATAGTAATTGGAATCTAACACAATAACCTTGTATGAGGAAGGTAAATTCAGTAACAGAAAACCTGCACAATAAGGATAGAATGTACATATGTGATTTTTTCTCACCTAACTCAGCAGAAGTTGTGGTACATCAAAAAATGTAAAATTATCACTCTCTTGTATAAAAATAAATTATTGTCTTTAGCTGTTTTCTGTCACAGAAAGCAATTTCTATTGAAGCACTGTAGAATTCTCTATAGGTGCATAGAAAAGTATAACCTTGTGGTGTCACCAACTGAAATGGAACTGGAGCTAATTCTTCACTGATTTTTCTGTATTAAATATTTGCTTCAAAAAAGACCATTAAAACCTCCTTTTCTATGGCTGTAATTGATGTAAGCATACATTATATAGGCTACTGTTTAGCTGAGTACTGAGGATTTTATGAGGTACCAATATTTTACCAGTAGCCATAAATATATGAATATTAATTTCATATCTTCCTCTAAATCCACATAATTCTCAAATAGCATAAATTAGTTTCATATGACAGCTATGTAGATTCTCTTTTTATTTTAGAAACATACATGAACAGAACTGACATATGCACTCAAACTTCTTTGTGTGTATGTGTATGCATATGTAAGTTTAAATCCTTAAAAAACTGTGATCTATATCTGCATGTGCACTTACATGAAATAAGTTCACTACACTCTCAGTAACCATAAGCTCTACCACATTTGACTCAAAAAGACTTCATGTGCTAAGGGAAGATTCATAGTACAACTGAGTTAACAAGAGTGAGTTACCTCTATAGCCAGTTTGTCTACACTGATGTAAATGTTCAGGGGCATCACCTCGTTCCAGTGCATTTTGGATTAGTCCGTGACAAATGGTAGGGCTGTGCTTCCACTCCCGGGGCAGTGGATTCCAGGCGTATTGGTAATATCAATTGTAGCATACCACGTGGCTGCCTTTGATGCCAGTTCATATTGGAGCTCTAACATGTCTGATACAGCAACACTCCGTGGCGGTGTCACTTCATTCAGGCCGCGATAATCTACTGTTAACCTCCACCCTCCATCAGACTTTTGCACTGGCCATATAGGACTATTAAAAGGTGAATGAGTCTTGCTGATGACTCCTTGGCTCTCCAGTTGATGAATCAGCTCATGGATGGGAGCCAGGGAGTCTTGGTTTGTCCGATATTGCCGGCAGTGCACCGTCCTGGTAGCGATTGACACCTGCTGTTCTTCCACTCGCAGCAATCCCACAATGAAGGGATCTTCCGAGAGGCCAGGCAGGGTAGATAGCTGTTTGATCTTCTCTGTGTTCACAGTGGCTACACCAAAAGCCCATCGGTACCCCTTTGGGGCCTTGAAGTACCCTCTCTTGAGGTAGTCTATGCCAAGGATACAAGGGGCCTCTGGGCCGGTCACAATGGGGTGCTTTTCCCACTTGTCCCCTGTTAAGCTCACCTCAGCCTCCAATATAGTCAATTCTTGGCATCCCCTGTCACTCCAGAGATCCAGATGGGTTCTGTGCCCCTGTACCCTGATGGCACCAGCGTACACTGTGCACCAGTGTCTACCAAAGCCTTATACTTCTGTGGGTCTGATGTGCCAGGCCATCGAATCCACACAGTCCAGTATATCCGGTCATCCCTTTCCTTCTCCTGGCCGAAGGCAGGGACCCTCTATTGCTTTTCCTCATCAGAGTATTCACTGTCTGACCCTTGCGGTGCCAGACCAGAAGTCCCCTCACCAGAATCAAGGGAGGTGGTTTCAGTTCTTCTGTGCCTGGAGGATTGCTGATTGCTTTCTTGGGCCTCGACAGCGACCTTCTTGGGTGACCCCTTCTTAACAGCTGTCATCCCTCTCAGTTCACGTACACGGACTTCCAGCTTAAAGGTGGGTTCACCATCCCACTTCCTCATGTCCTCCCCTTGGTCACACAGGAAGAACCGGAGTGCACCACGCGGCATATGCCTCGGGCTCCCTTTCCCTCTGACCGGGGCAGGAGAGGACTGATTTCTTGGAGCGTCCCTAACAGCCATGGCACTGTCCTGTAGGGATGAGGAGACACAGAGATTTTCTTCAAAGTTTTGGAGCCAAGATGACACTTTCTCCACAGTTGGTGTTTCCACATCTGGGCAATACATTGCTGCCAAGCTGTTAGAATATGATGCTGGGGCACCTTGAATCACCTTCCTCCACATGGCCCATGTGCACAGGACATCCTCTGGATCTTTGGAGACCTCCTCATCACCTAGATCACTGTAGATGACTTCCACCACTGCTAACTCTCTCAGGTACTGGATGCCTTCATCTGCGGTAGACCACTTTTCTGAGGAGTTCACAAGATCTTCCTTGAATGGATATCTTGCCCTCACACTTGAGAGGAGCCGGCTCCAGAGACTGCAAATTGCTGCCTCTTTTCCAATTCCTCTGTCATTTCCCTGGTTTCTAGCAAAGATTCCCAGCTGTTGGGCTTCCTTGCCTTCCAGTAGCTGACTGTCGGCCCCATTATCCCAGCATCGGAGCAGCCAGGCAGCAATCCGCTCACCTGGCTGGCGGCTGTAGTCTTTCCGCACGTCTTGAAGTTCTGAGGAGGTCAGGGACCAGGTAGTTTCCGCTTCCTGTCTAAGTTCTCTCACTCCTTCCTCCAATTTCTTTATTGAAGGACCAGCTTCTAGATTAAGCCTTTCCTCTTCTTCTTCCCTCACTAATCGATGGTATGGACCTGTTGATCTCCTTGTCCACTGTTTCTTTTTCACTATTGGGGCAATTACTGTAGTTGTTGTTGTTGTTGTTTGGGTCCCTATCTCAAGCATGGTGTCCTCAGATGCAGTCTGGGTCCCTGCCTCAACCGTGGTCCTCTGAGAGTGTTGAACTATGGCTCGGTAGGCATAGGCCAGGCCCCAGTACAGTGCGAGAAGCTGCTGGTTTTCATTGGGATAGGCAAGGCACCCTTCTATCAGGTGGCGCGTCAGTTTGCCAGGGTTGCTTGCCTGTTCGGGTGTAAAGTCCCAGATTATGGGAGGTGATAACCGTCCTAGGAATCTGCCCAAATCCTTCCATATACCCTGCCACCCAGGGACCAGTCGCTTGAGGGCACATTTCAGTATTGCCTCACCCGAAACTTGTCTTCTCTTATACCAGGACGAGACCAGAATCCACAATACCCATAATATACTACCAGTATTAATTATTAGTATTGAACAGCTCACATAAGGGTGAACAAGGACCTCGGGAGCCTGCATAATAAAACCATTCACATCAATGCCCGGTAGGGAGAGGGAGATGTGTTCCCTCATCTCCTCCACAAGATAGCTCCCACAGCACAGCAAAGCCATCAGTGCCAGGACAAAGCACACAGCCATTATTTGCATTACCATGTTCCCAAACTCAGCAAGACAGAGATAAGCAAGCAGCCAACAAGCTCCGTGACCTGCACAGGAGCTTGCCACTTAATAACTAGCTATAGCATGCTTAATGCAAAACTGCCGTTGTCGTGCCCCATGTTGGGCGCCAAAAAAGGACTGTGGTAGGTTGACCCTGGCTGGGTGCCAGGTGCCCACCAAAGCCACTCTATCACTCCCCCTCCTCAGCTGGACAGGGGGGAGAAAATATAACAAAAGGCTCGTGGGTCAAGATAAGGACAGTTTAATAAAGTGAAAGCAAAGGTTGCGTGCGACAGCAAAGAAAAACAAATGATGTTATTCTCTACTTCCCATCAGCAGGCGATGTCTAGCCACTTCCTGGGAAGCAGGGCTTCAGTATGCATAGTGGTTGCTCCAGAAGATGAAAATGCCCCCCTTCCGTCTCCCTTTACTTAGCTTTTATATCTGAGCTGACGTCATATGATATGGAATATCTGTTTGGTTAGTTTAGGTCAGCTGTCCTGGTTATGTCCCCTCCCAAGATCTTGCCAGATCTTGCCAAGATCTCCCCAGCCTGCCATTGAGGGGGGCAAAAATGTTGGAGAGACAGCCTTGATGCTGCGCCAGCACTGCTCAGCAGTAGCCAAAACACTGGTGTGTTATCAACACCTTTCTAGCTACCAATGCAGAGCACAGCACTACAAGGGCTGCTATGGGGAGAATTAACTCCATCTCAGCCAGACCCAATACAACTGACAAGTCAGAAAACTTCCGTTTCTTTCCTGCATTGTTGTTTACCATTGATTGCCGATGTGATAATCTAAAATAACTAAACAAAATCAAATAACCATTTAATGATGTTATGGTAATAAGATCACTGTTTCCTCTGATAGTTGAAAAACAGAGACTCAAGGATTTTATTATAAATTATACTTAAATTCACTTACATTCTACTAGGAATAATATTTTATTTGCTATAGAATATTCTAATCCTATTCTGTATTTAAAAGTTGTCTTTTCAATAAAATGAAACTAAAAAGAGAAAACAGTATTTATGCTTTCATAATTTAAAAATGATTAATCAAATATAGTCATGTTAGGTATTATAACATTTTGCACAATGCTACATTATTAAGTAAATGTAATGCCCAAAGTCATTGTGCATGTTCCTGGGTGTCTTTCTGATATCTCTCCAGTCCACTGGATTTTGAAGTGTGATTATGTAAATTTTTCGCGGATAAATAAATTACTATAATTGTAGTTGAAATACCACTCAAATTCTTAAGACCATTGCATCTAAATAATATATTATGCATTACTTCAGTATTTATCAAAATGAATTAAAAATAACTGTAGGGCAAAGCATAAATTTATTTTCAAATAGTCCTTTTTTTGCACCAGGTACAAAAATGTTCCAGATGTGTAAAAAAAACCCCAAATAATCCCCCTCCAAACCACCCCACCCCCCCCCCCTCAAAAAAAAACCCCCAAACCCCCAAGTTTCCTTCATTAAATTCAATATTTTTGTTTGGATTAATAATATTGTTACAGTGATGCCATTCTTATTGTGACCATGCTATCAATTCAAATATGTCGCTTGATATATATAATTTCTATTAACAGGAATACAAGAATGGAACAGTTAATGTGGGTGGGAGGTCAGGTGAGTGTATATAACAATAAGAATTAGCATTTTTAACTTGCACTGAGAAATAGTGAGGAGCTGGCAAGACTTTCGTGGCTATAGATTTAGCAGTGAGAGTCAGCGATATATAAAACATTGCAAAATTAAAAACATGGGCTATGTGTATTTTAAACCTAGCATTCAATACTAAATGTGAAAAGTCTCAGCGAACTGCCTGGTGGTTATTAGCAGTACTAGACTGCTTTCAAGGAAGCCATTTAACTGTACTTCATAAAAGCATAGAATCATTTGGGTCAGAAGGGTTCTTTAAAGGTCATCTAGTCCAACCCCCCCCTGCAACGAGCAGGGACATCTTCAACTAGACCAGGTTGCTCAGAGCCCCGTCCAACCTGACCTTGAATGTTTCCAGGGATGGGGCATCTACAACCTCTCTGGACAACCTGTTCCAGTGTTTCATCACCCTCATCATAAAGAATTTCTTCCTTATATCTAGTCTGAATCTACCCTCTTTTAGTTTAAAACCATTACCCCTTGTCCTATCACAACAGGCCCTGCTAAAAACTCTGTCCCCATCTTTCTTATAAGCCCCCTTTAAGTATTGAAAGGCCACAATCAGGTCTCCCAGGAGCCTTTTCTTCTCCAGGCTGAACAACCCCAGCTTTCTCAACTTGTTAAGGAACTTTAGTTTTAATCTTGTGCAAATTCTAATTCCAGACTGGGTTCTAATCATCATGTAGACATCATAGGTATCATAAGTTTGCAGTGTATACACAGTAGTTTTTCCTTTTCACAACAGATCTTTATCTAGTTGCTAATGAAATACAGGATATTGATTGCAGAAAACCCATGAGGGCATATTTACTGTACCATATATAGTAAGCACCATTTGATGCATTAGCATTTAGCCATTTTATGCAAATTTAGTGAGAAAATGACTCATGTACATGATTTAATATACATCAGCAGTAACTCATAACATCTTTATAAGAGGAAAGAAATTAAAAATTCATTAGAAAACTAGAATAGTGTTGCTACATGGTTAAAACATTATTAAAGCATTTTTCAGTGTTTTGCTTACACTAGTTTTCTCATCATGGTGCCACCATTTCATGACAAAGAGCACAGAGGAGAAAACATTCAACTTAAAATGTCTGCTGGCACACATTGCTGAATTTGTATGTTGCTAAACAATGGATGAGCATAGACTTGAATACCAACTATTTAATTAGCACTTTAACCATTTATACATAGAAAATAGGTCATTTACATGCACCATGCTTAGCTATTATTCCCAGAAAAAGCTACCAATATTTTGTCTAATGTATGTAGCATTCTAGTATGCCATCATAAGAAAATCAAAACATATGTTGTTATTTTTAAAACCTTGACACTCAAAAATTTAATTAAAACATGAAGTCTTTATATTTCTCTTGGAAGTTTATTTTAATTATGTAGTTTAACCTTAAGTCTGCCATAAAAGGCTGGATACAACTAATAATTAAGAACTTCAAAGGGCAACAGAAACCCTCTTACAGTCCCCAGTTTAATTAAAGGCTATTATTACAAATCTCTTGAACATACAGTTACATTTAATGACAAAGGGTGACTTGCAAGTGCTACATTTGAAAGATACTGCTCTTATTCTAAACACTGTTGATAGATGATGCTGAAACAAAAATTCCTCCAGTGAAATAGTCTATTTTGAACATAAATGGGATACATTTGAGAAGCATTTTGCTTAGAAATATTCATTAGTTTTGTCCATGCCTCTCAGTATCTGCACAACAAATAGAATATCATTGAAGGAAAAAAGGTATGCCAGTTAATGTAAATGAAAGTCAGTCACTTGAGCACATTTTGCTAATAATGTACAGTATACAAATACACTCACTTGCTGTACACATGATAAATATAACATACTTATTTAACAGAAATGTTTAATTTGTTACATTTAGCTTATAATATTATTCCATGCTCACCTAAGAAAAATTAAGTTTCTGTGTATTTAACCCATGTTTTTGCAAACAATATATACCAAAGTATCTGTAGGAATGTAAGCCAAAATATCTGCCAAATCAAAAGACATTGTACAAACTATTACTTATGCATAGAGCCCAATCCCATAAGCTCCCAGTTATTCAGGTAGTCATTACTTACATAAGATGTTTCCCTGGTTTAAATGAGGCAGCTCCTATAAATAAGAACTAGGTTGGGCCTATTATACAGCAAATTAAAATTGCTCATTAATGGATACAATTTTGTGTATTCTGAGTTTTCAAACTGATTTTGACCTGTTCTTTCTGCGTCTTTGCTACCTGAAATCAAGCCCAAGTCTGTAACTAGCCATTAATTAAATAGAATGTTAAAGACCAGAGGATATTTGAAGTCTCAGGTGTAATATGACCAGTTCACCTAAAAATGAACAAAGGAATCTGTAATTTTAATGCTTTAATAAATTTACAAATGAACAATGTCATTTTTTTCAAAAATGCTTATATAATTAGAAGCATAGAATGGTTTGGGTTGGAAGGGTTCTTTAAAGGTCATCTAGTCCAACCCCCCTGCAATGAGCAGGGACATCTTCAGCCAGATCAGATTGCTCAGAGACCCATCTAACCTGACCTTGAATGTTTCCAGGTGTGCTGGTTTTGGCTGGGATAGAGTTCATTTTCTTCATAGTAGCTAGTATGGGGCTATGTTTTGCATTTGTGATGAAAGCAATGTTGATAACACAGGGATGTTTTAGTTATTGCTGAGCAGTGCTTACACAGAGTCAAGACCTTTTCTGCTTCTCACCCCACCCCACCAGCAAGTAGGCTGGGGGTGCACAAGAAGTTGGGAGGGGACACAGCTGGGACAGCTGACCAAAGGGATATTCCAGACCATGTGACATCATGCTCAGCATATAAAGCTGGGAGAAGAAGAAGGGAGGGGAGGTGTTTGGAGTTATGGCATTTGTCTTCCCAAGTAACTGTTACATGTGATGGAGCCCTGCTTTCCTGGAGATAGCTGAACACCTGCCTGCCAATGGGAAGTAGCGAATGAATTCCTTGTTTTGCTTTGCTTGCATGCATGGCTTTTGCTTTACTTACTAAACTGTCTTTATCTCAGCCCACAAGTTTTCTCACTTTTACCCTTCTGATTCTCTCTCCCATCCCACTGTGGTGGGAGGTGAGTGAGCAGCTGCGTGGTGCTTAGTTGCTGGCTGGGGTTAAGCCATGACACCAGGGATGGGGCATCTACAACCTCTCTGGACAACCTGTTCCAGTGTTTCATCACCCTCATCATAAAGAATTTCTTCCTTATATCTAGTCTGAATCTACCCTCTTTTAGTTTAAAACCATTACCCCTTGTCCTATCGCAACAGGCCCTGCTAAAAACTCTGTCCCCATCTTTCTTATAAGCCCCCTTTAGGGATTGAAAGGCCACAATCAGGTCTCCCAGGAGCCTTCTTTTCTCCAGGCTGAACAACCCTGACTCTCTCAGCCTTTCTTCATAGGAGAGGTGTTCTATCCCTCTGATCATTTTTGTGGCCCTCCTCTGGACCCGCTCCAACAGGTCCATGTCTGTCTTGTACTGAGGACTCCAGAGCTGGATGCAGTACTCCAGGTGGGATCTCACCAGAGTGGAGTGAAGGGACAGAATTACTTCCCTCGACCTGCTGGCTACGCTTCTTTTTATGCAGCCCAGGATACAATTGGCTTTCTGGGCTGCGAGCGCACATTGCCAGCTCATGTCCAGTTTTTCATCCACCAGTATCCCTTCTCCACAGGTCTACTCTCAATCCCTTCATCCCCCAGCCTGTATTGATACTGGGGATTGCCCTGACCCAGGTGCAGGACCTTGCACTTGGCCTTGTTGAACTTCATGAGGTTCACATGGGCCCACTTCTAGAGCTTGTCCAGGTCCCTCTAAATGGCATCCCATCCCTCAGGTGTGTCAACCACACCACTCAGCTTGGTGTCCTCTGCAAACTTGCTGAGGGTTCACTCAATCCCACTGTCTATGTAATTGATGAAGATATTAAACAGTACTGGTCCCAATATGGACCCCTGAGGGACACCACTTGTCACTGATCTCCATCTGAACATTGAGCCATTGACCACTACTCTCTGGATGTGACCATCCAGCCAATTCCTTATCCACTGAATAGTCCATCCATCAAATCCATATCTCTCCAGTTTAGAGCGAAGGATGTGGTTTAATAATTTTAGGGAAATTTAATTACCTATTTCTATGAATACTGAATTTATAATCTAATAATTTGGAGAGTACAAATGAAACAACTCAAGTTACTGTATTTGGAGATGCTGTAAGTGCTTGTGGGAAAAAGAGAAAGAATAAAACTAACCAAGACGGGTTAGCAATATTGTCTAGAAATCAAAATATAAGATTTAACATGGAAAAATATACAAGGTAATGAATACCTGGGAGAAAAAAAATCTGAAACACATATATTCAATGGAAATAAATGCTAAGTGATAGCAAGAGACCTGAGGGTGAAACTGGGCAGAAAATCGGATACAAGGTTAAAATATGATTTGTTAAAAAAGTAGCAGCAATGTTTTTTATGAAGGATATATAAAAGCATCATACTGGTAACCAATAATCTCCACATGGCAATATTAGACAGTACCGCGAATACAGCATGTAGTTCAAAAAGCTGTAGTGAGTCAAACTGATGAGATTAAAAGGTGTATTGGATGTACATGGCAAGGTTTTGGCAGCAAGGGGGCTGCAGGGGTGGCCTCTGTGAGAAGAGGTCAGGGGCTGCCCTGTGCCAGACACAGCCAGTTCCAGCTGATTTGGCAACAGACTCACCGCAGGACAAAGCTGAGCCAATCAGCGAAGTTTGTGATGCCTCTGTGAAAATATATTTAAGGGCAAAAAATGACAGAGGGAGGAGGGAACAAAAAGAGTTAGAAACAGCAGAGGGAACACCAAGGTCAGAGAAGGAAGAAGAAGACACGCTCCATGGTGCTGGAGAACATATTCCCTGCAGCCCGTGGAGGACTCATGCTGGAGCAGATGGATATTTCCTGAAGGAATGCAACCAATGGAGAGCCCATGCTTGAGCAGGGAAAAGCATGAGGAGGAAGGAGCAGCAGAGAGAGAAACCTATATGTACCCCACCCCCAATCCCCCCTGTGCCACTGGGGGAGGGGCGTAGAGGAGTCTGGAGTAAAGTTGATCAAGGACGGGAGGAAAAAGTGTTATTTGAATGTTTGTCTTTGTTTCTCACTACTCAAATCTAATTTAATTGGCAATAAATTAAATTAATTTTCCCCAGGTTGAGTCTGTTCTGCCTGCAACAGTAATTGGTAAGCAATCTCCCTGTCTATCTCAGACCACAAGCTTTTTCATCCTGTTTTCTCCCCCATCCCACTGAGGAGAGGGAGTGAGTGAGCAGCTGGGTGGGAGTTTGGCTGTTTGCCAAGGCTAACCCACCACAAAACAGAAAAAAGAAAAACTGGTAACACAGAATAGAGGGATTGATTCAGGAGGAAAGCTTGAGAGAACTAACTGAGCTAACTGGTAATCAAAAGCATGTTCAGGTAAGGAGTAATCCAAGCTGCCAAAGGCTTGCATAGTGTCAACTGCTCCTTCGTTGTACGTGTCCAGAGTTTTCTGTAACATCAACCAAAACCTGGTCAATATAACTGAAAATAGAATGTAATATTAAATCAGCACTGAAATGATGGTCTGTGTACCTAGGAAAAGTAAATGAGAAGAAACTGAGCACAGGAGTTTGTAGGCTGTAGAGGTAGATTGGAATATATTAAAAGAAAATAATGCTGACGCCATTGTCTGAGTCATTTAAATCTAGGGTGTAGAATACTCTAGAGCAGTGGTCTCCAAACATTTTTTATCATGTAAATGTATCAAAATGATCATGTATCAGTAAAAATTTTTTGAGTGTGCACCCCCAATATATGTATATTTATTTATGATATACATGTACTGTACATTATAAATCATACACAAAAATAAAAATTAAAAAAGGATGAGATAAAGATGGTATAAACAATATTTGCAATTAAAAAAATTATTTATTAATGGTACAAAAAATCTTTTGGCTTTCCCCCAAAATATATTAATATTAATAATGTTTTCTTTTAAGTGAGAGCTATGTGATTGATTATGCTTCATTATTTTTGAAAATTTTGGTTTAACACTGTGATGCAGTGATTCAAAAGTCTGTTTCTAAGTTCAGTTTATTTTGATACTGATAATTTCAATTTTTTTAGGCCAAGTTCTTGTCAGATTTGATTAGGTCATCATTGGTTTTATTTCAATAAAGAACTCATACTAGAAGTAGGAGAAGTGTCAGCTCTGCCATTTTCTTGTTGTTCCCTTGTGCTTGCACAGTATTATTTTCAATCCGCAGTTTCTTTGCAGGAATCTTTTTAAGCCACTTGTCCATTTTGAGAGGGTTAGCTTAGTTAAAACTAGATACTATAATCTGTAAATCCACTTAACCGGGCACACATGAACTGCAATACGTTGCAATACGCTGAAAGCAAACGAACGTGTGAGGGCGCCACTGTCAACCCCTCTGCGTTGTGGAACACCCACTCTTTCCTCAGGATACCTCGTGTACCGTACATGTCACGTCTAACAAATAGACCGAGTGAGGGCGCCAGTGTCAATCCATATATTAATATTAGTAAAGCTTAATTTCTTTCTTATTTATTTTAGATAAAAAATAAATATAAGTAGAAGTTTTAACATTTTCTTCCCACACTCCAATGGATCATCTTGCGCACCTCTTGGGGTGCATGCATCCCACTTTGGAGACCACTGCTCTAGAGAACCCATTGTAGGTTACTTAAGAGGATTGACTAAATCAACTTTTAGATCTTTTTTTGGTCTCTACATTTTTATGATTATATAGTAATTTGATTCCAGGTGTTTCTTTTGCCTGGAGTTAAATCTTCAAATAAAATGTTTTCTAAAGATAAATCTTGATAGTGCATTTGCACACTGGTTTTGAGAAACATACATGATAGAGACCTATTGTGATAGTATTTCCTGCTTAGGTACCATCATGGGAGTAGTAGGAATACAAACATTGGCTTGAAATATAAATTTAAAAATCAGAAATGAATGTAGCTAATGTATAGCTAACAGATTTTTTAAAATATTAAATGTTCTAACCTGCCTATTATTGAGGGATTCTTACTTTCACTGAAGGCATTTATTATGCCTTTTCAGAATCAGGCCAAAAGAGAAGAACATGGGAATCAAAGCGATCGGGAACAAAGCTGATGTAAAAAAATTACCATTTAAAATTTCCGGGTTTGCTGAAATGCTTTGATTTTCTTCTGGAAAAACTAAATAAAATGTTTTGGGTTTATTGTTATTAAATTATATCTCTCCATGTTCTAATATTGTTTCATGGAAGTTGAAGGCTGGATTCCTTTTCTCATATATGAATGGGGCTCTGATGCAATGTAGTCTCCTGTCTAATCAAGTTCTGAGATGCATCATTGGAGTTGCATGACTGCAAGTGCATGCGCACTGAGTAACAAGCCCAGTGTATAAAGGAAAAAATAACTAGATTACAAGACTTTTAAGAAAACATGGTACAAGATTTAAACATGGGAATATCAGATATTGCAAATAGTTTTTAAAATGAAAAAAATTAATAACAATGATGGGAAAATGACTTTTTATATTTAATTTTTTGAACTTGGATAGATTATTTTACATTTGTGTTCTAGAGAACAGATGTCCTTATTTCTCACAGAGACAAGAATCAGGGACAGATTTAAATGGAAGGACAAAAGAAATCAATGTGTTAAAAATGAAAAACAAAAAAAGATAATTGAGCATGCTAACTAGCATAGCTAACAACCTAAGATATAATATCATAAACACTAAAACCAAGAAAAAATCATCTTAATCTAGAGAAAATCTATGAAATGTAACTTCAGTCTTAGTTTCTTTGTGCAGATGTATACTTGTTTAGGGTAAGCAAAAAGCTAAGAGCCACTGCTTTTCATTTCCCCAAATTACATATCCACTTCAGACATCCATTCTGTCAGTTTGGGCAATAGAAATAAAATCAAGATCAGTGGCTAGTGTAGATAAAATGTGGCTGAGTAGTGAAGGGCAAGATTCTTTTTACTGTGATGATGAATAATTTAAGCAATGCGATTGATTCCCCTGTGAAGAAAGCTGGCAGATTCTCAGCCTAGACCAATGAAGAACAAAGATAATGTCTTTGTTTATTTTAAAAAGTGATTTTAGTCACAATAATTGCTGTTATTTTAACAATACTTTGGTAATGCATATGAGCAGAACTTGAACTCAAGCCTGCACTTTTAAAAACATATCTATTATTCCATGCGGATAAGCTAGTGCAGGCCTCAATTTATGCCTTAATTTTAAGTTTGCATCCCTCTGTTGAGGACATTTGATTTTCCCTGCATTGGACTTTGGCACAAAGAGAAGAGTCCCTAGACTTTATAAAAGCAAGTCTGAAACTGCTGTGGCTATTAAATGTGGCCATTTTTACTCATTGAAAAGCTTCTTCTGAACATAAATTACAAAAAAAAAAAAAAAGGGAATTTCCCTTCTTATTTCCACCTAGTGGATGAAGGGAAGGCGGTGGATATAGTTTTTCTGGATTTTAGTAAGGCTTTTGATACTGTCCCTCACAGAATCCTTCTGGACAAGTTGTCCAACTGTGAGATGAGCAGGTACATGGTGTGCTGGGTGAAGAACTGGCTGAACGGCAGAGCTTAAAGTGTTGTAGTGAATGGGGCTACATCTGGCTGGTGACCAGTCACCAGCAGTGTTCCTCAGGGCTCAATTCTAGGGCCAGTTCTGTTCAATATATTTATCAATGATCTGGATGCAAGAGTTGAATGCACCCTTAGTAAGTTTGCTGATTAAACTGGGAGGTGCTGTTGACTCTCTTGAGGGACAAGAGGCCTTGCAGAGGGATCTGGATAGATTGGAGCATTGGGCAATCATCAATGGCATGAAATTTCACAAGTCCAAATGCTGGATCCCGCACCTAGGATGGAGTAATGCCGGGCACAAGTATAAATTGGGAGAGGAGTGGCTGAAGAGCAGCCCTGCAGAAAGGGATCTGGGGGTGCTGGTTGACAGTAGGCTCAACATGAGTCAGCAGTGTGCCCTGGCAGCCAAGAGGGCAAACCGCATTCTGGGGTGCATGAAACACAGCATAACCAGCTGGTAAAAAGAGGTGATTATCCCACTGTATTCAGCGTTGGTGAGGCCTCACCTTGAATACTGTGTGCAGTTCTGGGCCCCACAGTTTAAGAAGGATGTTAAGGTCCTTGAATGCGTCCAGAGGAGGGCAACAAAGCTGGTGAAAGGGCTGGAAGGCATGTCCTATGAGGAGCGGCTGAGGACTCTGGGTTTGTCTAGTTTGGAGAAAAGGAGGCTGAGGGGCAACCTCATTGCTCTCTACAGCTTCCTGAGGAGGGGAAGTGGAGAGAGGGAGATGTTGATCTCTTCTCCCTGGTATCCAGTGACAGGACGCATGGGAATGGTTCAAAGCTGTGCCAGGGGAGGTTTAGACTGGATGTTAGGAAGCATTTCTTTACCGAGAGGGTGGTCAAACACTGGAACAGGCTTCCTAGAGAGGTGGTCGATGCCCTGTGCCTGTCAGTGTGTAAGAGGTATTTGGACAATGCCCTTAGTAGTATGCTTTAACTTTTGGTCAGCCCTGAAGTGGTCAGGCAGTTGGACTAGATAATCATTGTAGTTCCCTTCCAGCTGAACTATTCTACTCTATTCTATTTGATTAATCTATTAGTTTATTAAAGTGAAAAATATTATTGGAAACATGTTCACCTAAGACTGAAATGTACTAGGCTAAATTAAGGATGGGAATTATTTTCCATTTTTATTGCATAATCTTTGTAAAGTTTATTTCAGCATCAAGCAGAGAGGTAATTTAAAATTATAGATGCTCCAGTTTAGAAGTTAAAAATATGTTTTTAAAATGTATTGCATCTGGATACATCTTGTATCAAAGCTGAATTTCCAAATTCATCTTTTAAAAGCACTGGTTTAGGTATTCTGATGATTCTTGTGTTGGATTGAATCTAATAACTTCTAAAATAAGTTAATAATTTCTTTGTTACATTATTGTGAGTTTTGTAACTTTCACAAATACCAGTAGTTGTTAAAATTTAAAAAGTAATCTTAAAAAATGAAACTGCAATATACCAAAAGCAACATTTGACAATCTTATTTATAAATTTTAAAACAAAATCAAAACAGTCTTTCAAATAAGGCAGTATTTTTATGGTAGTTAATAGAAAGATATTGCAACATAATGCAAATAAAAATGCCAGTAAATGTCATATTATCAGTGTGTCAGTTGTGAAGAGGTGTTTGAAATTAGAAATATGTTTTATGAACATTTAAAATGTAAATTATACTTATAAATAAAAAAATCTTGATAATTACATTTTTGTACTAAGCAAAACATTTAAGGAATGAAATGTGGCAAAATCTCTTAATTGATAATTGACATTAGTTTGGTTTTTCTTTTTGTTTCTCAATCCACATAAGACCTGTTTTTCTTTTTCTGTGTAACTGGAAAGTATTTAGTCAGAAAATGAAGACTATGCATATGCTTTAGTACTCAACTTTTAGGGGCCCATGCAAAACATCCATTTTTGCATTAAGCTGTCATTAATTTCTTGCTTTTCTCAAAGACCTATTCACTCATTTTGGGTCAAATTATGCCATTGATTTTTAACAAGAATTCACCACTGACTTGAACAGGATGTTCTGCTCAAAAGTCAGTTGCACAATCTGGATCACTGAGATTCTTCAGAATGAAAGAATCTGATGCTTCATAAAAATAGGATAAGTGGAAGTGTTGATAGTGTGGCAGCAGTATGAAAGCTGTAAAATGAAAGAAGAGTTGATAGCAAATGATACTCAAAAATAGAAACTGAGTTAAAGGTGTTGTTTTGGCTGTTGGGACTTTTTCAGGTCATGAACTGAAAACTAACATTTTTCTATTTCTTCTTCAACCTGAGGAAGGCCTCAAAGACAGACCATTGCAAACATACACAGACAGAACCTTGTTCTGTATTCCAGCATGTATTTTAAAGACTAGAAGAATGTTATTGGGGCAGAAGTTGGAGGTACTGAGACTTACTTAAATAAACAAACTCTGAGAACTATACCTTCAGAGTTACTCTAAAGTCAATATTCTGTCCAGGGACAGCACTAGTAAATAAGACTGTGTCCTGGGTTCAGCTGGGATAGAGTTAATTTTTACAGGAACCTGGGAGGTGGGGGGGCATAGCCGGGGCAGCTGACCTGAACTAGCCAAGGAGCTATTCCATACCATGTGACATCATGCCCAGTATATATATGGGGAGTGGGCCGGGGGGAGGGCTCTCCTGCTCTCTCTGGACTTTTGGTGGGGGAAGTGGCGGAGCGTCGGGTCCCGGGTGGTGAGCAGTTGCACTGTGCATCACTCTTTTCTGTATACTCTTTCATTAGTACCGTCGTTGTTGTTGTAACTTTTTTTTGCGTTGTTCCAGTAAATTGCCCTTATCCCAACCCTCGAGGTTCCAGTTTTTTTTCTTTTCTCTCCTCCGTCTCCCCCCTATCCCACCGGAGGGGGGCGGGAGGAGTGAGCGAGCGGCTGCGTGGTCCTTTGTTACCGGCTGGGCTGAAACCACGACAGTCCTTTTTGGCGCCCAACGTGGGGCACGAAGGGTTGAGATAACGACAGATCTAGCTAGAGCGTGTTGAAACAAATTTGTCATACGCATTCCTTATATTAGATAAATAGATGTTAGTCACAATGTTGATTAATTTGTTTACATGGTGGCGTTTTGTAAGTCCTTATATGCTCTATGTATTGCCTGTAGTTACGTTTCTCACCTCTGGGAGAGTGATTGGGATTATCATTTTGCTGTACTGGGCAATGTCGACTTGTGAAATGATTACATCACTGGTCATGAGGTTAAGCTGGTATCTGTATGAGGCAGTGATATCATTTCCATACTTTGGGCACCTTCTATCGGATTTTATTGGTAATTACAGCCAATCCATGGGGAAGTTAGGGGGGGATACTTCCCCCCGTCTGTTCGCCTCCCTTCTCTCCTTCCGACTAATTACAACAGCTTTTGAGAACTTTGAATATCCTTGGGATGCACAAGCCAGTGTGCTGTTAGTGCTATGCCTCCTGAATATGTTTCAGGTCTTGTTTAGGGCTACAAAAAGGCTCTTTAAGAGTACCACCCAGAGATCTGCCCCAAAGCTGGATATTCATGGGTGGCACGGCATGTGGGAGGATATGGGCAGGTATCTAGAGAACTTCTCACCCCCAGTGGCTTGGAAGTTCACTCCCGAACAACTACAGAACCCTCATGAAGTGGTAGAATATTTGAAAGAAAAATGCTGTGGCTATTCCAAAGACGTACAACTCGCTGCGCTGTGCTGGGCCCTGGCCAGTATCTACCAAACACTGCTTGATATTAGGCAGCACCCTCAGGGGGAAAAGGGGGAAAAGATGGAAAACAGGGCAACAGGCACCGTGGCTACCCCAACCCCGACAACAGGCACCATGGCTACCCCTACCCCGGCAACAGGCAGCGTGGCTACCCCAACCCCGGTGACAGGCACTGCAGCTAAACCAGAGAACCAACCTGTGCCAGCATCAGTTGCCCCTGTACAGAAAAAGAAACACACAAAGAAATCAGTTCGCTTAGTGAGAGATGAAGATGAACCAGGGTCATCGCGAGAACAGGAGGAAGAGGCAGAACCTGAAATAATCACCCGATCTCTATCCCTGAGTTGTGCGATATGCAAAAAGATTTTGGCCACCACCCAGGTGAGCACATTGTTACCTGGCTGCTCCAATGCTGGGATAATGGGGCCAGTAGTTTAGAATTAGAGGGTAGGGAAGCCAAGCAGCTGGTCTCCCTGTCTAGGGAAGGGGGCATTGACAAGGCGATTGGGAGAAAAACACAAGTCCTCAGCCTCTGGAGGCGACTTCTGTCAGGTGTGAAGGAAAGATACCCCTTTGAGGATGAAGTTACGTGTCACCAAGGCAAGTGGACCACCATGGAGAGAGGTATCCAGTACCTGAGGGAATTAGCCGTGCTGGAGGTGATGTATAATGATCTGGAAAATGAGCAGTCACCCACAGATCTAGATGAAGTCCAATGCACACAACCCATGTGGTGGAAGTTTCTATGAAGTGCACCACCAACCTATGCCAACTCATTGGCAGTAATGTCCTGGAAAGAAGGCCATGGACAAACGGTGGACAAACTGGCTGTCCAGCTCCGGCAATATGAAGGAAGTCTCTCTTCCTCCCTATGGGCCTGTGTCTCGGCTGTAGAGGAATTGTCCCGAGAGTTCCAGCAATTCAAAGTGGATATGTCTTCCTCCCCACCTGTACAGGCCCACATCGCAGCTATTAGGAGTAAGCGTTCCTCTGCCCAAGAAAGAGGAGATAGAAAGTACACGACAGGCTAACCTGTGGTTTTACTTGCGTGACCATGGAGAGGACATGAGGAAGTGGGATGGAAAACCTACCTCAGTCCTGGATGCACGGGTACGGGAGTTCTGAGAAAAAGCAATCAGAAAAGAGGATTCTTCTTGGAAAAATGCTGCTCCAGTTTCCCCCGAGCAGTCCCCCAGATGCAGTAGATGGGCTGATCACATTTCTGATCCTCTTGAAGGGACTTCTGAGTCAGTTTTACAAGAAGTGAGTAATGGATACACTGACCAGAATTAGAGGGGCCCTGCCTCCAGCCAGGGGGAGGAAAGGGACAATTGGGTCTACTGGACAGTGTGGATTCGATGGCCTGGCACATCAGATCCACAGGAATATAAGGCTGTAGTGGACACTGGTGCACAATGCACCCTAATGCCATCAAGTTATAAAGGGGCAGAACCCATCTGTATTTCTGGTGTGACAGGGGCATCCCAAGAGTTAACTGTATTGGAAGCTAAAGTGAGTCTAACTGGGAATGAATGGCAGAAACACCCCATTGTGACTGGCCCAGAGGCTCCCTGCATCCTTGGCATAGACTATCTCAGGAGAGGGTATTTCAAGGACCCAAAAGGGTACCGTTGGGCCTTTGGTATAGCTGCATTGGAGATGGAGGAAATTGAACAGCTGTCTGCCTTGCCTGGCCTCTCTGAGGACCCTTCGATTGTGGGATTGCTGAGGGTTGAAGAACAAGTGCCAATTGCTACCACAACGGTGCATCGGTGGCAATATCGCACCAACCGAGATTCCCTGATCCCCATCCATAAGCTGATTTGCTGATTGGAGAGACAAGGAGTGATCAGCAAGACTCGCTCACCCTTTAATAGTCCCATATGGCCCGTGTGGAAATCTAATGGGGAGTGGAGACTAACAGTAGACTATCGTGGCCTGAATGAAGTCACGCCACTGCTGAGTGCTGCTATGCCGGACATGCTACAACTTCAATATGAACTGGAATCAAAGGCAGCCAAGTGGTATGCCACAATGGACATTGCTAATGCGTTTTTCTCAATCCCTTTGGCAGCAGAGTGCAGGCCACAGTTTGCTTTCACTTGGAGGGGCGTCCAGTACACCTGGAATCGACTGCCCCAGGGGTGGAAACACAGCCCCACCATTTGCCATGGACTAATCCAGGCTGCACTGGAAAAAGGTGAAGCTCCAGAACACCTGCAGTACATTGATGACATCATCGTATGGGGTGACAGAGCAGAAGACGTTTTTGAGAAAGGGAAGAAAATAATCCAAATCCTTTTGAAGGCTGGTTTTGCCATAAAAGAAAGTAAGGTTAAGGGACCTGCACAGGAGATCCAGTTTCTAGGAATAAAATGGCAAGATGGACGTTGTCAGATCCCTGTGGATGTGATCAACAAAATAGCAGCTATGTCCCCACCAACTAATAAAAAGGAAACACAAGCTTTCTTAGGTGTTGTGGGCTTTTGGAGAATGCATATTCCAAATTACAGTCAAATTGTAAGTCCTCTCTACCAAGTTACCCGGAAGAAGAATGATTTTAAATGGGGGCCTGAGCAACAACAAGCCTTTGAACAAATTAAGCGGGAGATTATTCATGCAGTATCCCTTGGGCCAGTCCGGGCAGGACAAGATGTTATAAATGTGCTCTACACTGCAGCTGGGGAGAATGGCCCTACCTGGAGCCTCTGGCAGAAAGCACCTGGGGAGACCCGAGGCCGACCCCTGGGGTTTTGGAGTTGGGGTTACAGAGGATCCGAGGCTCGCTATACTCCAACTGAAAAAGAGATATTGGCAGCATATGAAGGAGTTTGAGCTGCCTCAGAAGTGGTTGGTACTGAAGCACAGTTCCTCTTAGCACCCCTACTGCCAGTGCTGGGCTGGATGTTCAAAGGGAGGGTCTCCTCTACACATCATGCAACTGATGCCACATGGAGTAAGTGGGTCGCACTGATCACACAAGCTCACATAGGAAACCCTGATTGCCCAGGAATTGTGGAAGTGATCACAGACTGGCCAGAAGGCAAAGATTTTGGAATGTCGCCAGAGGAGGAGGTAGCACGTGCGGAAGAGGCCCCACTGTATAATAAACTGCCAGAAAATGAGAGGCAATATGCTCTGTTCACTGATGGGTCCTGTCGCATTGTGGGAAAGCACCGGAGGTGGAAGGCTGCTGTATGGAGTCCTATATGACAAGTCGCAGAAACTGCTGAAGGAGAAGGTGAATTGAGTCAGTTTGCAGAGGTGAAAGCCATCCAGCTAGCATTAGACATTGCTGAAAGAGAGAAGTGGCCAGTGCTCTATCTCTATACCGACTCATGGATGGTGGCAAATGCCCTGTGGGGGTGGTTACAGTAATGGAAGCAGAGCAACTGGCAGCACAGAGGTAAACCCATCTGGGCTGCCGCACTGTGGCAAGATATTGCTGTTTGGCTAGAGAAGCTAGTGGTAAAAGTACGTCATGTAGATGCTCATGTACCCAAGAGTCAGGCCACTGAAGAACATCAAAACAACCAGCAGGTGGATCAGGCTGCCAAGATTGAAGTGGCTCAGGTGGACCTGGACTGGCAACATAAGGGCGAGCTATTTATGGCTCAGTGGGCCCATGATACCTCAGGCCATCAGGGAAGAGATGCAACATATAGATGGGCTCGTGATCGAGGGGTGGACTTGACCATGGACACTATTGCACAGGTTATCCATGAATGTGAAACGTGCTGCAATTAAGCAAGCCAAGTGGCTAAAACCCCTGTGGTATGGAGGGCGATGGCTGAAATATAAATATGGGGAAGCCTGGCAGATTGACTATATCACACTCCCACAAACCCGCCAAGGCAAGCACCATGTGCTTACAATGGTGGAAACAACCACTGGGTGGCTGGAAACATATTCTGTGTCCCATGCCACTGCCTGGAACGCTATTCTGGGCCTTGAAGAGCAAGTTTTATGGCGACATGGCACCCCAGAAAGAATCGAGTCGGACAACGGGACTCATTTCTGAAACAACCTCATAGACACCTGGGCCAAAGAACATGGCATTGAGTGGGTATATCACATCCCCTATCATGCACCAGCCTCTGGGAAAATCGAATGATACAATGAACTGTTAAAGACTACATTGAGAGCAATGGGGGGTGGAACTTTCAAACATTGGGATACACATTTAGGAAAAGCCACCTGGTTGGTTAATACTAGAGGATCTGCCAATCGGGCTGGCCCCACCCAACCAAGACTTCCACATACTGTAGAAGGGGATAAAGTTCCTGTAGTGCGCATGAAGAATATGTTAGGGAAGACAGTGTGGGTTAGTCCTGCCTTCAGGCAAAGGTAAACCCATTTGTGGGATTGCTTTTGCTCAAGGCCCTGGGTGCACTTGGTGGGTGATGCAGAAGGATGGGGAAGTTCGATGTGTACCTCAGGGAGATTTGATTTTGGGAGAGAATAGCCAGTGAATTAGGCTGTATAATGTTAACTGCTAAATAACCTGCCAATGTATGTCATTGTATATATAGTGGCTATATGCCATATCAAGGGTATTACAGTAAGAATTACCCAAATGACTGAAGGATGGACTTTGAAACCGAGCCAAGTGCAACAGTGATGGAACTTGAACTGGCGCCCAGCAATTTCCTCAAGATCCACATCTTCAGCCTGCAGACCAAGGGTGTGGGTTGCACCAAATACACCAGCTGCAAGCTCCAGAGGCAGCATGCAACAATCCAACACCTCACACCATCTCTCCTATCCTGAAGGACTGTTATAACAGATGGAGCCCCAAAGTCATGGACTAAATAAAATTGATGGACACATTAGAGGGATGGCCCATAGACTAAGGGAATGCTATTTCTGTGTGTGTGGGTGTCCATATATATGTATATATATATATCTCAAAGACAAGGAAAGTGGTGGTGATTAATTGGAAAATGTAGGATCTGGGCATGATGTAGATGGTATAGAATAAGGGGTGGATAATGTCCTGGGTTCAGGTTCAGCTGGGATAGAGTTAATTTTCACAGGAACCTGGGAGGGGGCACAGCTGGGACAGCTGACCTGAACTAGCCAAGGAGCTATTCCATACCATGTGACATCATGCTCAGTATATAAATGGGGAGTGGGCTGGGGGGAGCCCTCTTGGCTTTCAGTGGGGGAAGTGGGAGAGCGTCGGGTTCCGGGTGGTGAGCAGTTGCACTGTGCATCACTCGTTTTGTATATTCTTTTATTAGTACCGTTGTTGTTGTTGTAACTTCTCTTTTTGTGTTGTCCCAGTAAATTGTCCTTATCTCAGCCCTCGAGGTTCCGTGTTTTTTTTTTCTTTTCTCCTTTCTGATTCTCCTTCCCATCCCACCGGAGGGGGGCGGGAGGAGTGAGCGAGCGGCTGCGTGGTCCTTTGTTACCGGCTGGGCTGAAACCACGACAATGTTACCTATATTATGACCTATTGTTTCTTATTTCATGAGACTAGAATAAATTATCTAAACAGATGTGTAGTCTGTTCTGGAATAGAATACTTGCATGAATATACATTTGCAGAATTACCAATGTTAGCATTTATGGTATTTCTGCTTCTGCCAAAGTAACAAAGATTTAATTGCCTAAGTGTTCACAGGTCACACCAACATTAATGAAGCAAAAGATTTTTAGTAAATGAATATTTGTTGTTTCTTACCGCTGCTCTCTGGTTTTATGCAGTTCCATAGTAATCAAAGATGGTGAATAAGTTATCTAATGCTTTTCTTTGCCAATTTAGGATTGTTCATTATAGTATGTTCTTTGGTGTGTTGTCTTGTGTTGTAAAGAACAGGACTCCACTATTTCCCCGTGGAAACTTTTCAGCAGTCTAATAGGATTCACCATTAGGAACATTTTCCTTTTGTTCAGCTTACATTTTTTTCCTTTTCTTAATTTTGTTCAGATACTTCTATCTAATGATAATAATCTGACAATCATACTGTATCATCTTTCCAGATACATTTCAAAACACTTGGAACCTAATTCTGCAGTCATTACTTATGCACAATGTCCCACTGATGATGAAAATTCACTTTTCAAATGCAATTCTACAAGGTGTTGAGCACATCCTACAAAGTCTTGTACGTCTCAAATTCAGCATCTCCCTGCTAAATTCAGGATTCTTGCCTTCGTATTCAAACCTCTTCATGATATTGTCCTACATTATTTGGCCTAGAAATTTGACCTGCCTCTGTCTTCTCTTTTCTACTAATCATGTTACTCTTGGTGCCCTGGCTGGCTGTTTCTCTCCTTGTCTGTTTTTTTGTCTCCTTCCTGCTATTTGCATAGAACATCCTTAGTGAACTGTATTACAAACCATTCACCTTCCCCTTAGATCTCTAGTTAAAGTCCAGTTTTCTGGATTAAAATTAAAGCAACCCAGGTAGTCTTTTTGAATATTTGGGAGTTTGTTTATTTTATGAGTTATACACATTGAAATAAACAACCATAAGGTAAACTTACTTTTGCTAAATAACTATAGTTAGTTATTTTTTATCATGAAGTTTGTGTCTCACCTCTCTGTTCTCAGACTTATGTTGTCTTCTGATTTTAGTAAAAGTAAACTTCTCGGAAAAGAAAATGTTTGCTTTGGGAGTACAATGCCTAACTTAAAAAAGAAATGAGGCATTCTTAGTAAAAATCAGTAGTAATATTAGTTTCACCCTGAAATTATAAAAAAAAGTCTGTAATTTTCAATGGGCTTTGTACTTCAACATCAAATTTAGCTTAGGCCTCATGTAAATTAATAAATAGAAAGTAATTAGAGCAAATTTAATTTCTGAGTGCAGCTGTCTTGAGTAAACATTATCTGTACATACAAACTGCTTAGTTGTAAAAGGCACAAAGAATGATTTTGGATGCTGAAGTCTAGTGATGACTTATCTATTTGATATGAACTGCAGAAGTATTTGTGATCAGTCTGAGCTAGATTTTGAACTGTATCTGCAAATTAATGGTTATTTGCTCAAATGTTATGGGTGCCTTTTTATAAGCTCTGTCAAAGCTCTTTGATAGATAAGTATATACGTCTATTGCTCTCTGTTGGAAGTTTCCTCAGAATTTTCAGGTTGATGTGCATGATGAATTTGAAGATGAGTCTGATTTGTTGTGAAAGGTTATTTGAGGGAAGTAAGGCAGTAGAAGTACTGGTGGTATATCCAATGATCCTGGGTTGAATGAATGACCAGAGGTGGTCATTCAAAAAAACCTGCACCCCCCCCCACTATTTTCCATGTTCTTTCTGATCATGCCAGAAAAAAATCTGGAAAAAATGTCTTCTAGTTTTAGCCCTAGTCTTATTACTATCTTTTATTACCTTCTGTAACTCCTTTGGGAACTGTCTTGTTTTAATTTTTTATTTGACCTGACATAAGTATCTCTCCATTTTACAAGACATTTATTTGTTTCACTGATACCTAAATTTTCTTCTGCTAACTGCCTCAGGCCTGTGTTGTAGTATTTCTGAACAGAAGCCTATGCACATAGTGTGCACTCTTATGGCTCCCCCAGCCTGTGAGCAACATCTTTAAATTATCATCACTTAATAGTTCGTCAGGAGTCCTCTGTTACTACAAGGGAAACCAATTTGTTTCACTGTTATTTGTATATCAGAGATTTCCTGTGTCCTTAGACTGTGACATAAATCTTAACAAAATATACAAATTCATAATTTGATTTATGAAAATATATTTTTATATTTTTAATATTAAATTATTTTCCCACTCTATTTTTAAGGTCTTGTGTTTTAGCATTTCTGCCAAATCCATCCACTCAGAAATCAGCCTTCAACAGATTACTTAAAAATAAATCTGAGAAAAGAGTATACCTAAGCACCTTTGTTACTTTTCTTTTCCTTTTCTTTGAGCCTACAGGCAATATATATTGAAGCTTTCCTCCACAGACTTTGTTTTAGGAATGATGATATCCTTATATATGGAACAGAGAAACCTCTCTTGCCACAGTTCCTAGTTACACAGCAGAGCTTAATGCCTTCCTACAAACTCTTAATTGAGGAGATGAAATTATACTGAAGTCAAGGTAGACAATATCCACCGCTCTCTCCTCATCTGCCAGGCCAGTCATTTCATCGCAGAAGGTTATCACATTGGTTTAGCATGGCTTCCCCTTTGTCCATGATGACTACTCCCAATCACCTTCACAGGGATCGAGGTGAGGCTGACCGGCCTGTAGTTCCCTGTGTCCTCCTTCTTGCCTTTCTTGAGGATAGGAGTGGCATTTGCTTTCCTCTACTCCTCAGGCACCTCTCCCAGTTACAATGATTGTTCAAAGATTATCGAGAGTGGCCTTGCAATGACCCTCAGCACTCGTGGGTCCATCCCATCAGGGACCATGGACTTATGTATGTCTGATTTGCTTAAACACTCCCTGACCTAATCGTCTTCCACCAAAGGTAAGTCTTCCTTGCTCCAGCCTTTCCCCCTGGTCTCTGGGCCTGGGATTCCTGAAGGCCGGTCTTGCTAGTAAAGACTGAGGTGAGAAGACATTCAGTATCTCAGCTTTTTCCATGTCCTATGTCACCAGGGCCCCTGCCTCATTCAGCAGTGGGCCCATATTTCCCCTAGTCTTCCTTTTGCCACCTATGTACTTAGTGAAGCCCTTCTTCTTGTCTTTGACATCCCTTGCCAGATTCAATTCTAGTTGGGCTTTGGTTTTCCTAACTGCATCTCTGCACGCTCGATCAGTGCCTCTATATTCCTTCTAGGTTACCTGTCCCTGCTTCCACCTTCTGTATACTTCCTTTTTGTGTTTGAGCTTTGCTAGGAGCTCCTTGTTCATCCATGCAGGCCCCCTGCCATTTTTGCCTGACTTCTTGTTCATTGGGATGGGTTGCTCTTGAGCATGGAGGGGGTGATCCTTGAATATTAACCAGCTTTCTTGGGCTCCTCTTCCCTCTAGGGCCTTATCTTATGGGACTCTTCCAAGCAGGTCTCTGAAGAGGCCAGTGTCTGTTCTTCTCTCAAGTCCAGGGTTATGAGCTTGCTTTTTGCCTTGTTCCCTTCTCTCAGGATTCTGAACTCCACCATCTCATGGTCACTGCAGCCAAGGCTGCCTTTGACCTTCACATCCCCAATAAGCCTTTCCTTGTTTGTATGAGGTCCAGCACAGCACTTCTCCTTGTTGGCTCCTCTATTATTTGGATAAGGAAGTTGTCATCGATGCTTCCTGGATTGCTTATGCCCTACTGTGGTGTCCCTCCAGCAGATATCGGGGTGGTTGAAGTCCCCCATGAGGACCAGGACCTGCAAATGTGAGACTGCTTCTAGCTGTCTTTGGAAGGCCTCATTCACTTGTTCTTTCTGATTAGGCAGCCTATAGCAGACACCTACTACAATGTCACCCATACAAGTCTGCTCTTTAATCCTTACCCATAAGCTCTCAACAGGCTCCTCATCCATCCCCAGGCAGAGTTCCATGCATTCCAGATGCTCTCTCACTTAAAGGGCAACTCTACCTCCTTATCTTCCCAGCCTGTCCTTCCTAAAGAGCCTGCATCACTCCATTGCAACACTCCAGTCATGTGAGCCACTCCAGCACATCTCTGTGATCCCAAGATCATAGCCCTGCAATGGCACACAGATCTCTAATTCCTCATGTTTATTCCCCATGCTGTGTGTGTTAGTGTATAGGTACTTGAGAGAGGCACCCCAGCATGCTGATTTTGCAGAAAGGAAGTGCACAGCTATAAAAAAACATATGCAATTATATGCAACATATACAATATATGCATATATAGAAAGATATATATATAAAGGAGTGTACAAATATGTATATATATATGTTATTTATTTATTCATAGATACACTATTTTTAATATATATTCATATATGTATATGGGCAAATACATATTTGCCCATGGTTGCGCGGGATCTTATAGCTACCTGTAAGACTACTGTGTGGTGCAGGCTGGTGCTGTATGTGTTTCCTTATCCTTAGGGAAATGCTGCAAAGAGGCAGAGGACCGAGCATGCAGTCAAGACTGTCCTGTTAGACAATGGTTACTGCAAAAGCAGCAAGACACAGACTGCAGCCCCACGCTCTTAGACACCACAGCTACTGCAGAAAAAGCAAGTGGGTCAGTAAGCGCAATGGGGGTTTTTCAGAGCTGAAAGACCATGATTATCTTTTGGGCACAGAGGAGTGGCAGGCAGGATGGTGGTGATAAAAGGGCTGGTGGGGCTATTAGTTCTGGGGCTTTGGCTTACAGGCTAGCAAAACAGAAAAAAACGTTACAAGAAAGTGCTAATTAGGAAAATTAAACAAATTTTGTGTTGCCGCAAGTGTGTTGGCAAGGGGTTACGGAGACCATAAAGCCTCTTCAATGCAAACTGCTTTTCTGAACCTAATGGGCCAGTGAACAAGTCTCCCACTAGGGTAGAAAATCTCCCCCTTCACTACATGAAGCTTATGAAACATTTGTTTGGGGTGTAGAGCAAATTTTTGACCATTTACGCCAGCTGTCTGAACCTAATGATTATGCTCAGCTCTGTCTTGAAGCTGTCAGCATGCATGACACTTTATATTCTCCCACTATTAATTTAAGCAATATGAATGCAGAGAGAATTTTAGACTGAATACTTTATATTCTCCCACTATTAATTTAAGCAATATGAATGCAGAGAGAATTTTAGACTGAATCAGTACTTTCCTGCAAAGTAAGAGCGCTGTGTTTTGATCAGACTTTCCAGCTGGCTATCATTATTGTAAAAGCTGTTGGGGGTAGGGTTCGCAGAACCCTACAGTCTATCCCCCATTCCAAAATTATAGACAAAACCCAGAGCTATTTAATTGATCTAAATAACAGTGACAATAATCTCTGTTTTGCTGGGAGTTTCACAGCACTTATAGCAGTGAGGGATCTGACATGGAGAACTGTTAAGCAGAGCAAAAGAGCTACATGACAAACTGGGGTGGCCTGTGCCACCCTATGCTGAGTGTCATGCTGAGTGATATCCCCTTGTTTGAGGATTTGCTACATGTTAATATATGCATAATATCTGTTTATACATATTTGTACACTCCTTTATATATATATTTCTATGTAGATATTGTATATAAATATATATATTTTTATAGCTATGTGCTTCCTGGACCAAATGAAACGGACAGCCAGTCAGAGGGTGGTCTGAGATCCTGTGGGTATGACAGTGTGTCATGGTTTAACCCCAGCCAGCAACTAAGCACCACGCAGCCGCTCACTCACTCCCCCCCCACCCAGGGGGATGGGGGAGAGAATCAGAAAAAAAAAGTAAACATCACGGGTTGAGATAAGAACAGTTTAATAGAACAGAAAGGAAGAAACGAATAATGATAATAATAACAATAATAAAATGACAATAAGAATAAAAGGATTGGAATATACAAAACAAGTGATGCACAATGCAATTGCTTACCGCTCGCCAACTGATGCCCAGTTAGTTCCCGAGCAGCGATCCCTCCCAGGCCAACTCCCCCCAGTTTATATACTAGATGTGACATCACATGGTATGGAATACCCAGTTGGCCAGTTTGGGTCAGGTGCCCTGGCTCTGTCCTGTGCCAACTTCTTGTGCCCCTCCAGCTTTCTCGCTGGCTGGGCATGAGAAGCTGAAAAATCCTTGACTTAGTATAAACACTACTTAGCAACAACTGAAAACTTCAGTGTTATCAACATTCTTCTCATACCGAACTCAAAACATAGCACTATACCAGCTACTAGGAAGACAATTAACTCTATCCCAGCTGAAACCAGGACAGTGTCAAAAAATGGCAACCAGCCAATCGCAAAGCAGTATGAAAACACATGGGGAATGACACTGTCAAAAGTGGTGGTCTCCCTGTATGTAGTGAGAGGGGGCTTCCTTTTCTGATATCCTTCTGGGTACACTGGTAGGGGCAGATAGTCCTAGCAGCAAATTACAGGGCAGTATGAAAACACATGGGGTGTGACATTGTTGAAAATGGCACCTACCTGCCATAAAATGGTGGCTGAAACAACATGGCGGACCCTGTGTATTTAGAGGGAGGGGGCTTCCTGCTCTGATATCCTTCTGGGGTAAACAGGAAGTTGGTGGCTGGTCCAGCCAGCCAATCACAGGGCTGCCTGAGAACACATGGGTATGACAGTGTTAAGAAATGGCTGTCAGCCAATCACAGAGCAGTTTGAAAGCATGGGGGTTATGACATTTAGCAAAATGGCAGCTCCCTGCCATAAAATAGTGGCTAAACCAAAATGGTGGTCCCCTATGTATGTAGGGGAAGGGGCTTCCTGGTCTGATGTACTTTTGGGTAAACTGGAAGGGGCAGCTGGTCCTGCCAGCCAATCACAACAGAGCATGTGAATGGAAGATGGGAGTGACTTCCAGGAATAATGGAACATGTGGCTGCCTGCAGGCGGCAGGACTTCTGCTGGAAGCTGGGGGTGGGGCACCTGTCACTTCTTATCAGTGGTCCCTATAATACTGACAGGGCCATTGTTTTACTTTATCTGATTAAACATTGATCATTTCTTCTCCCAGAGATGTTTGAGTCTAGTAAGCAGATGAGAATAAGGATTGTTTTTTCAATTGTGGCATGCTGTGAACAATTGCAAAAATCATAGTCAATATTTGTAATGAACTCTGTGACTGAAAAATTTGTGTGAGTTGAAATGTATTCACATGAATGCAAAACATGTATTACTTTTAAGCTTATAATTCACATAAGTGCTGGATGAATAGGAAATAGAGTACTATGTTAATTCATACAGGGAGATGACTTTTCGCTCTCATGCAGTTCATTATCAAGGATTTTTTAACCAGTATAGTGATAGGACCTAGATTTTCTTCTCAGCTAAGGCATATTTTTGGCAAAATAATGCAACTGACTGCTCACTTGAATATTTAATTTTATACTCACTTATGCAGAAGCACGCCAGCTACTGAGACATAAAAACAATTTCTGGTATCACCTATCTCTTATCTCAGTCACTGACATGGCCCAACTTTACTTAGTTTATGAAATATGAATCCTCTGACTATAAATAAGTACATTCTTGTATCACTGAACAGTTCCTTTCCTAGCCTAGTGATTACAATTTAAAAATTTTTAGACTGGTTTCTTTGGTACAGTCTATGTTTTTACAGAAGCTACTAAGTATATTATAAATTTTTATCATCCAGTGCTTTATTTTTAATGCTATTTGAAACTTGGCAATATTTTGCTACTAAAGTTTTGCAGTAGAGAACACACAGTTGTTGAGAGTTTTAGTGTCTTCCATCCCACACAGAAAAGATATAGTACTTCTCAAGTCTGTGATTTGATGACATTCTGTAGGAAGCCAAAGATAACACAGCCTTTTTTTCTGCCAAATTACATTGAAAATCTTACTTCAAACCTCTTGTCCGCAGAGAACCAAAACTTGAGTCTAGGAGTAGAGTATAGCTACAAGATTTCATAGGTTCCTATATAAAAGACTTGCATCATACATATGTATTTTGCATTGAAACACCAAAGTTATTTTGCAGGTGTATTTCAGTAGTCTGCTTCCTTCTTTTATTTATTTGGTGTGCTTTGATGTATGACTTTGATGTGATTCTACTGCATGTATGGGGAATGGACACAATCAGATTTTTTAAAGGAGTTTTGGTGACAACAGATAGACACACTATTGAAAGTTTGGTGCCTACATACCTGGCCCAAAGTCTCCATATGTTTTTCACAATTCTGCATGGGCTGCCAGCAAGACTACTAGTACTTTAGATTTAGTGCTAAAGGAAGACAACCCTTTTGAGAAGGAAGACAATTTCTTTTGAGATGCTTATCCTAGTGAAATTGGAACTAAATATTTGTGTGCCTAAATACAATTACTCAGAACAGTAGAATCTGGAGTTCTGAGAGGCTAGTGGCTTAAGTTTCTCTGTCCTTGCTGCCTGAAAGTGCAGAACTCAAATGCAAGTCAGCCACCATCCTATGTATGAAGTTCTCTGATGATGGAACAATAAGATTATTTCAGGCTAGAATCAGGGTGAAAACTATCACCTGAGCCATGTAAATGATCAAGGAAGTTAGAGCTCAAATATGAATTCAAGATTCAGGTTAACAGGACAGTTTCAGTGTAGCAAAAATATTTAGGTTTCTTTTATCCATACATTTAAAAAATAGTTTATTCTAGTCTCCTAGGTTAGGTAATAGGTAGTTTGGGGCTTCAGCTGGTAAAATGGTAGCAAGCATTGTACAAAGAAACTAAGCTAAACAGATACTGCTCACTCCTGCAAAATCCTGTTACAATTTACTCAAGCTCTAATCTGATTTTGTGTCCAGTAAATGTATTTTTAAAAGAGATTTCTTGCATTAACCTCCATTAATAAAAATACCTATTAAATAATGCCTTAAAACTGGTATACTTACATTGAGGTAATAAACCTCAATCAGTCACTATGGCAAAGAGTAAATTATCTTTTTATTCCTATTTCATAGGAATAGAGATATACACGGAGGTAAAAGAGTTTACTTGAGGTCAAGTACAAGATATTATCAGAACTAGGGTTAAAACTAGGGGTTTTCCAGAGCTGTTCATATACTTAGGCTACTTGATATTCCTACTTCCTTTGTCCTTTTACTCTAATATAAATGAATTTGTTATGACAAGAATGTTAAAGAGGAAAATATCCAAAACATTAATGTGTAATTATTTTTGTGTCCTGCTATCTATAAAATGAACAATTAATTTTCTCTTGGTAGATAAGCACACATCTGCATTAGTGTATTGCACATAGAATGAAAGAGGGAAGATTTTGTTCTTTAAAGTTATATTTAAACTCTAAAAATGAGCATGCTTTACAACAAACATCTTTAATGCACTTAATAATTCTATGTTTCAGAGCAGTATATGGCTAGTGACTTATCTACCTTGAGGAGAATGACTGAGATGTCTGTCTGGAATTATTCTTGGAATTAGACCAGCATGAGGTCTCCTCTCCCAGTCTAAGGTAATACTGCTGAAAGGCAAGAAGTCCAAAGTGATGTATGTCCAGCTGACTGCATTGACAATGTCATGCCTGGCAAAAGTTCTATATGCCTGAAACCAAAAAACCCAGGAAAATGGGTAAACCTGGGGGCATCATCACTCTATGAGGCATGGTAAACATAAATTCCTTTCTGAGGGATATTTAGTAAATAGAACCAAAAACTTCTCTAGGTGATGGACAGGATTTACTAACAATTATAGTCCAGACTTCTGCCACAATGAAGCACCTTCTTAAATTATTGTAAAGATTAACTAACTAGTTATTTACCTAAGAATACACAGCATAATGGCAAATACAAGAGCATTGTTGTTTTCAGTTAATTTGTAAAGCCTTTACAACCCCCAGAGATCCCATTAAAGGAAAATCAGACAATTTTAAATGAGAATGTGGACAGTTAATCATACAGTCTGATGCTACAAGGGCTATGTTTCTTGTTAGAGAAAATGCTCAGATTCTGCTTTCCCTTAACCTGGTGTACATCAGAAGAAGTTTCAGTTGCAATCATTTTGTATCAGGGTAAGCCTGATATAAAATGAGGGCAGAATCAACCCTACTGGGACTTACACACATAAGTAAGGCAAGTATGATTTGGCAAACAATATGCATGAATATTCCTTTGGTCAGTTGGGGTCAGCTGTCCCAGCTGTGTCCCCTCCCAACTTCTTGTGCACCCCCAGCCTACTCGCTGGCAGGGCTGTGTGAGAAGCAGAAAAGGCCTTGACTCTGTGTAAGCACTGCTCAGCAATAACTAAAACATCCCTGTATTATCAACACTGTTTCCAGCACAAATCCAAAACATAGCCCCATACCAGCTACTATGAAGAAAATTAACTCTATCCCAGCCAAAACCAGCACAATTGCTTTAAAATATTATTTTGAAATGTTTTCTTTAAGTGACCGTAGCAAAAAAGCAACAGAATATACACTGAGATCTGAAGTATATCTGTCTCATTCTGCTTCCTTGAAGTTACATAAATTATGTATGCCCTCTTCACTGTGGCTAAGTCTGGTCTCAGAAAGATATTAATTATCATGTAATAACTTTCACTAATTGTTTCTCCCTTTAGAGTATTAAAAAATTGGTTGTGTTGACAATAGTAAAGGATAATGAATGGTTGTTAAAATGTCTGTAGTGCAAAATGAAATACTGCTTCTGCTAATAATTTCAGAGAGACAAAGTCAGTATGATTTTAATGATATTATGGGTATGCCCCCCCCTTTTTTAGGGGAAATAACCCTCACATTTTTCTACCATTTACAGAACTTGGAAAACCTCTATCAATGCACTCAAATTATTATTAAATAACACATTAAAATATCCTAAAACACATCACAAAAAATACACATATCCTTCGTGTTCAGAAATCCCATTTTCTTCAAAGGTTTGACTTGATTTCAGTGGGAGCTCTGTAAAAAGGGGGCTGAAAATCTAGGTTCTTAATAATAAAGAAATCCTGATTCCAAAAATAGAGATGACAAAAAATCAAACATGTTTTAAGAAAAAGCTTGAACAAAGATGTTTTTTACAACTTTATCAGGTATTTCTTTTATCTATCAAACCCTCATGTATATGCAAGTTAATATAAAGTTGATAAATGTCTTATGTATTAGAATTCATTTGTGAGATACATGGGTGAATTAACATCTCTTAAAGAAAAATGCTTCCTTAGCATACATGCACACATTTTCTAATAGCTGTCACAATTGCATGCTTGTTGCCAAGTCAAAATATGTCCCAACACACATATACAATTCTCATTCTTTAAGAGGAATTACTCACATAATGATATATATATTTATATACATATATATGCATATCCCTCTCTAATTTCTAGTGGTTTCTAATTCTAGAAGTAAATTGAATGCTTACATTGTTTTCAGGTGCAAATGCCCTGTCAAGCTCTTACGAAGAGAGTACTTTATTTAAACAATATTTTATTAATTTAAAATGTAACAAAATATTTAATCTCTTAAGTACTTTTAATTGTAGCACCACTCTTAGTCCGTGAAAGCATTAATGAGATCTCAGACTGATTTTGATTCTATTACTCATCTTAGTTTTTTGTTAAATATGCATAACTCAATTACTGATCTTTTATGGTACAAGCTAAAAGTAATGGCATCTGAAGCATATCTAGAACATGGTAAAAGTAAGTCTCCTATAATAATTTAGTTTCTTGGAGAGTAGTGAATACCTTCATTTAAGTGCAGAGTACATATAGGAGTGCAAATTACCTTGTAGTGCTATACCACTGCTCCTCAGGAGAGTTTTGATGAACTTTCATATAAATACCAATGTGGTCCACTCTTAACTCTTGGGGATACAATAAGAATCAACAAGCTAATCAACAGCATCATTTGCCTTAGCCCTGCGAAATAGTTTGGATAGGACAAATTTTGTGCTCAGTTCAGTTGGGCTGACTTGGATCGATAAGGTGGCTGCATTTGTTGTGGTATTTGTTCATCTTCTGAAGAAGTGTGATAGCACTAATATAGAGATTTTTTGTTAAAATACCTATAGGTATTTTATCTGCTGATGTTCCTGCTAACTTTTTTTTCTCTCTGGTCTACTGAATCTTGAATATTTCTTAGCCAAGTGGTACATCTTGAACAGGAGTGAAGAGTGCCCTCACCCAAGAATAGCCCATTCCTGGTATGCAGGGCAGGTTCTGACTTTCCCTACAGAGAAAAGACCTATGGGCAGCCAATGACAGGCACAGGGACTTAGGTGAAATTTAGGCTGGCTGAATCCAGGCCAGTTTAATCTAACTCATTCATTCTGACATCTCTTCTGAGTCTGCCAAATAAGTCAGAGACTGGTGGTGAATTTGTGATATAGGCACACAAACAGAGAACAACTGAACTCATCCCAAATAAGGCTACTTTCTTGGTGTCACGAATGAGTGGTTTGGACTGCTTGAAGAATCACTGTCAAAGGTATTAGCAAAAGTGATTTAATAGGAATTTATAAAAGAGCAACTTCACAAAGTTCGATGGCAAGGTTCACCCTATTATTTAATACATGGGTGAAGTGTATAAAGAAAAATCAAGTTAGAATCAAACTAAAATGATTTATATAGAGACTGAAAATGTAGACTAGACTCCTAGTCCCAGACTTGGTCAATGGTTTATGTCTAAGGGATTATGTGTGTAGCAGCGGTCTGAGGTTCACTTACAGTTTGAGGTAAATGACAAGATTTAGTAACACTTAATCACTGATTAATTTAACATTTACAAAATGATTCAATAGAATATACCTTGGTCAATTCACACATGCACGCACACAGATACAAAGAGAGTTCTATATATATAAACAGAGGTATACCTGTTAAAAATTCCCCTCGAGTTCAGTGAAATATTCACGTCAAATGTCTCGGCATTTCTCAAAGGGTGAAGGGTTGAGCCTCAAGGAATAAAGAGTATCAGCCCAGGTCCCATCGTCAGCTTTCGGCAATGGTCCTTCGATTTTTGCAAACTGGAGAGTTTGCGAGCTCTGAGAGGTGTCCCCCTCAGAGGGACATGTTGGTCGCAGCCTGCTGTGGTCCAGGAGAGTTCAAAGGGCCTCACTTGGGACTGCTGTTTATAGATTCACAAGATGATTGACTTTGGTCATTGTGATTTCATTCTGGCCATAATTCTTGTCAGGTAACCACAACAGTGAGTCATGATCCAAGCAGCAGGAGTCTCAGGTATGGTTCCAGGCAACAGGAGTTTCAGGTGCAGTTAGGGGCCTAATTGTCCTGACTCACTGTACTATAGCCAGGATAAGAAAGTACCAGGCTGTCCCAACTCACTGTGCAAGAACACAATGTTGGCTGGTCCTGACATCGCAATGTGGCCTGGGGTGGCTGCACCACCACACTTGGAAAGTAAGGGTCTTGAGCAAAGTTCTGACCTCTCTGGAGGTTACATAAACAGAATCATTTACTGCATAGTTAGAGTAAAAGTCTACTCTCTCTGACAGATATGACCTACCACTTACTGCATTTAATTTTATTTATGAAATGAAATAGCCCTATAATGAAATGGCTTCTCCTGTTCTGAAAGGGATGAAAACAAATAATAAAATAAATATCAGTAGTAACCCAAAATCACTTCTTTATGTACTGTTTCACATCATAAACACTTTTCAATTTTAATTAATTACTTAGTTATAATCAGTGCAATCAGTTATAATTGTTGTTATAATCCTTCCAAGGTCTACATGTACTTGAACAGGGACTTCTTTTGTTATAATTTTACAGAAATAATGTGGTATGCATATGAGTATATATGGCAGAGAGAAAGACAAGCCATTCTACTTGCATGAAGACCTTAGAAAATTGTAAGTTTGGAAGTTTTGTAGTAAGTCAATATACCAAAAGTTTCATTAAAAGAGAATCATGCACAGTCAAGCTTTTAAAAGGTTAGAAATGTAAGAATTAAAGCTTCCTTTGTAACCTTTATGATACTTTCTTTGATCATATACTAGTTTTCTCACATATTCCATCAGCAAAGTTTAAAGGTAAGATCTTTAAAGCCATAGCACAGGTTTCTTTCATTTGAGTGAACGGAGTAACCAATAACTGAGGTCAGATACTTTTCTGTATGTGGACAGCTCTCAGAGTTATATATAACACATACTTTACCTCTGAGTTACACAATAGAGACAGCAGTGAAATACTGGGTATCAGGATACCCTAGTTCTGGGAGTAATGCGTGTTCCAGCAGTAGTAACAAACACCTAAGGATTTATAAACAACTAAGGGAGAACATAAATTTGGTACACCCGGTCTGAAATCCATCTACCCGATGTGGAAACCAAACCAAATGAACCAAATTTATCTCCCTGTTTACAAACTTCAAAAGCTTCAAAGATGACTTCCAGTACCTACAGCTGTTACCTACTTTTTGCATTAGAGGCTGGTGGAATACCTTGTATAATTTTCAATAAATATTTGTTCATATTTTTAAGTGATTCACTGTAATTTGCTCCACTCTTTTGTTCATGAATATTGTAAGAAAGTAGTTCACTGGAAGAAACAGTTACCGTAACAGAAAATTTTAAACAAATATTACCAAATACTCATGGAAAGAAAATATTTCATTCATACTCATGAACATCAGTGTTAAAAACCTCATTCCAACAGTAGCATTAGTTCAGTCAGAGACAAGAAACATACCATGTTATTTACATATACAAATAAGGCTATAAATTAAGAATTATTTTAGAAATAATTATTAAAGTTATTTATCAAGTAACTATAAATAACAAATATATCAAAGATAACATAAGACAATTTGCAGAGGTATTTGCATATATTTATATTATTTTAGCATTTCTTGTTAATACTCTACTCTACACCTTTGCCCTCTGGGCCATATAATGTATAGTAGCTACTCTAGCTAAGACACCTATAAATTCCTGCAAGGAAAGATGACACAGCCTTGGGCACGACCCTTTATCTGTTATAGCTTGTGGTGGGTTAACCTTGGCTAACAGCCAAACTCTCACCCAGCTGCTCACTCCATGCCCCTCCTCAGTGGGACAGGGGAGAAAATAGGAAAAAAACATAGGAATGAGAAAACTCGTGGGTTGAGATAAAAGACAGGGTGTCGTGGTTTAACCCTAGCCAGCAACTAAGCACCACATAGCCACTCACTCACTTCCCCCCCACCCAGTGGGATGAGTGACAGAATCAGAAAAAAAGTAAAACTTGTGGGTTGAGATAAGAACGGTTTAATAGAACAGAAGAAACTAATAATGATAATGATAACACTAATAAAATGACAACAGTAATAATAAAAGGATTGGAATATACAAGTGATGCACAATGCAATTGTTCACCACCCGCCGACTGACGCCCAGTTAGTTCCTGAGTGGTGATTCCCCCCAGCCCCACTCCCCCCAGTTTATGTACTAGATGTGACGTCACATGGTATGGAATACCCCTTTGGCCACTTTGGGTCAGCTGCCCTGGCTGTGTCCCCTCCCAACTTCTCGTGCCCCTCCAGCTTTCTTGCTGGCTGGGCATGAGAAGCTGAAAAATCCTTGACTTAGTATAAACATTACTTAGCAACAACTGAAAACATCAGTGTTATCAACATTCTTCGCATACTGAACTCAAAACATAACACCATACCAGCTACTAGGAAGACAATTAACTCTATCCCAGCTGAAACCAGGATACAGGGAAATTGCTTACCAATTACCATTGCAAGCAAAACAGACTCAACTTGTGTATAATTAATTTAGTTTATTGTAAATTAAAATAGATTTGGGTAGTGAGAAACAAAAAGACAAAAATTAAAACAACACCTTTCCCCCACCTTTCCCAGGCTCAACTTCACTCCTTCACTCCAGACTCCTCTACCCCCCTGAGCAGCACAGGGGAGACTGGGGGAGGGAGGTTTATGATTCAGTACATAACAGTTTTTCTCTCTCTGCCACTCCTTCCTTCTCACACTTTTCCTCTGCTCCAGCATGGGCTCTCCCCACAGGCTGCAGTCCTTCAGGAAAAAAATTTGTGCCAGCATGGATTCTCCACAGGACACAGTTCCTGTCAGGAAAATCTGCTCCAGTGTGGGTTCTCCATGGGCTACAGGAAATATTTGGTCCGGTGCCATGGAGCATGCCTTCTTCCTCCTTCTCTGACCTTGGTGTTCCCTCTGCTGTTTCTAACTCTTTTTGTTCCCTCCTCCCTCTGTCTGTAATTTTTTGCCCTTTCTTAAATATATTTTCACAGAGGCACCACAAACTTCGCTGATTGGCTCAGCTTTGTCCTGCGGTGAGTCTGTTGCCATATCAGCTGGAACCGGCTGTGTCTGGCACAGGGCAGCCCCTGACCTCTTCTCACAGAGGCCACTCCTGCAGACCTCCCCCACCAAAACTTACCACATATACACAATACACTCACTATTTTGTGAGTGTTTTGCAGTAGCACTACCCACTTTTTTAACCATTGTACACAGGTCTAATATTTCCTGAACAGGTGAAGCCCCAAGTAGATGCTTTGTTATAGATTATAGTCTTTCCTCTGTTCCTATATTCCCACAATTGGCACTCTTGTAGGAAACTCTTCATAATCACATACCTACTGCAAGGGGCGATTACTTTCCCTATCTCATAACTTAATGGTGTGAATGGTTATAGGAAGGTAAGGTGTATGAATGGGTTACCTTTGGGTCTGTTTTTCTCCTCTATTTTATTTTCAAAATCGTCAGTTTGGAAGAATGTGATGACTCACAGCCACATTTTCTTTAAAATTCTTCCTCAGCTGACTGATTTCTCTCATTTTCATAGTAATCTACTGAGAGAATGCACCCTTTCAACATCATTCCCAAGAGCTTGGTCCTCCTAAATTTGCAGATGCGCAGTCCTGGATAGTGCATTTGTATGAAGGTTCCATAAAAGTTAAACATTTCACTATGGAATATGAGTTTACTTTTGAAATTCTGAAGCATGACAACAATTTGAAGCAGGATGTTTACTGGTGGAAAGCTCATGTTACAGACTGGAATTCTCAGCCCTCCAAAGGCTCAGAGTTCTGCCAAGGCACCTTTTGCCTCATGACTTGACAGTGTTTTTGCAACAAGGTTTTTCCATAAGTTTATTGAGGATACAGTCCATGTATCCCTGTGGTGGGTTGACCTCAGCCAACAGCCACACACCCACATAGCCACTCACTCACTCCCCTCTCTCCTGCTGGACAGGGAGATAGGGTGTTTTCCCACAGAGGCTCCAGGTGAGGCCATGGTCTCTGGATGCAGTGTAGAGCATTTCTCACAGCTGTTCCTGTCTGGACTGGACCAAAGGCTACCGCATGAGCTGTGTCCTGTTTGAGATGTTCAAAGGACTGCTGATGATTTGGGCCCCAGTTGAAATTTTTTTTCTTTTGGGTCACTCGATAGAGAGGGCTCACACAAACTGTAACCCAGAACATGCATTCTCCAGAAACCCACAATGCTTAAGAAGGCTTGTGTTTCTTTTTTGTTAGCTGATGGGGACATAGGTGTTATCTTATTGTTCACATCCATAGGGATGTGAGAACATCCCTCTTGCCATTTTATTCCCAAGAACTGGATCTCCTGTGCAGGTCCTTTGACCTTGCTTTTTTTTTAATGGCAAAACCACCTTCGACTCCAGTTCATATTGGAGTTCTAGCATGTCCAGTATGGCAGCACTCCACAGCAGTGTGACTTTGTTCAGATCACAGTAGTCCACTGTTGACCTCCACCCTCCATCAGACTTTCACACTGGCCATATGGGACTACTAAAGGATTAGTGAGTCTTGCTGATCACTCTTTGGCTCTCCAGTCAATGTATCAATTTATGGATGGGAACCAGGGAGTCTTGGTTAGTGTGATTTTGCTGCCGCTGCACCGTCCTGGTAGCAATTGGCACCTGCTGTTCTTTGATGTGCAGCAACCCCACAACAGAGTGATCCCCCAAGACGCCAGGCAAAGTAGACAGCTGTTTAATCTTCTCTGTATCCATGGTGGCTATACCAAAGGCCTAGCAATACCCTTTTGGGTCCTTGAAGTACCCTCTCCTGAGGTAGTCTATGCCAAGGATACACGGGGCCTCTGGACTGGTCACACTAGAATGCTTTTGCCACTTGTCACCTGTTAGGCTCACCTCAGCCTCCAACAGAGACAACTGCTGGGATCCCCCTGTCACTCCCAAAATCCAGATTGGTTCTGCTCCCTTGTACCTTGATGGCATTAGGGTATACTCTGTACCAGTGTCTACTAGAGCCTTATACTCCTGTGGATCTGATGTGCCAGACCATCGAATCCACAGAGTCCAGGAAATCCTATTATTCCTTTCCTTTCTTCCTGGTCAGAGTATTTACTGTCTGAATCCTGCAGTATCAGACCAGAAGTCCCATCACCAAGATCAGGAGGAGAGGCATTCTCAGACCTTTTTCTGCATCTGGGGGATTGCTGCTTACCTTCTAATATCTCAGTAGCAACTGGAGTGGCAGCCTTAGCAGATGTCTTCCCCTGCAGTTCACATATGCTGGCTTATAGCTTTGAGGTGGATGCATCATCCCACTTCCAGATATCCTCCCCCGATCACACAGGAGGAACCATAGGGTGCCACGCAGCATGCACCTGGGGTTCCTCCTCCTCCCTTACTAACAGATTGTATGGACCCATCGACCTCCGCGCCCATTGTTTCATTTTGACTACTGGGGAAATTACCATATCTGGGGTTTGGGTCTCTGTCTCAGCCATGCTGTCCTCAGATGCAGAGGCCCTCCTTCCCCTGCTCCTCTGATGGTGCTGGACAGAGGCTTGATAGGCATAGGCCAAGCCCCAAAGCAATGCTGGGAGTTGCTGGGTCTCATAGGGGTAAGCAAGTCACATTTCTGTCAAGTGGCACACCAATTCAATGGGATTATTACATACCTGTTCAGTCATAAAAACCCAGGCTATTGGAGGTGATAAGTGCCCCAGGCATCTGCCCAAATCCTCCCACATACCCTGCCACTCAGAGATCAAACAGCTCAGGGCACATTTCTTTTTCACATCAGCAACCAGTTGTTTACTTGTATGTCAGGACCAAGTCAGGTTCCACATACCTAACAACAAGCCAACCATGCTGGATAATATGATTACACAGTTTACATGAGGATGTATAAGAAATTTGGGAGCCCATGCAGCAAAGCTGAACATGATCATCCTGGAGGAGAAAAAGGGATGTGTAATCTAAATATAGACCATCAGATTCTATTTTTAGCAACAGTGATATCAATCTGAAGAAACCCCACTAATTTCAGAGCAGCTGCCTTGGATTTACATATGAATTACAGATGTCAAATCAGTCTCTAGTTTATTGCCGAACATTAATGTACTGAGTTTAAGTGGCAAGGCTTTGGCAGCAGGAACTGCAGCTTGTAGAGAGGAGCCCACACAGGAGCAGGTTTTCTGGGAGGCCCATGGGAGATCCATGCTGGGGCAGTCTTTCCCTGAAGGACTGTATCCTGTGGGAGGGACCCCATGCTGGAGCAGGGGGAAAGTGTGAGGATTAAGGAGCAGCAGAGACGAAGTGTTATGAACTGACTGCAATCCCCATTCCCCATCCCCTCTGAGCTGCTCAGGGTGGGAAGGATGTAGAACAGCTGGGAATGAAGGAGTGGAGTTGAGCCTGGGACGAAGGGTGGGGGAAGGTGGGTTTTTTTGTCTTTGTTTCTCACTATCTGAATCTATTTTTAATTGGCAATAAATTAAATTAATTTTCCCCAAGTCAAGTCTGTTTTGCCAGTGATGGTAATTGATAAGTGATCTCCCTGTCTTTATCTTGACCCACAAGCTTTTCCATCTTATTTTCTCCTCCTGTCCTGTTGAGGGGAGGGAGTGAGAGAGCGGCTGGGTGGGCGTCTGGCAGCCAGCAAAGGTCAACCCACCATAGTTACTAAATACAAATTTCTGATTCTGTAAAAAAAAGCTGAAAGGTAGCTCATGGAGCACAGAAATGGCAGCAATGCCACGGCCATATGCTAGCCCAAGTGCATGGTCATTGTTATAAAAAACGTTCCCAGTCACTGCAGAGTATGGTGATAAGTGGCACAGCAAACAGAAAAAGATGACAGCAGCCACTAACAAGCTCTGGACTCTATTATACAGGAAAATAAGCAAGCCCCGTGACCAACACAGGAGCCTGCAAATTAACAACTGAACAACTATAAATGCAGTCTAATATGTTCTGATCAAACCTGTCATTATCTTAAGCCCTACACTGGGGACCAAAAAGGACTATGGTGGGTTGATCCCAGCCAAGAGCCAAACACCCACACAGCTGCTCACTCACTCCTCTTTCCCACAGGATGGAGAGAAAATAGAAGGCAGGCAAGAAGAGTCATGGATCGAGATAATGACAATTTAAAAGGGAAAGCAAAAGCTGTGTGTGCAAGCAAAGCAAAAAGAGGAATTCATTCACTACTTCCCATCAGCAGGTAGATATTTAGCCACTTCCTGGGAAGCAGGGCCTCAGCATGCATAGCAGTTGCTTGAGAAGACAAACACCATAACCACAAACGTCTCCCCTTCCTCCTCCTTTTCCTGAGCTTTTATTGCTGAGCATGATGTCCTATGATATGGAATATCGTTTCATTTCAGGTCAGCTGTCCCAGCGGTTTCTCCTCTGAACCTCTTGCCCACCCCCAATCTACTCACTGGGTGGGGGGTTAGGGGCAGGGCAGAGCGGGAAAGAGAGAAAACCTTGATGATGTGCAAGCTCTGCTCAGCAATAACCAGAACATTGGTGTGTTATCAACACTCTTTTAGCCACAAATGCAAAGCACAGCACCATATGGGCTACTATGGATAAAGTTAACCCCATCCCAGCCAGACCCTTTAAAATCTCTGACTGGACAAAGCTGAACAGGAAAAGTATCATGGTATTTAAATTATGGTAGGTATTGTAGGCTAGGTTCTGCTCTCTTGCTAGGCTGGGTTCTGCTCTATCACTGACTTTATTCAGATGGAAAACACTTTTACAAATTCTGACCATAATATTTGAACTTGATCTTAATTTCCTTACATAGGAAAAATTTCTAGGGCGAGATCTAGATGGACGACTTAGGCACATCAAACTAAAGCTTTGTAATGTAAAAAAAAAAGTATTTTAAGGTAGGATGATAAATGTGCCTTGACTTCCTAAAGAGACACAGGGTGAAACAGATAATTTTGAAGGTCACCTCTCAGCCCTCCACCTGTGCTTGGTAACGACTCATTTGAGGTAGCCAACAGGAACTCTGATGTTCTGTGGAGAAGGACTGTCTATCAGCTCCTTGTTCAATGTGGAGTTTTCTGCAGATCGCCATTCTGTCAATCACACACACTTACAGCAAAGAAAAATTACTGTTAAAAAACTAGCATCATAATATGCATGCCAAGACAAAGTCTTTAGGCCTAAATTTTATAAATATCATTTATAACCTGTATGAAACTATTGCCACAGAGAACAAGATTCTAGTTCTGGACAGACTACACATGGGGGATTGGTACAGATTTATAGAGCTGTCGTGGTTTAACCCCAGCCAGCAACTAAGCACCACGCAGCCGCTCACTCACTCCCCCCCACCCAGTGGGATGGGGGAGAAAATCGGGAAAAGAAGTAAAACTCGTGAGTTGAGATAAGAATGGTTTAATAGGACAGAAAAGAAGAAACTAATAATGATACTGATAACACTAATAAAATGACGACAGCAATAATGAAAGGATTGGAATGTACAAATGATGCGCAGTGCAATTGCTCACCACCCACCGATCGACACCCAGTTAGTCCCCGAGCGGCGATCCCCCCGCCCCCACTCCCCCCAGTTTATATACTAGATGTGACGTCACATGGTATGGAATACCCTGTTGGCCACTTTGGGTCAGGTGCCCTGGCTGTGTCCTGTGCCAACTTCTTGTGCCCCTCCAGCTTTCTCGCTGGCTGAGCATGAAAAGCTGAAAAATCCTTGACTTTAGTCTAAACACTACTTAGCAACAACTGAAAACATCAGTGTTATCAACATTCTTCTCATACTGAACTCAAAACATAGCACCGTACCAGCTACTAGGAAGACAGTTAACTCTATCCCAGCTGAAACCAGGACAGTATCCACCCCTTATTCCACTGACGTCATGCTCAGTTCCCATACCTTTAGTTACATCCTGGTCAATCATCATCACCTTTCCATCCCTTAGAGACATATGAACAATGATATATATATATATGTATACACACACAGAGATATCATTCCTTTAGTTTATGGGTTATGGTCATAAAATGTTCGTTGAGTTCATTTAGTTCCCGACTCTGGGCTCCATCTGTCATACCAGTCTTTCTGGGCAGGAGGGATGGTGCAAAGTCCTCTCAGTCGGTAGAGCAGGATTGGGCTTCAGTGCAGAATGATGAGCAGTTGACACTGGATGCAGGAGGAGGATGGTGTGCACTGTTGAATTGTTGCATGCTGGTGTCAGTTCTGGTTCCATCAGTACCGCGCTTTGCTCAGTTTTATCACAGTTCTTTCTTGCTTGATCTAAGTGATTCTTACTGTAGTACTATGGATATAGCATATAACAATTATAGTAATGATAACATACAGTAGCAGGGTTATATAGCAACTAATATCATACAGTTTAATTCTGGCTGTTCTCACCTAAAATCAAATCCCCTTGAGGCACACATCGGACTTGCCCATCTTTTCGCATCACCCACCAAGTGCACCCAGGCCCTTGAGCAAAAGCAATCCCACGAATGGGTTTACCTTTGCCTGAGGCAGGAGAAACCCAGACTGTCTTCCCTAACATATATTTTATGTGCGCTACAGGGACTTTATCCCCTTCTACAGTACGTAAAAATTCTGACTGGGCAGGGCCACCCCGATTGGCAGATCCTCTGGTGTTGACTAACCAGGCGGCTCTTGCTAAATGTGTATCCCAATGTTTGAAAGTTCCACCCCCCATTGCTCTCAATGTAGTCTTTAACAGTCCATTGTATCATTCGATTTTCCCAGAGGCTGGTGCATGATAGGGGATGTGATACACCCACTCAATGCCATGCTCTTTGGCCCAGGTGTCTATGAGGTTGTTTCGGGAATGAGTCCCGTTGTCTGACTCAATTCTCTCTGGGGTGCCATGTCGCCACAAGACCTGCTTTTCAAGGCCCAGGATAGTGTTCCGGGTGGTGGCATGGAATACAGAATATGTTTCCAGCCACCCAGTGGTTGTTTCCACCATTGTAAGCACATGGTGCTTGCCTTGGAGAGTTTGTGGGAGTGTGATATAGTCAATCTGCCAGGCTTCCCCATATTTATATTTCAGCCATCGCCCTCCATACCACAGGGGCTTTAACTGCTTGGCTTGCTTAATTGCAGCACATCTTTCACATTCATGGATAACCTCTGCGATAGTGTCCATGGTCAAGTCCACCCCTCGATCACGAGCCCATCTATATGTTGCATCTCTTCCCTGATGGCCTGAAGTATCATGGGCCCACTGAGCCATAAATAGCTCACCCTTATGCTGCCAGTCCAGGTCCACCTGAGCCACTTCAATCTTGGCAGCCTGATCCACCTGTTGGTTATTGTGATGTTCTTCAGTGTCCTGACTCTTGGGTACATGAGCATCTACATGACGTACTTTTACAACCAGATTCTCTTGCCGGGACGCAATATCTTGCCACAGTGCGGCAGCCCAAATGGGTTTACCTCTGCGCTGCCAGTTGCTCTGCTTCCATTACTGTAACCACCCCCACAGGGCATTTGCCACCACCCATGAGTCAGTACAGAGATAGAGCACTGGCTATTTCTCTCTTTCAGCAATATGTCTAATGCTAGCTGGATGGCTTTCACCTCTGCAAACTGACTCGATTCACCTTCTCCTTCAGCGGTTTCTGCGACTTGTCATGTAGGACTCCATACAGCAGCCTTCCACTTCCGATGCTTTCCCACAATGCGGCAGGATCCGTCAGTGAACAGAGCATATTGCCTCTCATTTTCTGGCAGTTTATTATACAGTGGGGCCTCTTCAGCGTGTGTCACCTCCTCCTCTGGCGACATTCCAAAATCTTTGCCTTCTGGCCAGTCCGTGATCACTTCCAAAATTCCTGGGCGACTGGGGTTTCCTATGCGAGCCCGTTGTGTGATCAGTGCGACCCAGTTACTCCATGTGGCATCAGTCGCGTGATGTGTAGAGGAGACCCTCCCTTTGAACATCCAGCCCAGCACTGGCAGTCGGGGTGCTAAGAGGAGCTGTGTTTCAGTACCAACCACTTCTGAGGCAGCTCAAACTCCTTCATATGCTGCCAATATCTCTTTTTCAGTTGGAGTATAGCGGGCCTCGGATCCTCTGTAACCCCAACTCCAAAACCCCAGGGGTCGGCCTCGGGTCTCCCCAGGTGCTTTCTGCCAGAGGCTCCAGGTAGGGCCATTCTCCCTGGCTGCAGTATAGAGCACATTTTTAACATCTTGTCCTGCCCGGACTGGCCCAAGGGCTACTGCATGAACAATCTCCCGTTTAATTTGTTCAAAGGCTTGCTGTTGCTCAGGGCCCCATTTAAAATCATTCTTCTTCCGGGTCACTTGATAGAGAGGGCTTACAATTTGACTGTAATTTGGAATATGCATTCTCCAAAAACCCACAACACCTAAGAAAGCTTGTGTTTCCTTTTTATTGGTCGGTGGAGAAATAGCTGCTATTTTGTTGATCACATCCATTGGGATCTGACGACGTCCATCTTGCCATTTTATTCCTAAAAACTGGATCTCCTGTGCAGGTCCCTTGACCTTACTTTCTTTTATGGCAAAACCAGCCTTCAGAAGGATTTGGATTATTTTCTTCCCTTTCTCAAAGACTTCTTCTGCCGTGTTGCCCCATACGATCATGTCGTCAATATATTGCAGGTGTTCTGGAGCTTCACCTTTTTCCAGTGCAGCCTGGATTAGTCCATGGCAAATGGTGGGGCTGTGTTTCCACCCCTGGGGCAGTCGATTCCAGGTGTACTGGACGCCCCTCCAAGTAAAGGCAAATTGTGGACAGCACTCTGCTGCCAGAGGGATTGAGAAAAACGCATTAGCAATGTCCATTGTGGCGTACCACTTGGCTGCCTTTGACTCTAGTTCATATTGAAGCTCTAACATATCTGGAACGGCAGCACTCAGTGGTGGCGTAACTTCATTCAGGCCACGATAGTCAACTGTTAGTCTCCACTCCCCATTAGACTTTCGCACTGGCCATATGGGACTATTAAAGGGTGAGCGAGTTTTGCTGATCACTCCTTGGCTCTCCAGTTGGCCAATCAACTTGTGGATGGGAATCAGGGAGTCTCGATTGGTGCGATATTGCCGCTGGTGCACCGTTGTGGTAGTAATTGGCACTTGTTGTTCTTCAACCCTCAGCAACCCCACAATCGAAGGGTCTTGAGAGAGACCAGGCAGGGTAGACAGCTGTTCAGTGCCCTCCGTCTCCAAGGCAGCTATACCAAAAGCCCATCGATACCCCTTTGGGTCCTTAAAATACCCTCTCCTGAGACAGTCTATGCCAAGGATTCACGGACCGTCTGGACCAGTCACAATGGGGTGTTTCTGCCATTCATTCCCAGTTAGGCTTACTTCAGCTTCCAATACAGTTAACTCTTGGGATGCCCCTGTCACACCAGAAATACAGATGGGTTCTGCCCCTTTATAACTTGATGGCATTAGAGTACATTGTGCACTGGTGTCCACTAGAGCCTTGTACTCCTGTGGGTCTAACGTGCCAGGCCATCGAATCCACACAGTCCAATAGACCCGGTTATCCCTTTCCTCCACCTGGCTGGAGGCAGGGCCCCTCTAATTCCGGTCAGAGTATCCAGTACTCACTTCTTGTAAAATTGGCTCAGGAGTCCCTTCAAGAGGATCAGAAATAAGATCAGCCCTTCTACTCTGTTTGGAAACTGGAGCGGCATTTTTACTGGTAGAATCCCCTTTTGTGGTGGTTTTTCCTCGCAACTCACGTACCCGTGCATTTAGGACCGAGGTAGTTTTTCCATCCCATTTCCTCATGTCCTCTCCATGATCACATAGGTAAAACCACAGGGCACCTCGCGGTGTGTACCTTCTATATTCTCTCTCTTGGGCAGAGGAGTGCTCACTCCTAATAGCTGACACATTGGTCCTTACAGGTGGGGCATAGGACATATCCTCTTTGAATTGCTGGACATCCTGGGACAGCTTCTCCACAGCCAAAATGCAGGCTTGTAGGGAGGAGGAGAGATTTTCTTCGTATTGATGGAGTTGGCGAGCCACTTCATCCACTGTCGGTGCCTCTTCGTCTTTCCAGGTCATTATTGCCAGTGAGTTGGCATAGGACGATGGTGTGCTCCGTACAAACTTTCGCCACATGGGTCATGTGCATGGGACTTCGTCTGGATCTTTGGGTAATTGTGGGTTGTCCGGGTCATGATGAATCGTCTCTAGCACAGCTAATTCCCTCAGATATTGGATACCTCTTTCCATGGTGGTCCACTTGCTTGATTGACATATAACATCTTCCTTAAAGGGGTACCTTTCCTTTATGCTTGACAGGAGTCGCCTCCGGAGGCTGATGGCTTGTGTCCCTTTTCCAATTGCCTTGTCAATGCCACCTTCCCTGGCAAGCGATCCCAGCTGCTTGGCTTTCCTACCTTCTAATTCCAAGCTATTAGCCCCATTGTCCCAGCATCGGAGGAGCCAGGTGATAATATGCTCACCTATACGGTGGCCGAAATCTTTTTGCATATCCCGCAGCTTGCTCAAGGATAGGGACCGGGTGATTACTTCTGCTTCTGCCTCTTCCTCCTGTTCCCGTGATGACCCTGGTTCACGTTCATCCTTTGCTAAGCGAACTGATTTTTTTGTATATTTCTTTTTCTGTACGGGGGCAACTGATACTAGTGCAGGTTGGTCCGCTGGTTCAGTTGCAGTATCGCTCGCCGGGTTTTGGATAACCGCAGTGTCTGTCGCCAAGGTTTGGGTTGCAGCAGTGCTCGTCGCTGGGGCTGGAGGGACCGCAGTGCCCGTTGTCAAGGTTTGGGTAGCTGCTGTGCTCGTTGCTGCGGCTGGAGGGGCTGCAGTGCCTGTCGCTGAGGTTTGGGTGACCGCAGTGCTCATCGTTTTGTTGTTAGATCGAGAGACCTTCTCTTCCCCTTGAGGGTACTGAGTGGTTTCGAACAGGGCTCGATAGGCATGGGCCAGGCCCCAGCATGTTGCAGTAATTTGTATCTCTCTGGAGCTGCCGGGGTGACAGCATACCTTTTCCAAATATTTTACTAGTTCTTCTGGATTCTGCACTTGTTCAGGGGTGAATTTCCAAAACACTGGAGGTGCCCACTTTTCTAGGTACTTGCCCATACTACCCCACACACCCTGCCACTCATCATTATCCAGCCTCGGGGCAGATCTCTGGGTGATCTTCTTAAACAGTTGTTTAACCTTAAACAAGAGCTGAACCACATTCAGGAACATGCTAATTCCTAGCAGTAGGGCTAGGACCCTGCTGGTCTCAACATCCCAAGTGTATTCAAATTTTTCAAAATTCTCAAACACCATTGTAACTGGACTGAAGGAGAAAGGAGAGGGGAAGAAAGGTACCCCACCCATAGATTGGGTTTCCGAGGAGGAAAGGTAAATGGTGTAATTATTAATAGTTTCCCACAGATGGCTCCCGGAGTATAAAGGTGACAATGCTGAGTGCAAGTACTGGATTAATCCCACAACTGATGACTTTATCATACCATAAACCAGTGTTATACAATACATCAAAGCGAAAACCTTAATCCACCTCCCACGGATGATAAGCAGCAGAAGAGGGACTACATACAGCAAGCAAGGTGATACATAACAGAACTTTAAAAACCAGAGCAACAACTCTAAGAACACATAAACCAACATAATGACCAGCGACTATTAGACCAATATAATGAATGCTTATAACAAATTTGTTTTAACAAGCTCTGGTCAGGTTTGTCGTTATCTCAACCCTTCGGGCCCCACGTTGGGCACCAAAATGGGCTGTCATGGTTTAACCCCAGCCAGCAACTAAGCACCATGCAGCTGCTTACTCACTCCCCCCCACCCAGTGGGATGGGGGAGAAAATCGGGAAAAAGAAGCAAAACCCGTGGGTTGAGATAAGAACGGTTTAATAGAACAGAAAAGAAGAAACTAATAATGATAATGATAACACTAATAATATGACAGCAGCAATACTAAAAGGATTGGAATGTACAAATGATGCACAGTGCAATTGCTCACCACCCGCCGACCGGCACCCAGTTAGTCCCTGAGCGGTGATCCCCCCCACCCCCAGTCCCCAGTTCCTATACTAGATGTGACGTCACATGGTATGGAATACCCTGTTGGCCACTTTGGGTCAGCTGCCCTGGCTGTGTCCTGTGCCAACTTCTTGTGCCCCTCCAGCTTTCTTGCTGGCTGGGCATGAGAAGCTGAAAAATCCTTGACTTAGTATAAACACTACTTAGCAACAACTGAAAACATCAGTGTTATCAACATTCTTCGCATACTGAACTCAAAACATAGCACCATACCAGCTACTAGGAAGACAGTTAACTCTATCCCAGCTGAAACCAAGACAAGAGCTCACTGAAGATTCAGTAGTTTGCTTGCTGTTTTGAAGACTCGGAGTCCAATAATCCATATTCCTAGATTGTATCTTCCAGTTTTTATGGACTATGCCCCATGCAAAATAAATGTAAAAAGAATGAAAACAACTGTTATATCTCATGTATGAAAGATGTTCTAATTAATCACTGCAAGAAATATTTGAAACAGAGAGAAAATAGTTTAGCAATTAAAAGCACCACACAGTGCATTATTTTATTTAAAAGTATGCACTGAATATAGCTGTCTTTGAATGAAGTGATTGTGGCAGCTCCTGAGAAGGTGCAGGCAAATTCTTACAGGTAATCTTAAGGAGGCAGATGTTTCCTCCTCTAAATTATGGAGCTATTTTATCTATGTGACATCATGAGTTGTAAACCAATTTTGCTAGGAGATGCTCTGAAACAAGATGAGGGCATGATTGTATTCTTTAAGATTAGCTTGAGAGATATCCTACTTTCAGAAAGAAAATAAGTTTTTGTCTTCTACTTTCTTGGAGGAAGGTAATAATGGTGGTATTGTATCACGGCCAATCAGTTTAGCACTACTAAAAATCTTTCTTGTTTAGAAAGAAGTTTAATGATGTTGTATTTGATTAATTCCATATTTTCACAGGATGTTAGAAATTAAACAAATGGTTAATGTCCCATGTAGGAATTCCACAGAACTGAAGGTACTTAGTATCATGAAAAATAAAGCTCAAGAAGCCAAATTCTTCCTTCCTTTTGCATCCTAAAAATGCTGAAAGAAAAATGTTTGTATTGTGTGAAATTATACATCTGTCAACATGGACCCAGTTGTGTTCCTATTGCAGTCAGTGGGAGTTTACCATTCCCTTTTGAGTGGGCTACGTTAAACCCTCTATCACCAACTTTTGAATAGAAACCAAGCACCTGATTCTGAAACATTCCCTCTAGTTAGCAGATCCACTGAAATCAGTGTTATAAAGCTGGATGAATCAACCTCAAATTTTGATAACATCAAAATATACTTGGTGCAGTAGAAGAAAAATCTGAAATAAATAATAGGATACAGTCTCTGTTTTAAGATCCAAGGAAAGCAGAAGCCCTTGAAATTGAAGGTTAGCTGTCCATATTGAAGCTTATAAGTGCAATTAAAAAATATATTTTATAATATCACTTTATCAAGATCCATATAGCTAGGTATATATCAGATATCTCACTCATCATAAATATAATAGTACTTCATACCTGTTACCTATGGCTACTATATTTGCTTAAACAGATATCAACATAAAACCTCAATGTATTACTAAATCAAAAGATTTTTGGAGGCAGTTTAGACACTGGCTTTTCATTTTCTTAAATAATTAAAAATCCATTATTATTTCATAAGCAAGAACATACATTTGATTTAAGGTTGAATTATATTGATAAATTAAATCCTAATATCAGATGGCTGGAACAATTTTAAAGAGAAAAAAAAAATCTCAGTATATAGGTTTTGCTTTGCACTGTGCTGTATTCTGTATCAGTAGAACAAAGGCTATATGCATAATGAGGCCATGCAAATGAAGTGAAATCAGCAAAATATAGTGGAGGAGGGGGTAAAATATGGCCTTCAGTATAATGACCAAGGAGTAGAGAATTTAAATATTTAATGCTTGCACATTCAAGTTCATTTTTCTGTCATCTTTTTGAATGGGTAGACTGAGACTCTTGAAAGACCAGAATGAGAAGATGTCTGTTTTGGACCAAAAGGCTTAATAACATTCTTTAACAGACTGTCCAGATATACCTTTCTAGCCTACAGCAGTTTACCCTTATTTTTAAAATAAAGAAGCATGGTAATAATTAGTGGGGATAATGGAGGAGAAGGAGAACCCCTATTTTCTGTGTTTTCAATGAGTGGGTTTTTTGCCCTGCTGCATTGTTTGGATGCCAGCTCCCCATGTCTCAGCCATGATGGAAGCTTAGAGTACAATAGAAGCACAGCAACAATATGAATTACAAATACATGTATATTTTACTGCATGGCCTCCCCCCCTGAAATGAATGTAGTCTAAAAATATCCTCCACTCTAAATTGTTTTACTACTGAGGCAGTCTTGCAAAAACACTACACTTACAAAATAAAAATCCAAACCACAGACAGAATAATCTTGATGTGAATTGTTTTGCTTCTGTTTGCAAATTCACTATCTTTTTGAAAGATATTAGTCTCATTTAATAATATAAAGTGCATGCCTATGTTAAGAACAATAGCATTTTACTTATAGTGAATTTATGAAGAATATCTTGTTACTTCAAATAAAAAAGGGAAAAAATGTAAGAACTATACAAGATGAATATATATGGTGTTATTTTTTATTGTTGTACCCTGATAAAACTAAATAATATTAGCTCTTGGAAAAGAATTAATGTAAAATATTTGTTCACAAGTGAACCTCTTGAGGAAAAAAAAGAAAAAATACACTGAAATAATAAATGGAATGCATATTGAAATTATTTTTTTATTTTAGAGCCTGATTCAGTAAATTCACTTACAAGAAACTACTCATATGAATAACCCCTTTGATATTAAGAGGTTTACTCAAGTAAGGATAGTTACTTGTGTGCCAGAACTTGCAGGATCAAGCCCTTGTCAGTAAATATTTAGAAAATAAAACATTGCTGAAATAAGCTATATCTTTCCATTTACAAGATGAAAGCGTCCATTTGGAAACTGCAAAATGTGCTACAGAAATGCTTTCTTAAAAAAGTGAAAATTAGCTAAGTATGAATGACTTCCTTTGAATTAGTTAAATCCATTCTTTAGTTGCTACCAAAAGAAAACCTAAAATTAATAACTTTAGCATTTTAACTCTTTCTGTAAAATCTTAACACTGCCAATGTCAGAGTATGGGGCTTAATCAGCATGACTGACAAGGATTTATGAACTTTTTCATTCCAAATGCATTTATATACACATAAGCATGTATGTGTAATGTAAATTCTTTTTATTACAGACATTTTACACAAACAGAACCTTAAGTAGTTGAGGTAATAAAAAACCCAATCAAAATACTCTTCATATATCCATAAGTCCAACATCCAAACCTTTTAAAATTGTCTCTTTTAAAAAAACCCAGCTAAATTATGGAAATTCAGACTGCATTATTTGAATATTTTCCAGTTATATCTTGATTCTTATTTGAAAAGCCCACAAGAAGATAGGCATGCCAACAATATAAACCATAGAAACAGGAAAAAAGTAGAACACAAGGACTTGCAAATAAATCCATGGATATCAAGAAGCAGAAATGCTAAGATTATACATTTTACCAGTACACTTCTATGCTTGTAAACTATAAGGCGAGATATTGGTGAGATGCAGAGATGCAGTATTGCCAGCTCTGCAGAGAAGGGGGCAGGGAGAGAGAGTGAGCATGCCCATGTGCATGTGTATGCATGTGTGTGTGTGAAAAAAAGAGCAAAGGAGGGAGGGAGGAGGAAGGGAGAGGTGCAAGGGGGAGAGGAAGAGAGGTGGGGACAAGCAGACACAATAAAGCATAATAAAATTTCTGCATGACTAATACCTTAAGTATGCTATGTGTCTCTGTATCCTGTTGCTGTCTATATTGCAAGTAGAGTCAAAGAATTGGTTAATATTTCATCAGTAGTTCATATTTGATTCAAGTACTTTTTACAAAAAAAGAGGAAAAAAAGATTTGTAGCTTTCAAGTAAAGGGAAAAATTAAATGTTTACTTTAACAATATTTTCAAGATACAACAGTGTTTGCATAACTCATGCTTAACATGGTACGTGCCAATCATAAAATGGTAACATTAAATTATTTATATTTTAGTTATGTAGCGCACCTTATTATTGGTAAATTAATATTAATAGTTCCAACTTATCTTTTAATAATAGCATATTTTAAAATATTACAATTTTAAAGATGCAAAATAAAGCCAAGCCCATAACTAGCAATGTCCTTTTTTATGTTAATTGGCTTTATGGTTGCTATTTTATGGAAATACATTATTTTATATTTTCTTTATTTGACAAATACTGCAGCTTTAACAAAGAATGACTGCATAAACAAAGGCGGTGGCTGTGTGTTGCTTACAATAGAATAACCACCTTCCAGATCTCTTAAATCCACAATATATGTAGTGCAGGTCCTGAGTGGCTTTTGTTTTCAATGTGTTTTGTAAGCTTTTAGGTTTTTTTTCCTGCATCAAATATGTCAAGTTAATTTACAGGGCACTATTACTGATATGTTTCCTTGGTTTGTGGTTTTCTGTGAAAGGCAGGCAGCCGAGACCAAGTCTTCAGATGGAGGGGGAGGGGCAGGAGGAGAACGTATACACATATAGTGTACCAGTGTCTGTAAATTGGCATATGACAGCAGGCCAGGAGAAACCTCCAGTATCCATTTGCATGCCGAAGAATATCCAGGATTAAACCAAACTGATTTTCATACAGGATTTAGACCTGACATTTATTATTCAGTTCACAGACTTCTTGAAGGAAAGTTTATTTTCCATTCATAGATGAAAAATCTTCTAAGATAAATAAAGGCTGGCTTAGCATTAACAGTAAATAAATATCTTTCCTGTATTTCTTATGAATTTATCTTATATGATTACTAAACAGATGTTTGCCACCAAATTATTATATTTTGCTCCTCAAGAATTCAAAAGAAAAATATCTATCACACTTACTATGTGGCATTTGTAAAATGTGTCTAATTCCAGAAGTTTGCTTTCCATAAATAAAATTATAGATCATGTTTTTTAAAATGAATTAAAATAATCTTTTGAAAAAAGCTATAAATAAATACATAAGAAATATTTTTATAACTTTCTATCTTTATGTAGACAGATGTATTTTTCTACCTACTGTATGCATCAAGTATTTTTCAAGCAGTATGAAAAATATGAGCAACTGTTACATGTGAGTTTGCATGTAGTGAATTTATAACATAGCACTAGTTCATTTTCATCATCTAATAGGTTCATAAAATATTTTGGTGATGCTTAGCATTCAAGTCTTGATAGCTGGTACTGATAAAAACTCGTAATCTAATATAAAATTTTAAATAACCCAAACCTTCTCTTTTAATGAGAGCTAGTACAGTGCTTTGACTTGTCACTAATTTAAAGGAATATATTACAAATTTTCAAGGTGCTGCTCTCCAGATAGCTCTTCCAATAATTTTAACAGGATGTTGATACCTTCTGTGAGCTGCTTAGTGTCTTGCAGGATCGGGGCCTTAGTAAGCATATCCACTTAAACATTACTTCAAAATCTCTAGTCTTTTCTGAACAGCTTTTAAAACTTAGCTTAGTCTGAAAACTGAAAACAGAGAACAAATGCAGGCTCAATTTAATGGCTGATTCTTCAAGAATTAGGATATACTATCATTAAAAAATGTACTGAAAATTTATAGGGACAAATCCCTAGCTGATGTAAATTTTCCTAGGATATTTCATTCAGATGGGTTGTGACAATTTACATGTGCCTGAGAACTGTGTCCTAATGTTTGTTTTGGTCTGATGTCTGTAAGGCACTGAGCATCTTCAAGGGGACAGCTCAGTTCACTAGTGCAAAATCACAATGAGAGTTTGTGTTCAGTGGTGTTCAGGATTGGACCCTTTATGAACACAGAGCAGAACAGGATAAATGTTAGACACTCATTCTATGACTTCTGAATACAAAATACATATTCAAAGTAAACAGATAAAATTCCCACATTTATGTATTGGGATATCCATGTTTTCTGAAAAAACCCAAACATGTAAAGACATTCATTTGGTCTTCATGGATGTTCTGATAGATTATAAATTTTATCATTTAAAATATAATACTTGGGAGCCATATTGTTTTGTTCAGGTGTGATGCACATGCATCCACACACACATTCACACACGTGCATACCCATTCATTTGGGTATGTATAGTATTTTTTTATTCCTTCATATGCAATAACACAGTTGTGAATTATTTTTGTAGTGTGTTGCAGTCAAGTTTATACCATATGTACATACAGTCACTTGAAACAAATAAATGTAAAATGCTAGATTTAACACTCCTATGTTACATGAAGCAAAGATTTCCCACTTATTCCATTGTTTCATTACTTTCTGGCTAAATTCCCCAATTAAATTTGAGATCTCATATAATAACGGAAGACAGGACTTTCAGTGAGCTTCTCTTCCACTACATCGTTATACATGAAGGATAGGATTGGGCTTATGTCCATTAAAAAAATTCTATAGACTGCATCAGTAAAATATTAATGAATAAAATAAAAATTATGGCTTCTATCATAAGTGCAAATGTTGTGATGTATTTATGTATTTATGACACAATGAAGTGTACTCTTAAATTTTATGAACAGACAGTAAGTTTGACTAAGAACATATACAATTAAAATTGTGCTTTCTTTTTAATTTGCCCTGCAATATTTTTTAAGTTTAGGTATATAACCATAGAATAATTTCTGTTAAGACTGAAGGATTCATATGGGACTGATATTGCATGCATTGTTTTGTGAATATTTTGAGGCATGTGGCAACCTAAATAACACATATGTTTTTGCAAATTAATTAACTCTATAACAGTATCCAGTAATACTGTATTTGCAGTGTAACAGGCAATTTTATTTGTTTTTTTAAAAAAAGCTAGACTTCTCAATCTTACTGTTGCATGCTAATATATGGTGAATATCTACTGATATTTTGAGGTCTTACAATGCATTATACCTTCATCTGCAAGTAACTACTGATTTCAAATGAAATCATGTCATGAATTTGAAGGTCTAGCTGATGTGCTAGCTGCTTAAAATATACAGAACAAAAATGATCATATTTAATAGTTATTATTAGTAATAATTACAAATAGGAAAGTCTTAGGCTAGGTCCCAATTATTTTCTTTAATAAAAATAATATCCAAATCTCTTGATCTAGAACATAATTCCAGTATGTCATAGTTACCAAGAGACAATTTAGTGTCATTGTTTCAAAAATCTACACTTAAAATAAAAATGAGAAGAGAAGCTTGCTAAATCATTCTATCAGGTGGGTGATCAGATTATTGAAGTAATTAGATCAAACTCATTTTCAGAAATCAGTCCAATATAAGAGACATTTTACCCTCCATTGTTATCTGTAGGTAACATAATAATATGTGAAATATCTACAAAAAGACTTTTATTCATGCACACGTCACGTATATAAAAACCTGAAGCTTTAAAAAGTAGTATGCTAGTAAAGTAATTGATTTTTAAAATATTTTATTCAAATTCCTACCAGTTTACACTGCTCCCAGAAGAGACCAAAGAAATATTAAAAATACAATAGAAATAAAAAGGTTATCTGTCACTCTCATTTAAATTGATGTATGCTGCTGTCCTATAAATGTCACATCAGATAACCCTGGAAAATTACCATGAATCTCCATAATTATGCATATTCATAACGGTGTTTTGCATAGTGCTAGCAGCAGGCTGCAGGGCGGATATGAAGGGAGGAGGGTGAAGAAAGACCAAATGATTTGACAGACTAAAATTATTACCAGCATCCTAGAACTCAGCAACAGTTTCAGTTTGCTTGGTTTACAAAAACAAAATAAAGTCCATAGCACTATCTTTATGATGCTTACAATTCATTAGTATTTTTGTGCTATATATTTAGCCATAAAAAATTCAATAAGGATAAATTGCTGAGAAATGCCAGTGTTAATTAGAAGGTTCTTTTTATTATCACCAGTTGTAAAGAAAACCAGGAATGAGAAATCAGAGGAGTACTTTTCAGAACTGCCTTTTTTTGTTGTATTTCCAGCATAAGCAATATTCAGTAAATTATGAAACTTCAGTAAACTAAAAGACTCTGAGAGACAGAAAAGTTGCCCTGTGTCTAGCTCAATAGCTATTTGTGCTGAAGCAGAGTTAATCAGAGGCTTTAGAAGTAATTATCAACAGAGTTTGGGTAGTACAAATGCATGGGTAAACAGCAGTTATTCTTTCCACAAGATCCCAAATAGAAACAACAATACTGGTATTGTCCTCCACTTCTCATTAAGGGGATTCAGGGATGGAGCTGAGCGCTCTGAGGTGGATGGGTAACTGACAGGCAAACTGTGCTCTGAACGAATGTCTCATGATCCCACTACAACAGACTCGGGCTTTTGGCCTCAGCAGTGTCAGCTGCATTGGGAGAAGCCAAGCCTGTCATACCATCTTCTCATCAAATCTTCAATGCAAAGGCAAAAGCATAGTTAGAGCTTAATGAAGAAACAAATACAAAGGAGGAGATTAGGCCTTGTTACCACCTGCATTCATTTGTCCCCATAAAAAACCTGCAATGAAGGGACTGTTTTACACAATTTTTTTATAAGGAGAGAATTATATTGATGAGGAGTTGTTTTTATAAATGTTTTTTATACATCTTGCTATGACCACATAACTATAACCCAACAAATTGTTTTGTAAAGTTCAATTTCTAACAATTCTGTTAATGACAACTGTCAGTCCATAAACATACTTCAAAAATGTTGATATTAATAATTTTGTACCTCTTCCATCTGAAGTGTTTACTTACTTACATACTTTACTGCATGCTTTTGGAAAATTATGTGGAACTTTATGCATTGTTATTGAAGTTAATCTGTTCTTCAGGACGAACATTGACAATGATGGTTCTAAATTACTCTAAGATCAAACTATGAGCTCTTCTCACTGAATAATACTTTCCTTCATGAGTAGTTCTACTGATTTCAGCAGTGCTTCTTATGGGGTAAAATGCTACTCTGTGTGAGCATGTGGCTCACAAGCGGGTCCTCTAATTCTTTTTTATCCTTGTGGATTTGAAGCAAGATGATCTTAATCAGGGTCCAAAACTAAAAAGCTTTTGCATATCAAATTTCTACTGAAGCCAATGGGAATTTTGTGACTGGATAGTTTGAAGAATTAGGACCTCAGTCTTTAAGCCTGTAAACTACACTGTCTGCAGTGGAAGATTAGCGTGGACAGGGCCATTAAAAGACGAGAATCTGTTGAAAGTATCTTGTAGAAGAATGTCCTCAGAAAGAATTCAGGATTTGGCCCTGCATTAACATGTTTCATATAAAGATCTGCTTAAACCTGGTGTAAGCTTGCTTGTTTGAATATATATCACTGAAACAATGAATCGGGCAAAAATATACATAAACCTATTTTTGTTAAATTTATATCAATAGATAACTTGGAGGCTTGAGATTATTTAAATGTTTACTTTCATAATTCTATGTATGTGCATACTTGTAAGTATATATAGATAGATATATGTGTACATAGAAAGATTTTCATTTAAATATCAGGTGTCGTGGTTTAACCCCAGCCAGCAACTAAGCACCATGCAGCCGCTCACTCACTTCCCCCCCACCCAGTGGGATGGGGGAGAGAATCGGGGAAAAAAAGGAAAACTCGTAGGTTGAGATAAGAACACTTTAATAGAACAGAAAGGAAAAAACTAATCATGATAATAACAACAATAATAAAATTACAATAATAATAAAAGGATTGGAAAATACGAAACAAGTGATGCATAATGCAGTTGCTCACCACCCACCGACCGATGCCCAGTTAGTTCCCGAGCAGCGATCCCTCCCAGGCCAACTCCCCCCAGTTTATATACTAGGCATGACATCACATCGTATGGAATACCCCATTGGCCAGTTTGGGTCAGCTGCCCTGGCTGTGTCCCCTCCCAACTTCTTGTGCCCCTCCAGCCTTCTTGCTGGCTGGGCATGAGAAGCTGAAAAATCCTTGACTTAGTATAAACATTACTCAGCAACAACTGAAAACATCAGTGTGTTATCAACATTATTCTCATGCTGAATCCAAGACATAACACTATACCAGCTACTAGGAAGACAATTAACTCTATCCCAGCTGAAACCAGGACAGTATCCACCCCTTATTCTGTACCATTGACATCATGCTCAGGTCCCATACTTTCCAATACATCCCAGTCAATCATCATCACCTTTTCCGTCCTTTGAGATATATATATATATATATATACACACACAGAGATATCATTCCCTCAGTCTATGGGACATCCCTATAAAATGTTCGTTGAGTTCATTTAGTCCCCGACTTCGGGCTCCCTCTGTCATACCAGTCTTTCTGGGCAGGAGGGATGGTGCAAAGTCCTCTCAGTCGGTAGAGCAGGATTGGGCTTCAGTGCGGTGTGGTGAGCAGGTGACATTGGGCGCAGCAGGAGGATGGTGTGCACCATTGGATTGTTGCATGCTGGAGTCAGTTCTGGTTCCATCAGTACTGCGCTTCGCTCAGTTTTTTCACAGTTCATTCTTGCTTGATCTAAGTAATTCATACTATAGTACTATGGATATAGCATATAACAATTATAGTAATGATAACATACAGTAGCAGGGTTATATAGCAACTAATATCATACAGTTTAATTCATTGGCTATTCTCATCTAAAATCAAATCCCCTTGAGGCACACATCGGACTTGCCCATCTTTTCGCATCACCCACCAAGTTCACCCAGGTCCCTGAGCAAAAGCAATCCCACGAATGGGTTTACCTTTGCCTGAGGCAGGAGAAACCCAGACTGTCTTCCCTAACATATATTTTATGTGCGCTACAGGGACTTTATCCCCTTCTACAGTACGTAAAAATTCTGACTGGGCAGGGCCACCCCGATTGGCAGATCCTCTGGTGTTGACTAACTTTTGCTAAATGTGTATCCCAATGTTTGAAGGTTCCACGCCCCCATTGCTCTCAATGTAGTCTTTAACAGTCCATTGTATCATTCGATTTTCCCAGAGGCTGGTGCATGATAGGGGATGTGATATACCCACTCAATGCCATGTTCTTTGGCCCAAGTGTCTATGAGGTTGTTTCGGAAGTGAGTCCCGTTGTCTGACTCGATTCTTTCTGGGGTGCCATGTCGCCACAAGACCTGCTTTTCAAGGCCCAGGATAGTGTTCCGGGTGGTGGCATGGAATACAGAATATGTTTCTAGCCATCCGGTGGTTGTTTCCACCATTGTAAGCACATAGCACTTGCCTTGGCGAGTTTGTGGGAGTGTGATATAGTCAATCTGCCAGGCTTCCCCATATTTATATTTCAGCCATCGCCCTCCATACCACAGGGGCTTTAACCGCTTGGCTTGCTTAATTGCAGCACATCTTTCACATTCATGGATAACCTCTGCGATAGTGTCCATGGTCAAGTCCACCCCTCGATCACGAGCCCATCTATATGTTGCATCTCTTCCCTGATGGCCTGAAGTATCATGGGCCCACTGAGCCATAAATAGCTCACCCTTATGCTGCCAGTCCAGGTCCACCTGAGCCACTTCAATCTTGGCAGCCTGATCCACCTGCTGCTTGTTTTGATGTTCTTCAGTGTCCTGACTCTTGGGTACATGAGCATCTACATGACGTACTTTTACAACCAGATTCTCTTGCCGGGACGCAATATCTTGCCACAGTGCGGCAGCCCAAATGGGTTTACCTCTGTGCTGCCAGTTGCTCTGCTTCCATTGCTGTAGCCACCCCCACAAGGGCGTTTGCCACCATCCATGAGTCAGTACAGAGATAGAGCACTCGCCACTTTTCTCTTTCAGCAATATGTCTAATGCTAGATGGATGGCTTTCACCTCTGCAAACTGAATCGATTCACCTTTTCCTTCAGCAGTTTCTGCGACTTGTCATGTAGGACTCCATACAGCAGCCTTCCACTTCCGATGCTTTCCCACAATGCGACAGGACCCATCAGTGAACAGGGCATATTGCCTCTCATTTTCTGACAGTTTATTATACAGTGGGGCCTCTTCAGCGCGTGTCAACTCCTTCTGTAGCAACATTCCAAAATCTTTGCCTTCTGGCCAGTCCGTGATCACTTCTAAAATTCCTGGGCGACTGGGGTTTCCTATGCAAGCCCACTGTGTGATCAGTGTGACCCACTTACTTACTCCACGTGGCATCAGTCGCATAATGTGTAGAGGAGACCATTCCTTTGTCAGGCAGTAGGGGTGCTAAGAGGAGCTGTGTTTCAGTACCAACCACTTCTGAGGCAGCTCAAACTCCTTCATATGCTGCCAATATCTCTTTTTCAGTTGGAGTATAGCGAGCCTCGGATCATCTGTAACCCCAACTCCAAAACTGCAGGGGTCAGCATGATGTGTCCCCCAGGTGCTTTCTGCTAGAGGCTCCAGGTAGGGCCATTCTCCCTGGCTGCAGTATAGAGCACATTTTTAACATCTTGTCCTGTCTGGACTGGTCCAAGGGCTACTGCATGAACAATCTCCCGTTTAATTTGTTCAAAGGCTTGTTGTTGCTCAGGGCCTCATTTAAAATCGTTCTTCTTCCGGGTCACTTGATAGAGAGGGCTTACAATCAGACTGTAATTTGGAATATGCATTCTCCAAAAGCCCACAACACCTAAGAAAGCCTGTGTTTCCTTTGTATTGGTCAGTGGGGACATAGCTGCTATTTTGTTGATCACATCCATAGGGATCTGACGAAGCCCGTCTTGCCATTTTATTCCTAAAAACTGGGTCTCCTGTGCAGGTCCCTTGACCTTACCTTGTTTCATGGCAAAACCAGCCTTCAAAAGGATTTAGATTATTTTCTTCCCATTCTCAAAAACTTCTTCTGCCGTATTGCCCCATATGATGATGTCATCAGTGTATTGCAGTTGTTCTGGAGCTTCACCTTTTTCCAGTGCAGCCTGGATTAGTCCATGGCAAATGGTGGGGCTGTGTTTCCACCCCTGGGGCAGTCGATTCCAGGTGTACTGGACGCCCCTCCAAGTAAAGGCAAATTGTGGATGACACTCTGCTGCCAGAGGGATTGAGAAAAACGCATTAGCAATGTCCATTGTGGCATACCACTTGTCTGCCTTTGACTCTAGTTCATATTGAAGTTCTAGCATATCTGGAACAGCAGCACTCAGCGGTGGCATGACTTCATTCAGGCCACGATAGTCAACTGTTAGTCTCCACTCCCCATTAGACTTTTGCACTGGCCATATGGGACTATTAAAGGGTGAGCGAGTTTTGCTGATCACTCCTTGGCTCTCCAGTTGGCCAATCAACTTGTGGATGGGAATCAGGGAGTCTCGATTGGTGCGATATTGCCGCTGGTGCACCGTTGTGGTAGTAATTGGCACTTGTTGTTCTTCAACCCTCAGCAACCCCACAATCGAAGGGTCTTGAGAGAGACCAGGCAGGGTAGACAGCTGTTCAGTGCCCTCCGTCTCCAAGGCAGCTATACCAAAAGCCCATCGATACCCCTTTGGGTCCTTAAAATACCCTCTCCTGAGACAGTCTATGCCAAGGATGTGTAGAGCCTCTGGACCAGTCACAATGGGGTGTTTCTGCCATTCATTCCCAGTTAGGCTTACTTCAGCTTCCAATACAGTTAACTCTTGGGATGCCCCTGTCACACCAGAAATACAGATGGGTTCTGCCCCTTTATAACTTGATGGCATTAGAGTACATTGTGCACTGGTGTCCACTAGAGCCTTGTACTCCTGTGGGTCTAATGTGCCAGGCCATCGAATCCACACGGTCCAATAGACCCGGTTATCCCTTTCCTCCACCTGGCTGGAGGCAGGCCCCCTCTAATTCTGGTCAGAGTATCCAGTATTCACTTCTTGTAAAATTGGCTCAGGAGTCCCTTCAAGAGGATCAGAAATAAGATCAGCCCTTCTACTCTGTTTGGAAACTGGAGCGGCATTTTTACTGGTAGAATCCCCTTTTGTGGTGGTTTTTCCTCGCAACTCACGTACCCGTGCATTTAGGACCGAGGTAGTTTTTCCATCCCATTTCCTCATGTCCTCTCCATGATCACATAGGTAAAACCACAGGGCACCTCACGGTGTGTACCTTCTATATTCTCTCTCTTGGGCAGAGGAGTGCTCACTCCTAATAGCTGACACATTGGTCCTTACAGGTGGGGCATAGGACATATCCTCTTTGAATTGCTGGAAATCCCGGGACAGCTTCTCCACAGCTGAAATGCAGGCTTGTAGGGAGGAGGAGAGATTTTCTTTGTATTGTCACATTTGGTGAGCCATTTCATCCACCGTCGGTGCCTCTTCGTCTTTCCAGGTCAGTATTGCCAGTGGGTTGGTGTGGAATGATTGCTGGAGGTGACTTATTGTTATGTGTCCCCCCCCCCCTTAAGGGGAGGTAAACCTCCAGGGTGGAATGCAGTGGATATACACAAAATCTGTTCCACAATAATTCCCTAAGCAACATAACCTGCAACCTTAGATGTTAGCAACACCAGGGGAGCTTGGTATGCTGACTCTCAGAAACAACACATAGGGTGGAGCAGAGTGGAGACACTGCGGCCAGGCTCTGTGATATCATCGCAGGGATAGGGATCTGGAACTATAGGAACAAGAATGGAAGGTCCCTGCATTGAATCCACTGAAGCAAGGAGGTGAAATAATGGGGGTTCTTTCAATCTGCTGCCCTACTTTTGATTTATATCACACATGCCCAGTTCTGGAGTACTGACACGGAACATTGCTCATTATAATCTCATTATAATAGCAAAACACATCTCCATCCCAAAAGCTACCTGCCTTCAAGGTGTGACCACACCCACTGAGAATGCGCTCTGAATTTTTTCTAGCATATACCTTTAAAAGTAAAGCAAGAAGATTTTACACCAATCATAATAACGGTATGTATGACTAGAGTCACTTGAGCTCCACATAAAAAATAAGAACATTTAAAAGGTCTTAAGAGAGGAGGAATGCTAGGGAAGATACCATCACAGACAAGTCGGGAGGACATTGCTGACTTCTGGGATCAGTCGACGGGCTGAACCTCTCTTCCCCCCCATAGGGACACCTATTGGGTAAAATTCGAACCCTCGGTCATACTGAGTGCTTCCGTGGGAAACTTAGAAATTTCTATAGAGTTTTTCCGTAATTTAGTGTGCTTATAGTCGACGGTATTATTATTTACACATGCTTTGCAGACAGAGTATTTATCACCAGCAATCCAAAAGAACCTGTACTGTTGCTTTAATAAACTGTACTGTTCATTAATCTAGCCATGATAATTCATTGAACACAACCAAACTCCTTAAGTCTGGCCGTGATAGTTCGTTGAACGTGACTAAATTGAAAGTACAGTGCACTATTAGTGCATCCATAATTGTGATAGTTCAATATATTGAACGCAACTGGACTTATATTGCTGAATTGGACATCACTCAGAATGTAAACCCAGCCGCCCCCAGCCCCTCTGATACCTGAGGACAAGCTGGAATGCAAGGGAGTTTATTTTCTGCCAAACCTCGTTACGCTTTAATACAACCATTGGCATACGACAATGGTATGCTCCGTACAAACTTCCGACATATGGGTCGTGTGCATTGGACTTCATCTGGATCTTTGGGTAATTGTGTTTTGTCCGGGTCATAATGAATTATCTCTAGCACGGCTAATTCCCTCAGATATTGGATACCTTTTTCCATGGTGGTCTACTTGCTTGATTGACATATAACATCTTCCTTGAAGGGGTGCCTTTCCTTCACGCTTGACAGGAGTCGCCTCCAGAGGCTGAGGGCTTGTGTCCCTTTTCCAATTGCCTTGTCAATGCCACCTTCCCTGGCAAGTGATCCCAGTTGCTTGGCTTCCCTACCCTCCAATTCCAAACTACTGGCCCCATTGTCCCAGCATCGGAGCAGCCAGGTGATAACGTGCTCACTTGGATGACGGCTAATATCTTTTCGCATATCCCGCAGATCACTCAGGGATAGGGACCGGGTGATTACCTCTGGTTCTGCCTCTTCCTCCTGTTCCCATGATGATCCTGGTTCATCTTCATCCTTCACTAAGCGAACTGATATTTTTGTATATTTCTTCTTCTGTATGGGGGCAACTGATACTGGTATGGGTTGGTTTGCTGGTTCAGCTGCAGTGCCTGTCGCGGGGGTTGGAGTGGTCGCGGTGCCTGTTTCGGGGGTCGGAGTGGCTGCAGTACCTATTGCCTTGTCATCAGATCCAGAGACCTTCTCTTCCCCTTGAGGGTACTGAGTTGTGTTGAACAGGGCTCGATAGGCATGGGACAGGCCCCAGCACATTGCAGTAATTTGTGTCTCCCTGGAATTGTCGGGGTGACAGCATACTTTTTCCAAATGTTCTACTAGTTTTTCAGGATTTTGCACTTGTTCAAGGGTGAAGTTCCAAAACATTGGAGGTGCCCACTTTTCTAGGTACTTGCCCATACTACCCCACACACCCCCTGCCACTCATAATTATCCAGCCTTGGGGCAGACCTCTGGGTGATCTTCTTAAACAGTTGTTTAACCTTAAACAAGAGCTGAACCACATTCAGGAACATGCTAGTTCCTAGCAATAGGACCATGCTGGTTTCAACATCCCAAGGGTATTCAAATTTTTCAAAATTCTCAAATGCCACTTTAACTAGACTGGAGGAGAAGGGAAAGGAGAGGAAAGGTGTCTCGCCCTGTCGTGGTTTAACCCCAGCCAGCAACTAAGCACCACGCAGCTGCTCACTCACTTCCCCCCCCCAACACAGTGGGATGGGGGAGAGAATCGGAAGGAAAAAGGTAAAAGTTGTGGGTTGAGATAAGAACAGTTTAATAGAACAGTGTATTGGGTTTGTGTGGCAAGGTTTTGGTAGTGGGGACAGCTACATGGGTGGCTTCTGTGAGAAGCTGCTGGAAGCTTCCTCTGTGTCTGACACAGCGAATACCAGCTGGCTCTAAGACGGACCCGCTGCCGGCCAAGGCCGAGCCAATCAGCAATAGTGGTAGCGCCTCTATGATAACATATTTAAGAAGGAAAAAAGTTGTGGCAGGCACAGAAATGGCAGCCAGAGAGAGGAGTGAGAACATGTAAGAGAAACAACCCTGCAGACACCAAGTTCAGTGAAGAAGGAGGGGGAGAAGGTGCTCCAGGCACCGGAGCAGAGATTCCCCTGCAGCCCGTGGTGAAGACCATGGTGAGGCAGGCTGTCCCTCTGCAGCCCATGGAGGTCCACGATAGAGCAGATATCCACCTGAAGCCCATGGAGGACCCCACGCCAGAGCAGGTAGATGCCTGAAGGAGTCTGTGACCCCATGGGAAGCGCATGCTGGAGCAGATTCCTGGCAGGACCTGTGGACCCATTGAAAGAGAGGAGCCCACGCTGAAGTAGGTTTTCTGGCAGGACTTGTGACCCCGTGGGGGACCCACGCTGGAGCAGTGTGCTCCTGAAGGACTGCACCCTGTGGAAAGGACCCATGCTGCAGCAGTTCGTGAAGAACTGCAGCCCATGGGAAGGACCCACGTTGGAGAAGTTCATGGAGGACTGTCTCCCGTGAGAGGGACCCCATGCTGGAGCAGGGGAAGAGTGTGAGGAGTCCTGCCCCTGAGGAGGATGAAGTGGCAGAGACAATGTGTGATGAACTGACCGTAAATGCCATTCCCCGTCCCCCTGTGCCGCTGGGGGGGCTAGGTAGAGAATCCGGGAGTGAAGTTGTGCCTGGGAAGAAGGGAGGGGTGGAGGGAAGGTGTTTTAAGATTTGGTTTTTATTTCTCATTACCCTACTCTGGTTGATTGGTATTAAATTGAGTCAATTTTCCCCAAGCTGAGTCTGTTCTGCCCATGACGGTAACTGGTGAGTGATCTCTCCTGTCCTTATCTTGACACACCAGCCCTTTGTTATATTTTCTCTCCCCTGTCCAGCTGAGGAGGGGGAGTGATAGAATGGCTTTGGTAGGCACCTGGCATCCAACCAGGGTCAACCCACCACAATCAGAAAGGAAAAAACTAATCATGATAATAACAACAATAATAAAATTACAATAATAACAAAAGGATTGGAATATACAAAACAAGTGATGCACAATGCAATTGCTCACCACCCACCGACTGATGCCCAGTTAGTTCCCAAGCAGCAATCCCTCCCAGGCCAACTCCCCCCAGTTTATATACTAGGCATGACCTCACATCGTATGGAATACCCCATTGGCCAGTTTGGGTCAGCTGCCCTGGCTGTGTCCCCTCCCAACTTCTTGTGCCCCTCCAGCCTTCTTGCTGGCTGGGCATGAGAAGCTGAAAAATCCTTGACTTTGTATAAACATTAATAGCAACAACTGAAAACATCAGTGTGTTATCAACATTATTCTCATGCTGAATCCAAGACATAACACTATACCAGGTATTAGAAAGACAATTAACTCTATCCCAGCCGAAACCAGGACATCAGAGTATTTTATTTGTTTTCATAGCTAACTACACTTGAAAAGAAGTGAAAAATCAGAAACAATTCTCAAGTCTTTCTTGCAGGCATATGTACATATTTACCAGAGAGTGGTCAGGAACTTTGGCAGTCATAACACTATAATTATTTTCATTGCTGTAGAAAAGGTGCGTTGTATGTATACCTAATGTAAAGCTTGTCTTTTTTTATGTTACATCTAGCTCTCTGTCAACCATAGGCTACTGGTAGAATATATTTTAAATATTAATAGTCTAAATAAAACAAGATACTCTTAACTGAATGATCTCTTTACCATGCTGCAAAGTGTGTGTAGAACCTGTACATAAAAGAACCACAATAAAGTTGAATCTTTAAAACCTTAGATGCATGTTTGATAAAGGCAGAAGAATATACACTGTATTTTGTGCAGAGAAATATCTGATTTTTAAATGGTTTGGTCTGTTAAATTTTGTGCAAAGATGACTTGAGAACTGATTGTGATGTTCAGCTTCTTTTCAAGTGTATTCTGCTATAGAAACAAAATGTGCAAACATTTCAAGTGTATAAAAATAGTTTTATGAATGCTAGTATGTAAAAAATAACATGTCCCTAACAGGCTAAAATACTATTTTTATCTTATATTTACTAAACCTTGGATCTCAGTGAGTGGGGACCTCCCCAGACTCCCAAGACCTTTGGTAGATGATGGAGAGGGGTCCTGCCATAACATCCGCTAGCTCCTTCAGTACTCTGGGATGAATCCCATCAGGCCCCATGGACTTGTGAACATTCAGCTGATACACCTGGTCCCTTACAATTTCAGTGTCCACAAATGGAAAGTCACTGCTCCCACAGCCATGGTCTGCCAATTCAGGGGACCAGGCAGCCCAAGGTCTATAAGTATTATTAAAGACTGAGGCAAAAAAAAAGCATTGAATGCCTCTGCTTTTTCTTCATCCCTATTTGTCAGGTGACCATTTTCAACAAGTATTGGTTCAATGTTTTCCTTCAAACTCCTCTTGCTATTAACATACTTAAAAAAGCCTTTCTTCTTGTCTGACACAACACTGGCCAGTTTCAACTCTAGTTGAGCTTTGGCCTTTCATGTCTTCTCCCTGCATACATGAAACATGGCTCTGTAATCTTCCTGAGAAGCCTGACCTCACTTCCAGAGATCGTACAATTTCCTTTTCCTCTTGAGTTCCACGAGGAGTTCCCTATTCAGCCAAGCCAGTCTTCTGCCCTGCTTGCTTGACTTGTGGCACAATGGGATTGCCTGCTCCTGTGCTTCTAAAAGGTGGTTCTTAAAGACTGACCAGCACTCATGGACCCTAAAATTCATGAGATTCCCAGGGTACTCTGCTAAATAGCTCCCTGAATAGCTTATAGTTTGCTCTCCTGAAATCCAAGGTAGCAATGCTGCTGACCTTTTTTCTCATTACACTGAAAATTTTAAACTCAACCATTTCGTGATCACTGTGGCCAAGACAGCCACCTACCATCACATCCCCCATGAGTCCTTCTCTATTCACAAACAACAAGTCTAGGAGGGCATCTTTCCTAGTTGGCTCACTGAGTACCTGTGACAAGAAGTTACCTCCTACAAACTTCAAGAATTTCCCAGACTTGCTTGTCACAGCAGTATGATATTCCCAGTTGATGCCTGGGAAGTTGAAATCTCCCATAAGGACAAGGGCTACCGATCCAGAGATTTCTCCTAATTGCCTATAGAATAACTCATCATTGCTTAGACCCTGGCTGGGCGATCGGTAGTAGACACCCACTACAACATCTGCTTTGTCTTCCATCCCCCTAATCCTCACCCAGAGGCTCTCAACCACATCACCCCTAACTGTAAGGGCTGTACAGTCACACCTCTCCCTTACGTATAGTGCGACACTTCCACCTCGCCTGCCCTGCCTATCCCTCCTGAACAGCCTGTAGCCCTCCATCCCAGCACTCCAGTCATGGGACTCATTCTACCAAGTCTCACTAATACCAATGACACCATAGCTCTGGGTGCTGACCAACGCTTCCAGTTCATCCTGTTTGTTTCTCATATTGCATGTGTTGGTGTACAAGCATTTCAGATGTGCTCCTGAGCCCTCTGTGCTCCCAGGAGCAGCGTAAATGTTCCCACTAGCATTGCCACCCTCAGGCGATGCCATGCCAACTCTTGGTTTACCTACTGCAGTCCTGTTGGTATCCCCTTCCCCCTTTGATTCTAGTTTAATTATTGTATTCTGTTCTGTTCTGTTTTCCAAATCAGTATTACACATATGTCCTGGTTTCAGCTGGGATAGAGTTAATTGTCTTCCTAGTAGCTGGTACAGTGCTATGTTTTGAGTTCAGTATGAGAAGAATGTTGATAACACTGATGTTTTCAGTTGTTGCTAAGTAGTGTTTAGACTAAAGTCAAGGATTTTTCAGCTTCTCATGCCCAGCCAGCGAGAAAGCTGGAAGGGCACAAGAAGTTGGCACAGGACACAGCCAGGGCAGCTGACCCAAAGTGGCCAACGGGGTATTCCATACCATGTGACGTCACATCTAGTATATAAACTGGGGGGAGTGGGGGGGGGGGGATCGCCGCTCGGGGATTAACTGGGCATCAATCGGTGGGTGGTGAGCAATTGCACTGTGCATCATTTGTATATTCCAATCCTTTTATTATTACTGCTGTCATTTTATTAGTGTTATCATTACCATTATTTGTTTCTTCTTTTCTGTTCTATTAAACCGTTCTTATCTCAACCCACGAGTTTTACTTCTTTTCCCGATTTTCTCCCCCATCCCACTGGGTGGGGGGGGAGTGAGTGAGCAGCTGCGTGGTGCTTAGTTGCTGGCTGGGGTTAAACCACGACAACATAGTATCAAAATAGCACAACCAATTCAATAAAGGGGCGCGGTGCATAATTAGTCAGGGGAATCTGATCACACACTGAGGCCGTGGTTATATGCTTGGCCTCCTTAGGCAAATCTCCTATTGTTTTATTGTCAGTATGGGGTGTTCTCTGCGAGTGAGAGCTGGCTTAGTTTGTGTCTTCAGGTCACGTCCACCCTGAGCTCATAGGCCCAGGTAGCGTTCATTCTTCTAAGGAAGTCCTCTTGACTTTCACAGAAGCTACTCACACCTATAAGTTTTGGCAAGAATGGGCTCTTAAACTGCTGTGAGAATCCTTACATTGATAAAGCTTGTGAGTAAGTAATTGTTTTGTAAGTAATTGTTTGCAGGAATAAGCCCAGATACAATAACTGTGAATGTGACAGAAACAGAAGCAGTTTGCAGAGATGTCAGGTCATGATGAATGTTGGTACATTTGGAAAAGGTACTTTACTGTCTGGCATTCATAAAATTTGTACCATAACTGTATATTGTAAGTGTCAATATAAATATAAAAAATATTTAGATAATATATTTCTAGAGAGAACATAATTCACATAAACGTCAATGATTCAAAATAAAAGAAATAGCACCAAGTGCCCAGAATTGCAAACAGGGAAGCACTCAAAGCACTGTTAACTTCTGTGGGACTACTTATATGATGGAAGTTACTTATATTCTTAAGTGTTCACATTATTGTATTCTAATAATGTTATGTCTCTTACAAAAAGCACTAGCGCCCTTTAAAAAGAATAAAGATCCTGCTAAAGTATCAGTGCAGGTAAAGCCACTAAATAGCTCACTGAATTATTTATATTAGAAAGCGATTTTCTTTTAATTGAGTGCTCTTCTTTTAGAGTTAGACTACTTATGCAACCAGCTCTGTCTAAGCAGTAATGTGTACCGATTTATTTCAGAGAGACTTCTAGAAAGTCACAGTTTTTTATTTTGTCCACCCCTTGCTCCAGAGAATAGTAATCTGTAGGTGACCTCTTCCAGTAGTAAATTTTCCCTTACCCCTGAATCACTGTGCCTGCTAGAAAGCTCAGGTATGTTGATGAGGCCTTGTCCATTCCCTGTGCTTAGCTCACTCTGTACCTGCTGCACCTGCAAAAGAGATACAAGACATTTGTGTTAGGGAGTTGAGAAGTGCTCTTACCCATATCTGGTATGCTACAAATAACTTATATTATTTTCTGGAACTTCCTGTTAGTAGATGTGGTGGTACGTTTCATCCATGAATTAAGTAATAGAGTGGACCTTGCCATCGAATTCTGTGAAGTCATGCTTTTATATAAATTCCTATTAAATCATTTTTACTACTACCATTGGAGGTGATTCTTTAAGCAGTCCAAACCACTCCATTTCACGACAGTAGATAAAGCTAATTGAAATCTTTTCTTTCTCGCTAGATGATAAAACAATTTACTGATTTTGCTTTATTCATTTCACTTTTGTGTTAACACTGAAAGTGTAATTATTATTGTGTAAAAATATAAAACTAAGGTATTCCATTCACAAAGAAATATACTTAAGATGGAAAAAAAAAAAAAAAAAAAGAAAATGCCATAAAGTTCTCCACAGAATTTTCTCTGAAATTTTCCACTAAGGGAAGGAACTGTAGCCCCATGCAGAGGGAATGGGATGAGGCTTATGAACTCAGCAGATCCTTCAAACAGGTGAAAGACAAACAGGTGCTGAAATAAATGCATTGGCTGTAGAGTTTTATACAAGTACAATAATACAACTGACTTATATGTCATGCTGGCAAAACCTTTCCTAATGTTGTGATAAACGGTGCACAAGCCCATTTGGAAAACAACACAGAAACTGAGGATGTAAGTTAATGCTGATAAATTGGCAATTCTTTGCAGAATTCTGTGGAAATCTTCAAGGAAAGTATGCTATGAAGACTAATATGAATTCCTAGCTTCAAACCTTTCTTGTTATCATTTTATATAGGCTGTTTATGTGGCTTTTAGGGGAATTCTTCTTGTTTCACTTGCTACCATTCTACTTATACTCATTTTGTTGCTTATATAAGGGAGAAAAGCACCAGGCTGGCTTGTTACTCCATGCCCTTAGAAAAGCAATAGCTCTTTATATTTTGATTTCAGTATGACTAAATATTTGTCATCTACATCTCAGTATGAAATGATTGCACTAATTTGCTTATTCTAAAATATTCTTGAAGACTCTGATCAATCCATTTATGACATAATTTTTTAACAAATACTAATTTTTTTAACTACCATACTATTGTAGCACTTAGCATTAAAACAGCAAGTAAACCAGCTACTGTTGTTTATGATCATGAAAGATCAGAATTTAAGGTACTTATTTCATCCTATAAATGAAAAATTTTTGTTCTTTTATATTTTAAATAATAAATATTATATAGTTTATCATACTTGGTTAAAATATTTTTTCAAACACTAACAGCATTTTAAAACTAAAAATATTTGGAAAAGCATTAATCCATTTTTCCAGAATGTATAGTTGAGAATGAAGACTGTGGTGGGTTGACCCTGGCTGGACACCAGGTGCCCACAAAAGCTGCTCTATCACTCCCCCTCCTCAGCTGGACAGGGGAGAGAAAATATAACAAAGGGCTTGTGGGTCAAGATAAGGACAGAGAGAGATAACTCACCAATTACCGTCACGGGCAAAACAGACTCAACTTGGGGGAAATTAATTTAATTTATTACCAATCAAATCAGAGTAGGGTAATGAGAAATAAAACCAAACCTTAAAACACCTTCCCTCCACCCCTCCCTTCTTCCCGGGCTTAAGTTTACTCCCGATTTTCTCTACTTCCCCCCTCAAGTGGCACAGGGGGACGTGGAATGGGAGTTGCGGTCAATTCATCACATGTTGTCTCAGCCACTCCTTCCTCTTCAGGGGGAGGAATCCTCACACTCTTCCCCTGCTCCAGCGTGGGGTCCCTCCCATGGGAGACAGTTCTCCACAAACTTCTCCAACATGAGTCCTTCCCATGGGCTACAGTTGTTACAGATGCACAACTAACCAAATCCAACAGGTGTTAAAGCTCAGATTTATTCTTCAGCAAAAGTAAGTTAGAAGTCCGGTAACATTTTATAAAATCACAGGCTCAATGATGTAAAGGGAATTAATACTACATGGCTGACTTAAGAATCCCCAAGATTTAACGTGATGGCTCAAAATGTGCTTATCACTCACCTAAAAGCTGAGGGCTCTCTCCCTCGAGGAGTTACCTCGGGCAGTGCCCCGACCCGAGGGGGAGTCCCGAACTGCAGGCCCGCTGCTCCGAGGAGGACTGCCAACGTGTCCTCCGGCGGGACCCCGTTTATACCCCTGTCGAATCTGACCTGTGGTCATTTAATTCTATTGGCTAGGAGGGTCACCTCGGTGTACCTGGCACATCTCGATTGGCCAGTTCAAATTTCAACCTGCAGCCTCCAGGGTTTCCTTCCCCTTCTCCCTTCCTGGAGAAGTTTTGTTTCCTGCTGGCAGGATGGGGGGGCGGGATGTACTGCCACAATCCACCCCATGACCACAGTCATGATTCGACTGGTTTCTTTGGAGTGGTGGTACAGTCACCTCTTGCCTCCAAAGTTAAAAGGGGGTGCAGTTTGGTGAGTTTGACGCTCATTGTGGGTCATCGTTCCCTTCTGGTCTAGAACTAAAGTAGAATATCAAACACAGGAATATTCAGTGTATGGACAGTTTAAAGGAGTATACTTAACCGTTAGTACAGGCTTTACTACCAAGCGTTTGATAGAACTTATTGCAATATAGATTACAGTAATCATAACTACAAGCATTATTAAAGATTAGAGAATGTTGGTCTCCCACCCCGTGACAGAAACAATTGCCTCCATGTGAGATTTCAGAGCGTAGCGTAGTATCATTCCAACCCCACCCTGTGAAAGAAAATCTGAACATGTCAAAACTTTTCCCAACCAGTTGGTCCCTGTTGCAGAAGCAATTGCCTCCGAGTCTCTTGCCATATTCTCTCATTGATTTAGTCTTGAAGCCACATTGACACATTTGGAGTGAACACAGCAGTTGTATATGTAAAGTTTTGAACATGTCAATGGACCTTTCTCTTTCTTTGGCATCTAATCCAATACAGCCCAATTTTTGATAGTCATTTTACCGATATGTTATAACTGATTGTTTGAGAGTCCCCAAATTGTTAGATGTAGCATTGGCTAAGGTTGATAGCTGTAAACTCAGTTCTAGGGTGCTCTATCGATGTTCCTAGAGTACCATACAGTTGCCACGATGGAATTTCAGGGCATAGCATAGTACCATTCCAACTCCACCCCTCCATCCCATGGGTTAGTTGGAGGATATAGTCACATCTGGTGTTTCATACTGAACTAGCATTTACTGCACCTGGTGACCAACTATAAACAACATGAGTATAACCTCCTCCCCCATCCAATCTGAACCTCCAACTATAATTGTTACATTGCTCTCATGCGAGCTCAAGGACTCGCGATATATTAATGTCCATCATTTTGCCACGACATTATCATCCAGATCTTCACCATCCACGCTTGTCACTGTCATCACTGTCAGCAAAAGGACTGGAATGACTCGCTCCTTCATGGTCCTGTAAAAAAGCACACACTAGGCCTCGGTCTTAAAACCGGGTCACAGGGTTAGAAGCCCGGTATTGTCCACCGGGCACTGATGTGGTGAGTCTTTCCACTCCCATGAGATGGTCTCAGAAGACCAATGTAATCAACCTGCCACGTGCTCCAAAGAGCCTTGCCTTGTCTGATATGCTGGGCCAGAGCTTGGTTTGGGTGATTAGCTTTAAGCCTTATTCGGCATTGCGGGCAAGCTGTAAGAATTGCTTCACAGGTTTTCATAGACACTGGCCAAACAGGAGAATTATAAGGAGAATGTGTGCAACTGATGATCTCCCTTTTCTCCAGATCATTAATTACTTCCAAAATGCCCCATTTGGCCGCAGCTGGAAGTGGGTATTGAGGGACACAGGTTACCTTAGATTGCAGTAGTGCAGGAGCAACCTGCAATGTTCTCACATGAATAGCCTCTGCCTCCCTGCCCCCAAAGCTCCACACCCTACTATTGGGTAGGTCCCATTGCCTGCCTGCCAGCACATCAAATCCCAGTATATTTCCCTCATAGGGGCTTAAAGCCACCTCCACAGCTGTCATTCTTTTTTCCCCAGGTAGCCAAAGTTGGGTTTGAGCTATGGGGCATTTTTCTGTCGCCCCTGTTACTCCTCTAATGTTTATAGCCTTTCTTGATGGCCTAATTCCCAGCTCACTAGCTTGTAGATCATTTAAAACACTAATTTGGGCTCCTGTATCGATTAAGAATTCCAAACTTATCTGTTTTGGGCCCACAGGAATGCGTATATAAGGCTCCTTATCAGCAGACCATTGGCAGGTATTCACCATGCGGACTGGGCAGCCTGAACCCCAAACCGCAGCTCGTAGTTTTTAGCCCTTCCAGTTCCTCTCGCAGTGCCGCGAAAGGGTCCCGTTTCTCTTCCCGAGGGGGCGGGGTTGCTGGCGCTTCCCTTTGGTCTCCAGCTTTCCCCTCCAGCAATCCCACTCCCGGACGCCGCCGGCGGGCTGCCCCCAGTGCCGGTGCCTTCCGCCAGAGATCGTTCCTTTCGGGATCGTAATTCCGGTCCGCCCGCCCGCGAGATCGAGACCGCTCGAGGGGGCGGGGCTTACAACCGGCTGGGCGGACCTTCCTGCCGCCCTCCGCGCCACCGCTCAGCTCCGCCCATCCCATCTCGCGCCCGTAAACTACTATGCTGTGCAGTACTTCCTCCCAAGTCATCACATGCGCGGCCGGCCCCTGGGGGTTCTGTCGGTTACGATCAATGGCCCCCTGGATTCTTTCTCTGAGGGACTGGACGTGTATTTTTAAAGCGTCCGGCAGACCTCTAATAAGGGGTCTGAGGTTGGCGGGGATCCACCGGTGCAGTCATCGGTATCCCTTGCTGCCCTCTGTCATGCATGGCCTGAACGCAGGCGGCTTTTTTGCACCCCGTCTGTTAACTCCGACAGTCCCTTTGCCCGGATAATAACAGATTCTCCTCTCTCCTTGGGGTCCACACCCCCAGCCCAGTAAGCTACTCGGGACGTTATTGACTGATCCCCCGTCGGTCCATCATTCAGAAACACTCCTGGTCCCCAGTAACCTCTCGCTTCGTCATCACTCAACAGTATCCGATCCTCCCCCGTTAGAGAAACTCTCCACAAATACTCAGGTTCGGTTTCGCCCGGCTTGCGCGAAAACTTAGCTTGCAACTCGCCGAGCTCGGGTCCCGACCGAGGGGCCGTGCAAACAGCGCTCCGGGGGCTCCCACCGTGCGACCCACGTGCCCTTCTGTTTCAATAAGGGGCCGCACGTCCCTTTCCTCCAATTCCACCTTCAGGACAATCTATTTCCCCTTGCCTTTTAGCAGAATCACTCTTTCGGTTCTGTGCTTGTATCAAGCAGGCGCCCAGAAGGGCACACACACTGCCTTTGCTGTCTCGCGGACTACTTCCGCGGCACAGTTCTACTCTCTCCACGACCGCTGCCGGGTCGGACCACTTCTCCTTCGCCCAGTCCAGACCTGGGGGAAAGGGCTGCAGCCGTGCCTCCGTAATAATTCCTCCATTAACACCATCCTGCCGACTACGCCAATTTAAAATGTTACGGATGCACGACTAACCAAATCCAACAGGTGTTAAAACTCAGATTTATTCTTCAGCAAAAGTTAGTTAGAAGTCCGGTAACATTTTATAAAACCACAGGCTCAATGATGTAAAGAGAATTAATACTACACGGCCGACTTAAGAATCCCCAAGATTTAAAGTGATGGCTCAAAACGCGCGTATCGCTCACCTAAAAGCTGAGGGCTCTCTCCCTCGAGGAGTTACCTGGGGTGGTGCCCCGACCCGAGGGGGAGTCCCCGACTGCAGGCCCGCTGCTCCGAGGAGGACTGCCGACGTGTCCTCCGGCGGGACCCCGTTTATACCCCTGTCGAATCTGACCTGTGGTCATTTAATTCTATTGGCCAGGAGGGTCACCTCGGTGTACCTGGCACATCTCGACTGGCCAGTTCAAATTTCAACCTGCAGCCTCCAGGGTTTCCTTCCCCTTCTCCCTTCCTGGAGAAGTTTCGTTTCCTGCTGGCAGGATGGGGGGGCGGGACGTACTGCCACAACAGTTCTTCACGAACTGCTTCAGCATGGGTCCCTTCCACAGGGTGCAGTCCTTCAGGAGCACACTGCTCCAGCGTGGGTCCCCCGCGGGGTCACAAGTCCTGCCAGAAAACCTACTTCAGCGTGGGCTCCTCTCTTTCAATGGGTCCACAGGTCCTGCCAGGAACCTGCTCCAGCATGCACTTCCCATGGAGTCACAGACTCCTTCAGGCACCCAACTGCTCCGGCATGGGGTCCTCCATGGGCTGCAGGTGAATATCTGATCTATCGTGGACCTCCATGGACTGCAGGGGGACAGCCTGCCTTACCATGGTCTTCACCATGGGCTGCAGGGGAATCTCTGCTCCAGCGCCTGGAGCATCTCCTCCCCCTCCTTCTTCACTGACCTTGGTGTCTGCAGGGTTGTTTCTCTCACATATTGTCACACCTCTCTCCGGCTGCAGTATTTTGTTGTGCAGCAACTTTTTTTCCCTTCTTAAACATATTATTGTCGTGGTTCAACCCCAGTCAGCAACTAAGCACCGTGCAGCCGCTCACTCACTCCCCCCCCACCCAGTGGGATGGGGGAGAAAATCGGGAAAAGAAGTAAAACTCGTGGGTTGAGATAACAATGGTTTAATAGAACAGAAAAGAAGAAACTAATAATGGTAATGATAACACTAATAAAATGACAGCAGTAATAATAAAAGGATTGGAATATACAAATGATGCACAGTGCAATTGCTTACCACCAGCCGATCAACGCCCAGTTAATCCCTGAGTGGTGATCCCCCCGCCCCCACTCCCCCCAGTTTATATACTAGATGTGACGTCACATGGTATGGAATACCCCGTTGGCCACTTTGGGTCAGCTGCCCTGGCTGTCCTGTGCCAACTTCTTGTGACCCTCCAGCTTTCTCGCTGGCTGGGCATGAGAAGCTGAAAAATCCTTGACTTTAGTCTAAACACTACTTAGCAACAACTGAAAACATCAGTGTTATCAACATTCTTCTCATACTGAACTCAAAACATAGCACTGTACCAGCTACTAGGGAGACAGTTAACTCTATCCCAGCTGAAACCAGGACAGTATCCACCCCTTATTCTATACCATTGACGTCATGCTCAGGTCCCATACCTTTAGTTACATCCTGGTCAATCATCATCACCTTTTCTGTCCCTTTGAGATATATAAACAATGAAAGATATATATATATGTGTATATGTACACACACACAGAGATATAATTCCTTTAGTTTATGGGTCGTGTTCATAAAATGTTCGTTGAGTTCATTTAGTTCCTGACTCTGGGCTCCCTCTGTCATGCCAGTCTTTCTGGGCAGGAGGGATGGTGAAAAGCCCTCTCGGTTGGTAGAGTAGGATTGGGCTTCAGTGCAGTGTGATGAGCAGGTGACACTGGACAGAGCAGGAGGATGGTTTGCACCATTGGATTGTTGCATGCTGGAGTCAGTTCTGGTTCCATCACTACTGCACTTTGCTCAGTTTTATCACAGTTCTTTCTTGCTTGATCTAAGTGATTCTTATTGTAATACTATGGATATAGCATTTAAGAATTATAGTAATGATAACATACAGTAGCAGGGTTATATAGCTATAGTTATATATAAATTTAGTTATATATATATTATATAAAATTTTCCAGTTAGTTCCTAATTTATGGAAGGCCTAGTCCCAACAAGAAATTGATCATGACCTATAATTCATTTTAAGTTGTGTTCATTTATGCCAAAAACTGGCTCTAGTTACTATCTGCCATATGTAAAGGATGGGACCAAATTAAGACAGTATTGCCACAATGCATCAAAAACTGACTGCATTTTCAGTTCATCCTAAATTATAAGCTTATAAATATACTCTTTGACTGGTCAGTGGGCTTGGCACAACTAGGTGGATGCTTGAGAAAGAAAAATGTCTGGTTTATGTCACAAAAATTTATTTCTGATACCAATCAATAAACTAATATTCAATGCAAACAAAAGAACCTTGCTATTTATATATTATCCCCTCTGCCCACGAAAAGTAATTTGCCATCTTATGTCAGCTACATGAGACTGGGCTGAGGAATGGGGAGAATTAATTCTGCCTTCCTCAACATGGATATTTGTCTCCACGTTCCTCCTAGAAGTGAGTGGAACATAAGAGTGACTAAAACATAACCTCCATAGAGGATAAATCTTTCCAATATTAGCTCCCCATCCCAGGATCTAAGTGTACAAGATGGGGTTTGAGAATAAACCCAATTTCCTTCCTTTCACCCACCCTCAGTGAACTGCGAAGATCTTCTTCCACAGCAACATAGGCTTCCTTCATGGGATTCACTGAAATTCTGATGTCACTAAATATCAGTGCACAAAACAAATGTCTTCCAAAGTATACACAATTGAAAATTGGCTATCCACCAACATCTCTTCTTTCTTGTTTCTTCTTTGTACTACGACACATACGTTTTGTACATTTTGTTCAGAAGGATGCTAACTGCTTACCTCAAGCAAAGGGATTCCATTGCTTGCCTCTACTAATGTGCTTTGCCACAAAGAGCTTTGCAGGTCTCTGCTGCATAGTGTGCATATCTTAATAATAGCATACCATTAATTTTAAAGGCACATTTAATCTGCAAGGCTGATCTTTAGGAAAATTCTTTTGGTTTTCATTAAAAAATACTGTATGCCAAATACTAATTATTCCTTCTTCACAGTGTTTTAACCAATTGTTATTTATATCAATAAAGCATATAAGGTCTCTAAGTGCAACACTCAAATCAAGAAAAACATTGCTTCATAACAAAGCAGCTTGCGCCTTTTTTGGCTGCATATTCTTATATGCTTACATTTTATCAGTGGTGACTGGCTTTGTTTTACTTTGTGTTTTCTGTTTTGTAAATGCCAGCGATAGTCCGATTAGAATGCTGAACGTGTTGTTAGCAACATCACTAATAAGTGAATGTTCCCTGATGCTTATTAGCAAGGTCTAGCAATGTGGTGAAATTGTCAGTTAAATGCTTGGAGTCTCAACAGAGGAAATGACAGGCAATGCCACAGATCCAGCTGCAGTGCATGTCTTCACTGCAGCTGGAATCACTGAAATGGTGAAACCAGTTTAGGTTCAAGGTCATGGTTGACATTCAGCTGTCATGGCTTCATTGTCTATATGTCTTCCCTACATTGACACATTCAAGGGTACTTCATAGCAACCACAAAAAGCTACTCAATTGATACCATTACATTTCGTGCACACACAAGCCACACGCTTGTTCAGGACTGTTGATACAGTCTAACTTTTATTCATTAATGGAGCCATTGAAATTGCTACTTGCCCAACACTACTCCTAACAACATAGACTTGTTTAGTCCAAATGCTTAGCTATGTCATTTTAAAGTTTTGCACAGCATTCTATAATTGAGGTAACATTATCTGCATTTTAATGCTAGGCTATTTGTGTCCAACGAAATATTACCTGAAGAACCCTGCCATTTACCATGCCAATTTAAATACAGGCAGTTGCAAAGAAAAAAATATACACAAAACATGTAAGCAAGGAAAAAAAGAGATATTTATTTGTTCTGAGCGTGCCACAGAAATCCAATTGCTCAGAAATAGTCTAGTGAAAAAGGAGAAAACATAAGCTTGGGTCATGGAAGACACAGCGATTAACTCCATTGTTAGGAGCTTTTTGAGCTTCTTTGGCCCTAAAGAAAAACCCACTAATGAGTCTATTGAACTTGCCAAAATTTGTGTGGAATACAACCTAAGTTATGGTGCTCATCTGTCGTTGTAAAATATGCTGATACAGAAAATAGCAAATGTGCATCTTTATTAACTGCTTTACTATACAAACCATACAAAAAATGCTTAAGAATGTTTACTCTGCAAATGTGCTTTTCCTGTAAGTGCAGTTCTTCTATTGAAAATTCTAATTTTGAGAAACCAGTGTACAGAGGATAAAAAGATAAAATAAACTAGGCCTGCTGTTAGGTGTTATAAACTTTAAAAATCCTTTTACTACTGTTTTCAGAATGAGGCCAGATGAAATTTTATTTTCTTTGATTTTTTTTAGGAGACATTTATTTTAGAGTTTGGCTTGATGCTTGATAATGACTTGAAATGTGTACAGTCAAACCTCATAACCACAGTTAACTTTGCAGTTGTATTAATTGTATATCAAAGGCTATTGCTCACTAAATGTTCTACTTAATACAGTGTTGTGGTTTAACCCCAGCAGCTGCTCACTCACTTCCCCCCCACCCAGTGGGAGAGAATCAGAAGGAAAAAGGTAAAACTCGTGGGTTGAGATAAGAACGGTTTAATAGAACAGAAAGGAAGAAATGAATAATGATAATAATAACAATAATAAAATTACAATAATAACAAAAGGATTGGAATATACAAAACAAGTGATGCATAATGCAATTGCTCACCACCCACCGACTGATGCCCAGTTAGTTCCCAAGCAGCGATCCCCCCCAGGCCAACTCCCCCCAGTTTATATACTAGGCATGACCTCACATCGTATGGAATACCCCATTGGCCACTTTGGGTCAGCTGCCCTGGCTGTGTCCCCTCCCAACTTCTTGTGCCCCTCCAGCCTTCTTGCTGGCTGGGCATGAGAAGCTGAAAAATCCTTGACTTTGTATAAACATTAATAGCAACAACTGAAAACATCAGTGTGTTATCAACATTCTTCTCATACTGAATCCAAGACATAACACTATACCAGCTACTAGAAAGAAAATTAATTCTATGCCAGCCAAAACCAGGACAACAGTTTATTTCCTTATGTATATTTTCCCCATCTGCTTTCTCATACACTCTACTAGACTGAATTCCTTTGTCACAAAACTAGAGTAGCAGAGGCTGTAGCAGAGCTAACTTCCCACATGCTGCCCTGCCAATGTGCCTCATCTGATCAGGAAAGACCACCTCTAGAAGCTACAAAGTTGCTGAGACAGCCAACAGGGGTGCCAATTAGTGTCAGTTGTTGCTATAGTTCTGTGATATGGACACGTGTCCATTGGGAACCAGCCTGAGACCACCAAACTCATTTGACAGAAACCAGTGAATGGACACCAGCTGAAAACAATCTCCACTTACATACTGACCATCTGAACTGGCCTGATAAAACTAGAAGGCCATGCATCATTGCCAGTATAAGGCAAAACACCATTTCCAGCTCATCCCAACACAAGAAAATATGCATTGTCATGTAAAAGTATGAAACAAGTGCCCCCCACCTGGTGTTCAACTGGTGGTGTGATTGAGCCCAGGAGGATAGGAAAGTAATGGTTGTGACCAGGTGGGACATCATTGATCTATCCTCTGTGGAGAGTCTCACATAATATTCAATTGGCTTAGACTTTATGAGACAGACCTCACCTGAAACTCTATCATTTAATCTGGATCTCAAGTGGAAAGCCACAATCCCAGCCACTCAGTCTACAGTGGGTCAATTAGTAGGTTTTAAAATCACCAGATGGGATATCTAGTAACCTGCCTTAGCAGAGGTCAAGAGAAACTTGAGGAGTGGACAGAAAAATCTGGCTGTGGCTGACAGGCTTTTTGCCTTTTTCACAGCCACAACAGGACAGAAGTGGTAGCCAAAGGCCTAACTACTTGAAGTGTTACAATTCAAATAGAGATCTGACTTTAACTTATCAAAAGCCAGTGCAGTTGAAAGATAAAACAGCTGTTCCTTAGAGATATAGTATCTGGTAGTAGATTGTTCCTTTAAAATGCTTATAAATAAAAATGAGGCTATTTAATTCCATTTAGTCTATATAATCCTTCTTTTGTATGTCCAAAATGGTGAAACAGTTCCTGTATTCAGTCACGGTCATATTGCCAAAGGTTAACAAGTTTGTTACCATGTGCTTACAGGTACATAAACCTTGAGTTCATGTAAAATTACACCAGAGTAACTGAATAGGTTTAACTGCACCTTTTCTCCATTTCATCCAGTTTTCCTTAAATCAATGCATCTTGATGTACAGATGAAGCCAAGGATTTCCCGCAGCTTGCAAGAAAGCCTAAGTCTGAATATATGCATTGACTGAGTTCCCATTGCTCTAGAATGTTTTAGTCAAGTTCTGCAACTCAGTCTTGCCAGACATTTGGGTTTAACCTGAACACTCTGTGTTTCTAGATAGTTTCTAGTTTTCTGGGTTATAGTGCAGCCCAGAACCTTAAAAGTCCAGGTAGGAATAGCATCCTTTTGTGCGGATATTAATAGACTGTCAAACGGATATTTCATGCTTCATATCCACCCCCAAACACACTTTGGCCAAGCAACAGAAAAAATTCAATTGCATCACAAGGAACACTACTTTTGAGTCTCAAGGAGATGGAAGTACCAGCTACACTGTGTACCTGACTGTGTGGTTTTGGCTGGGACAGAGTTAATTTTCTTCATAGTAGCTAGTATGGGGCTATGTTTTGCATTTGTGATGAAAGCAATGTTGATAACACAGGGATGTTTTAGTTATTGCTGAGCAGTGCTTACACAGTGCCAAGGTCTTTTCTGCCTCTCACACCACGCCACTAGCGAGTAGGCTGGGAGTGCACAAGAAGTTGGGAGGGGACACAGCTGGGACAGGTGACCCCAACTGACCAAAGGGATATTCCATACCAGATATTGTCATGCTCATCATATAAAGCTGAGGGAAGAAGAAGGAAGGGGGGGACGTTCAGAGTTATGGCGTTTTGTCTTCCCAAGTAAACGTTATGCATGATGGAGCCCTGCTTTCCTGGAGATAGCTGAACACCTGCCTGCCGATGGGAAGTAGTGAATTAATTCCTTGTTTTGCTTTGCTTACATGTGCAGCTTTTGCTTTCCCTATTTGTCTTGGTTTAACCCCAGCCGGTAACTAAGCACCATGCAGCTGCTCACTCACTCCCCCTCACCCAGTGGGATGGGGGAGAGAATCAGGAAAAAACAAGTAAAAATTGTGGGTTGAGATAAGAACACTTTAACAGAACAGAAAGGAAGAAATTAATAATGATAATAATAACAATAATAAAATGACAATATTAACAAAAGGATTGGAATATACAAAACAAGTGATGCATAATGCAATTGCTCACCACCCACCGACCGATGCCCAGTTAGTTCCCGAGCAGCAATCCCTCCCAGGCCAACTCCCCCCAGTTTATATACTAGGCATGACATCACATCGTATGGAATACCCCATTGGCCAGTTTGGGTCAGCTGCCCTGGCTGTGTCCCCTCCCAACTTCTTGTGCCCCTCCAGCCTTCTTGCTGGCTGGGCATGAGAAGCTGAAAAATCCTTGACTTAGTATAAACATTACTCAGCAACAACTGAAAACATCAGTGTGTTATCAACATTATTCTCATGCTGAATCCAAGACATAACACTATACCAGCTACTAGGAAGACAATTAACTCTATCCCAGCTGAAACCAGGACAGTATCCACCCCTTATTCTGTACCATTGACATCATGCTCAGGTCCCATACTTTCCAATACATCCCAGTCAATCATCATCACCTTTTCCGTCCTTTGAGATATATATATATATATATATACACACACAGAGATATCATTCCCTCAGTCTATGGGACATCCCTATAAAATGTTCATTGAGTTCATTTAGTCCCCGACTTCGGGCTCCCTCTGTCATACCAGTCTTTCTGGGCAGGAGGGATGGTGCAAAGTCCTCTCAGTCGGTAGAGCAGGATTGGGCTTCAGTGCGGTGTGGTGAGTGGGTGATATTGGACACAGCAGGAGGATGGTGTGCACTGTTGGATTGTTGCATGCTGGAGTCAGTTCTGGTTCCATCAGTACTGCGCTTCGCTCAGTTTTTTCACAGTTCATTCTTGCTTGATCTAAGTGATTCTTACTGTAATACCATGGATATAGCATATAACAATTATAGTAATGATAGCATACAGTAGCAGGGTTATATAGCAACTAACAACATACAATTTAATTCATTGGCTATTCTCACCTAAAATCAAATCCCCTTGAGGCACACATCGGACTTCCCCATCTTTTCGCATCACAATAATAAAATGACAATAATAATAAAAGGATTGGAATATACAAAACTCCATACCAGGTACTAGAAAGAAAATTAACTCTATCCCAGCTGAAACCAGGACACTATTAAACTGTCTTTATCTCAACCTACGAGTTTTCTCACTTTTACTCTTCCAGCTGTCTCCCCCATCCCATCGGGGGGGAGTGAGCGAGTGGCTGTGTGGTGCTTAGTTGCCAGCTGGGGTTATACCTTGACACTGACTCTGCTTGTAAGAGATGATTTAGGTAGCACCATGATATTGATATGGACTTGGACCCAGATAAATCTGCTATGACTACTCTTTCTGTTATGTTTGTTGGGAGAATTAAGAAAAGAGAAGCACTGCTAAATTACTGTAAAATAAAAGAACAGCAAAGAGCATCACTGTAGTACATCAAGGTTATCTGCATGTTGTGGTTTAACCCTGTGAGGCAGCTAAGCCCCACATACTGAACACATCTGTTACAGCACACAGTCAAGCAGTCTACAACTGACCTGCTTTGTTATAACAATGCTAGTAGTGCCTGATAAGAAAAAAGAAAGCTATTAATAACTAAGCTAAAGCTATTAATATCTAAGTTTATGTAAAAATAAAAAATATTTATCCAATAGGAATAACAAGTGCGGTGTATTATTGAATTTGGTGTCCTACAGTATAGTTAGCAATAAACACAACCAGACATTTTGAGCTATGCCTGGTATAGACAAGTTGCTTGTAATATCTCAAAATAGGCTCAGCATTAAATAATTTTTAATATTTAAATTGAATAATATGCAGGTTGGAAATTATTTGAGCTTTTTTGGTAATCTTTTAGCAGATAACTGTTGACAACTTTAATGTTTTAGGGTTTATTGTTTGGATTGTTGCTGATGCTTAGCAGAAGAGACACTTTCAGGTTCTGTTCTAGGAACCTCAGGGTTCTTCTTTAGGCAGTTTAGCCTAATGGAATTGTCTGACATGTTTCAACTCTATTTTTTTATAAAATAAACATAAAACAATGGTTCAGATATCTAACAAAACTCTTGAAACATGTGAGACTAAAACTTTCCCTGTTCCTTTACACATCTGTAAGTAAAGATCATAAAAGAAGAGTGCAACAGGATAAATCAACATGAATTTGAAATCCATTGCAGCATAGGAAATGGTGCAGTCTCACTGAAAGAGAGGGTGACCCCATGGCTTCTTGCAGTTTGAAACTAATTGTTTTCGTCGGGATGGGAACATCTGGAAGTCCACTGCAGTGTCCCACCAGCAAGGCTTCAGTAACTGAGTGAGCCTGAAGAGAATGGATCCACTTTGTAGCAGCACAGTGGGCTCAGACACCAACTATTCTGCTCTCCAAACTGTCATGCACAACAGCTTCATTGTGCTAAATTGAACTTGAAAGCAACCAAAGGCTATGAGAAGAAGAGGCTATGAGAAAAGTGTGCTGTCAGCGTTGGCAAAGGCTGACCTGGAAAGCAAGCTTACAGACAAGAGAATAAAAGACCAGGGCCCATGAACGCAGCATATTGTTTCATTTTAAAGTATGATTCCCATACGAGAGAAAGTAGCAAATGTGATGTAAATTTATTTAAATAGATTCCACCACTTAAAAGTTTGCCAGCCGCTCTTATCCAACTTTCCCAGCTCTCTGATTCGTTACTTACAGTGGGAATATAATGACATATAGTTATCATTGTAACAGCTTCTTTGCAGGGGCACAATGATGATTAATAGCTAGCAGCAAATTTTCACGTGGGCTCTGAAGCACTATAGCATTAAGCAGCCAAACACTCCCAAATCCCCCTTTTCTGTTCCACTTAAAAGTCCTCTCCTTGTATCTTGCAGATATGAACAAAGACTATCTTAATTCCAATCAGCTTTTCCTCATTCAAAGAAACTTTTTTTTTTCATAATTGATCCATGTGCATTTTTTTAGTCTTTCACTGAGCCTGAGGGTTTTTGGTTTTTTTTTTTTGCGGGGGGAGGGAGGAAATAATTTCAGCAATAATTTGTTTTGTTTTGTTTCTCCCTACAAAATATTTTTCAAGATATTTCTCATTAGTTGAACTATGCACATTAAAAAAAAAGAAATAAAAAACTGAAAAAGAAGCCTTAACATTCTTTCTCTTGTAAGATTATTAACCAATAGCACTGAGGGATGAGCTCTGAGAAGCAACTCTAGTAAAATAAATCAAAGACTGGAGAGCAACAACAATAAGCTGCTTTTATTTATTGTATTAATTCTCATTCCCATGAGAAACTTACAACCGAAACTGGAATGGATTATTTTTTCTGTGCAGAATTACTGTAAAGACAGCCTATTTGGAAATATTTTATTTTTCTTTTAATGTTCATTCACTGATGTGAAGTTATTGGTTTTCCACAAATGTCCTTTCCACATGTAGAAAGAAAAAAAATACTTCTAGCACCGATTCAGTCTTCCTTTCATCAGTTTCACTATGGTATAACTACACTTTCAGGAAATTATGCTTGATTTACACCAGAATGAGCATAAGCCAGGTCAACAGGATTCGTTTTTTCATTTGGAAAGACACTTTTAAAGACAAAAGAAAATTTCAAAGAAGTATTAGATAAGTAAAATTTACAATGAATATCAGTCTATTCTGCTACTTCCATAAAGGAGGTTGAGTGCACCCTCAGCAAGTTTGCTGATGACACCAAGCTGAGTGGTGCAGTTGATTTGCTTGAGGGAAGGGATGCCCTCCAGAGGGACCTTGACAGACTTGAGGAATGGGCCCATGTGAACCTCATGAGGTTCAACAAGGCCAAGTGCAAGGGCCTGCACCTGGGTCAGGGCAATTCCCAGTATCAGTGCAGACTGGGAGGATGAATGGATTGAGAGCAGCCCTGCAGAGAAGGATTTGGGGGTACTGGTGGATGAAAAAATGGATATGAGCTGGCAATGTGTGCTTGCAGTCCAGAAAGCAAATTGTATCCTGGGCTGCATCAAAAGAAGCGTGGCCAGCAGGTTGAGGGAGAAGATTCTGCTCCTCTACTCCACTCTGGTGAGACCCCACATGGAGTACTGCATCCAGCTCTGAGGTCCCCAATACAGGAAAGACATGGACCTGTTGGAGCGGGTCCAGAGGAGGGCCACAGAAATGATCAGAGGGCTGGAACACCTCTCCTGTGGAGAAAGGCTGAGAGAGTTGGGGTTGTTCAGCCTGGAGAAGAGAAGGCTCCAGGGAGACCTGATTGTGGCCTTTTCAATCCCTAAAGGGGGCTTATAAGAAAGATGGAGAGAGACTTTGCCAGGGCCTGTAGTGACAGGACAAGGGGCAATGGTTTTAAACTGAAAGAGGGTAGATTTAGATTGTAGATAAGGAAGACATTTTTTACGATGAGGGTGGTGGGACACTGGAACAGGTTGTCCAGAGAAGTTGTGGCTGCCCCATCACTGGAAGTGTTCAAGGTCAGGTTGGACAGGGCTTTGAGCAACCTGATCTAGTGGAAGATGTCCCTGCCCATGGCAGGGGGGGTTGGACTAGATGATCTTTAAAGGTCCCTTCCAACCCAAGCCATTCTATGATTCTATGATTATGATTCTATAGCTCTACATATGCAGCACAAAAACTTAATGTTTAATTGATACACTTTGCATATGATTGGTGTTCCACTCATGAACTGCTGTATACTACATTTGATCTATCCAATCCAGGAAAGTATTTCCTATCCATTTGCATATTGGATAAAATGTAAACAAGAATTGTTTCTGAAATCAGCATAATATCTAGGAATAAATAGCATTTGCTGAAATCACTTCATACAATTTGTGAGATGAAGAAATAAATATATTTATCATCGATCTTCTTTTTCATATTCTTTAAGAAAACACTAGTCAAGTTGCCCATAAATTCATCAAGTTTATTTTCTAGAAAAAGCTAAAATTTTCACCTTAATTTTTCTCCCAAAATATTCTTTGGAAGAAAATAGAAATATCTTTGAACATTTTCACTTCTTTTTCATTTGTGGAAAATTTTCATTCAGTTCATTTTGTTTCAGAAACCAAAACGTTTAGTTAGACAAACAGCTTCACAGATTCAGTTTAAGATTTTCATTGAAAATTTCTTAAGATTAGCTAGGAAATAGAATTGCATATCAAATTCTCTCGAGAGATCGAATTTCTGCTCAATATCTCTGTGTTGCAATATTTGGCAAGCAGGTTTGCTCCTTTTGTATGTCTCACAGATTTTTTACTTTCATATAATTTAGCAGAATTATTTATAATTTAATACAAATTACCCAAAACGTGAATAAGGATAGTACAATTTTTGTTAAGCATTATTATATTAATGTTCAGTGAAGTAAAAGTTAGATTAAAAAGCTGGGATTCTTTTGCTGTATCAGTGTCTGACATTCATTTAATTGAAAGATATACTACATTCAATAACACTTTACATTGTTTTCTACAAGCAACTTCACTTTGTTTTGACATTTAAATAAATATGTTAAAATAATGCAAATTTAAATATATATGAGGTGGGTTGACTCTGGCTGAATGCCAGGTGCCCACAAAAGCTGCTCTATCACTCCCCCTCCTCAGCTGGACGGGGGAGAGAAAATATAACAAAGGGGTCGTGAGTTGAGATAAGGACAGGGAGAGATCACTCAACCAATTACCGTCACGGGCAAAACAGACTCGACTTGGGGAAAATTAACTTAATTTATTGCCAATCAAACCAGAGTAGGGTAACGAGAAATAAAACCAAATCTCAAAACACCTTCCCTCCACCCCTCCCTTCTTCCCAGGCACAACTTCACTCCCGGATTCTCTACCTAGCCCCCCCAGTGGTGCAGGGGGATGGGGAATGGGGGTTACGATCAGTTCATCACACATTGTCTCTGCCGCTTCATCCTCCTCAGGGGGAGGACTCCTCACACTCTTCCCCTGCTCCAGCGTGGGGTCCCTCCCACGGGAGACAGTCCTCCACGAACTTCTCCAATGTGGGTCCTTCCCACAGGCTGCAGTTCTTCACGAACTGCTCCAGCATGGGTCCCTTCCACGGCGTGCAGTCCTTCAGGAGCACACTGCTCCAGCATGGGTCCCCCACGGGGTCACAAGTCCTGCCAGAAAACCTGCTCCAGCATGGGCTCCTCTCTCCACAGATCCGCAGGTCCCGCCAGGAACCTGCTCCAGCGCGGGCTTCCCACAGGGTCACAGCCTCCTTTGGGCACCCACTTGCTCCGGCGTGGGGTCCTCCACAGGCTGCAGGTGGATATCTGCTCTATCGTGGACCTCCATGGGCTGCAGGGGGACAGCCTGCCTTACCATGGTCTTCACCACGGGCTGCAGGGGAATCTCTGCTCCAGCGCCTGGAGCACCTTCTCCCCCTCCTTCTTCACTGACCTTGGTGTCTGCAGGGTTGTTTCTCTTACATATTGTCACTCCTCTCTCCAGCTGCCATTTCTGTGCCTGCCGCAACTTTTTTTCCTTCTTAAATGTGTTATCACAGAGGCGTTATCACAGAGGCGCTACCACTATCGCTGATTGGCTCGGCCTTGGCCGGGGGCTGGTCTGTCTTAGAGCCAGCTGGCATTGGCTCCATCGGATATAGGGGAAGCTTCTAGCAGCTTCTCACAGAAGCCACCCCTGTAATCCCCCCCGCTACCAAAACCTTGCCACACAAACCCAATACAATATATCAGTAATTTGTATTAAATAATATTTGTATTGGTGTATTGGGTTTGTGTGGCAAGGTTTTGGTAGTGGGGGGGTGCAGGGGTGGCTTCTGTGAGAAGATGCCAGAAGCTGCCCGTATGTCGGACACAGCCAGATTCAGCTGGCTCCAAGACAGACCCACTGCTGGACAAAGCTGAGCCAATCAGCAACGGCGGTAGCGCCTCTGTGATAACATAGTTAAGAAAGGGTAAAAACTGCTGCTCAACAGCAGTCAGAGAGGAGTGAGAATATGTGAGAGAAACAACCCTGCAGACACCAAGGTCAGTGAAGAAGGAGGGGGAAGAGGTGCTCCAGTTGCCAGAGCAGAGATTCCCCTGCAGCCCATGGTAAAGACCATGGAGGACCACAGTGGAGTAGATATCCACACTGCATCCCATGGAGGACCCCACGCCTGAGGAGGTGGACATACCCTGAAGGAGGCTGTGACCCCATGGAGAGCCCATGCTGGAGCAGGCTCCTGGTGGGAGCTGCAGCCTTGTGGAGAGGAGTCCACACTGGAGCACGATTTCTGGCAGGACCTGTGGCCCGTGAGGGACCCACGCTGGAGTAATCCAATCCTGAAGAACTGTAATCTGTGGAAGGGACCCATTCTGGAGCAGTTTGTGAAGAACTGCAGTCCATGGGGAGGACCCATGTTGGCGAAGTTTATGAAGGTCTATCTCCTGTGGGAAGGATGCCACACTGGAGCAGGAGGAGAGCATGAGGAGGAAGGAGCAGCAGAGATTAATTGTTATGAACTGACTGCATCCCCCATTCCCCATCCCCCTGTGCTGCTCAGGGGGAAGGAGAGAGAAGATTCAGGAGTGAAGTTGAGCCTGGGAAGAAGCAGGGGGTGGGGGGAAGGTGTTTTTAGATTTGTTCTTATTTCTGACTACCCTACTCCATTATTAATTGGCAATAAATTAAATTAATTTCCCTGAGTTGAGTCTGTTTTGCCTGTGATGGTAATTGGTGAGTGATCTCCCTGTCCCTATCTCGACCCATGAGGCTTTCATCGTATTTTCTCCCCTTTTCCTGTCAAGGAAGGGGAGTGATAGAGTGGCTTGGTGGGCACCTGGCAGCCAGCTAAGGTCAACCCACCACAGTTAGTTATTAAAAAGAGACTATAATTGAAAATATTCCTGGAAAAGTAGAAACCCAAATGTGCATATGGATGAGGATGATCCATTCATTGGTTTATGGACACCAAATTCCTTAGAGTCACAAATCTAACTGGTGTCCCCGAGTGCTGCATTTTGTATTTGGAACTCTGAGTTAACTGCAAAATATGTAAAATCTTATGTCGTCAGGGAACTCCTTTTTGACTATGCATCTGAAAAGCCTTATCTATTTTTTTTAATGTCAGTAAATATATAGAATACATAGACTCTTGATAATCTCAGACAGCAGTATGTAAATAACTGGCATGAGGGGTTAAAATCTCAAATGACATACATGCCCTTTTCAGGATGTGTCAGCATGACCACATTCAACATGTCCATGCATCCTAATGTACCTTTTGGAGGATAGCAGAATCACAGCATAGTTAGGATTTTGCAGTTAGGAGGCTTGCAAAAGCATATTTGTTCCACTTTTCAGTTCTGTGTATGTACAGGTTTCACAGAGCTGAGCTTTATGTAACTGGAATTTTAGATCAGAAAACTCGTTTCACCAATAGTCTCAAGTGATTTCTGGGGATAGATCATATTACATAATTTGCTGAAAATATTACATGGATCTGACCCAAGAGCATGACCAAACATTCTCAGTCCTTGTAGAAGTCTAGACCAGAATGTGTAGACCTTAGCCCTGAATCTCAGGCTTGTATCTCTAGTGTACCTTATAGAATCATAGAATCATAGAATTGTTTAGGTTGGAAAAGACCTTTAAGATCATCGAGTCCAACCGCCAACCATGCCCACTACACCATGTCCTGAAGTGCCTTGTCTACGCGCTTTTTGAATACCTCCAGGGATGGTGACACCACCACTTCCCTGGGCAGCCTCTTCCAATGCCTGACAACCCTTTCAGTAAAGAAATTTTTTCTAATTTCCAATCTAAACCTCCCCTGGTGCAACTTCAGGCCATTTCCTCTCGTCCTATCACTAGTTACTTGATAGAAGAGACCAGTACCCACCTCACTACAACCTCCTTTCAGGTAGTTGTAGAGAGCAATAAGGTCTCCCCTCAGCCTCCTTTTCTCCAGACTAAACAACCCCAGGTCCCTCAGCCGCTCCTCATAAGACTTGTGCTCCAGGCCCCTCACCAGCTTTGTTGCCCTTCTCTGGACACGTTCCAGCACCTCAATGTCTTTCCTGTAGTGAGGGGCCCAAAACTGAACACAGTACTCAAGGTGCGGCCTCACCAGTGCCGAGTACAGGGGAACAATCACCTCCCTGCTCCTGCTGGCCACACTATTTCTGATACAGGCTAGGATGCTGTTGGCCTTCTTGGCCACCTGGGCACACTGCTGGCTCATATTCAGCCAGCTGTCAATCAGCACCCCCAGGTCTTTTTCTGCTGGGCAGCTTTCCAGCCACTCTTCCCCAAGCCTGTAGCGCTGCATGGGGTTGTTGTGACCCAAGTGCAGGACCCAGCACTTGGCCTTGTTGAACCTCATACAATTGGCCTTGGCCCATTGATCCAGCCTGTCCAGATCCCTCTGTAGAGCCTTCCTACCCTCGAGCAGATCAACCCTGCCTCCCAACTTGGTGTCGTCTGCAAACTTACTGAGGGTGCACTCGATCCCCTCATCCAGATCACTGATAAAGATATTAAACAGAACTGGCCCCAATGCTGAGCCCTGAGGAACACCACTTGTGACCGGCTGCCAACTGGATTTAACTCCATTCACCACAACCCTCTGGTCTCGTCCATCCAGCCAGTTTTTCACCCAGCGAAGAGTACACTTGTCCAAGCCATGAGACGCCAGCTTCTCAAGGAGTATGCTGTGACAGACAGTGTCAAAGGCCTTACTGAAGTCCAGGTAGACAATATCCACAGCCTTTCCCTCATCCACTAGGCGGGTCACCTGGTCATAGAAGGAGATCAGGTTAGTCAAGCAGGACCTGTCTTTCATGAACCCATGCTGGCTGGGCCTGATCCCCTGCTTGTCCTGCACATGCCATGTGAGCACACTCAAGATGAACCGCTCCATAATCTTCCCCAGCACCGAGGTCAGGCTGACAGGCCTGTAGTTCCCCGGATCCTCCCTCTGACCCTTCTTGTAAATGGGCATCACATTGGCAAGCCTCCAGTCCTCTGGGACCTCCCCTGTTGACCAGGACTGCTGATAAATGATGGAGAGTGGCTTGGCAAGCACCTCCACCAGCTCCCTCAGTACTCTTGGATGGATCCCATCTGGTCCCATAGACTTGTGAGTGTCCAGGCGGCATAGCAGGTCATTAACTATTTCCTCCTGGATTATGGGGGGTATATTCTGCTCTCTGTCCCTGTCTTCCAGCTCAGGGGGCTGAGTACCCTGAGGATAGCTGGTCTCACTATTAAAGACTGAGGCAAAGAAGGCATTAAGTACCTCAGCCTTTTCCTCATCTTTGGTGGCAATGTTTCCCCTCTGCATCCAATAAAGGATAGATATTCTCCTTGGCTGTCTTTATTGTTAACATATTTGTAAAAACATTTTTTGTTGTCTCTTACGACAGTGGCCGGATTGAGTTCTAGCTGAGATTTTGCCTTTCTAATTTCCTCTCTGCATGACCTAATAAGACCCCTGTACTCTTCCTGAGTTGCCTGCCCTTTCTTCCAAAGATGGTAAACTCTCCTTTTTTTTCTGAGTCCCAGCAAAAGCTCCCTGTTCAGCAAGGCTGGTCGTCTTCCCCAGTGGTTTTTCTTGCGGCGCATGGGAATAGCCTGGTCCTGAGCCTTTAAGACTTCCTTCTTGAAGAATGTCCAGCCTTCCTGGACCCCTTTGCCCTTCAGGACTGTCTCCCAAGGGACTCTCTCAACCAGTGCCTTGAAGAGGCCAAAGTTTGCCCTCCGGAAGTCCATAGTGGTGGTTTTGCTGACCACCTTCCTTACCTCACCAAGAATCGAGAATTCTATCATTTCATGGTCGCTAAGCCCGAGACGGCCTCCGACCACCACATCTCCCACCAGTCCTTCCCTGTTTGTAAACAGTAGATCTAGCAAGGCCCCTCCCCTGGTAGGCTCACCTACCAGCTGTGTCAGGAAGTTATCTTCCACACACTCCAGGAACCTCCTAGACTGCTTACTCTCTGCCATGTTGTATTTCCAGCAGACATCTGGAAAGTTGAAGTCCCCCACGAGAACAAGGGCACACGATTGTGAGATTACTGCCAGCTGCTTATAGAATGATTCATCCATCTCTTCAACCTGGTCAGGTGGTCTATAACAGACTCCCAGCACAATATCTGCCTTGTTGGCCTTCCTTCTCATCCTTAACCATAAGCACTCCACCTTGTCATCACAATCATGGAGCTCTGTACAGTCAAAACACTCCCTAACATAGAGAGCCACCCCACCACCTCTCCTTCCTTGCCTATTCCTTCTGAAGAGCTTATAGCCATCCATTGCAGCACTCCAGTCATGGGAGTCATCCCACCATGTTTCTGTGATGGCGACTAAGTCATAGCTATCATGCTGCACAATGGCTTCCAGCTCCTGTTTATTGCCCATGCTGTGTGCATTGGCATAGATGCACTTGAGCTGGGCTATCAATTCCACCCCCAACATTGGCATGCTGCCCCCAGGCTCATCTCTGGTGAGCCTAGTTGGATCCCCTTCCCCCTTCAAACCTAGTTTAAAGCCCTCTCTATGAGCCCCGCCATTTCATGAGCGAGAATCCTTTTCCCTCTTTGAGATAGCTGGACTCCATCTGTTGCCAGCAAGCCTGGTGCCGTGTAAACCTCCCCATGATCAAAAAACCCAAAATTCCACCGATGGCACCAGCCTCTGAGCCACGTATTAACCAGGTGTGTTTTCCTGTTCCTTTCAGTATATTTCCCTGCCACTGAAGGGACTGAGGAAAACACTACCTGTGCTCCCGATCCTTCTACTAATCGCCCCAGTGTCCTGAAGTCCCTTTTGATTGCCTTTGGATTTCTCCCTGCAATCTCATCACTGCCAAACTGTACAACCAATAGCAGGTAATAATCAGAGGGCCGAACCAGACTAGGGAGTTTCCTAGTAATGTCTTTTGTCATATATCTTCTGCTATATTGTGAATTTCTGAGCCACAGATTTGATTCAGCTATCTTTCCTCACTTTGAAGAATGTTCATTCACCTTCCACCAGCAATCTTGAGAGATTTTATTATGCACCAACTCTTCATAGTTTCCCCAGCACAGCCCTATTTATAATCAAACAACACATACTTTTCATGCTTGACCAACTCGATAACCTTCTATGATGAAATGCCTGGCTTGGTACATGGGGGGAGAGGAGTGGATATAGTCTACCTAGACTTCAGGAAGGCTTTTGATGCTCTCTCCCATAAGATCCTCATAGATAAGCTGTTAATGTATGGGCAGGATGAGCAGATGGTGAGGTGGTTTGAAAAGTGGCTGAACAGCTGGGCCCAGAGGGTGGTGATCAGTGGCACAAAGTCCAGTTGAAGGCCAGTCACTAGCAGTGTACCCCAGGGGTCAATATTGGGTCCAGTCCTGTTCAACATCTTCATTAATGATCTGGATGATGGGGCAGAGTGTACCCCCAGCCAGTTTGCTGATGAAACCAAACTGGGAGGAGTGGCTGATATGCCAGAGGGTCGTGCTGCCATCCAGAGGGACCTCAACAGGCTGGAGAAATGGGCTGACAGGAACCTCATGCAGTTCAACAAGGGGAAGTGCAAATTCCTGCACACCTGGGGAGGAACAATCCCATGCACCAAAATGTGCTGGGGGCTGCCCAGCTGGAAAGCAGCTTTGCAGAAAAGGATCTGGGGGTCCTGGTGGACAACAAGTTGAATATGAGCCAGCAATGTGCCCTTGCTGCAAAGGCGGCGAATGGTATCCTGGGCTGCATTAAACAAAATATTGCCAGCAGGTCGAGGGAGGTGATCCTTCCCCTATACTCAGCACTAGTGAGGCCACACATGGAGTCCTGTGTCCAGTTCTGGGCTCCCATGTACAAGAGAGGCCTGGACATACTGGAGAGAGTTCAGCAAAGGGCCACGAAGATGATTAAAGCAAATGTCACTCCTATCTTCAAGAAGGGCAAGAAGGAGGACCCAGGGAACTACAGGCCGGTCAGCCTCACCTCAATCCCTGCAAAGGTGATGGAGCAACTAATCCTGGAAACCATTTCCAGGCACATGAAGGACAAGAAAATCATCAGGAGTAGTCAGCATGGTTTCACCAAGGGGAAGTCACGCTTAACCAATCTAATAACCTTCTATGATGAAATACCAGTGTGGTGGGTTGACCTTGGCTGGCTGCCAGGTGCCCACCAAGCCGCTCTATCGCTCCTCCACCTCATCTGGACGTGGGAGAAACTATGACGAAAAGCTCATGGGTTGAGATAAGGACAGGGAGATCACTCAGCAATTACCATCACGGGCAAAACAGACTCGAATTCAGGGAAATTAATCTAATTTATTGCCAATTAAACAGAGAGTATGATAATGAGAAATAAGAACAAATCTAAAAACACCTTCCCCCCTCCCCTCCCTTCTTCCCAGGCTCAACTTCACTCCCAACTTCTCTACCTCCTCCCCCACAGCGGTGCAGGGAGACAGAGAATGGGGGATGCGGTCAGTTCATCACATCTTGTCTCTGCCACTCCTTCCTCCTCATGCTCTTCCCCTGCTCCAGCATGTGGTCCCACCCACGGGAGACAGTCCTTCACAAACTTCTCCAATGTGGGTCCTTCCCATGGACTGCAGTTCTTCACAAACCGCTCCAGCGTGGGTCTCCCGCGGGGCCACAGGTCCTACCAGGAAACCTGCTCCCGCGTGGGCTCCTCTCCATGGGGCCGCAGTTCCTGCCAGGGGCCTGCTCCAGCGCGGGCTCTCCACAAGGTCACAGCTTCCTTCAGGGCACATCCACCTGCTCTGGCGTGGGGTCCTCCACGGGCTGCAGGGTGGCTATCTGCTCCACCATGCAACTCCATGGGCTGCAGGGGGACAACCTGCCTCACCATGGTCTTCACCACAGGCTGCAGGGGAATCTCTGCTCCGGCGCCTGGAGCACCTCCTCCCCCTCCTTCTTCAATGACCCTGGTGTCTGCAGAGTTGTTTCTCTCACATTTCTCTCTCCCAGCTGTTGTTGCGCAGCATTTTTTCCCCCCTTCTTAAATATGTTATCACAGAGGTACTACCAATGTCGCTGACTGGCTCAGCTTTGGCCAGCGGCGGGTCTGTCTTGGAGCTGGCTGGAACTGGTTGTGCCTGACATCTTCTCACAGAAGCCACCCCTGCAGCGCCCCCCCCACCCCCAAAACCTTGCCATGCAAACCCAATACAGCCTGGCTACCTTGACTTGAGTAAGGCTTTTGACACCATCTCCCATAAGAGCCTCATAGAGAAGACGATGAAGTATGGGCTGGATGAGTAGACAGTGAGGTGGACTAAAATCTGGCTGAATGGCCAGACCTAGAGGGTGGTGATCAGTGGCATGAAGTCTAGTTGGAGACCAGTTTTCGGTACCAGCAGGGGAGGAGGAGTTGAGAGAGAGAGAGAGAGAGAGAGAGAGAGAGAGTGTACAGGGTTCTTTCTGGATCTCAATAAGAAAGGCACGATAACAAATGGCTTAGTAAGACAACTGTTTTAATAAGACAGAAGAAGAATATAGATAGTGAGTAAATCTTATGTCCCTTCATATGCTGGGCAACCCGCATTCATGCAGCGTCAGATGGAGCCCGGATGGATTTTCCCACGGCATGCTGATCTGATTCTGTCCATAGAGGGAAACACCTCCTTTTTGGCTGTTTGAACTATTATATAATTTCCTTACAAGAAAACAACTCTATTCCTAAAGGATTTTCACATGAGAAGTTCTTGATGTACTTTTAGATAAAGTGATGCTATGCAGGTGGTGTAATCACCAGTATAAAGTGGGAGCTGCCTGCAGGCTCCTCTGTTACAGCGAGCTGGATGAGGTTATCCTGCTGCCAAGGAATTTGTGCAGCACAACAAAGGCCTGAAGGCCAAGCTGTATGTGCAGCGCAGCACAGCACAGACCTGGGCCTACTCAGGTTAACTGTTATGTTGATCACCGACTCCTCCATGTACAATAGTGTTTTGGGTTTGTGTGGCAGGGTTTTGGTAGCAGGGGAGGGGCTACAGGGGTGGCTCCTGTGAGAAGCTGCTAGAAGCTTCCCCGGCTCCAAGTCGGACCCGCCTCTGGCCAAGGCTGACCCAATCAGCGATGGTGGTAGCACCTCTGCAATAATATATTTAAGAAGGGAAACCTGCAGCGGAGGGGGATGTGGAATGTGAGAGAAACACCTATGCAGATACTAAGGTCAGTGAAGAAGGAGAGGGGAGGAGGTGCACCGAAGGAGGTGATTCCCCTGCAGCCCATGGTGAGACAGCAGGCTGTCCCCCTGCAGCCCTTGGGGGTGAACGGTGGAGTAGATGCCCACCTGCAGCCCGTGGAGGACCCCATGCGGGAGCAGGTGGATGCCCCCGAAGATGGCTGTGACTCCATGGGAAAGCCCGCGCTGGAGCAGTCTGTGCCTGAAGGACTGCAGCCCGCAGAAAGGGACCCACGCTGGAGCAGTTTGTGAAGAAGTGCAGCCCATAGGAAGGACCCATGCCAGAGAAGTTCATGGAGAACTGTCTCCCGTGGGAGGGACCCCACGCTGGAGCAGGGGAAGAGTGAGGAGTCCTCCCCCTGAGGTGGAAGGAGCGGCAGAGACAATGTGTGACAAACTGACTGCAACCCCCATTCCCTGTCCTGCTGTGTCACTCGGGGGGAGGAGGTAGAGAAAATTGTGAGTGGAGTTGAGCCTGGGAAGGAGGGAGGGGTGGGGGAAGGGGTTTTAAGATTTGGTTTTAATTCTCATTATCCTTTTTTGATTTGATTGGTAGTAAATTAAAATGATTTTGTTTTTTCCCCAAGTTGAGTCTGTTTTTTGCCCGTGACCATAATTGGTGAGTGATCCCTCCTTGTCCTTCTCTCGACCCATGAGCTTTTCTTTATATTTTCTCCTCCTCATCCCACTGCAGGGGGAGGAGTGAACGAGCGGCCTCGTGGTGCTTTTCTTGCCGGCTGGGCTTAAAGCACCACAAATGGTCTCCCAGTCAGGACCACTACATTCCGCCCCTTGATCCACACACAGTTTACCTTTCTCAAAGATATTATAAATTAGAGATTATATTAATAACACACGGGCTTCTCAAGCCCTAAGTACAAGGCCCAATAGAGCAGACATGGCCTATTCAAGATCATGAACACCTCCAATACAATGTCTTCCACAAGCCTTCCAGTAACAGGCAGTAACTAGTGGTGTACTCCAGGGGTCAATACTGGATCCAGTCCTGTTTAACATCTTCATTAATGATCTGGATGATGGGGCAGAGTGTACCCCCAGCCATTTGCAGATGACACCAAACTGGGAGGAGTGGCTGATATGCCAGAGGGTCATGCTGCCATGCATAGGGGCCTCAACAGGCTGAAGAAACGGGCTGACAGGAACCTCGTGAAGTTCAACAAGGGCAAATGCTAAGTAAGTCCTGCACCTGGGGAAGAACAGCCCCATGCATCAATATATGCTGGGGGCCCGCCCAGCTGGAAAGCAGCTTGGTAGAAAAGGACCTGGGGGTCCAGGTGGACACCAAGTTGTTGTGGTTTAACCCCAGTAGGCAGCTGTAGTGGCTTGACCCTGGCTGGGTGCCAGGTGCCCACCAAAGCTGCTCTATCATTCCCCCTCCTCAGCTGGACAGGGGGGAGAAAATATAACAAAAGGCTCGTGGGTCAAGATAAGGACAGTTTAATAAAGTGAAAGCAAAGGTCGCGCGCGAAAGCAAAGAAAAACAAATGATATTATTCTCTACTTCCCATCAGCAGGCGATGTCTGGCCACTTCCTGGGAAGCAGGGCTTCAGTACGCGTAGTGGTTGCTCCGGAAGACAAAAAATGCCTCCCCCTTCCGTCTCCCTTTACTTAGCTTTTATAGCTGAGCTGACGTCATATGGTATGGAATATCTGTTTGGTTAGTTTAGGTCAGCTGTCCTGGTTATGTCCCCTCCCAAGATCTTGCCCTGCCCCAGCCTGCCATTGAGGGGGGGCAAAAATGTTGGGGAGACAGCCTTGATGCTGTGCCAGTGCTGCTCAGCAGTAGCCAAAACACTGGTGTGTTATCAACACCTTTCTAGCTACTGATGCAGAGCACAGCTCTATGAGGGCTGCTATGGGGAGTATTAACTCCATCTCAGCCAGACCCAATACAATCTCCACCCCTTATTCCATACCATTTGCGTCATGCTCAGGTCCCACATAATTTAATACACATATATCTTCTAACCATGCCATTGTATTTAATTCTCATTACTGAAATCCCTTCTTACCAACACTTACAACTGAAACTACATACTTAAACCACTTTTATACCCAACATACAGATTTATACATTCTTATTAATTACTATCCCCTGTCCTTTAAGAGATAGATATTCCATGGGCTTCTTCCACTCCTCCAGATGTTCACACACAGGTTATGACTTGGGCCCCATCCATCAAGATGAGTGGTCAGGACAGGAGAAGCAGTATGTTCGATTGTTGGGTACCAACACCGGCTTGGTTTGGGTCACCGATGCACTTGTCTGGTTCCTTGCGAAGTTCACTCCTCTGCAGTTCAGGTCATTCCTGCTACAGTACTTCCTACAACATACAACTCACATCACAGATTATTTTTCCCTCAAGGTTAAATGTCCTTGAGGCACACACTGGGTCTCCCCATCCTTCCGCATTACCCACCAAGTACACCCAGGTCCCTGAGCAAAGACGATCCCACGAATGGGTTTGCCTTTTCCCATGGGAGGAGAAATCCACACTGCCTTCCCCAGCCACTTCCCCATGTGCACTACGGGGACCTTATCTCCTCCCACAGTATGTAGGGGTTTTGTTTGGGCAGGACCAGGACGGTTAGCAGATCCTCTGGTGTTAACTAGCCAAGTGGCTTCTGCTAAATTTGTATCCCAATGCTTCCATGTCCCATTGCCTAGCGCTCTCAACATAGCCTTCAACAGTCCATTATATCTCTCAATTTTTCCAGATGCTTGCGGGTGATAGGGGATGTGGTACACCCACTCAATGCCATGTTTCTTTGCCCAGGAGCTTATGAGGTTATTTCGGAAATGAGTCCCATTGTCTGATTCAATTCTTTCTGGGGTACCATGTCACCATAAAATTTGCCTTTCGAGGCCTAAGATGGTGTTTCGGGCAGTGGCATGGTTTACAGGGTATGTTTCTAGCCAACCAGTAGTTGCTTCCACCATCGTGAGTATGTAGCGCTTGCCTTGGCGTGTTCGTGGCAGTGGTCCGATGTAGTCAATTTGCCAGGCCTCGCCATATCGAAAACCCAGCCACCACCCTCTGTTCCAGGGAGACTTTACTCTGGTGGCTCGTTTGATTGCAGCACATGTTTCACATTCATGAGTGACCTGTGTGATGGCTTCCATGGTCAGGTCCACCCCTCGATCACGAGCCCACCTATAGGTTGCATCTCTCCCTAGATGTCCCGATGTCTCATGGGCCCATTGAGCTACAAATAGCTCACCCTTACGCTCCCAGTCCAGGTCTACCTGAGCTACTTCTATTTTGGCAGCCTTGTCTACCTGTTCATTATTTCGATGTTCTTCAGTGGCACGGCTTTTGGGCATGTGAGCATCTACATGATGTACCTTTAGAGTCATGTGTTCTACACGGGCAGCAATGTCCTGCCACAATGCTGCTGCCCAGATGGGTTTACCCCTGCGTTGCCAATTGGTCTTCTTCCACTGCTGTAGCCACCCCCATAGGGCATTAGCCACCATCCAGGAGTCGGTATAGAGGTAGAGTACCGGCCACTTTTCTCGTTCAGCAATGTCTAGGACTAGTTGGATGGCTTTCACTTCTGCAAACTGACTTGACTCGCCTTCTCCTTCAGTGGCCTCAACGACTTGTCGTGTGGGACTCCACACAGCAGCTTTCCACTTCCGATGGTTCCCTACCACATGACAGGATCCATCAGTAAACAAAGCATAACGCCTTTCGTCTTCTGATAACTCATTATATGGTGGTGCCTCTTGGGCACGAGGCACCTCCTCAGGCGTTGCTCCAAAATCTCTGCCTTCTGGCCAGTCCATGATCTCTTCCAGAATTCCTGGGCAGTTAGATTTTCCCAGTCGAGCCCGTTGCGTGATCAATGCTATCCACTTACTCCATGTAGCGCTGGTTGCATGATGTGCAGAGGGGATGTTTCCTTGAACATCCAGTGTAGCACAGGCAATTGTGGTGCCAAGAGGAGATGTGCTTCTGTACCAACAACTTCGGAAGCGGCTCGAACCCCCTCATATGCTGCTAGTATCTCTTTTTCAGTCGGGGTGTAGTGGGCTTCTGATCCTCGGTACCCCCGGCTCCAAAACCCTAATGGTCGACCTCGGGTTTCTCCTGGTGTTTTCTGCCAGAGGCTCCAGTTGAGACCATGCTCCCCAGCTGCAGTGTAGAGTACATTTTGTACATCTGGTCCTGTCCGGACAGGCCCAAGAGCTACTGCACGAGCTATTTCCTGTCTGATATGCTCAAAGGCTTGCTGTTGTTCAGGGCCCCATTCAAAATAGTTCTTTTTCCGCGTTACTCGATAGAGAGGGCTCACAAGCTGACTATAACCTGGAATATGCATTCTCCAGAACCCCACAAGGCCTAGGAAAGCTTGTGTTTCTTTCTTGTTAGCTGGTGGAGACATAGTTGCTATCTTGTTAACCACATCCATAGGGACATGACGGCATCCGTCCTGCCATTTTATTCCCAAGAACTGAATCTCCTGTGCAGGTCCCTTGACCTTGCTTTTCTTTATGGCGAAACCAGCTTTCAGAAGAATCTGAATTATTCTTTTTCCCTTCTCAAACACTTCTTCTGCCTCGTTGCCCCACACAATGATGTCATCTATGTATTGTAAATGTTCAGGGGCATCGCCTTGTTCCAGTGCCGTTTGGATTAGTCCGTGACAAATGGTAGGGCTGTGCTTCCACCCCTGGGGCAGTCGATTCCAGGTGTATTGGACACCTCTCCACATGAAAGCAAACTGTGGCCTGCACTCTGCTGCCAAAGGAATGGAGAAAAACGCATTGGCAATATCAATTGTAGCATACCACGTGGCTGCCTTTGATGCCAGTTCATATTGGAGCTCTAACATGTCTGGTACAGCAGCACTCCGTGGCGGTGTCACTTCATTCAGGCCGCGATAATCTACTGTTAACCTCCACCCTCCATCAGACTTTTGCACTGGCCATATAGGACTATTAAAAGGTGAATGAGTCTTGCTGATGACTCCTTGGCTCTCTAGTTGATGAATCAGCTCATGGATGGGAGCCAGGGAGTCTTGGTTTGTCCGATATTGCCGGTGGTGCACCGTCCTGGTAGCGATTGGCACCTGCTGTTCTTCAACTCGCAGCAATCCCACAATGAAGGGATCTTCCGAGAGGCCAGGCAGGGTAGATAGCTGTTTGATCTTCTCTGCATTTACAGTGGCTACACCAAAAGCCCATCGGTACCCCTTTGGGTCCTTGAAGTTACCCTCTCTTGAGGTAGTCTATGCCAAGGATACAAGGGGCCTCTGGGCCGGTCGCAATGGGGTGCTTTTCCCACTTGTCCCCTGTCAAGCTCACCTCAGCCTCCAATACAGTCAATTCTTGGCATCCCCTGTCACTCCAGAGATCCAGATGGGTTCTGTGCCCCTGTACCCTGATGGCACCAGCGTACACTGTGCACCAGTGTCTACCAAAGCCTTATACTTCTGTGGGTCTGATGTGCCAGGCCATCGAATCCACACAGTCCAGTATATCCGGTCATCCCTTTCCTCCTCCTAGCCGAAGGCAGGGACCCTCTATTGCTGTTCCTCATCAGAGTATTCACTGTCTGACCCTTGCGGTGCCAGACCAGAAGTCCCCTCACCAGAATCAAGGGAGGTGGTTTCAGTTCTTCTGTGCCTGGAGGATCGCTGATTGCTTTCTTGGGCCTCTACAGCAACAACACTGACAGCCTTCTTCTTGGGTGACCCCTTCTTAACAGCTGTCATCCCTCTCAGTTCACGTACGCGGGCTTCCAACTTAAAGATGGGTTCACCATCCCACTTCCTCATGTCCTCCCCTTGGTCATGCAGGAAGAACCAGAGCGTACCACGTGGCATACGCCTTGGGCTCCCTTTCCCTCTGACCGGGGCGGGAGAGGACTGATTTCTTGGAGCATCCCTAACAGCCAAGGCACTGTCCTGTAGGGATGAGGAGACACAGAGATTTTCTTCAAAGTTTTGGAGCCAAGATGACACTTTCTCCACAGTTGGTGTTTCCATATCTGGGCAATACATTGCTGCCAAGCTGTTAGAATACGACGCTGGGGCACCTTGAATCACCTTTCTCCACATGGCCCATGTGCACAGGACATCCTCTGGATCTTTTGAGACTTCCTCATCATCTAGATCACTGTAGATGACTTCCACCACTGCTAACTCTCTCAGGTACTGGATGCCTTCATCTGCGATAGTCCACTTTTCTGAGGAATTCACAAGATCTTCCTTGAATGGATATCTTGCCCTCACACTTGAGAGGAGCCGGCTCCAGAGACTGCAAATTGCTGCCTCCTTTCCAATTCCTCTTTCAATTCCCCGGTTTCTAGCGAGGGATCCCAGCTGTTGGGCTTCCTTGCCTTCCAGTAGCTGACTGTCGGCCCCATTATCCCAGCATCGGAGCAGCCAGGCAGCAATCCGCTCACCTGGCTGGCGGCTGTAGTCTTTCCGCAAGTCCCGAAGTTCTGAGGATGTCAGGGACCGGGTAGTTTCCGCTTCCTGTTTAAGTTCCCTCACTCCTTCCTCCAATTTCTTTATTGAAGGACCAGCTTCTAGATTAAGCCTTTCCTCTTCTTCTTCTTCCCTCACTAATCGATGGTATGGACCTGTTGATCTCCTTGTCCACTGTTTCTTTTTCACTATTGGGGCAATTACTGTGGTGGTTGTTGTTGTTTGGGTCCCTATCTCAAGCATGGTGTCCTCAGATGCAGTCTGGGTCCCTGCCTCAACCATGGTCCTCTGAGAGTGTTGAACTATGGCTCGGTAGGCGTAGGCCAGGCCCCAGTACAGTGCGAGAAGCTGCTGGTTTTCATTGGGACAGGCAAGGCACCCTTCTATCAGGTGGCGCGTCAGTTTGCCAGGGTTACTTGCCTGTTCAGGTGTAAAGTCCCAGATTATGGGAGGTGATAACCGTCCTAGGAATCTGCCCAAATCCTTCCATATACCCTGCCACCCAGGGACCAGTCGCTTGAGGGCACATTTCAGTATTGCCTCACCTGAAACTTGTCTTCTCTTATACCAGGATGAGACCAGATTCCACAATACCCATAATATACCACCAGTATTAATTATTAGTATTGAACAACTCACATAAGGGTGAACAAGGACCTCGGGAGCCTGCACAATAAAACCATTCATATCAATGCCTGGTAGGGAGAGGGAGATGTGTTCCCTCATCTCCTCCACAAGATAGCTCCCACAACACAGCAAAGCCATCAGTGCCAAGACAAAGCACATAGATATTATTTGTATTAGCATGTTCCCGAGTTCCTTCATTCTCCCCACAAGATAGCTCCCGCAGCACAAAAAAACCATCAGTGTCAAGGCAAAGCACACAGCCATTATTTGCATTACCATGGTCCCAAACTCAGCAAGGTAGAGATAAGCAAGCAGCCAACAAGCTCCGTGACCTGCACAGGAGCTTGCCACTTAATAACTAGCTAAGGCACGCTTAATGCAAAACTGCCGTTGTCGTGCCCCACGTTGGGCGCCAAAAAGGCCTGTGGTGGGTTGACCCTGGCTGGGTGCCAGGTGCCCACCAAAGCTGCTCTATCATTCCCCCTCCTCAGCTGGACAGGGGGGAGAAAATATAACAAAAGGCTTGTAGGTCAAGATAAGGACAGTTTAATAAAGTGAAAGCAAAGGTTGCGCGCGAAAGCAAAGAAAAACAAATGATATTATTCTCTACTTCCCATCAGCAGGCGATGTCTGGCCACTTCCTGGGAAGCAGGGCTTCAGTACGCGTAGTGGTTGCTCCGGAAGACAAAAAATGCCTCCCCCTTCCGTCTCCCTTTACTTAGCTTTTATAGCTGAGCTGACGACATATGGTATGGAATATCTGTTTGGTTAGTTTAGGTCAGCTGTCCTGGTTATGTCCCCTCCCAAGATCTTGCCCTGCCCCAGCCTGCCATTGAGGGGGGGGCAAAAATGTTGGGGAGACAGCCTTGATGCTGTGCCAGTGCTGCTCAGCAGTAGCCAAAACACTGGTGTGTTATCAACACCTTTCTAGCTACTGATGCAGAGCACAGCTCTATGAGGGCTGCTATGGGGAGTATTAACTCCATCTCAGCCAGACCCAATACAGCAGCTAACCCCCACACAGCCACTCGCTCATCCTCCCCTGGTGGGATGGGAGAGAGAATCGGAAGGGTACAAGTGAGAAAACTCGTGGGTTGAGATAAAGACAGTTTAATAGGTAAAGCCAAAGCTGTGCACACAAGCAAAGCAAAATAAGGAATGCATTCACTAACTTCCCATCGGCAGGCAGGTGTTGAGCCATTTCCAGGAAAGCAGGGCTCCATCACCCGTACCAAAACCTTGCCACACAAAGCCAATACAAATGGTTACTTCGGAAGACAAACATCATAACTCCAAATGTCCCCACTTCCTCCTCCTTCCCCCCCCCCCAATTTTATTGCTGAGCATGGCGTCATATGGTATGGAATATTCCTTTGGTTAGTTGGGGTCAGCTGTCCCGGCTGTGTCCCCTCCCAGCTTCTTGCTCACCCCCAGCCTACTCACTCACAGGGCAGTGTGAGAAGCAGAAAAGGCCTTGACTCTGTGTAAGCACTGTTCAGCAATAGCTAAAACATCCCTGTGTTATCAACACTGTTTCCAGCACAAATGCAAAACATAGCCCCACACAAGCTACTATGAAGAAAATTAACTCTATCCCAGCCAAAAGCAGTTTGCAAGTTGAACATGAGACAGCAACGTGCCGTTGCTGCAAAGGCGGCGAATGGTATCCTGGGCTGCATTAGACAAAGTATTGCCAGCAGTGGTGAGGACACACCTGGAGTCCTGTGTCCAGTTCTGGGCTCCCCAATACGAGAGAGATATGGACATACTGGAGAGAGTCCAGTGAAGGGCCACAAAGATGATGAAGGGACTGGTGCACCTCACATATGAGGAAACGCTGGGAGAGCTGGGACTGTTTAGCCAAGAGAAGAGAAGGCTCAGGGGGGAAATCTCATCAATGTATACAAATACCTGAAGGGAGGATGCAAAGAAGACAGAGCCAGGCTCTTTTAATTGGCGCCCAGTGACAGGAGAAGCAGCAATGGGCACAAACTGAAACACAGGAGGTTCTTTCTGAACATCAGGAAACACTGTTTTACTGTGAGGGTGACTCAGTCTGGCACAGGTTGTCCAGAGAGGTTGTGGAGTCTCCCTCCTTGGAGATATTTAAAAGCTGTCTGGACATGGTCCTGGGCAACTGGCTCTAGGTGTCCCTGCTTGAGCAGGAGGGTTGGCCCAGATGAACTCCAGAGGTTCCTTCCAACCTCAACCGTTCTGCAGTTCTGTGATTTTCTTTGTGGGACAATGTTGCTGAATCTGCTAGACAGTCAGCGATCCCCTTGCAAAACTGGAAGCAGACTGAAGAAGCTTTGTTTGAACACGGCTCTTCTGTTGACATCGTTGATTAGAAGCATATAAGTTACAAGATGCTACCATAAATTGAGTTGCCATTATTAGCTCTGGGCACAAACTAGACAAATGTAGTTTAGCTGATGTGTGGGTCTGTAAAGGTTGACAGAGGTTTCCAGGGCATATAAAAGAACAAAAGGTTGATTGAAACAGTTGTTTTCACTATTAAGGCTTCTAATATTCTTGGCCAAAGTATATCCATGATGTAAAGGTACTAAAAATATAGTGTCATTATATGTGTTTTTCACAGTCTTAATGTGATACGTTTCAGAGGATGTACATAGGCAAAACTGTAAAGCAACAAATTTGGATTGTCGCTATTGACTTAACATGCATCAGAAAAGAAAAAAAAACAAATCACAGCTGCAAACAATATTTCAACCTATCCTTATGCAAAATAGATCAGGACAGAATACTTTCTTCAGAAACATGTTCATTAGGTTGCTGGTTTTTTTTTCTTTTCAGTGGTCCAATTCTGAAAGACACTACAAATCCTCCACTACCACTGAATTTAATAGAAGTTACAATCTTACGTTCTTACATCTAGTGACATTATATCATTAAAATACCTTGTTTAGGAGATATTTGAAATGTGTCTCTAGCATGTACTAACATCTTGTAATGGCCTTAGTATTCCAAAGCATGCATAGCCAAACTCAGTTTTACTGTAAATAAAATAGCATTCTAAAATTTTGATAATACAGGATATTCAAGTAACTTTGATACAAAAAGAAACCAAAAGCCAGTTTTCAGTCTTTCAAGAAGTTTCATAAGGACTCAATATATCTGTATTTAAGTTCAGATTGCTGCTGGTAAAATACTATCTTTTCACTTTCAAATCTTTAAATAGTAAGCTATGTGTAATTTTGCTTTACATTAAAACTTTTTTCTTTCTTACATATTTTTTACTAAAATTTCCAGTGTTCATTCTATCTTTTTGATTGTGGAATACACAGAATTTCTATAAGAAAAGCAATTTTGAATTTCATAAGCAACTTTTTCCCCCTCTTCCACATATAGGTTTATTATAGCAAAGTTACATTTCATAGAGACTTATGATTGTAGGAAAAATTTCTAGGTGCTTTGTTATATTTTTAATTTGACTTCATGGTATTTATAGATGAATTGATTGCAAGAGGATAAGGACATGCCTCAGACAATTAGGGTATAGGTTATTTGAGCTAATTTGCACATATTAACTATATTACTTAAAAACAATAGTCCAAAGTGTTCATACTTAGTTACTTAAAATTAGGCACCATAAATCACTAAAATTAGGCACTAAAACCATATCAGACCATTTATAACCAGCCTAATTTTAAAATCGGTGAATTCCCCTAATTTCCACTGGATATTTAGAAAATATTAATCAATTAGTATTGATGTCGTTTAACTGTATAACATATTTACCGGATTTTCATAAGAAAAATTTAGTCCTGACCTGGCTCTCTTATGAGATCACATGTGCTCTTAATCAATTTAATTAATATGCATACTATCACCAATAAGAAAACTCTAAAGTGGCTAATTGCTTTATCTGCATGTATTCTGAAAATATTCTGTGTATTAGCCCAAATCTTACATATTTTACAATAGTAGGTCTGAAGACACTGAATTATAAAGCTTGCAGAATATATTCCATTTACTGATTAACTTTGGAAGAGTCAATGAGGAGACTGAAGTAGACGGACGCCTGTAATCTTGAGAGCAGACAACAGATGACCCTTTATTGCTAAAACACACACATACTTATAGTCACATATTCTGCAAAGTCGCTGTACACGCGCACAAGCATAAAATATGATTGGTTATATCAACACTGTACACGCGCATAAACATAGGACATAATTGGTTATACCAACTAAAACATGCGAAACTTGTCTCAGTCTAATTGATCAAGATAAACTGCCGAATTGAGGTTCTTTGTGCCAAGTTCCCTTTATCGTGGAATGCGCACCTGTGTTCTTCTAATTGGCATCTTTCTTTTTTTGTCTTCTTGTTTATTCTGTTCAAGGTCTTCTAAAGGCGTCTGGAATGCTCTTGCGACCGTTAGCTAAATATGTGTCCAGAATTCCCCCTTTTTTGTTTTTTTTGACAATTAACAATGTGCTGTATTGCCCTTTGCAGAAACCTATGAACACAGTTAATTAAACACGGCAAAAGCAACATTACACCTAATAAAATACATAAGAATAAAAGACACACAAAAAGAGGTTTGCTTAATAGCTTTAGCCACTGTCACCCAAACATTCTTACTGTCCCACGGCGTTAAACGATGTGGATCAATCACCGGTGTCACTGTCATGCTGCTTACTACAGTCAGTGTGTTCCATATCAATCTCAGCATAAGGTTTCGTCCATTTAGTTGGAATCCACTTTGGCCCATTTTCTGTAATGACACAAGCATAACCTCGGCCCCACGTTATTACTTTAAAAGGTCCTTCCCATTGCTGACGCTCAATATTTTTAACCCAGACTTTCCACCCATTATCAATATTTTGAATCCCACTATTCATTGTTTGAAAATGCCGAACTACAGGGGGAACAACTGACTCTCCATGCAGGGTCAAAAAATTCATCACATATATTGCTTTCATGAGTCTATTTGAAGGAGGTTCCCCTAATTCCCGTTTTTTGTTTTTCCAAAAAATCTTTTAATACTTTATGAGTACGTTCAATTATAGCTTGACCTGTGGGAGAATGAGGAATGCCGGTAATATGAGTAACTCCCCATTGCTGAAAAAATTCCCGAGTCTGTTGTGCTATAAAACATGGTCCATTATCTGTTTTTATCTGGGCCGGGACACCCATTACTGCAAATGCTTGTTGTAAGTGTGTTTGTAGATGTCGACTTGTTTTGCCCGCAAGTGCTGTGGCCCATATCATCAAGGAATATGTATCAACAGAAACATGAACATAACACAATTTTCTAAAAGCTGGTACATGAGTCACATCAGTCTGCCACAATTGCAAGGATTGCAGACTCCTAGGATTTACAGCGCCATCTCCGTGCCCAGATAATTTCTGGCACTCAGCACAGGACTGAATGATGGCTTTGGCATCTGCTATAAAAATTTGAAACTGTTTGGCTAATACTTTCGCTGGTTGGTGGAAAAAACTATGAGCTCCACGTGCCTGTAGAAGTTTATTGGGGGGTGGCCCAGTCCATACAGGATTAGCTAGTAAATCAGCTCGTTTATTCCCTTCTGTGATCCACCCAGGCAAACTGGTGTGACTTCGCACGTGCATTATATAATAACACTTTGTCCGTTGGTTTAACAGAAATAGCAACATCTTAAATTTTTCAAACAATGTGATGTTATCAATTTCTTTCAAATAAGCCCGTCTCAAGCGTTTTACTACACCTACCACGTATAAAGAATCAGCAATAATATTGACCTCAACATCCTGCCACTTTTTAAATACTTCTATTACAGCTTGAAGTTCCACCACTTGGGGGGAGCCTTCACATGTGACAATGTGATTTTTCCATACCTGACCTTCTTTCCAAACTACTACTGCCTTTCCTGTTTTTCCACTGCCATCCGTAAATACTGTAGGACCATCAGTAGGTAACTCTGCACACAATTCTTTTTCTTCTAGTTGTATATTTTGTAGCAAGGTAAACATTTTGTGTGCAGGAAGATGAATATCTATCTTTCCTTCGAAATCTGCAAAAGCAATTTGTAAAGTTAGACTATTCTGTAGACACCATTGTAAATATCCTTGAGTCAAAGGAACGACAATCGTGTGTGGTTCTTGTCCACAAATCTCAATAATCCGACGTCTCCCCTTTATAATTAATTCTGAAATCTTTTCAATTCGAGAAAATATGGTTTTTCGGGCCTGGTGAGCTAAAAAGATCCATTCTATTATTAACAAGTCTTTGTGACTCCCCTCCCATTGATATATGATCCCGAGGGGTTGTTCTTCTCGGTTTAAAATGCTAAGATTAATGTCAAGATTTTCTTTAATCCTAAAAGCTTGACTCTGGGATATTATATCTGCTATCTGTTGTAATGCTTGTATACCTTGAGGGGTCAATTGTCGAGGTGCCGTTAAGGTAGTGTTGCCTCGTAACATTTCAAATAAAGGGGTCAGAAGCTCATTATCTATTCCCAACAGTGTTCGAACCCAATTGATTGTCCCCAGTAATTTTTGCACATCATTCAATGTTTCAATCTTGTCTGTAATTTCCAGTTTTTGTGGAACTATAGTTTTTTCTAAAATCTTCCAGCCTAAATATTTCCATGGTTGCATTTTTTGTACCTTTTCTGGTGCTATTTTTAAACCAAAATCAGACAATTGTGTAGTCAATTCTTTGAGCTTTTCGGATAACTCTCTTTTCCCTGCTATCAAGATATCATCCATATAGTGATAAATAATCAAGTCTGGATTTTGTTGTCTAAACCCTTTTAGAGCTTGGGATACATAGGATTGGCATATGGTTGGAGAATTTTTCATTCCTTGTGGCAGAACTACCCAATGATAATGTTCCATGGGTTCCTGTTTGTTTATGGTGGGGATAGAAAAGGCAAATTTTTCCGCATCTTTTGGGTCTAAATATATTGTAAAGAAACAATCCTTTAAATCAATAATCAAAATGTTCCATCCTTGTGGAATCATAGTAGGCGTGGGTAACCCTAATTGAAGGGCTCCCATATTTTCCATTACTTCATTTATTTTTCTTAAATCATGCAACAGTCTCCGTTTCCCAGATTTTTTTGGAATGACAAAAACTGGTGTATTCCAAGGGCTTGTGGTATTCACCAAGTGCCCTTGTTCCAATTGCTCCTGTACTAACTGTTTCAAGATGGCGACCTTAGATTCAGTCAGCGGCCATTGATCTACCCAAATCGGTTCCTCTGTTTTCCATTTCAGTTTTAGGCATGGTCGCCTGTCAATGGCCGCGCCACAAAATTGTCTCCTGTACTAAGCACACATCCCATTTGACTTAATGCATCCCTGCCTATCAGATTCATAGGGATATTGGTTACATAAGGTTTGATATAAGAAACTGAATTTTGACAAATCAATTGAATCATATATTTGCTTTGTCGAGTTTTTGATAATCCTCCCACACCGAACAGTTTTGAATCCATCTCAGAAAGCTCCCAAGTAACAGGCCAGTCCTCCCATGACAGAACCGTTACATCTGCTCCAGTATCCACTAATGCTTGTAATTTTATTTTTTCTGGCCTGTTTTTTGCATTTTGTAACTCTACTGATATACTAGGTTTTGTTTTATTGATCTCCATTGACCACATAATTTGAGCTTCTAATCCCGTAGATCCAAACCCTGCATTGCCACGCTGTTGATTAACCTTACATGGTACATTTGCTTTAAAAGGGACTAGCTGTGCAATTCTGCTTCCTTCCTGTATCGATACTGGTGGAGACGGCGTCCAAATCATAGCATAAATGCGACCTGTGTAGTCTGCATCAATCACCCCAGGAAACACAAAAATTCCTTGTAATGTTATACTAGACCGTCCCAACAACAGGGCACTAAGCCCATTACCTAATGGTCCTTGTGCGTTTACTGGCACACGGTGTACCTGAGAGTTCCATAGTAGGATGGTTTCTATTGTTGAGACATCCACTCCGGCACTTCCAGCTGTTCGGGCTGGCAATTCTGCCAGACATCCTTCTTGGCGCCGTTCTGGGATCCTTTCGGAGCTGTTGGGGTCATCGCACCGCTCCTCGCGCTCTTCTTGTAGTTTCCCGGCGATGGGGTACCTCGAGGTGGCAGAGCTACACCTTCACTTGTGAAACGAGATCTACATTGGTTAGCATAATGTCTCCCTTTATGACAACAAGGGCATATACTAGGCCCAACTTCCACTTTGTTTCGCCCCTCTCTACACTGAAATTGCAAATGTCCTGGTTGTCCACATTTATAGCATTTCTTAACATTTTTTGTATCCATTCGCATGGCTACAGCAAAAGCATTGGCCATTAATGTAGTTTTATGCTCCAAAGACCCAACTTTGTTACAGGCCTCTATCATATCTACTAGCGTCACTCTTCCTGGCATCGATTGTAGTATTTTTTTACAGTCTGCATTTGCATTTTCCACAGCCAATTTTATTATCAATGCTTCTTTGGCATCAACATTATCTATTTGCTTTTCAATAGCATCTCGCAGACGATCAATAAAGGACATATAAGGTTCCGTATTACCCTGCCTTATACTTGTAAATGATTGTTGTGGCTTTCCAGCTTCAGGCAAGGTTACCATTGCCTTCAGAGCTAAGGAAGCTGATTCTTGCAATGCTTCCACCGGTAGCCTTGCTTGCCTATTAACATCTGCAAAGTCACCAGTCCCCATCATTTGTGCAGAAGTGATCATATACCGCGGATCTCCTTCTGGGCGGTCCAAATTTCTTAGTGCCGCTAAATCACATAATTCTGCCCATTTCACCTTCCATAATAGACGCTGAGTCGGGGTTAAAATCATTGTAGCCAATTGTGTACAGTCAAAGCCCGTTAAAATTTGACCAGAAAATATATTCTCCAATAACGCCTGACTAAACGGAGCAGACAGTCCATTAGCCATTTACTGTTTTCCGTACTTCTTTTATTAAATCCCAATTGAAAGGTTGCCACACGTTTGGGGCATTCTGCCTGACTGTAACTGGAAAAGCCACAGGATTTAGACCTTCGGTTAACATTTTATCATTTATGTCCTTCCATCGCTTTTTTATAGCTTCTCCTGGGGATGTACCTGCCTCATAGGGAGGTGCAGAGGGGATAGGTCCCTGCTTGAGAGGCAGGTTACTTAAAGGTTGATCGTTGCCTCCATTAATGACATCTCCCTCGGTGTTTAATTGCTCATCACTGTCCGAATTATTTACCACCTCGCCACACACACTTTTCTCTTTTTCCGGGTATTTTCAATTGAAATTTTTACAGCAGCAGCCACCTCCTTTTCTGCCTTAAAGGCTTTCAACGTTTCCAGCACCAGTCTCCACGTAGCGGAGATTTTCTGAGCCTTCACGTCCCCACGCGATACAAAGTCCCAAATTACTTTTCCCATTTCTTCCCAATTTTTAACTTCAAAGACTTCTACATTCGAAGTGGGGGCACCATGGTCCTTAAGCCACTTCAGCATCATACGTAAAGTATTGAAATCATACTTAATCCCTCTCATGGAGAGGATATGCGAAAGCATTTGTACAATTGCCCCTTCTTCCACAGACATCTGGGCAGCCATTTTAATCCTTCTAGCCGCTCACCTTACTTCCAAACGAGCAGGGTGATTGATCTCCCGGGAGAAGGTTGTCCGCTCAGTCCAGCTGGCTAGACGATCGTTCGGCTAGAGTCTTCTCCGGATGCACTTCCAACAATTCCAGCGTTTTCTCGGCCCGCAATCACGTCGCGGTCACCATTTGAGGAGATTGAAGTAGACGGACGCCTGTAATCTTGAGAGCAGACAACAGATGACCCTTTATTGCTAAAACACACACATACTTATAGTCACATATTCTGCAAAGTCACTGTACACGCGCACAAGCATAAAATATGATTGGTTATATCAACACTGTACACGCGCATAAACATAGGACATAATTGGTTATACCAACTAAAACATGCGAAACTTGTCTCAGTCTAATTGATCAAGATAAACTGCTGAATTGAGGTTCTTTGTGCCAAGTTCCCTTTATCGTGGAATGCGCACCTGTGTTCTTCTAATTGGCATCTTTCTTTTTTTGTCTTCTTGTTTATTCTGTTCAAGGTCTTCTAAAGGCATCTGGAATGCTCTTGCGACCGATGTTAGCTAAATATGTGTCCACAAATCAATACTTCACATGGGAACTGTAAGCACCAACTTTGCCCCTAGAATAAGCTCAATGAAGTAATTAATGATATTGGGCTATATAAATACATACACACACTCCTGTTCTTACACATATCTCCATCCTTGGAGATATTTAAAACTGCCTGGACAATGTCCTGGGCAACTGGCTCTAGGTGTCCCTGCTTGAGCAGGGGGATTGGATGAGATGACCTCCAGAAGTCCCTTCCAACATCAACCATTCTGTGATTCTTTGACCAGTACAGCAGTTGCATATATACAGATTAAATTAGAAAAATATTGAAGTAAATTTTAATTGGTTTTAGTGGGGAAAAAAGGTCTAATTCTGCCATCATTATTCATGTTGAGTAGAAACTTAGCTCAAGATTTTAATGGAAATGCTGCTTGTGTAAGTTACCATTCATCAGGAGTAAGAGTCAGAATCTAGTTCTTTCTTCTTTTGGGAGACAAAAAAGTGATCATATTGTATTGTTTCCACTAACTCTCATTTGCACTTCAGAAATGTATTCCTTGCCTCTTTCCACTACCTATTCTTCTTCCCTGAAACTTGTTTTTTTTCACATGATTTCTCTCTTTCCTCCAAGTATATTTTTCCTGGAATCCAGAAAAAACTCTTTATTGTTCCCTGTGTATTGCTACCTGTGCTCCTGGGTTGTCTTTTTCCATACTCCTTGAAACTTTTCTTCATTTGAGTTCCATGCCTTTGGTGGGTCATGACTCAGTCCCTTTTTTTGCTTTGGTTCTTTAGAGCAAACTTCCAATTCATTTTCTCTTTTTGAGTCTGGTGATGACACATAGGCCCGCATGTCCTCCATTTTCAGCAGCTTTATCATCTCTTTAAGGTTACAATGATACGTAGCAGTCCCACACTCTCTGTGCATAAAGTTCTCAAACTCGATGTGCCTCCTTGAAGAGGTGTAATCCTGCCTGTAAGGACTCACTTTTATAAGGAAGAAGTGTGTCTCTATAGTCCTTCAGTTCTTTTTATCTTAAGCTAAATTTTCTCATTCCAGATCTACACATCCACACATTTCCAAAGTATTCTATTATCCAATTACAGATCACTACTTGTTTCACCTGTGGGCTGTCAACCTTGTGATGAACCTAGATTAGATATCCGGATTAAAATTGTGCCAAAGCTGGTGAACAAATACATTTAATTGTCTTAGGAAAGACCACTGTGAAAGTGTTAGCATTACATTTTGTGCTTCATTTCAGCTGCAACAGCCTCTGTTGAACAAAGAAGCCAAATGCTATGAAGAAAACCCATTTCAGTTCAAAGTATACCAAAATAACCAGAAAGCAGGTTTTTAGTTCTAAATTGCAGCTCTCTAAGAGTTATGACAGAAAAATGTCATGCTGAAGGTTACCCTAGAATAAGCCCCCATCTGCCATTTTCTGCTTTTTATTTTTGCCCTGGACTCCTGCATAATGCTTAGGTCATCAGAAGGAGTGATAAATCATAAGTATCATTAATATTACAGACACAGATACCTGTGACCATGTTTTTTTAATTATTCCTTTTTGTCCCTTGCTGACAATTTCTCTTAATTGCTCTGTAGGGAGTCAGTGCTTTCTGTCTAGAATTCAAATATACCTATTTTCTCTCACTCTCAAATTTAGAATAGAACAGTTCAATTGGAAGGGACCTACAATATTCATCGAGTCCGACTGCCTGACCACTTCAGGGCTGACCAAAAGTTAAAGCATAGTATTAAGGGCACTGTCCAAATGCCTCTTAAAAACTGACAGGCATGGGGCATCGACCACCTCTGTTGCATTAAAGCGTAATGAAGTTTGGAAGAAAATAAACCTCCTTGCATTCCAGCTTATCCTCAGATGTCAGAGGGGCTGAGGGCAGCTAGGTTTAATTTCTGAGTGATGTCCAATTCAGCACTATAAGTCCGGTCGCGTTCAATATGTTGAACTATCATGATGACAGATGCACTAATAGCGTACCGCACTCTCAGCTTAGCTGTGTTCAATGCACTAGAATTACCAGACTTAGGGAGTTTAGTTGCATTAACGAACTATCACGGCTAGATTAATGAGCAGTGTGGTTTATTAAAGCAACAGTACAGGTTCTTTTGGATTGCTGGTGATAAATACACTGTCTGCAAAGCATGTGCAAATAATAATACAGATGACTACAAGCACACTAAATTATGGAAAAACTCTATAGAGGTTTCTAAGTTTCCCAGGGAAGCACTCGCTATGACCGAGGGTGCGAATCTTACCCAATAGGCATCCTTATGGGGGGGAAGAGAGGTTCAGCCCGTCGACTGATCCCAGAAGTCAGCGATGTCCTCCCAACTTGTCTGTGATGGTATCTTCCCTAGTATTCCTCCTCTCTTAAGCCATTTTATATTGTCTTATTTTTTAGGTGGAGCTTGAGTGACTCTAGTCATACATCTACTTCAGTATAAAGTTCTCTCGCTTTGCTTTTAAACATATTTGCTAGAAAAAATTCAGAGCGCATGCTCAGTGGGGGGTGGTTGCACCTTGAAGGCAGGTAGCTTTTGGGATGGAGGTGTGTTTTGGTATTATAATGAGATTATAATGAGCAAAGTTCACCCAGAGAACGTGATTTAGCATGTTACTACTCCAGGACTGGGCACTTATGACATAAATCAGAAGTAAGGCCATAGCATTGACAGAACCCCCATTATTTCACCTCCTTACTTCAGTGGATTCAGTGCAGGGACCTTCCATTCTTGTTCCATTAGTTCCAGTTCCCCATGCCTGCGGTGATATCACAGAGCCTGGCTGCGGTGTCTGCACTCTGCTCCACCCTCTGTGTTGTTTCTCAGAGTCAGCATACCAAGCTCCCCTGGTGTTGCTAACATCTAAGGTTGCAGGTTATGTTGCTTAGGGAATTATTATGGAACAGATTTTGTGTATATCCACCGTATTCCACTCCAGAGTTTTACCTTCCCTTAAGAGGGGGGGGACACAACATATCAATAAGTCACCTCCAGCAATCATTCCACAACCTCTCTAGGAAGCCTGTTCCAACATTTAACCACCCTCTTGGTAAAGAAATGCTTCCTAATGTCCAGTCTAAAACTCCCCTGGCACAGCTTTGAAACGTTCCCATGCATCCTGTAACTGGATACCAGGGAGAAGAGATCATCACCTCCCTCTCCACTTCCCCTCCTCAGGAAGCTGTAGAGAGCAATGAGTTCGCCCCTCAGCCTCCTTTTCTCCAAACTAGACAAAACCAGAGTCCTTAGCCACTCCCCATACCTGCTCATCTCACAGTTGGACAACTTGTCCAGAAGGATGCTGTGAGGGACAGTATCAAAAGCCTTACTAAAATCCAGAAAAACTACATCCACCACCTTCCCTTCATCCACCAGGTGGGTGACCTTATCGGAGAAGGATATCAAATTAGTTAAACAGGACTTTCCCTTTGTGAACCCATGTTGACTGTGCCTGATGATTGCATTGTTCTTTAAATGCCTTTCAATAGCACCCAGTATGAACTTCCCCATAATTTTTCCAGGAACTGAGATTAGACTAACAGGTCCATAGTTCCCTGGGTCTTCCCTCATGCCCTTTTCCTAGATTGGAATAACGTTGGCTAGCTTCCAATCAGCAGGGACCTCCCCAGACTCCCAAGACCTTTGGTAGATGATGGAGAGGGGTCCTGCCATAACATCCGCTAGCTCCTTCAGTACTCTGGGATGAATCCCATCAGGCCCCATGGACTTGTGAACATTCAGCTGATACACCTGGTCCCTTACAATTTCAGTGTCCACAAATGGAAAGTCACTGCTCCCACAGCCATGGTCTGCCAATTCAGGGGACCAGGCAGCCCAAGGTCTATAAGTATTATTAAAGACTGAGGCAAAAAAAAAGCATTGAATGCCTCTGCTTTTTCTTCATCCCTATTTGTCAGGTGACCATTTTCAACAAGTATTGGTTCAATGTTTTCCTTCAAACTCCTCTTGCTATTAACATACTTAAAAAAGCCTTTCTTCTTGTCTGACACAACACTGGCCAGTTTCAACTCTAGTTGAGCTTTGGCCTTTCATGTCTTCTCCCTGCATACATGAAACATGGCTCTGTAATCTTCCTGAGAAGCCTGACCTCACTTCCAGAGATCGTACAATTTCCTTTTCCTCTTGAGTTCCACGAGGAGTTCCCTATTCAGCCAAGCCAGTCTTCTGCCCTGCTTGCTTGACTTGTGGCACAATGGGATTGCCTGCTCCTGTGCTTCTAAAAGGTGGTTCTTAAAGACTGACCAGCACTCATGGACCCTAAAATTCATGAGATTCCCAGGGTACTCTGCTAAATAGCTCCCTGAATAGCTTATAGTTTGCTCTCCTGAAATCCAAGGTAGCAATGCTGCTGACCTTTTTTCTCATTACACTGAAAATTTTAAACTCAACCATTTCGTGATCACTGTGGCCAAGACAGCCACCTACCATCACATCCCCCATGAGTCCTTCTCTATTCACAAACAACAAGTCTAGGAGGGCATCTTTCCTAGTTGGCTCACTGAGTACCTGTGACAAGAAGTTACCTCCTACAAACTTCAAGAATTTCCCAGACTTGCTTGTCACAGCAGTATGATATTCCCAGTTGATGCCTGGGAAGTTGAAATCTCCCATAAGGACAAGGGCTACCGATCCAGAGATTTCTCCTAATTGCCTATAGAATAACTCATCATTGCTTAGACCCTGGCTGGGCGATCGGTAGTAGACACCCACTACAACATCTGCTTTGTCTTCCATCCCCCTAATCCTCACCCAGAGGCTCTCAACCACATCACCCCTAACTGTAAGGGCTGTACAGTCACACCTCTCCCTTACGTATAGTGCGACACTTCCACCTCGCCTGCCCTGCCTATCCCTCCTGAACAGCCTGTAGCCCTCCATCCCAGCACTCCAGTCATGGGACTCATTCTACCAAGTCTCACTAATACCAATGACACCATAGCTCTGGGTACTGACCAACGCTTCCAGTTCATCCTGTTTGTTTCTCATATTGCATGTGTTGGTGTACAAGCATTTCAGATATGCTCCTGAGCCCTCTGTGCTCCCAGGAGCAGCGTAAATGTTCCCACTAGCATTGCCACCCTCAGGCGACGCCATGCAAACTCTTGGTTTACCTACTGCAATCCTGTTGGTATCCCCTTTGCCCATCGATTCTAGTTTAAAGCCGTCTCAATCAGTCCTGCCAGCTTATGAGCAAAGAAGTGTTTCCCCCATCAGGACAGGTGGATCCTGTCAGGCCCCAGCATATCTTGTGTTTTTTGAAGGCTCTTCCATGGTTTTAAAACCCAAAGTTTTGTAGGAGGCACCAGTCCTGGAGCCAGGTATTGATATCCTGGGCTTGCCTGTTTCTTCTGAAGTCTCCCCCCATTACTGGGAGGATTGAGGAAAACACTGCCTGTGCTCCTGAATCTTTTAGCATTCTTCCCAGGGCCCTGAAATCTCTTTTGATTGACCTTGGACTTCTTGTTGCAACATCATTAGCACCCACATGAAAGAGCAGGAATGGGTAATAGTCCAAAGGCTGTATTAAGCTCATCAGTTGTCTGGTGACATCCCTGGTTTTGGGCCCCAAGGAGGCAGCAAACTTCCCTGAAAAGAGAGCCCAGTCTGCAAACGGGTGCCTCTGTTCTGCTCAGGAGGAAGTCACCTATGACCATAACTCAACATTGTTTCTTCTCAGCACTTGTCTTAATGCAGGTCTTATTGGAAGGAATTGGTTGATCTGACCTTGGCAAGAGTACTTGCATAGGTTCCTCCTCATCTATCTCATCATGCGCTTCATCTACCATACCCAGAGCCTCATACCTATTCTGTAAAGGTAGCTGAGAGGGTAAGGAGGGGTTCCTCTTACAGCTCTGTGCTGTAACCTGTTTCCACCTCTCCCTATCCCTTATAAAGCTGCTTTCCTCCTGGCACAGAACAGATCCAGGACCTACCTCAGCAGTGGCCATGCTGAGTTGGCTTGTGTGTACCAGAGATGGCAGAGCACAGCTCCATTGGTCTATCTCCTTCTCAGAATGTCAGATGCTCCTCAGTCTGCCCACCTCCTCCTAAAGCTCGGCCACCAGACAGAGCAATTCATCCATCTGGTCACACCTCCCACATGTGTGATTGATTGCTATCACCCTCCATCTCCAGGGATATCCTCACACACGCCCCACAGTCTGAAGCCTGTGTGGTCACATGCTCTGACAGGAGCTCTGTGGGGCTGCATTGGTTCTACCAGGTGCTAGAAGCTCAGGAGAAGCAGAGGACAAAGCTTTTTGCTGGGTGGTCACCATATGGCCACACCCCTGTCCGCTGGAAATACATACCATCCATTGCAATCAGATGGGCTAATTGTTTTAGCCTGTTTAAATCACCTGCGCGGCTGGGTGCAGGCTCCGCCCCTTGCTGGCTCGTCCAATCAGCGGGTCGGGGCTCAGTCGCTCGGGGAACGCCCCCTGTTCAGCCGTATTCTCTCCTTGCTGTCCCTCGCTGCTACCGCTGCTCCTCACACTGCTCTGGCGGCCGTTGCAATTTTTAACCTTTTACTGTCTGACTCTCATATGTTCATCCATCACCAGACATTGTACGCTCATCCAATAAAGGACTGTTTCAGAATGGAATCTCCTCCAAAGTATGATGCATCTTATTCCTTCAAACTCTTAAAGCAAACAGTCGTCTGCAAAGAAAAGGAGCACTTCGTATCCTTTAGGAAATATGGAAGCCAATCTTTCATCATTTATGGACAGAGTCAGCATATGTTGCCTCTTGCCCGAACATAATGCAAAACAAAGCTTCATAAAGAATGTAAAAGAGAGCTGAGGATACTGTAGAGGAGTTATTTAGAAGATGTGAATGAAAACTGAGGGGAATTATTGTGGCAGGATACCTGTTTATATTGTGATGGGGAGGACAAAAGAGTCAGAAAGGAAGACAAATGCCATAACTCCCAATGCCCACCCTTCCTCCTTCTTCCCCCAGCTTTTATTGCTGAGCATGATGTCATATGGTATGGGATATCCCTTTGGTCAGTTGGGGTCAGCTGTCCCAGCTGTGTCCCCTCCCAACTTCTTGTGTACTTCCAGCTTACTTGCTAGTGGGGTGGTGTGAGAGGCAGAAAAGACCTTGGCACTGTGTAAGCACTGCTCAGCAATAACTAAAACATCCCTGTGTTATCAACATTGCTTTCATCACAAATGCAAAACATAGCCCCATACTAGCTACTATGAAGAAAATTAACTCTGTCCCAGCCAAAACCAATGCATTCTCTACCCCTTATTCCATACCATTTACGTCATGCTCAGGCCCCACACTATCCAATACATCTTCATTAACCATCCCCCCTTCCCATCCTTTGATATATACAGATATTCCCTTAGTCGAAGGGTTATCCGTGTGAAATGTCCATAAAATGCTGATAAAATGTCCATGAAATGTCCACTGAGTTCATTTAGTCCATGACTTTGTGCTCCATTATGGTGGTCACTCAGGACAGGAGAGGTGGTGTGTTGCGTAAACATGTGGAGTTATTGGGCACCAAAGCCAGCTCAGGTCAGGTCACTGCTGTACTTGCACTGCTTCTTGTGAGGCTCATCCTCCATTTGTTCAGGTAGTTCCTGCTATAGTACTTCCTAAAACATGAAACTCAAATCATGGGTTGCAACAATTTTAAAGGTATATCCATCACAATCCCCACCTCTGGTCCCTTTGGACCAGGCCATAGGGTTTAATATTGCAATGAACTCCTCCCCTTGTCCCTGTTCCAGTGAGGACTTATCCACATACAATAGTCCTATTGGGGTGTACCTGCTCTGACATGGTCTGATGCACAGCCACAGTCACTTGGAGGTGTACCTGTTCTGGTGTGGCCTTACCCACAGCTACAGTCCTTTCAGGAGTGAACCAGCTCCAGCATGGCCTTATCTGTGGGCCACAGTCCCTTCAGGCTTGTACCTGCTGTGTTGTGGACTTATCCACAGCCATAGATGCTTCGAGGTGTTCCAGCATGGCCTTGTGCACAGCCCCTGATGTGGTAAAGCAGAAGCCGTGCGCACAAGCAAAGCAAAAGAAGGAATTCATTCACTACTTCCCATCAGCAGGCAGATGTTTAGCCATTTCCAGGAAAGCAGGTCTTCATCACGTGTAACGGTTACTTGGGAAGACAAATGCCATAACTCCAAATGCCCCCCCTTCCTCCTTCTTCCCCCAGCTTTTTTATTGCGGAGCATGGCGTCATATGGTATGGAATATCCCTTTGGTCAGTTGGGGTCAGCTGTCCTGGCTGTGTCCCCTCCCAACTTCTTGTGCACTCCCAGCCTTCTCACTGGTGGGGTGGTATGAGAAGCAGAAAAGGCTTTGATGCTGTGTAAGCACTGCTCAGCAATAACAAAAACATTCCTGTGTTATCAACCCTGTTTTCATCACATATGCAAAACATAACCTCATACAAGCTACTATGAATAAAATTAACTCTATCCCAGACAAAAACAGTACAAACAACCCCCCCCCAAAATCTTGAAATATTTTTCATTTTTTTGATAATATACTTTCTTCAAATAATATTTAACTTGCAATAAAAATAATATTTATCTTGCAATATCTCTTCAAGTCATGTAGAAAAGAATATTTTTAATTTCCCTTCTTTCTCCATCCTCCAAGCAGTTCTTAAAGGAAAAAGAAAGCAATTGAAGTTTCATCTACATGGTAGACAACTCAATTTGTTGTTTTGCTGCAAGGTAAACTATGCATGCCAGGGCATACAGTGAGGTCTCTGCACTTGTTATAACAGAATTGCTTCAAGGTAAAGTTTTTGGCTGCAGAATTTAAGATTTCATTTCCTTTTTGATAGATTTTTTTAAAAAAATAAACTTAACTGTTAATTTGATATGATTCACAGCTTTTGTTTCTTGATCTAGCAGCATTTCTCTTATGTAAAATATATAGAAACTACACTTTTCTTTTAAAAACAGCTTTTCATTGAAGTTTGTGTGAGTAGGCATTGATGTTTGTGTGAGTAGGTATTAGAAATTCTTATATTCTTATAAATTCTATATTTTTTTCTGCTAGTCATATTTAATAAGAATTGAAAAAGTATTTAGTTTAAAGGTGTATAAGTGATTATGCATACCACAAAGCAACTTATTTTCTGATCTTTTTGGTCAGATAACATTTTTGGATGGTTGAGATTGTTTCCAATTCTCTATCAAACTGAAAAATAATTGATATCAATGTAATAATCAAAAAGTAACATTTAACAGATGAAACATCTTTAGCTAGTTAAAAATCTCTCAGAAGGATAACTTTTTTAATTATATGAAACATATTTCTTTTTGCTATTCCTTCTTCTCCTTTTCCTTTGTTGTAGTACAGCAGGAAATCTGAACGTAAATTATACTAATGGTGTAGCAACAACTTAATTTGCATGCTCTTGAGGTACTGTACTGGGTCTGGCTGGGATCAAGTTAACTTTCTTCATAGCAGCCTGTATGGTGCTGTGCTTCAGATTTTTGGTGAAAACAGTGTTGATAACACACCAATGTTTTGGCTATTGCTGAACAGTGTTTGCACAGCATCAAGGCCTTCTCTTTCTCACTCTGTCTCTCCAGAGAGTAGGCTGAGGGTGGGCAAGAGCATGGGAGGGGACACTGCCAGGATAGCTTACCCCAACTGACCAAAGAGATATTCATACCATATGATGTTGTGCTCAGCAATAAAAGCTCAGGGAGAGGAGGAGGAAGGAGGGACATTCGTGGTTATGATGTTTGTTATCCCAAGCATCCATTATGTACACTGAAGCCCTGCTTTCAAGGAAGTGGCTAATCATCTGCTTGCCAATGGGAAGCAGTGAATTAATTCCTTATTTTTTTTTGCTTGCGCACGCAGTTTTTGCTTTCCCTATTAAACTGTCATTATCTGTCCAACCTGTCTTAATCCATATGGTCATAGTCCAAATCTCACCAAAATCAATGAAAAGATTTTCACTGATTTCATTAGGTTTTTGGTGAGATCTATGAGGAACTTATCTGTGGCAACATAAGCAGAATGTCTTCCTTCTCCAACAGTGCATTTAGTTTTTCTGTTTTCATTTTTTTCTTACTTGGCAGCTTAAAGTCTTTGCTATTCTGCTTGCATAAGCTCCACAGGTTGTGCAGCAGAGCAGCAGAATGGTCAGCCTCCTTTGACCCATAGACTGTCAATCTAAACTTTCAAATAAGATCTACTATCAAGACTGGAATTTAAATATTCACAAGAACACTTATCCTTGTGCAATAACCAGCCAGAATGCTGACTATAGGCAGGAGATATTTCTTTCTTATAAGGTCATGTTGCTTCTGGACATGAAAACCTGAAAAGTTTCAGATTGTCTATGCATGTTTGGCTCAATTCTGTGCTACTTTGAAGCTTCTGAATGTCTCCAGAAGATCTCTGAAGACAGCATGGACCCAATCAGCCAGCTCTTATTATAGGAGAAATAGGACAGGAGGCTTCTGGAGTGGCAAACAGCAGTCACTCCTGCCTGCTTTGCCTGTGCCTGAACCCTGGAAAGCCAGGCTGTCTTCTGCTTGTGTGATAAAGGGCCTGGTCCTTGAGGACTGTCAGTACTGGGGCTGAAGAAACAAAAATCACAGTCCCTCTTACCTTCTTTGTGGCAGGAGGAACAGCAATCTCAGCTCTTCAGGGCTCCATTATGAGCTGTGCCCTAACTGCATATTTTCCTTTAATCTGTTACAAGCCACTGTTACTGGGTGACAAAGTTCATTTTTTTCCTACATGGCTGAGAAACCTGGACCTGATTTTGTATGGGGAAGATAGTCACAGACTGCTCATGGACAATACTGGCTAGTTCTCTTTATTTACAGCACTGTCACAGAGTCTCTTAAGTGAGTGGGTCAGGCCAGGTCACTGGGCAGAGGAGGTCTGGTCCTGTGGGTCTTTGTGTTTAATTTTTAAGGAAAAGTCAGTACCATCCTATCCCCAGAGGCTATAAAGATATCTCTGTCTTTTGATGTTTAATCTTAACATTGTGAGTATAAAAATGCTTTAGAACCACAAGTAAATCTAGCTTGAATTTTTTTTTTTCCCTTATCCCTAATCTTATCTTTGAAGGGTTCTTGAAGGAATTAGGATGAAGGTTTCAGACTGGTACTTTTGATTGGTTTCTTTTCTCAGGAGGTGGGAGGTTGTTCAAACTAAGGACAATCTTTTAAAATCAGGTCATCTTTCCCCCCAGATTGGGGAAGTTTTTCTTGAAAATCTACAGCAGAATGTGAAAATCCTCTTTTAGTCTCAGAAATTGTGGAGAGGACAAATATTTCAACACTGGTTGTGGCTATCTTTAAAAGTTAAGAATCAGCTCCTTCTGAATCTAATGAGATCAGATTTTTTTGAGATTTTTTTAGAATAATAAATGTGGAGTGCCATTTATTTTCTGTCTAATGTTTAAGCCATTAGAATGCATCCAAATCACATTATCCAGCTTTTTGTTGCAACAATAAAGGCTAGAAAATCTCAAATTTAAAAAATAGAAATAGGAATGTCTTTCCTGTTTGTTTCTAAAATTCTTGTTTTCACATAATCACTTATTTTCCAAGAACACGCTTCTCTCAATAAGTCATGAAATATTGTTCAACTGGAGTTAATTCATGGGAGTTAGCCACATTATCACATCACAAACTAGGTTATAGTCAAAATCTAGATATAGTCAATATGGGAAAATTATGCATTATGGCCTATGGCTAAACCACAGAGAACAGATCAAGTGCTGCACAAAGATAACCTTGCATTCCCTAACCACATACAGACCTGGTCCCCTCCAACCTGGCTGCAGCAGCCTACAACTTGCCATTCTTCAGTGCTGTTAAGGGGTCAAAAGGTCTGTCATAGTGTCTGCTTCATTCAGTCCCTTTGTCCCTTTTCTCTGCTTCATGGGGAGAATGTAAAGGCTCATATGTTAGTTCTACACTGTGGGATAATTGCACTTACAGTAGTATCAGATTACTCTAAGCTGTTGATATAAATTGGACACATAGAAGAAAACAATAAGGCACATTTAGCTCTAAATTCAGTCCAAAAGTTCTGGAGAATTTGTCATCTCCATCCCCAGCATTCCTGAATCTCTTCACTGACTTCAGAAAACAGAATTTCCATTCCCATTGAATGCATACAGCAAAATAATATAACAAGATAGGGACAAAAAAAAAATATCTCTGAAATACAACCAAATGAAATGAGGGTTATTTTGCCCAGAGAACAGGGAGAAAAATAAAATATGAAACAGATAAAATTTTAAATTACAGTTTTTCTAGGAAGGAAATAATTATCTTCTTTTCTCTACAAATACATAAAATATATTTTAAAGTTTTTTGTCTGGGAACTGATACCAACTGAAGGGAGTAATGCATCTCCACAAAATTCCAAGGGTCAGCTAGGCTCTCCTCAAGAGCCACAGTTTTTTCAGTCTTTTGTTAGGTTTGTGATAACAGGCTTATTTGGCCTAAGTAAAAAAATAGCAGAGCTAGCAAGATAATTTGCAATCTTAATTTGATGTCATATATTCACCAGCTGTATAAGAAAAGTCATTCAAAAGCAGATAAAATATAACTACAGAGAACAGAAGTTTAGAGCACTAGAACACTGACCTGCATCTATACTATGCAGGCCTATTGCCAGGGTAGACTCAGCAGCTCCTTTTTTATATTGTCAAAAGCAGAAAACTCACTTTTTCAGAAAGACAAAATCTAGATTGTTTATAGCAAGCATATGCTCAAGTTTAAAAAGCTGCTGACAGTAGAACCACTCAGTTTTTCCAGATAGTTCCATGTGTCAGTTAATCATTACTATTGGATAGTGAGTAGTTGAACTAAAATTTTCACTGAAATATTAAATTTCAGGTTTTTTTTTAAAGAAAAACATATAATTTTATAAATACATGAAGAATTAAAATTATATGTTTTTTCTGACAACACTTTAAAATGCTAAAGAAGTAAGACTGAAAAGATACACATAGTCTTATTGAAATATCTTAATTCCCTTTTTTCCTTTTGGTCATTTTTCTTGCTTGCTTTTCCTGATTCCATTATCACTGAGGTGGATAATAAAAAGGGTGAAGGAGATGGGAAGCTCCTCTTGATTTTTCTGCATGAGTTTGATGTGATTTCCTTGCATTGCTCCTATTCTTCATATATATAGAGAGCGGCTTGGTAGGCACCTGGCAGCCAAGGTCAACCCACCACAGTATCCTAAAAGGTTTACAATCCATGGCAGATATTTTTGACACCACTGTTGAAAAGCTGAAATCTCTAATGAAACCTGATAAAGTTAATCAAGTTGTAGATTTCTGAAGTCTTCCACCATTTTTCATATTGATTTATTTTTTCCACCTTGAATTCCTCTGAGATGCCATTATATAGGGACTAAGAAATGCAGTTAAATGTAAATAATAAATTATTTTTATATACAGAATTTGCAATTGACGTATATTCTATGATGAGAAAAGTATACACACTGTACATATGGGAAAAATAAGAGCAGATCAAGACGAACAGAACAAAATTACATTATTCTCCCTTCTTTCCCTTCTCCCCTTTATTCTGCAGCACTCCAATATCTAGAAGATATTATCTAAAATATCTAGAATTTGAATAAGAAAATTATAGGAAGATAAGCAATGACCTCCAGTTCATAAATATTTGAATATCTATAGATACTGTATCGCACTTACAGATTACATTATACTAACTATTCTTACAGCATGTTTTTTACAGTTTGTTATAGATTGGCTCTGCTTGTGAGCATCCAGACTTTATGCCAATAGAGACTGGATAAAACTATGTAGACTGGTTTATTTGAGATTAGACTTGAACCATCTCTCTGTGCTCCACTATCTTTAACTTGGACAACTGAGCTCATGAAGTTTAGTTTGCATTGCAGCTTGGTAAAGTCTCCACATGCAAGCAATGGAAAAAGAGATGGCTATATTAATAGGTTAATGGTGTATAATCCACTCTTCTGCCTTTCTATCACCACCCATGAACAAGGACAGAGGACTGCATCTATATTATTTATTAAATAGAAATAATGAATTAAGATGTGAAGAAAATGCAGGAAATATCATAAACTTAAGCTCTAGAAAGAGAAAATTGGGGGAAAAATGTTTTGGGTTTTTTTCTCAAAGTTAGTCTTCATAATGTCAACTGAAATTATGTTGAATCTATTTGCTATACAAAGATTATCACAACACCATAACAAGTGCGAAGCTCTACAATAACTGTAATGGAATGCTAACTTTGATACTTAATTATGGCCTTTTTCACGTCAAGACTATTAATTACACATTGTAGAGTCTGTCTGCTTCCTCACAGGGTGAGATCAACAGCTATGTGACATTGAAGCTGGGAGAATGTGGTGGGTTGACCTTGGATAGCTGCCAGGTGCCCACTAAGCCACACTCTCACTCCCCCTCCTCAGCTGGACAGGGGAGAGAAAAAATATAACAAAGGGCTCGTGGGTCAAGATAAGGACAGGAGAGATCACTCACCAATTACCGTCATGGGCAAAACAGACTCAACTTGGGGAAAATTAACTCAATTTATTACCAACCAACCAGAGTAGGGTAATGAGAAATAAAACCAAATCTCAGAACACCTTCCCTCCACCCCTCCCTTCTTCCCAGGCACAACTTCACTCCCGGATTCTCTATTTAGCCCCCCCAGTGGTGCAGGGGGATGGGGAATGGGGTTTACGGTCAGTTCATCACACATTATTTCTGCCGCTTCATCCTCCTCAGGGGCAGGACTCATCACACTCTTCCCCTGCTCCAGCATGGGGTCCCTCCCATGGGAGACAGTCCTCCACAAACTTCTCCAGCGTGGGTCCTTCCCACAGGCTGCAGTTCTTCACAAACTGCTCCAGCATGGGTCCTTTCCATGGTGTGCAGTCCTTCAGGAGCACACTGCTCCAGCGTGGGTCCCCCACGGGGTCACAAGTCCTGCCAGAAAACCTGTTCCAGCGTGGGCTCCTCTCTCCACAGATCCGCAGGTCCTGCCAGGAGCCTGCTCCAGCGTGGGCTTCCCATGGGGTCACAGCCTCCTTTGGGCACCCACCTGCTCCGGCATGGGGTCCTCCACGGGCTGCAGGGGAATCTCTGCTCCGGCGCCTGGAGCATCTCCTCCCCCTCCTTCTTCACTGACCTTGGTGTCTGCAGAGTTGTTTCTCTTACATGTTCTCACTCTCTCTCAGGCTGCCATTTCTGTGTCCCAGCAACTTTTTTCCTTCTTAAATATGTTATCACAGAGGCGCTACCACTATCGCTGATTGGCTCGGCCTTGGCCGGCAGCGGGTCTGTCTTAGAGCCGGCTGGTATTTGCTCTGTCGGACACAGGGGAAGCTTCTAGCAGCTTCTCACAGAAGCCACCCCTGTAACTCCCCCCCCCGCTACCAAAAACCTTGCCACACAAAGCCAATACAATGGGGGAAGCTTCTGACATCTTCTCAAAGAAGCCACCCCTGTAGGCCCCCTCCTGCTACCAAAACCTTGCCATTTAAACCCAATGCAGAGAATCATCAGAAGCCACTACAGGCTATAGTAGGGAGATAGGATCATTCCTGAAGTCAGTAATTAATTGACCTCAATTGTTCTGGTGGGCTAGATCTACTCCTCTAGGCTAAGTCTCCCCATCCAGTCAGGAGCCAGCTTTTACTTTGAGCTGGACAGTGCTTGTGATGTGAGGCACTTTCTGCTGAGACTGGTCACCTTCATAACTAAGCAAGAGACATCACAGCCATTATGTCCATACTTCAGAAAGGTGCCATGTGGCCTTGGTGCCATGCTCTAGACTGCCCATCTGAAAATAAATGACACAGGAAGAATTCAGTTACTACTATAGATTGATTCAGTGCTCATACAATAGCTGTATGAACAGCCTCATTCCCCCAACATTATAACAACAGCAACAGTTTTAAATTAATTATAACTGGGTTCTTTTTCTTCTGGTTTCTGAGCCCTAGGGGGTGAACTCAATTAGTTTATTCTAGTTTCTGACTAGAACCTTTTTTTTTTTTTCCTGAATATGAAGATCTCCTCATCTCCCTCTCCCCCCAAAAGTGCAGCAATTACAATAAAATCAGGATGTGATAATAACAAATAAGTCATATAGACTCAGACCAAGCAGCATGCACACATGCACACAGACAAAATAATGGGACTTTAAGAGGAATTCAGGTGTCATGAAAAAAAGAGGCAGAGGTTTTGGGGCTGATTCTTGGTGGATGCTGGGGAAAAGGTTGCATGAGGCATCTGACTCAGATGTCAATCAATGCAACAACCACCAGAATATTTTGGATCTATAGTCAATGGAAAGAGTTACATGTCTCTGGGGTTGATTTAAAGCATGTCAATTAAATGTCTAATGTCAAACTATGTGAATATCCCCTGAGAAGTAATGGAGGAAGGTTCCTCCTCTTAAAAATAGGCCCCTCACATTGTGGCATTTCTTTCATACTCCAAGCATAGTTGTTTCAAATACCTGTAGACATTCTCAGAGGAGATTCTGGGAAGTCTGGTTAATTCATTTTTCCATTAGAGATCCTAGTGTAATGGCACAATCACTTTGTAAAAGAAATTTGCAAAAAATTACTCCTCTCCCAGGCAAAACTGGGAGGACATCAGCAACACTAGTAGCATTTAAAAAATGCACAGTGTAGGCATGTACAGCAGGAAAGCTAACTCTAAGAGTTTGCACTTTAGGAGAGTTGAATGTGTGTGTGGCAGTATCTTTCCAGAAGCACACATTTTTTGTCAAGGATAGTTACTGGGTGCTGATGTTCTGTGAGGATGATGTTTTACTTTGTTATGGAGTAGAACAGTGGTGGCTGGTGTGCCAGCTGGTCAGCAAAGGCTTTGGTCCTCACTTCTCTTGTTGCTTTTGCAGTTTCCATGACCTTTGATTTAACACTTTTACTTGAAGTATGACATGCAACATCCCTCTTCAAGCATCACCTGAATCAACTCCTTCCTTAACCTGTAAATTCCTTCATTAAATAAGAGATCCCCAAGACTAATGCAACCTTAATGAGGCACAGTTATAATAAGAAAGCTCACATATTTTTTACATCAGGCTTTGCTGCCCCAACCTCCAGCAAACAGTTGCTTGAATGTGTTATGTATCAGTAGGATTTTACGCTGTTTTTTAATTCAAAGAAATCATTCAATGTAGAGTTGCTCTTTTGGTTAAATATACATCATAAACATACAGGACAGCACATTATAGATCAGCTAATGTTACAGTGAGGGCCTTACATTTTGCACTGCCTACCTTCTTGCTACTGTATGTCTGCAATGACCTGATGTTGCTTTCATTTAGCTAGTATTCAAGTTTTAACTTCTACCTCTACAAAGGCAAGGAAAAGTTCTAACATACACAATTCTGAGGTATGATATTTATTTGTAACTGACCTCACCCTCCTCCCTAGACTAGGGCATGATGCAGTGACTTTAAGTGGAGGCCCAACTGACTTCAGTGGAGTGGCAGAGATAGCTGCCAGTGGTTAATTAAATTAACAGTGTTTATCTGGAATTATAGATTTAACTCCAAATTTCTTTACATTTATGGATTGAATTTGGAACAATACAGTTATATACATGCATTTTTGTGTCTGAATGGACGACACAAATATAATACTTGACTACATTATATAACACCACACATTTTTAATCAGTGGAAAAGCATACCCATTTTTATGTTGTAAAAAAACTGTCTTTGGTTAATAAGCAAGTTTATTTTATCAGTGCCAAATATCTGGTCATAGTGATTATTTAAGTACCTTTGTCTTTTTTAATTTATAAAATATGGGCTATGAAAACACTCCTATTTTACTTCAGATAAAACCCACAAATGATCTTTTATAATTTCTAGTCTTTTCAGATTTTGAAAAATGTTGATTTTTCAACAACAAAAAGATGTTGGCTATTATTTTGTTTTGCTTCTGCTTTATGTTATATTTAAGGAATCCTTTGCCAGTAACAGTCTTAAGTAATGTGATTCTGGGCATGTATACTATATCATATTTTGTTAACATGAAGGAGGAAATATCCCAGTCCTCAAATCACGCTTTAAAAAATATGACCACTCTATATAGGAGAGCAATGTCTGTACCCATTACAAAGCTTTCATTGCCTGTGAAAACTGAGTAAAAATTAACTTCACATCATGAAACTGCAAAGTAAATTAAGGAAATTCAATCATTTGTATCAACTCTGGCTATATCTGCTAAAAATTTTCTAACTGTTCTAAAAAAGAAAATCAGAAGGCAAACTCACAATGAATAGAAACAATAATGGTCAGTAGCATGTGTTGCGTGTTATTTGAATGGAAAGTAATTTATCACTTATGAAATAAAAGCTGTTTATTCTTGTGATTCAGTTTGTAACATTTTTTACAATTTATCTGTGAAAAAGTAAGAAATTGTACCACTATTAGCATATGAATACTTCACACATCAAATTAGCTGTACGATAACGGAAGAACATTTGCTATTGGTGTATGCACACAGACAAAGCAGCCATTTTGAAAAAAAAGAAAAAAAGAAATGGTGTGAGTGTTTAACCCCCATTGTCTGTCTCTCTGGTTTCACACTACTGCTTTGATTAGGGTAGCCTGGGAGTGTGACTTGAAATTCTTTAAAAATTAGCACACAGTTTAAATACTGGAACAAAGATTATATGTATTATATTTTTATTCAGCCAGTAGCAATAGAGACAATATAAGAAACAGGTTCAGAATAAGAGATTTTGAATGTATTTGCGTGTATGCCTGAGGTGGGGGGAGGGGGCGAAGTTTGCCAATGTGAAGATTATACATAAATGAAACATTTCCTACGTACAGTTTTATTTCATGGCAACAACAGAGTGGGCCTTGGGTCAGATGTGTGAAATTATTTCTCAAAGAAGCTGCATACATAATTGAGGCCCTATGAAGGGGTCACAGTTGAAGTTGCCAGGCTACATTCATTTCAAAAGCAGAGCCATTTGTTATCAAATTTAAATTAACTCTCTCAGCACTGAACTCATAGTTTAAAGCACAGCTTTTCAAACAGTACTTACTGTCTAAGGAAGGAAAAATTGTGCCTGCTAACTGCCAACAACATTATTTCACAAAAGACAGAAATCTTACCCATATTTACGCCTGCAGAGCAATAATCTAGAAAGATTAATTTCTGAAGGATATCTTGATGCCTTGGTTTCTTTTTCTTCTCCCATTCTTTTCTTTCCCTTTAAAAAAGGAATCACAATTTCAGCTTTAATTTGGAAATAAATTAATAAATCAGTATTTGCTGCTGTCTTTCTGCAAGCATACTACAGCTGCTTTCACCAAATATTTTGGTTTTATGAGGTTACATGTGTATTAGAGACCAAGTAAGACCAAATAAGATATTTATATTTTTCAGCTCCATATGACCTACAACTGTTAGGTTTGATCCTGTAGCTTTTATTTGCACTGATAATCCTTATAGATATAACTGCAACGTGACTTCTTTTACATTCAGGAATTACTAATGAGATAAATGATGTCTGGATTGCACTAATTATTATTATTTATTATTTATTTCCTTGAGCACCCCAGTGTGCTATGCACTTTCTAAACAGAGAAGATATGTTTTTGCCCCAAGGAACTCACACAGGTGTGCAGATATCTTTTAAAAGCAATCCGTATGACTTTATTATACAGTATCTTAAGTAGGAAGGGGCAAACAGTAAAAACAAACACCCAAAATCACAACATTCATTCACTGAATTAATCTGCTTTTGCTGAGTTCATGCCCTTCCTGTACTCGCTTTTGGTAAATATTTTAGCAGTTGATTGTCAATGGCAAAAATATTTGTGGAAAGGAAATTTTATATCCTGGAAAGAAGTCTGTTTGCTAGAAACTTTTAGTGCTCTTGGTTCATTCTTTGGAGATGCTGGATGCCTTTAAGCTCAGCAGGAACATATGCATGCTTGAAAGTAAGGTACTTGAGCCCAGATCCTCAAGGGCTAGTCCCCATCAGTCACCTTTGAAGACAGATGCTATGTTGGACAGAAACTAGAATGATCGCCCAAAACTTTGCAGCCTTAGCTCCAAAAATAAAATAACAGGTACAACAACATGTGACTTCTCCAGCCAATCACAACTGATGAGTACAAATGCAGGTTTTGAATATCAGTAATGAAGTCATACAGTAGGGAAAAAAGCTACCTTGCAATCTGCTCATAGATCTGACAAAAGATTAAAAAAATGACTAAATTTATCAAATAAATTATTCATCATGAATTATTTGCTCTGTCTGGTCTTAAATTAGGTTTACTTAGGCTAATCAACAAAGATATTCCAACAATTAAACCCAACAGAACATCCCAGTCATATACATACTGTATGTGTGCCTGAATACATCATCATACAAGCTTTTTGAACAAGAAAAGAAAGATGTATATACTTTCATAAATTCTGTATAAAACACAATTATGTTATTTTTCAGTAAGTTGTTTCAAAAATATAAAAGGTTTATAGTTTTAAAGCTTTTAAACATGAGATTTTTACCCAATTTAATTTGATATTTCTGTTTTCTAGCCAAGAATAAGGCTTTTACTATTGCTAAGCTTAATATACTGAACTAAATTTAGCATTTAACAATCTGTGCTTTTCCTTCTTGAAACTTAAGCTTAGAGTATTTAATCTATATTTCTTCATCAACATAAGATGCTGATTTCTTAGATTCAAGTCAAGCCTGTTATAGCTGTTGACATATATGCTAGCAAGACTGCTTGAATTTCATCTTTATAGTCTGTGAATAGAGGACTTTGTTTTAGAAAAGACAACTAAAATACCATTGAACGCTGTGTTATTAAGTTAAAATTATTTTTTCCCATAAAAATGAACAATGTATATTTTATTATTCATATGTGTAAAGATATAAAACATTTGTTTAAGCAATTAGTAGGTAACTACCTCAAATTGTCTACCATATTAGAAAATGATCCTTCATATAATCTACAAATATTTTCTAAAAAATAAGAGGTAAAGATAAATTGAATTAAAAAGTAAGGACAGTAAAGTTACATGGTATAACATTTACCTTTTCATTTTTTAAAGATAGATATATCATGTATGTGTGCTCCCACACAACTCTGGATTTTATTATAAAACTACAAACCATTTGCTTATTTAAAGGTCTATGCAGCTAACAATACTACAGGACTAGTAAATCCTACCAAGCACTCTTTAAGAATCTTGTTTATTTACTGGTGGAAGTAATGTATGATACCTGTGTATCCATGACAACACTGTAACATGTCAGAGCAGGACTAGGTCTTTTCTTGCAACTGCAATATGAGATTAAAAGTAAGAGGCTAAATCTTATTAAATAGCAGAAGCTTTACAAAAGATAAAACATGAAGTTTATGGGAGCATACAATAGTTGTTCATGGTAATATATTTGTGCTATTTCAGTGCTTTAGTTAGGTTCATCCATTGACTGTAAATAGTACCGAATGGTGAACTCACCAAGAAACATAAAACTTTGCATTTCCTCCTCGAGTTCTTCATAATACAGGAAAGGGTTTCAACAGTGTCAAGCCTGAATTGTTAGGAATATCAGTTTTAAAGAGTATTAAGTTGGATCATACTGTAATTTTTATCTTTTCTTAAAAGATGCTTCAGATTCTTCAGTATTTTTCATTCTCATGCCAAACACTTTGATTAAAAATGTTATATGATCCAGTGGATTAGCAATGTAATTGCCTATTTATATTTATAAATCCATGCATTCTCTCAGCACATTTGTGTTTACTATGATATTGATATGTTAGATTGATATGCTTGAGATGCAAATTATATGCATGTGGTGGAATTTAGACATTACATTACCATTGCTTTGACAACAGTTGTGGGGTTTTAAGATTTAGAAAAGCACCTTGAAAAATTAAAGTAAATTAATTCTGCAGAAGCAAATCAATGCAATAAAGGAAGAGATGCTTAGCTAGGGATAGGCTCCAGAACAATATTTATCTTCCTCTAACATTTTAATAAATAACACGGCCAAATTCTAGCATAGGTTTCTTAGCATTCATAGATTTAAATGAGGAAAGATTTTGATTTAATACATCACATTTCCTCCAAGTGTACTCTATTTTCCAGATATGTTAGTATTTAAACTAATGTCTGAAGTATGAGGTTAATATAGGATAAAGAAAGTTTTCTATTTTAACATTAAGTCTCTTACTGGAAATTGTCAGTTGATTCACTAAAATTAGAGATGAAGTCCTGAAACAATCAGTAAGCCTTAGCTGAGACCAACCCTTCACTGTACCTTAGAAAATGAGTGTCAGGATATGGCAGCTATGGAAATTATACAGATAACAGCCTTGGAACCACATGGAGTACCTTCTTATTTGGTTTCAGAAAAGCAGAAAAATAAAATGCAAAAAGAGGGATAATAAGAATAAATAAATTATCTCTGTGGGTTTTATCTCATTTTCTATCCCTTTCTCAACACACTATAAATTGGTCACCTCTACACAAACAACACAACAGTTGTATGTTGATCAGCTGCTTCTGCAGATATGTGTTTTTTAGTTAGAATAGAGACACAGGTTTGGGTGTCCTGTTGTCTTATTTTGATTATCATACTTTAGAGTGGGAAGGGATTGTTTACATGCATTTTGTTCAGGTGTGTGTCTACATATACACATAAAGAAAGCTGTGAATTTGGAGGGGTGAAATATAATTGTTCTCATTGCTTTCTTGGTTAACATTTGTTTAGCTTGTGAGGTCAGGTGGAGCATTGTGCTAAAGGTACCCATCTAAGCGATGATAATTTGCACTTTCAGCAGAGAAAGGAATGTAAGATGAGTCTCCCACAGTCTGGATAAATGTTATTCTCGAATAGTTTACTAAAAAGAAGGGGACTCTAGTCCCACAATTATTGGTTTAAAAGAAAGTGGCAGCTTTCACTTCATTTTGTAGGATGCAAGACTGTTGGGTTAAGTTGGCGATGCTTTGGGAATACTTAGCAGACCAGCTTCCTTAGGCAGAGAAGTGCCAACTCCATGGATGCCAGGCAAGCACATGTGAGATACATGGTGATCTTCCCAGATCTGACAGGACTGAGGCACTTACACAGAATGCAATGCTAACTTAACTGTGTGGCATCTATGGAGTACAGGTGTTAGATGAACAATATTTGTCAGGATTCCAGCTTTGATACTGGTGTCTAATGACCATCCAAATGATGGTGCAAGAATTCTACTTTGAGCAATCTTTCTCCTTTTTTAGGTCAGGCTTCATAGGCCATCACTGTTATGCTTTCCTCAAAATATTTCTATAAAGCTGTTGTACAGAAATGTCAGAGAAAACTCCTAAAATAAACTGAAAATAAAAACCCAGTCAAAGCAGAGCTCTCTCTCTTCCCCATAAGACAAGAACATAAGAATGGGATCTACCTACTTATGATAGTTTTGGTCCCATTGGTCTAGCTGACATACATTAGAATGTAAATATTTCATACAAAAGCATTGGTTTCACAGACTAATATTTTCACTATTCATTTATCTCTGATGATCAAATCTTATTTGCCATAAGACCAACCTGATAATACTGTTGTGATATTTCCCTTGTTTATGCTGACTGATCAGAATTTAGTTACACAAAAGAGACTGAGAGCAATTTCTTTGATTTTTACAGTTAGTGTTTGATTTTTACAGTGTTTCTTTTTTGGGGGACTACAGAGAACACTACACCTGTTGCCACTTAGAGGCAGATAAGGAATATTACAACCTGTGAGTGTTCTAGCTAGAGACAATAATAATTCATCTTACTTACCACTTCAGTAAGGTCCCTTCTTAGAATTTGTTCAGTCTGTGTAAAATGCAGATTGTTCCTCTGAGCACAAGTGACATTTTGGATTTGCTGGCTCTGAATGTAGAGATTATTTAAACATTCAGAAATGGTCAGAAGTAGATTGACCAGGGTGATCATTAGCCCTTGGAGGGTTTGCTTCTCAGTTCTTTTGATCTAGTCTAAGAAAATGTATCTTTTGGCTCTGATGGATTTGGAGTGATTCTGGTTAAACGAGAATATGAAGTTCACACATTTCAGAATGCCATCAGATTTCAGAAAAGACAGCTGAAATAGGCAGAGGTTGCTAACTAAACTGGCAGTAACTTTCTAGCAAGTGGCTATGATGGAATCTGCTTTCTTTTGTTTTCACTTTAAGAGACACGTAGATTTTGTTATTCAGTACAATGTGGAGTTTCAATGGATTAGCATTTTGGAGTATTGTTTCTTTCCTATAGCTGAGCTGGGATATTTTTAAAGCTTTTATGGAATGGATAAATTGCCCAGAATGCTTTTGTGCACCCTATAGATATATATTATTTTATTGTCAGCAATGTTTATCAAATACTACTTCATTGCTTAGCAAGTTTAACTGCAGAAAGGGTTAATCTTATCAGTTATACTTATTCATCCTGAAATCAAATATCTTTTAATGTCTTTGCACAACAATAGTAAACAATAGTCTGTGAACATTTGTAAATTATAGTAGATTAAAATGCTTGGCAACTGGGCATACCTTGCCTGAGCTAGACAACTTTACTTTTCAGGGTACTACAACAGTCAAACAGCACAGAGCTGCTGGCCTGAGAGCAGTTATAATGATCAACTGTCCAGCAGACATTCTACTGTAAATTGAATTTTATTATCAATAAAAAGGAAAATATTTTACTGAAATAATATAATGGCATTACATTAAACCCAAATATCTTAAAGAATAAATGACACCTGTCCTGGTTTCAGCTGGGATAGAGTTAACTGTCTTCCTAGTAGCTGGTACACTGCTATGTTTTGAGTTCAGTATGAGAAGAATGTTGATAACACTGATGTTTTCAGTTGTTGCTAAGTAATGTTTAGTCTAAAGAAGTCAAGGATTTTTCAGCTTCTCATGCCCAGCCAGCGAGAAAGCTGGAGGGGCACAAGAAGTTGGCACAGGACACAGCCAGGGCACCTGACCCAAAGTGGCCAACAGGGTATTCCATACCATGTGACGTCCCATCTAGTATAGGAACTGGGAAGTGGGGGGCGGGGAATTGCCGCTCGGGGGACTAGCTGGGTGTCGGTCGGCGGGTGGTGAGCAATTGCACTGTGCATCATTTGTACATTCCAATCCTTTCATTATTGCTGTTGTCATTTTATTAGTGTTATCATTATCACTATTCGTTTCTTCTTTTCTGTTCTATTAAACCGTTCTTATCTCAACCCACGGGTTTTGCTTCTTTTCCCGATTTTCTCCCCCATCCCACTGGGTGGGGGGGGGAGTGAGTGAGCGGCTGCGTGGTGCTTAGTTGCTGGCTGGGGTTAAACCACGACAGACCCTTTTGGTGCCCAACGTGGGGCCCGAAGGGTTGACATAACGACAAACCTGACCAGAGCTTGTTAAAACAAATTTGTTATAAGCATTCATTATATTGGTCTAATAGTCACTGGTCATTATATTGATTTATGTGCTCTTAGAGTTGTTGCTCTGGTTTTTAAAGTTCTGTTATGTATCACCTCGCTTGCTGTATGTAGTCCCTCTTCTGCTGCTTATCATCCGTGGGAGGTGGATTAAGGTTTTTGCTTTGATGTATTGTATAACACTGGTTTATGGTATGATAAAGTCATCAGTTGTGGGATTAATCCGGTACTTGCACTCAGCATTGTCACCTTTATACTCCGGGAGCCATCTGTGGGAAACTATTAATAATTACAGCATTTACCTTTCCTCCTTGAAAAACCAGTCTATGGGTGGGGTACCTTTTTTCCCCTCTCCTTTCTCCTTCAGTCCAGTTACAATGGTGTTTGAGAATTTTGAAAAATTTGAATACTCTTGGGATGTTGAGACCAGCATGGTCCTAGGCCTACTGCTAGGAATTAGCATGTTCCTGAATGTGGTTCAGCTCTTGTTTAAGGTTAAACAACTATTAAAGAAGATCACCCAGAGATCTGCTCCGAGGCTGGATAATTATGAGTGGCAGGGTGTGTGGGGTAGAATGGGCAAGTACCTAGAAAAGTGGGTACCTCTAGTGTTTTGGAAATTCACCCCTGAACAAGTGCAGAATCCAGAAGAACTAGTAAAATATTTGGAAGAGGTATGCTGTCACCCCAGCAGCTCCAGAGAGATACAAATTACTGCAACGTGCTGGGGCCTGGCCCATGCCTATCGAGCCCTGTTCAACACCACTCAGTACCCTCAAGGGGAAGAGAAGGTCTCTCGATCTAACAACAAAACGATGAGCACTGTGGTCACTCAAACCTCGGCAACGGGCACTGAGGACTGTCCAGCCCTGGCGATGAGCACTGTGGCTACCCAAACCTCAGCGACAGGCACTGCAGCCCCTCCAGCCTCGGCAATGAGCACGGCAGCTACCCAAATCTTGGCAACAGACACTGCGGTTAACCAAGACCCGGCGAGCGGTACTGCAGCTGAACCAGCGGACCAACCTGCACCAGTATCAGTTGCCCCCGTGCAGAAAAGGAAATATACAAAAAAATCAGCTCGCTTAGCGAAGGATGAAGGCGAACCAGGGTCATCACAGGAACAGGAGGAAGAGGCAGAACCAGAGGTAATAACCCAATCCCTATCCTTGAGCGAGCTGCGGGATATGCAAAAAGATTTTGGCCGCCGTATAGGTGAGCATATTATCACCTGGCTCCTCCGATGCTGGGACAATGGGGCTAATAGCTTGGAATTAGAAGGTAGGGAAGCCAAGCAGCTGGGATCACTTGCCAGGGAAGGTGGCATTGACAAGGCAATTGGAAAAGGGACACAAGCCATCAGCCTCTGGAGGCGACTCCTGTCAAGTGTGAAGGAAAGGTACCCCTTTAAGGAAGATGTTATATGTCAATCAAGCAAGTGGACCACCATGGAAAGAGGTATCCAATATCTGAGGGAATTAGCTGTGCTAGAGACGATTCATCATGACCCGGACAACCCACAATTACCCAAAGATCCAGACGAAGTCCCATGCACACGACCCATGTGGCGGAAGTGTGTACGGAGCGCACCATCGTCCTATGCCAACTCACTGGCAATAATGACCTGGAAAGACGAAGAGGCACCGACAGTGGATGAAGTGGCTCGCCAACTCCGTCAATACGAAGAAAATCTCTCCTCCTCCCTACAAGCCTGCATTTCAGCTGTGGAGAAGCTGTCCCAGGATGTCCAGCAATTCAAAGAGGATATGTCCTACTCCCCACTTGTAAGGACCAATGTGTCAGCTATTAGGAGTGAGCACTCCTCTGCCCAAGAGAGAGAATACAGAAGGTACACACTGCGAGGTGCCCTGTGGTTTTACCTATGTGATCATGGAGAGGACATGAGGAAATGGGATGGAAAAACTACCTCGGTCCTAAATGCACGGGTACGTGAGTTGCAAGGAAAAACCACCACAAAAGGGGACTCTACCAGTAAAAATGCCGCTCCAGTTTCCAAACAGAGTAGAAGGGCTGATCTTATTTCTGATCCTCTTGAAGGGACTTCTGAGCCAATTTTACAAGAAGTGAATACTGGATACTCTGACCAGAATTAGAGGGGCCCTGCCTCCAGCCAGGTGGAGGAAAGGGATAACCGGGTCTATTGGACTGTGTGGATTCGATGGCCTGGCACGTTAGACCCACAGGAGTACAAGGCGGTAGTAGACACCGGCGCACAGTGCACTCTAATGCCATCAAGTTATAAAGGGGCAGAACCCATTTGTATTTCTGGTGTGACAGGGGGATCCCAACAGCTAACTGTATTGGAAGCTGAAGTAAGCCTAACTGGGAATGAATGGCAGAAACACCCCATTGTGACTGGTCCAGACGGTCTGTGTATCCTTGGCATAGACTATCTCAGGAGAGGGTATTTTAAGGACCCAAAGGGGTATCGATGGGCTTTTGGTATAGCTGCCTTGGAGATGGAGGGCACTGAACAGCTGTCTACCCTGCCTGGTCTCTCTCAAGACCCTTCGGTTGTGGGGTTGCTGAGGGTTGAAGAACAACAGATGCCAATTGCTACCACGACGGTGCACCGGCGGCAATATTGCACCAGCCGAGACTCTCTGATTCCCATCCACAAGTTGATTGGCCAACTGGAGAGCCAAGGAGTGATCAGCAAAACTCGCTCACCCTTTAATAGCCCCCTATGGCCAGTGCAAAAGTCTAATGGGGAGTGTAGCCTAACAGTTGACTATGGTGGCCTGAATGAAGTTACGCCACCGCTGAGTGCTGCCGTTCCAGATATGCTAGAACTTCAATATGAACTAGAGTCAAAGGCAGCCAAGTGGTATGCCACAATGGACATTGCTAATGCATTTTTGTCAATCCCTCTGGCAGCAGAGTGCTGTCCACAATTTGCCTTTACTTGGAGGGGCGTCCAGTACACCTGGAATCGATTGCCCCAGGGGTGGAAACACAGCCCCACTATTTGCCATGGACTAATCCAGGCTGCACTGGAAAAAAGTGAAGCTCCAGAACAACTGCAGTATATTGACGACATCATCGTATGGGGCAACACAGCAGAACAAGTCTTTGAGAAAGGGAAGAAAATAATCCAAATCCTTCTGAAAGACGGTTTTGCCATAAAAGAAAGTAAGGTCAAGGGACCTGCACAGGAGATCCAGTTTTTAGGAATAAAATGGCAAGATGGATGTCGTCAGATCCCAATGGACGTGATCAACAAAATAGCAGCTATTTCTCCACCAACTAATAAAAAGGAAACACAGGCTTTCTTAGGTGTTGTGGGTTTTTGGAGAATGCATATTCCAAATTACAGTCAAATTGTAAGTCCTCTCTACCAAGTGACCCGGAAGAAGAATCATTTTAAATGGGGCCCTGAGCAACAACAAGCCTTTGAACAAATTAAATGGGAGATTGTTCATGCAGTAGCCCTTGGACCAGTCCGGGCAGGACAAGATGTTAAAAATGTGCTCTACACTGCAGCTGGGGAGAATGGCCCCACCTGGAGCCTCTGGCAGAAAGCACCTGGGGAGACCCAAGGCCGACCCCTGGGGTTTTGGAGTCGAGGATATCGAGGATCCGAGGCTCGCTATACTCCAACTGAAAAAGAGATATTGGCAGCATATGAAGGAGTTTGAGCTGCCTCAGAAGTGGTTGGTACTGAAACACAGCTCCTCTTAGCACCCCTACTGCCAGTGCTGGGCTGGATGTTCAAAGGGAGGGTCTCCTCTACACATCACGCGACTGATGCCACGTGGAGTAAGTGGGCCACACTGATCACACAACGGGCTCGCATAGGAAACCCCAGTCGCCCAGGAATTTTAGAAGTGATCACGGACTGGCCAGAAGGCAAAGATTTTGGAATGTTGCCAGAGGAGGAGGTGACACGGGCTGAAGAGGCCCCACTGTATAATAAACTGTCAGAAAATGAGAGGCAATATGCTCTGTTCACTGATGGGTCCTGTCGCATTGTGGGAAAGCATCGGAGGTGGAAGGCTGCTGTATGGAGTCCTATATGACTAGTCGCAGAAACTGCTGAAGGAGAAGGTGAATTGAGTCAATTTGCAGAGGTGAAAGCCATCCAGCTGGCTTTAGACATTGCTGAAAGAGAGAAGTGGCCAGTGCTCTATCTCTATACTGACTCATGGATGGTGGCAAATGCCCTGTGGGGGTGGCTACAGCAATGGAAGCAGAGCAAGTGGCAGCGCAGAGGTAAACCCATCTGGGCTGTCGCATTGTGGCAAGATATTTCGTCCCGGCTAGAGAATCTGGTTGTAAAAGTACGTCATGTAGATGCTCATGTACCCAAGAGTCAGGCCACTGAAGAACATCAAAACAACCAACAGGTGGATCAGGCTGCCAAGATTGAAGTGGCTCAGGTGGACCTGGACTGGCAACATAAGGGTGAGCTATTTATGGCTCAGTGGGCCCATGATACTTCAGGCCATCAGGGAAGAGATGCAACATATAGATGGGCTCGTGACCGAGGGGTGGACTTGACCATGGACACTATCGTGCAGGTTATCCATGAATGTGAAACATGTGCTGCATTTAAGCAAGCCAAGCGGTTAAAGCCCCTGTGGTATGGAGGGCGATGGCTGAAATATAAATATGGGGAAGCCTGGCAGATTGACTATATCACACTCCCACAAACCCGCCAAGGCAAGTGCTATGTGCTTACAATGGTGGAAGCAACCACCGGATGGCTGGAAACATATTCTGTGCCCCATGCCACTGCCCGGAACACTATCCTGGGCCTTGAAAAGCAGGTCTTGTGGTGACATGGCACCCCAGAGAGAATTGAGTCAGACAGCGGGACTCATTCCCGAAACAACCTCATAGACACTTGGGCCAAAGAGCATGGCATTGAGTGGGTATATCACATCCCCTATCATGCACCAGCCTCTGGGAAAATTGAGCGATACAATGGACTGTTAAAGACTACACTGAGAGCAATGGGGGGTGGAACTTTCAAACATTGGAATACACATTTAGCAAAAGCCACCTGGTTAGTCAACACCAGAGGATCTGCCAATTGGGGTGGCCCTGCCCAGTCAGAATTTTTACGTACTGTAAAAGGGGATAGAGTCCCTGTAGTGCACATAAAAAAATACGTTAGGGAAGACAGTGTGGGTTAGTCCTGCCTCAGGCAAAGGTAAACCCATTCATGGAATTGCTTTTTCTCAAGGGCCTGGGTGCACTTGGTGGGTGTTACGGATGCACGACTAACCAAATCCAACAGGTGTTAAAACTCAGATTTATTCTTCAGCAAAAGTTAGTTAGAAGTCCGGTAACATTTTATAAAACCACAGGCTCAATGATGTAAAGAGAATTAATACTACACGGCCGACTTAAGAATCCCCAAGATTTAAAGTGATGGCTCAAAATGCGCATATCACTCACCTAAAAGCTGAGGGCTCTCTCCCTCGAGGAGTTACCTCAGGTGGTGCCCCGGCCTGAGGGGGAGTCCCCGACCACAGACCCGCTGCTCCGAGGAGGACTGCCAACGTGTCCTCCGGCGGGACCCCGTTTATACCCCTGTTGAATCTGACCTGTGGTCATTTAATTCTATTGGCTAGGAGGGTCACCTCGGTGTACCTGGCGCATCTCGACTGGCCAGTTCAAATTTCAACCTGCAGCCTCCAGGGTTTCCTTCCCCTTCTCCCTTCCTGGAGAAGTTTTGTTTCCTGCTGGCAGGATGGGGGGGGCGGGATGTACTGCCACAGTGGGCGATGCGAAAAGATGGGCAAGTCCGACGTGTGCCTCAAGGGGATTTGATTTTAGGTGAGAATAGCCAATGAATTAAATTGTATGACATTAGTTGCTATATAACCCTGCTACTGTATGTTATCATTACTATAATTGTTATATGCTATATCCATAGTACTACAGTAAGAATCACTTAGATCAAGCAAGAATGAACTGCGATAAAACTGAGCAAAGCGCAGTACTGATGGAACCAGAACTGACTCCAGCATGCAACAATCCAATGGTGCACACCATCCTCCTGCTGTGTCCAATATCACCCACTCGCCACACCGCACTGAAGCCCAATCCTACTCTGCCGACTGAGTGGACTTTGCACCATCCCTCCTGCCCAGAAAGACTGGTATGACAGATGGAGCCCAGAGTCGGGAACTAAATGAACTCAACGAACATTTTATAGGGATGTCCCATAGACTAAGGGAATGATATTTCTGTGTGTGTATACATATATACATATTTATATATATCATTGTTCATATGTCTCAAAGGGATTGAAAAGGTGATGATGATTGATCAGGATGTAACTAAAGGTATGGTAACTGAGCATGACGTCAATGGTATAGAATAAGGGGTGGATACTGTCCTGGTTTCAGCTGGGATAGAGTTAACTGTCTTCCTAGTAGCTGGTACACTGCTATGTTTTGAGTTCAGTATGAGAAGAATGTTGATAACACTGATGTTTTCAGTTGTTGCTAAGTAATGTTTAGACTAAAGTCAAGGATTTTTCAGCTTCTGATGCCCAGCCAGCGAGAAAGCTGGAGGGGCACAAGAAGTTGGCACAGGACACAGCCAGGGCACCAGACCCAAAGTGGCCAACAGGGTATTCCATACCATGTGACGTCCCATCTAGTATAGGAACTGGGAAGTGGGGGGCGGGGAATTGCCGCTCGGGGACTAGCTGGGTGTCGGTCGGCGGGTGGTGAGCAATTGCACTGTGCATCATTTGTACATTCCAATCCTTTCATTATTGCTGTTGTCATTTTATTAGTGTTATCATTATCATTATTAGTTTCTTCTTTTCTGTTCTATTAAACCGTTCTTATCTCAACCCACGAGTTTTACTTCTTTTTCTGATTTTCTCCCCCATCCCACTGGGTGGGGGGGAGTGAGTGAGCGGCTGCGTGGTGCTTAGTTGCTGGCTGGGGTTAAACCACGACACACCCTTACTTGCAACATATCGCTACATATAGGCTCGCATAAATACTGAGCAGTTTTAGGGATTTGTTGTGGGGTAATCCCAGTTGGCAGATAAGCACCACAGAGTTGCTTGCTCACTTCCCTCCCACCCCCAGTGGTATGGGGAAAGAGAAAAGGAAGAATAAAACCAAGAAAACTTGGGGGTCAAGATAAAACAAACAAGTAATTGTTTAATAAGCAAAAGATAAATGGAACAAAACAAAACAAGTGACGCAAAGGCAATCACTCACCACCTCCTGTGGGTAGACTGATGCTCAGCCAGTTCCCAAGCAAAAGATGGCTAACCTCCCTAAAACCCCCTCTTTTCCCTTTTATTGCTGAGCATGATGTTATATGGTATGGAATACCTCTTTGGTTACTTCGGGTCATTTGCTCAGTTGTGTCTCCTCCCAGCCTATTGTGCACCCCCATTTATTCACTGGGGGGGCAGTGCGAGAAACAGAGGCAGCCTTGATGCTATGCAAACATTGTTCAGCAAAAGCTATAACATTAGTGTGTTATCAGTACTGTTTTGGTCACAAATCTAAAACACAGCACCATATGAGCTGCTACGAAGAAAATTAACTCTATCCTAGCCAGACCCAATACAGGATTAAAATCCATTTCCAAGAGTGGGGAAAAGTTTGGCTATGCTATACATAGAATGTTGTAAAATTTCTTTATGTTGTCTAAAAGCAACATAGGAGAGTGGGCATGCCAAAGACAAAGAAGTAGATTACAAAGTTACATTTTTAATTAGTGATGTGAACAAAGTCTAGAAAAAATTAATTATAGAAACAACTTGCATGGCCTTCAATTCTCTCCTGGTCAAAATATTTTTCCTGATTGTTTCCTTAGCATGTCAGTCATCAGAATGTTTAGGCAATAATACTTTCAAAATAGTGATATTTCTCACTCTTATCAACTAAGTCAGAGCAACTTAAGTTTTATTCAGATGCATCCTATTGACATGGTTCAGTGTGAACTTCTGTTATTCACTTCAATATATAGTTAATAAACAAAAAATGTAGTAGGTAGTGCATATTTTTCTTTACTGGAGAACATTCCATTGGATAAATTCATTTAAAAGACCTCAGCTGATATTGTTATGTGTTCAAAAGGAAAGAGAATAAAACAAATTTATCAGAGTATCCAGATGTTAATTTAGCTAATGTTTCTAAGTACATCTGTAGCATTTCCATGGCAAGTAAACAACAAAGAATTTTAAAACTTAGCTTATTAGTTGCAATTATGCAGTTGTAAATCTGAACAACTACGAAATCTCATTTTAACAAGGAAATATGTAAAACGGTAATTTTCAGCTTTCATTTTAAAGCTTACAGTCATGGGGCCCTGATGGCATGCACAGATTATTTTTCCCTCAAGGTTAAATGTCCTTGAGGCACACACTGGGTCTCCCCATCCTTCCGCATTACCCACCAAGTACACCCAGGTCCCTAACCCCCACACAGCTACTCGCTCATCCCCCCCCCCGGTGGGATGGGAGAGAGAATCGGAAGGGTACAAGTGAGAAAACTTGTGGGTTGAGATAAAGACAGTTTAATAGGTAAAGCCAAAGCTGTGCACACAAGCAAAGCAAAATAAGGAATGCATTCACTAACTTCCCATCGGCAGGCAGGTGTTGAGCCATTTCCAGGAAAGCAGGGCTCCATCACCCGTACCAAAACCTTGCCACACAAAGCCAATACAAATGGTTACTTGGGAAGACAAACATCATAACTCCAAATGTCCCCACTTCCTCCTCCTTCCCCCCCCCCAATTTTATTGCTGAGCATGGCGTCATATGGTATGGAATATTCCTTTGGTTAGTTGGGGTCAGCTGTCCCGGCTGTGTCCCCTCCCAGCTTCTTGCTCACCCCCAGCCTACTCACTCACAGGGCAGTGTGAGAAGCAGAAAAGGCCTTGACTCTGTGTAAGCACTGTTCAGCAATAGCTAAAACATCCCTGTGTTATCAACACTGTTTCCAGCACAAATGCAAAAACATAGCCCCACACAAGCTACTATGAAGAAAATTAACTCTATCCCAGCCAAAAGCAGTTTGCAAGTTGAACATGAGCCAGCAACGTGCCGTTGCTGCAAAGGCGGCGAATGGTATCCTGGGCTGCATTAGACAAACTATTGCCAGCACTGGTGAGGACACGCCTGGAGTCCTGTGTCCATTTCTGGGCTCCCCAATACGAGAGACACGGATTACCTTTGCATCACTTGTTTTGCTTTGTTTCTCTCTTCTTCCACTTCTCTTTTGCTTATTAAACAATTTTTAGCTTAGCCCTTGAGGATTTTGCTTTTACTCTTCCATTCCTTTTCCCTCATCCCACAGAGAGTGGGGTGGGGGAGTGACCAAGGGCCTATGTGGTGCTTAGCTGTGTGGATGAACAACAGTCCTTTTTGGTGTCCAGTGTAGGGCTTGAAGGGTTTGAGATAATGACAGATTTGATTGGACTGTGCTAGACAGAATTTTTAGCCATTATAGCTGTTTAGTTATTAATTCTCAGGCTCCTGTGCTTGCCATGGGGCTTGTTTGCCTTACTGTATATTAGAGTCTAGTGCTTGTTAGTGGCTGCTTTTTGCTTTTGCTGCTTGCTGTACTGCTTATCATCTTACTCTGCTGTGCCTGAGAACATTCTGATAACAGCAATGGCAATGCGCCTGGGCTGGCAGATGGCCAGGGCATTGCTGCTGTTCCTGTGCTGCTCTACTGGACAGGATGAAACTCCAGTGTGAATTCGAGTTGAAATGACTGTGACCCGTGGATAAGTCCATGTGGGAGCAGGTACATCTCGAAGTGGCTGTGGCTGTGGATGAATCCATGTTGCAGCAGGTACACCCCAAAGGGACTGTGACCTGTGGCTAAGCCCATGCCAAAGCAGGGGCAAGGGGAGGACTTCACTGCAATATTAAACCCTATGGCCTGGTCCAAAGGGACCAGGGGTGGAGACTGTAATGGATATACATTTAAATTGTTGCAACCCATGATTTGAGTTGCATGTTATAGGAAGTACTATAGCAGGAACAACCCAAACAAATGGAGGATGAGCCTCACAAGAAGCAGTGCAAGTACAGCAGTGACCAGACCTGAGCTGGCTTTGGTGCCCAATAACTCCATGCAACACATCGCCTCTCCTGTCCTGTGTGACCACTGTAACAGATGGAACCCAAGTCATGGACTAAATGAACTCAGTGGACATTTTATGGACATTTTACAGGGGTGGCCCATAGACTAAGGGGGTCATGGTCAATGAGGATGTACTGGATAGTGTGGGACCTGATTATGATGTAAATGGTGTGGAATAAGGGGTGAAGAATGTGCTGGTTTTGGCTGGGATAGAGTTAATTTTCTTCATAGTAGCTAGTATGGGGCTATGTTTTGGATTTGTGATGAAAACAGTGCTGATGTTTTAATTATTGCTGAGCAGTGCTTACACAGAGTCAAGGCCTTTTCTGTTTCTCACACCACCCCACCAGCAAGTAGGCTGGGGGTGAGCAAGAAGCTGGGAGGGGACACAGACGGGACAGCTGACCCCAACTAACCAAAGGAATATTCCATACCATATGACGCCATGCTCAGCAATAAAGGTGGGGGAAGAAGGAAGTGGTGGACGTTTGGAGTTATGGCATTTGTCTTCCCAAGTAACCATTATGCATGATGGAACCCTGCTTTCCTGGAGATGGCCAAACACCTTCCTGCTGATGGGAAGTAGTGAATGAATTCTTTATTTTGCTTTGCTTGCACACACAACTTTTGCTTTACCTGTTAAACTGTCTTTATCTCAACCAACAAGTTTTCTCACTTTTACCGCTCTGATTCTCTCCCCCATCCCACTGCAGGGGACTGAGCATGAGGATGTGTGGGGCTTATCTGCTGGCCAGGGTTAAACCACAACACTGTATGACAGTAGCTCTGATTTCTGTGCATATTGTATATTCCATAAGTGTGATCCATTGCTAGAATTTGTCTTTTTAAATTAATAAAATTCCCTTTCTAGGAACTCTAAATTTGTGAACAATAGAGTCACAGTTGGACATAATCCCACTCTCAGTTACATGCAGGAAGCTCTCATTATATTACACTTGATACTTGGAGAGTCTTAGAAGGACTGGGACTCCCTGATGCCACATGCAGCACAAGCACAAATGCAGAGAGATTACCTGTCTTTACAGGGTTTAAAAGTTAATTTAAAAAAGTATGTACCACATGATGTGATAATACCAGGCAAAGGGGAAGGTAGGTGTATAGGTAACAGTCTTAAAATACTGTAGTTCCATTTACCAATATCACACCTCTACACCATGGTGTTTTTCTGTTATGCTTACAGTGTGTTGCTGCAGAGCACCTCCTTTTTGGATTATTCTAGAGTTATGTCAAAGGTCTATTTTATTTCTGAGGAGGATGGCAGACATGGCTGAAACTGTACTTCCTGGATGTATCTGCATTAGGCCGAATGCTGTAAATCTGAATTAAGTCCGTTGTAGTCTGTAAGCTTCTTGGATAGGTGTAACATCTTCACGTGACATCTTTCACAGAGCCTAGGGCAACATAAGACATAAGCAATACCAATAGTACAATTAATTACCATTAATCATGATAACCCTGTTTATTCACACATCATGGAAGACTAGTGTCATAGACAGATTAAAGCTTATCCTGCAGAATGCTGCTTGCTATTATTTACTGTATTTGCCTGTCACACCTGTTCTGTTCTTCTACTTCATAAAATATTAATGTTCTTTCCAAAACAGGATTCTCTCTGGATGAGAGCACATTAGCACAAGGAAATGTCAAATAGCCTAACTAACTCAAGCACTTTTAGAAAACAGACATAAAATTGAGACTGTAATAGTATAAGCAGAGAGGTGAAATTACAATCCAGCAGAGAAAGAGAGAAAAAGACACAGTGAAACAGGGTGATGGACAGCTAGACAACCATTGTATATCTATAGTGAAACACACTTATTCACATAAGAAACATACATCTACCCACAGTCACACAAAACATTGTATTAATTTTCATTTATAGGAATCACAGCACTGACAGGGACTGTCATTCTCACTTTTTTATGCTGTGCAAACACTTTCCCAAAGAGGACAATCTGTTTCTGGAGAATAAGACAGAGTGTCCCTCAGACATGGTATGAAGCTCTTTTACTAGTAAGGTCACATCCAGCCCTCCAGCAGATGAGATGGATAGTGTAGGGCTGCCATGGAAGGCAGCAGGATTAGAAAGAGCAATGAAAAACCTCAAAAAGTACCAAACATAACTTCTCTGGATACAAATATTTGATGCCTGGGAAGTCTTACAATGGACTTTTTCAGAGCTAGAAGCATGTGATGGATCCATTTAGGGAACTCCTTTTTAAACAGGCATAAAACTCCTTTTTTCAGCTTCTCAGCATTAAGGTGACAGATACTAAAAATAATTATATATTTGGGTATATAGAAAGTTTACAAGCCAGAGATGATTTTTCTTCTCTGTTTTTGGGGCATATTTGTTATGAATTAATATGAATAATATGATTGAAATAACCAGGGAGCTGCTAAAGTCCTGTGTACAGCCCCCATCAGTTAATATTTAAAATAGGGAAACAATGACTAGACATGATTTAGGGTTTAGGAACTAACTGTTAGACAATGGGGCTTTATGTTTATGTCAGAAAAGGTAATGGACTGTGGTCTGGTCAATAAACCTTGAAGAACTGCTTGGAACTGCCAAGATTAGGGAAGAAGTAGGTAAAAGGTAATTCCTACAGGGGGAGATCGCGACCACTGACTCATTGGCCACCTACTCAAATGATACCACCTACTCAAAAGAAGACAATGAAGGAAGAAGACAGAGTCTGCGCACTAATTTACATGAGGGGCGAAGAAGAAAGAACCAATCATTAAGGAAAATAACAATGAATATGTATTACTTAAGTATATAAATGTGAGAATTTTTGAGAAAACAGTGTGCTGTCTTGAGACAGGCACCCATTCATGCGCATCAATGAAATTTGAAAATACCTCGACTCTGTGTGTTATTGGCTTGCACACCAGGTAAATGAACCCTGTTTGTGGGACAAACATATTCAGTTGGAATATCTAGATGCTATTCACATCTGGGGGAAAAGGAATAATTTTCTGGTATTTGTTTTTAAATGGTGGGAGTTTTATTTGTTTTCACAAATCCTCAAGGAGATGGACCAATAGGTAGCAGGAAGGTTAGATGGTTAAAGGGACACATTAAATTATTGCTTAAGGATTGTTTATATATTTTATTTGTTTATCTGTTAACTCTTGTATTTCATTATGTATTGGGTTTGCGTGGCAAGGTTTTGGTAGCGGGGGGGCTACAGGGGTGGCTTCTGTGAGAAGCTGCTAGAAGCTTCCCCCATGTCCGACAGAGCCAATGCCAGCCGGCTCCAAGACAAACCTGCCACTGGCCAAAGCTGAGCCAATCAGCAATGGTGGTAGTGCCTCTGTAATAACATATTTAAGAAGGGGAAAAAAATGCTGCGCAACAGCAGCTGGGAGAAAGGAGTAAGAATATGTGAGAGAAACAACTCTGCAGACACCAAGGTCAGTGAAGAAGGAGGGGGAGGAGATGCTCCAGGCGCCAGAGCAGAGATTCCCCTGCAGCCCGTGGTGAAGACCATGGTGAGGCAGGCTGTCCCCCTGCAGCCCATGGAAGTGCACGGTGGAGCAGATATCCACCTGCAGCCTGCGGAGGACCACACGCCGGAGCGGGTGGATGCCCAAAGGAGGCTGTGACCCCACGGGAAGCCCGTGCTGGAGCAGGTTTTCTGGCAGGACCTGTGGCCCCGCATGGGACTCGTGCTGGAGCAGTCTGTTCCTGAAGGACTGCATCCCATGGAAAGGACCCATGCTGGAGCAGTTTGTGAAGAACTGCAGCCTGTGGGAAGGACCCACATTGGAGAAGTTCATGGAGGACTGTCTCCCATGGGAGGGACCCCACGCTGGAGCAGGAGAAGAGTGTGAGGAGTCCTTCCTGTGAGGAGGAAGGAGCGGCAGAGACAAGATGTGATGAACTGACCGTAACCCCCATTCCCTGTCCCACTGTGCCACTTGGGGGGGAGAAGGTAGAGAATTCAGGAGTGCAGTTGTGCCTGGGAAGAAGGGAGTGGTGGGGGGAAGGTGTTTTAAGATTTGGTTTTATTTCTCATTATCCTACTCTGATTTAATTGGTAATAAATTAAATTAAATTTCCTGAGTCAAGGCTGTTTTGACTGTGATGGTAACGGCTGAGTCATCTCCCTGTTCTTATCTCAACCCACGAGCCTTTTGTTATATTTTCTTTCCCCTGTCCAGTTGAGGATGGGGAGTGATAGAGCGGTTTGGTGAGCACCTGGCATCTAGCCAAGGTCAACCCACCACATGTTAAATTTATCTCATATTAAATACATGAAAATGTATCTCATATTATACTAAACGTGTCTCTCATTATATTTATCTCTCATCTCAAGGTTGTGAGAGAGGGACAACCCCACCAATTAGTGCTATTTTTAACTGATAGCTTAAACACATACCCCACAAAATGTGCTGGCTGCTGTGAATCCAGTTCTGAAGTGCCCCACACTGTCCCCAAAATCAGGGCAGCGGGGCCAACTGTATTGGAGTTGAGAATGACAAATCTCGTCATGGTGATAACCAAGCCTCTTTGGGTATCTGCCTAGCAGCTCAGGCCCATCTCTCTCCATCTCCCACCAAATTCACTGAGAGCCCTCAGCTCTGAATGTCTCAGAGGCAGTGCCTGAGAAGAGCATAGTGAAGACCTAGACATCTTGCCCACATGCATTACTTGAAGTAACTTTTCTTCACTGAGAGGGTGGTCGGTCACTGGAACAGGCTCCCCAGGGAAGTGGTCATGGCACCAACCCTGTCACAGTTCAAGGAGCATCTGGAGGACGCTCTTAGTCATATGATTTAGTTTCAGGTAGTCCTGCGAGGAGCAGGGAGTTGGACTCAATGATCCTTATAGGTCCCTTCCAACTTGAGATATTCTGCGATTCTATGAAGTATCTCCTTAATCCTATTGTCTCTCCAGGTGCATAAGCACTTTAAAAAAGTTAAGCAAGTACCCATCCTGAAACAGGGTTGTTTTCCTAAGTTGGAGTCTTCAACTATTTAAAGCAGACCTTGATATTTACGAGAGTACACATATTATGCATTTGAAATTAGGTTCTGCTTTTGTAGGCTTAACATATTAATTGGTTGCTTAATTGGTTGCTTCTTTTTCTCAGATTATCTGAAGAAGGTAGATCAAACCACAGTCTAATATATTAATAACTCAGTTGTTTGAATATTGCTCTTGATTGAGTATTTCTTATTCAAGAAAAAAAACCCAAACAGTTCTGAGGGTCTATATGTCCCTTGTACTGCAGGGTGGGCAAAATTAAATCAGGAGGCAATGTTTCTAAAATAAAACTTTAAAAACTTATTGTGCTGGTTTTGGCTGGGATAGAGTTAATTTTCTTCATAGTAGCTAGTATGGGGCTATGTTTTGCATTTGTGATGAAAACAGTGCTGATGTTTTAATTATTGCTGAGCAGTGCTTACACAGAGTCAAGGCCTTTTCTGTTTCTCACACCACCCCACCAGCAAGTAGGCTGGGGTGCACATGAAGCTGGGAGGGGACACAGCCGGGACAGCTGACCCCAACTGACCAAAGGGATATTCCATGCCACATGATGCCATGCTCCGCAATAAAAAGCTGGGGGAAGAAGGAGGAAGGGGGAATGTTCAGAGTTATGGCGTTTGTCTTCCCAAGTAACTGTTACGTGTGATGGAGCCCTGCTTTCCTGGAGATGGCTGAGCACCTGCCTGCCAATGGGAAGTAGTGAATGAATTCCTTTTATTTTGCTTTGCTTGTGCATGCGGCTTTTTGCTTTACCTATTAAACTGTCTTTATCTCAACCCATGAGTTTTCTCACTTGTACCTTTCTGATTCTCTCCTCAATTCCACCGGGGGTGGGGGGAGCAAGCAGCTGTGTGGTGCTTAGTTGCTGGCTGGGGTTAAACCACGACACTTATTCTCATAAAGAGTCAAAGATGTTTCACCTGAAACTAGCAACCAAGGCAGGCGCAAGAAGTGAATCTCTCTCTCTCAAAATTTGTTTCTTTTCCACCTACATTCCTCTTTCAGAGTCCCATATAGGTTCCTACTTTAGGTATCACATGCAGAAAAGTCACTGAACTGTAGGAAAGACTTAAACAGTGAGCTCATCTCTCTGGTAACTCAGGATTATTGTTGACTGTCTAGTCTATTTTTTTCCCGTGTAGTTAGTTACTTTCTAAAAAGGCATAAGAAATTAGGATTTTTTACCCTCCTCTTAAAATGGAGCAAATTCAACAGTGCAGAATGCATAATTGAGAAAATACCCTGATGGTGGGTTGACCCTGGCTGGCAGGTAAGCCCCTAACCAGCTGCTTGCTCACTTGCCCATAGCAGGATTGGGGAGAGAATCAGAAGGAGAAAAGCAAGAAAACTCATGGATTGAGATAAAGGCAGTTTAATAAGTTGTCCTGGGTTCAGCTGGGATAGAGTTAATTTTTACAGGAACCTGGGAGGTGGGGGGGCATAGCCGGGGCAGCTGACCTGAACTAGCCAAGGAGCTATTCCATACCATGTGACATCATGCCCAGTATATATATGGGGAGTGGGCCGGGGGGGGCGGGGTCTCCTGCTCTCTCTCTCTCGACTTTCGGTAGGGGAAGTGGCGGAGCGTCGGGTCCCGGGTGGTGAGCAGTTGCACTGTGCATCACTCTTTTCTGTATACTCTTTCATTAGTACCGTCGTTGTTGTTGTAACTTTTTTTGCGTTGTCCCAGTAAACTGCCCTTATCTCAACCCTCGAGGTTCCAGGTTTTTTTTCTTTTCTCTCCTCCGTCTCCCCCCCTATCCCACCGGAGGGGGGCGGGAGGAGTGAGCGAGCGGCTGCGTGGTCCTTTGTTACCGGCTGGGCTGAAACCACGACAGTCCTTTTTGGCGCCCAACGTGGGGCACGAAGGGTTGAGATAACGACAGATCTGGCCACAGCGTGTTGAAACAAATTTGTCATACGCATTCCTTATATTAGATAAATAGATGTTAGTCACAATGTTGATTAATTTGTTTACATGGTGGCGTTTTGTAGGTCCTTATATGCTCTATGTATTGCCTGTAGTTACGTTTCTCACCTCTGGGAGAGTGATTGGGATTATCATTTTGCTGTACTGGGCAATGTCGACTTGTGAAATGATTACATCACTGGTCATGAGGTTAAGCTGGTATCTGTATGAGGCAGTGATATCATTTCCATACTTTGGGCACCTTCTATCGGATTTTATTGGTAATTACAGCCAATCCATGGGGAGTTAGGGGGGGATACTTCCCCCCGTCCGTTCGCCTCCCTTTTCTCCTTCCGACTAATTACAACAGCTTTTGAGAACTTTGAATATCCTTGGGATGCACAAGCCACTGTGCTGTTAGTGCTATGCCTCCTGAATATGTTTCAGGTCTTGTTTAGGGCTACAAAAAGGCTCTTTAAGAGTACCACCCAGAGATCTGCCCCAAAGCTGGATATTCATGGGTGGCACGGCATGTGGGAGGATATGGGCAGGTATCTAGAGAACTTCTCACCCCCAGTGGCTTGGAAGTTCACTCCCGAACAACTACAGAACCCTCATGAAGTGGTAGAATATTTGAAAGAAAAATGCTGTGGCTATTCCAAAGACGTACAACTCGCTGCACTGTGCTGGGCCCTGGCCAGTATCTACCAAACACTGCTTGATATTATGCAGCACCCTCAGGGAGAAAAGGGGGAAAAGATGGAAAACAGGGCAGCAGGCACCATGGCTAGCCCTACCCCGGCAACAGGCACCGTGGCTACCCCTGCCCCGGCAACAGGCACCATGGCTACCCCTACCCCGGCAACAGGCACCGTGGCTACCCCTGCCCCGGCAACAGGCACCATGGCTACCCCAACCGCAGTGACGGATACTGCAGCTAAACCAGAGAACCAACCTGTGCCGGTATCAGTCGCCCCTGTACAGAAAAAGAAACACACAAAGAAATCAGTTCGCTCAGTGAGAGATGAAGATGAACCAGGGTCATCACGAGAACAGGAGGAAGAGGCAGAACCTGAAATAATCACCCGATCTCTATCCCTGAGTGAGTTGCGTGACATGCGAAAAGATTTTAGCCGCCACCCAGGTGAGCACATTGTTACCTGGCTGCTCCGATGCTGGGATAATGGGGCTAGTAGTGTGGAATTAGAGGGTAAGGAAGCCAAGCAGTTGGGATCTCTGTCTAGGGAAGGGGGCATCGACAAGGCGATTGGGAGAAAAACACAAGTCCTCAGCCTCTGGAGGCGACTTCTGTTAGGTGTAAAGGAAAGATACCCCTTCAAGGATGAAGTTACATGTCACCAAGGCAAGTGGACCACCATGGAGAGAGGTATCCAGTACCTGAGGGAATTAGCCGTGCTGGAGGTGATTTATAATGATCCAGAAAATGCGCAGTCACCCATAGACCCAGATGATGTCCAATGCACACAACCCATGTGGTGGAAGTTTCTATGAAGTGCACCACCAACCTATGCCAAACTCATTGGCAGTAATGTCCTGGAAAGAAGGCTATGGACAAACGGTGGATGAAATTGGCTGTCCAACTCGGCATACGAAGGAGTCTCTCTTCCTTCTTCTCTGCCTACTCTGTTGCTTAGAGCAGCGAGGTGTACCATCTTCTCGGCAGTAGTCGTATTCTTCAGGGGAACCTCCTTTATATTTACTTTGCTTTGACTTATATGCATCCCAGTTTGTATCCTTCACTTCCCAAGCTCCCCACCCCACTCTGACCACTGTTTGTCTGCGGGATACTTGCACTATTTCAGCCTTCGTTGGGCATAACTCATTTACATAAAGACAACACCTCTCAGGGTTTATGCCTTTAGCAAAAATATCCCACCATTCTTTGGAGTCTTTTATAATTTTTCCAGTTGATATTCCCATACATAATGTTTGCTCAATTAATTCCTGTTCGTAATTATAACATTCGTGGCAAATGTCACTAGGGGAATACCCATAGGAGCAATGTGTCCACCACTTTTCTCTACAAAGTTTACACCTGTAACATATAAAGATAACATATACAGTGAGAATTCTTACAAAAGACAGTCTCACTCCTCCACTTTTCTTCGGAGCTTGATTTTCAAGCTGTCAGGGTCTTTGGTCACCTCCCAATGAGAACTCCGAATTGGTCCTTTGATCCTGCTTGCATGAGTCCATCCTCATTCTGCAGTTCGGACAGCAGTTTCTATGGTAAGTAAAACAAGAAAGGGCCCCTCCCACCTAGGAGTGAGAGAGGATTCTTTCCAGGCTCTTATTAATACCATATCACCTGGCTTCACTGAATTTCAGGGGTTGTTCCTCTTTGGTGTCCCTTAACATGTACCACAGTTATTCGCTTGGGCCCTTTTATTGCTTGTCCTGACTTCCTTTTCCCTGTTATTACTCGAGATGACCCATCAGCGAATAACTTTTCTCCCTCTCCCAATTCTACCTCTTCCAGATCTAGCCTAATTTTTGTTTGTTCTTCAATGGTCTGAAGGCAATTATGTGTTAATTCTTCTTCAGGACCCCCACACAAAAATTGCGCCGGATTTTGCAAGTTCGTTGTTCCGATCTCCAATTTAGGTGAATGGATTAGGATCCCCCTTATATTTTAAAAGCCTAGCATCAGTGATCCATTTTTCAGCCTTTTGTTGGAGAACTCCTCGAATATTATGGGAGAACACCCTTAATTCACTTCCAAACGTTATCTTATTTGCTTCTTCCACTATCAGGGTTACAGCAACAACTGCTTGTAAACAGGTGGGCCACCCTCTACTGACGGGGTCTAATAATTTGGAAATATACCCTACAGGTTTCTTTTTCCCTGCCCACTCCTGGGTTAAAACTCCGTATGCTGTCCCCTCCTCAGTGGCCACAAATAAATAAAAGGGTCTCCTCACATCAGGCAGACTCAAGACAGGGGTGTTAACTAGATCGGCCTTGAGACCCTCTAATCTCTCTTCATCCTCCGGGGTCCATTTAAGCAACCCATCCATAGTTAACTTTTGATACAAAAATCGTGCTTTCGCACTAAAGTTTTCAATCCACTGCTTACAATACCCAAATAGCCCCAACAATTGTCTAATCTGTCATTTACTCCTCGGGGCTTTCAGTGATAAAATTCCATTTACTCGTTTGGGGTCTAACTTCTTAGTCCCCTTGCTTATCCAGTGTCCTAAATATTTTACCTCCTCTTCCACAAACTGTAGTTTTGGCCGTGATATCTTGAGGCCTTGAAGGCTCAAAAAAATTAACAACCATATGCTTTCTTTTCTGACTGTCTCTTGATCCTCTCCTGCCAACAATAAGTCATCCACATACTGTATTAGCACGACCCCATCTTGCAATCGGTATTCCCGTAGAATCCGTTCCAGGGCTTGTCCAAATAAGTTTGGGGATTCCGTGAACTCTTGGGGAAGTACAGTCCACCTTAACTGCGGTTTCCTATGAGTGTCTGGGTCTTCCCACTCAAAGGCAAAATAATCTCTACATTCCTCCTTAAGAGGGCATGACTAGAATGCATCCTTAAGATCTATTACACTATACCATTGGTTTTCGGGCCTCAATTGACTCAACAGGGTGTGTGGGTTTGCCACTACCGGGAACCGGCTGACAGTCCGTTTATTGATTTCTCTTAGGTCATGCACCAACCGATAGCTACCATCGGATTTTTTTACTGGTAAAATCGGGGTATTAAAAGGGGACATGCAGGGTTCGAGTACCCCCTTTCCCAATAGTCTTTTAATCTCAGGTTTTAGTCCCCTTCTCCCTTCATTAGATAAGGGATATTGTTTAACTCTCACTGGAATCTCGGGGTTCTTAATAACCACCTCAAATGGTTCAATCAAGCCATTCCGTTGGGGTTTCATCTTTTTCCCGTGAGCCGGATCTTGATTATTCCAGTTTGGCCGATTTAAGGTCCATTTTTGATCTGCCGCCGGGCCAGCCTGATGTTGCTGGTCCCACAGTCTCATCCCAGCCCCCCTAATCTTGTCCCTTTCTTCTACGGTAAATAATATGCCCAGGATAGACTGTAATTCATCCCACGTGTACAAATTCAGTCCCAAGAATTGATCCAACCTTTCGGCTACCCCCAGGGGATCATCTAACAGATTCCCCATTTCTTTCTTAAATTTTCTTACATCCCCTGTATTAAGGGGGACTGCCACATACCCCGTTCCCGGTCCCCCCTGTCCATCCCCACCAGGCACCAACATTTCCTGAAGAAGGAACAATCTTTCCTTTCTTCATATTATTCTATTACGTGTAGACCTTCTGGGAGGGGGTGCCGGGGTTGAGGAATTAGGTTCCTAATCTAACCCTTCTTGGGCCTGGGCTATTTCCTAGCCTTGGAGTGGGTCCTGAGGAGGAGGGGCCTGAGGGGCATAGGGAAGGGGCCAAAGGGGGTCCTCATCATCTTTTCGAGGTTTATCTGGTCTGTTTTCCCTTAAGGCAAAGAGGAATGACATTTCCCAGGATTGGGAAATCCATAAGGCAGCATATTCACTTTCCTCTGGGCTGGCTGGTAGTCTCTTATTGTTTACCCATATATTTAATTGTTGACACACCCAATCCTCAGAGGACCCGAACACAGGCCAGAGTATATGAGGATTGCTGAGAGGTTTTCCACCCCAAATCTCAATACAATAACTAATCATCTTTTTCCTTAGACTTATCCTTTCTCCTTGGTGAACTGTCTCAATATCTTAACATCAGGCTTAGGGGACTGTCCGGGGGTATGTCTGGTAACTTATCTCCCTTCCCCATCCCCATGGGTCCAGAGGGCTTGCTTTTCCTCTGTCCCATCTTCCGAGGTGCCCTTATCCACACACACACTCACTTCCCCTCGGTCGTGACTCGCTCCCTCACGGGCTACGAGAACTGCACTACTGGAGGGTCCGCACTCGTGTGATCTCAGAGAGACCTCTCACACACTCGCACCTCGGGATAACCACCCCAACCAAACGGCTCACGCTTTATATACTCACCCGCTCCCGGGGTCTTCGTTTGGTCTTCATGCACAAAATTTAAGGGGTCCTGCAGGTTCTTTTGCTCAGTTATCGTAATTTAGAGGAGTTCGTGGGTCCAGGGTATGGCGGCGGCACCTCTTCAAGACGGGGCTATCCGGGGATAGGGCGCCTCCCCGCTTGCAAGGGTCCGCACCAAAGAACCTGGATCCGAGTCACGGCACCAAGTTTGTTATAGACGCTCGTGACAAATTGGAGGAACCAATTTGTATTAAATAAAAGATCGAATTTATTAGCAAGCGATAAAAGAGCAAAACAGCGCTGGGCGGCCGGGGAGACAGTGCTCCGCCACAAGCTCGCACCCAAACAGGGGAAGAGCCTCTTTATTTATACAGTTGTTTTAGTCCCTGATACCTGAAGGCTGGCTGGTATCTTCGGTATCTTGTGCCATCAGGTGTTAAGTGGTCGTAATTTGCCTTCTGGTGGTTGTTGGGATGAAGGCCAAAGTCTTCCTCAGCTGTTCTTTAGGTGACTCAAGTCCCATTCATGCTCTGTAAACGTCTCTCTACATATGCTAATCATCGGTACTCATGGTCTTAGATAAGTGAAGAATATCCCTACCTCCACATGTGATTTCATGAACAAAGTTAACCCGTTCATTACAAACATTGTGACTAACATCTATTTATCTAATATAAGAAATGCGTATGACAAATTTGTTTCAACACGCTCTGGCCAGATCTGTCGTTATCTCAACCCCTTCGTGCCCCACGTTGGGCGTCAAAAAGGACTGTCGTGGTTTCAGCCCAGCCGGTAACAAAGGACCACGCAGCCGCTCGCTCACTCCTCCCGCCCCCCTCCGGTGGGATAGGGAGGAGACGGAGGAGAGAAAAGAAAAAAAAAACAACTGGAACCTCGAGGGTTGAGATAAGGGCAGTTTACTGGGACAACACACACAAAAAAAAAAAGGTTACAACAACAACAACGGTACTAATGAAAGCGTATATAAAAAGAATGATGCACAGTGCAACTGCTCATCACCCGGAACCCGACGCTCCGCCACTTCCCCCACTGAAAGTCGACCACACCCCCCGCCCGCTCCCCATTTATATACTGAGCATGATGTCACATGGTATGGAATAGCTCCTTGGCTAGTTCAGGTCAGCTGTCCTGGCTGTGCCCCCTCCCAGGTTCCTGTGAAAATTAACTCTATCCCAGCTGAACTCAGGACACCCGGGAAACTTAGAAAGCTCTATAGAGTTTTTCCGTAATTTAGTGTGCTTGTAGTCGTCTGTATTATTATTTGCACATGCTTTGCAGACAGTGTATTTATCACCAGCAATCCAAAAGAACCTGTACTGTTGCTTTAATAAACCGCACTGCTCATTAATCTAGCTGTGATAGTTCGTTAATGCAACCAAACTCCCTAAGTCTGGTAATTCTAGTGCATTGAACGCAGCTAAGCTGACAGTGCAGTACGCTATTAGCGCATCTGTCATCGTGATAGTTCAACATATTGAACGCGACCGGACTTATAGTGCTGAATTGGACATCACTCAGAAATTAAACCTAGCCGCCCTCAGCCCCTCTGACATCTGAGGATAAGCTGGAATGCAAGAGGATTTATTTTCTGCCAAACTTCTTTACTCTTTAATGCAACAAGTCAGTTGGGGTCAGCTGTCCCAGCTGTGTCCCCTCCCAACTTCTTGCCTACCCCCAGCCTACTCCCTGGAGGGACAGAGTGACAGAATGAGAAAGAGAAGGCCTCGATGCTGTGCAAGCACTGTTCAGCAACAGTTAAAATGCTGGTGTGTTATCAACAGTGTTTTGTTCACCAGTCTAAAACACAGCACCCTAAGGTCTGCTATGAAGAAAATTAACTTCATCCCGGCCAGACCCAGTGCAATCCTTTTTTAATACTTTCCGTGATAACCACAGAAAAAGTTTGCAATAAAATGAAACGTGTGCTAAAAAAAGATTTGGTGGTGGGGTGTTGTGGTGGTGCAGCCCCCCCCAGGCCACTCTGAGATCTCAGGATAAGCCATGCATGCTTTGGGAAAACCTCCTATTGTGCTGTTATCTTGATTACAAGTGCAGTGACTTTTGGGCATCAGGCACTCTTTGGCCACACCTGGGCCATCTGCTGCCTGAATTGTATATCAGAATGACTCAGCATGAATTGTGGCCAGAATGTAAAATAATGACCAAAGCCAATCATCTCGAGACCCTATAAATAGCGATCCAAGGAGAGACCTTTTGAGCTCTTCAGGACTGCAGTGCAGTGGGCTGTGTGACCCAATATCTCCCCCTGAGCTGGGATGCCTCTCAGGGTAGATTTCGCGAGGACTGAAAGATCGTCTGTCAACAGTTTCGCGAGGACTTAAAGGCCTGATTTTGCGATGTTTACTGACCGTCCGTTGATGAATGTTGGCACATAAAAGTGAGTAATTCATGAAACTCAGGAGAGAGAAATTTTAATCATAGGTTAACCTCTGTGTGTGTGTGGGTTGTATCTGTGCATGTGCATTTGCAGTTTGGTTCAGAACTATTTTGCCCATGTTTGTGTGATTTGGTTTAAAACTATTTTGTCTGTGTGGTTCAGAACTGTTTTATCTGTCTTTGCGTGTGTGTGATTTGATTTAACCTCCATTTGTGTGCAACCCTGCTGTTTTAGGTGATCCTTGCCATCTTTGAATCTTTAAGTCGCAAATTTGATTATAACAAATTCCATCAGATCACTCTGTTAAATTGGCTCATAATTAAGTACTGTTAAAGTTATACAAACTAATCTTGTGATCTATCTCAAAATATTAATAAATCCTAAATTGCTGCTAAACCAAAGCCGTGTAATAAAATGTCATTTGCCACAGGTGTGTATAAAAATCCTTTTACTTCCTATAAAGTTAAAATGGTACTATCACTTGCATTCATCATATTTAGGAAATTTGAAATTTCAAATTCATTGTAGCTGAAACAGGGAGCCAAAGGAACCTTAGTAGATATAGTAGATATATGGATGTAGATAAGAACTGTTTAATAATTATCTAGCTTATAATGAAGTTAAAGAAATTTCAGTAGAGGTAGACATGGCCCAAGAGGATGAGAAGTGGTGCTTAATGTTTGCATTGTTGAGGCTGGCTGGGGCAGGAGATAGTCCCTGATAAGAAGCAGCAGTCCACCCCAAAAACCAGCCAAGACCGGCCTTGTGACTTTTGGAACTAATTTTAATATAAAGCAGAGATAGATCATGCCTATGTATAGGCGTATTGCGAAACTCCATGTATATGTAACACTTGACTGTATAAATTTGAAGTGAACTGCCGAGTCAGGCGCGTACGACTTTGGTGGGACTACCCCCCGTGCTGCCCAGCACTGAATAAACATACCTACTTTACAATCTCACTGATTGTGGAGTCTGTTTCCGCACGTCAGTAGCCTTTTAATTTTCACTGAATTTTCTTTATTATTTCAAATATAGATATATGTAGTATTAACCAGATTTAAACACAATCACAGGCACAAACAAGGAAATATCTCTTTGCAGAGCTGAAAGACTACAAGCAGATGACACGCTGCACAATTAGCGCAGTGATCTGATGCCTTGAAATAAAGGCTAGAGTTGAAAGACTCCATTGTATTTTTATAGCGCTTAATTTATGCTTGCTTGAGCGACTTTGAAACTTTTGGTATGTAAGAAAACCTTGAGCTTTGTTAACAGTATGCACAAATAGATAAGAAGCCTTAAGTTCTGCTGAGCTTTGTGATTAAAATCTGCCAGGACCAGCTAACTAGGAAGAAGAGATGAACCACCTGACATGACCCACACTGCACATGCCTTAAGAGAGAGTTCAATTAGCGGACACCAAGAAAATGACCACCAGAGGGTTTCGAAGACCCCAGAAGACCACCGACCCATTTAATAGCGCATGCCCAAAAGGGCAGACACTATGTAAATAATTTCTGGGAAATAACATGAATATGTACAACAATTCCAGGAAATGTAATGAATATGTATATATTAGAACAATATAAGCTTTCCTTGCTGTAGGTAGTGGTATGCACGTTAGGAGGAACTATCCCCTGTGCATCCAGTGCTGCAATAAAGAATGCCTGCTTTCTAAAACTCCAAAATTGAGTCCTAGAGAGTTTCTTCAGCCAGCTTTTTCGGTAACAGATCCACTATTTTTTTTACAAGAAAAGCCGAATTAAATCATTAATGTTCACCTAACACACAATGGTCCATGGTTTCTAGGCTGCAGAACTTCCCATAATACATACATTATAAATTCTTCAGATAAAGTTTTATAGTCTATAAGATTATATTAGCTACTTAAAAAAAAAAAAACCTGAAGTACATTTAAAAATACAAACATGTCAGACAAAAATAATTTAAAAATATTTATACAATATCCATCTATTCACTCCAAAGTACATTGGCTGAGACAGCCTACCAAACCTGACGTCATGACATACCCTGCAGCAGAGGGCTGTTAATAGCAGCCTACTAGTTCTCTTGGGTTTGCTAAGACATCAACCTTAGAGTTATCTAGCTCTTAATCATTGGGCTTGTCAGGAATGTAGATCTGCTTGCAATATCCTGGCTTCCTTAGGATGGGCTGCTGCCCGTTATGACAGCTGTCATGCATTTAAGATTTTTTTTTTTCCTGTTGTGGAAAACACAACATTAAAAGGTCATTAAAAATGTCTTTAGGTGAAATTAAAGATGTGACATAAACCACTGGGACTCGGCCATTCAAAGGTATGACTGAAAAACAATTATTACCTCATTCTTTCTTGTCTGTATCTTCTAGACATAAGCATGTGATTTTAAGAATTATAGTTCAGCTTATATAATAGTATACATTTCTATAGCCATAAATTTATTGGTACAAAAATCTCAGTCACACCAAGGACCTGGCAGGGTCCTAGAGCAGGAAAAATTAATTCTTCCACTGAGAAGGCAGTGTACAGATTGGAAATGGCCTTTAGGTACTGACTGCATCCCTCTCACCAGGAGAGGCCACAGGGTCCAAGCCTGTGAGCCTGGCAGCCTGCAGGTATCACAGGCTTGGAGGTGAGTGCAGTGAACTCTTGAGGCACAAGGCCCTTCAAGCTCAAGCCCTTGGTAGGCAGAGGCTAATGAATAACGGAGGAGCGTTGCTTTAGTGCTGCTGTCAGAAATAAATACTTCAAATACCTTTGCCATGATGGCAGTAAGTGATGTTGAGGAATTTTTATTGTATCACTTGAGGTGAATTAAACACATGATTATGTGTTTAATGAACAATGTGTTAGAGTCCTACCACCATAAGCGATTCTACAAGGAGTCTGTCAAGACATGTCATGGGCTGATTCCTTTTATACGCTTGCACCAGCACCAATCATGTGAGTGTTGGCATGGGGCACCTCAACTCTGCACTGGGTCCATCCCCCAGCCCAGCTCTGCTGCCCAAATATGGCCCAGGATGGCTACAAGACAATGCTCCTTTCTTATCTCATCACCAAGGGAAACTTCACTCCTTTACAGGGAGTACTTCTGTCTCTGGTATTCCTGCTTCCAGACAGTTTAACCCCTTCTGCAGTTAGGCCTTCTTACCCTCCAGGCCAGGTCATTCCTTGGTCAGGAATTACCATTGCTGAGCACTTACAATTTGAATTTCCCTTTCAGTGAAAAAACAAAGGTGAACCAGCAGTTTTGGATTCAACCCTGAACAGCAGCCTGGGTCAGAGTGTACAGAGATAAGGCTCCTCCAGACTATTTCCAGGATCTGAGCTAGGTTTCAGGGCTTTTATTTGGTTGTTTGTCCCTTTTTACCAAGTCCTCTCGCTGTGATGGTTCAAGCATGCCTGTCTGTAAGGCAACTGCTGGCTCCTGGCAGGCTAAGGATTCTGCTCTCAGCTTGTGACCAGCCTCATGGCCCAGTTTCTGGGTCTCACCTGGGCTTGCTCTAGTCTGATCTGGGACAGACAGCATTTCCATTTACTCTGTTCTGGAGGCAATACAGGGTATGATTGTAGCCAGAAGGTAGCTGGGGAAGTTCACTCCTTGGCATAGCAATTAGCTAGCCATTTTCCTGTGGTACTGTCAACACTTGGAGTCTGGATGGTGGTATCTCTTCAGCTAAATTACTTGGAAATATTTTTTCCCTAATAGAACGCTGTGTATGATTGGTAACTGGTTAGAAAAGCCATGATATTTATTCATAGTTCTCCATTATTTTAGATATGCAACTGTTTACATCTAAACAAAACCCAACTGAGCTCAACTCAGTGTAAGGAAACACAGGGCTGAATTCAGATCTGACTTACTGAGTATGATCAGCTTGCATTGCAACCATTTCATTCATGCAGAATGGCTACTGTAAATGTATACATCTAATTTTATTTTACTTGCACCATTTTTACCCAGATGTAATTCTATTGACTTTAATAGAAATAAGCTGACTTTACATTAGTGTGATGATGATCAAACTCTGGCCCAAATAATCAGTATTGGATGTAGGATTTTTAGATAAAAATCTCCTGAATATCTTTCACCACAGTAGAAAAAAAAAAGGAGCTATTTTGGCATATGCTTTCCAAACACAAATTCAATCCTAGTTCCAAACAAGCAAATTGATAAATTACATTACACTCAAATAAATGTAATAGTCAAAAGTGGACATTTTATCTTAAGGAAAAGGAAAAGATGGAAAGAATAAGTTATTTTCTTTAGGAGATCAAAACATGTTGTGGAAAACAAGAAAATAAACTTAAATGGTGTTGTAATCCCCAAAGAAAAACCTCCAGTGATACTGTGCCCACAGCAGATAGCTCACAAACATGTAAATAATTTTGTCTATAAATAACTCCAGATTACAATAAATTGATTTAAATAGTTTTATTCTGACTTAAACAGGATGATTTGAAAAAAAACCAAAATTATGACAAACTAAGAGTCCAGCTTGATAAAAACTTTTAGCTGTGCTGATTTGAAAGGATTATTTTAGGAATGAGAAAGAAGAAAGGAAGAGAGAAAGAGAGACAATTGCTGCTTGATAATAGGAAAACAAAGTTGGAGAATGTGGCTCTGCATCATGCCTACTCTCATAAATACAGTATTGTCACATTAAAGCATCACAATATGAAAACAGGATATATTATACATGCATTCCTCAATTCAGATTAATTCTTGTGAAGGTTTCTGAGCATTTTATTAAAGCAATGCTTCCTAATATAGTTTTTCTGGTCCTTTGTATTATGCTCATTGATATGATAGCTGAACTTTTGGAGCCTGTGTTATAGTTTCTTAATTATAGTCTCAATTTGATACCTGATTATATGGCAATGGAAACCATTACCTTTTGTCCTGGTTTAACCCCAGCCAGCAACTAAGCACCATGCAGCTGCTCACTCACTTCCCCCCCACCCAGTGGGATGGGGGAGAGAATCGAGGAAAAAAAGTAAAACTTGTGGGTTGAGATAGGAACAGTTTAATAGAACAGAAAAGAAGAAACTAATAATGATAATGATAACACTAATAAAATGACAATAGTAATTATAAAAGGATTGAAACATACAAGTGATGCACAATGCAATTACTCACCACCCGCCAACTGATGCCCAGTTAGTCCCTGAGCAGCGATCCTCCCAGCGCCCCCCCCCCCCCCCCCCCCCAGTTTATATACTAGACATGACGTCACATGGTATGGAATATTCCTTTGGCCACTTTGGGTCAGCCGCCCTGGCTGTGTCCCCTCCCAACTTCTTGTGCCCCTCCAGCCTTCTTGCTGGCTGGGCATCAGAAGCTGAAAAATCCTTGACTTAGCCTAAACATTACTTAGCAACAACTGAAAACATCAGTGTGTTATCAACATTCTTCTCATACTGAATCCAAGACAGAACACTATACCAGCTACTAGAAAGAAAATTAACTCTATCCCAGCTGAAACCAGGACACTTTTAAAAAACAGTGCTCTCTGTAGCAGATCTGTTAGGATGTGTGGAGCAGCAAGCCACTATGTCTGGTACCAGGTTACACAGCTTGCACTGCCATTCCCCCCTCTCCTCACCCTGCAACAAGCGCTCCACAAACACCAGTACATTGAGCTGTGCAAGGTGTTACGCAGACAAGACCTATGCAGGGAACATCCATCACCTAGCTCTCCATCCTTGGCCAGTGCAGCAAGTGCTCTGGCTATGCCAGACACCCTCAGCTGGTGCATCTAGCTCCTCACTTAGCTATGTCACGGCCACATACTGCTATGCTCCCAAAAGAAGTATACCTTACTTGTGACTTCCCCAGAGAAGAAACATTGCATGACCACAGCATTCTGCACATACAGACATATCACGCAACACATATGTATAGTGGGTATTATGTCAGCCAGTTGTACATCAGTGATAGGATAAGAGGCAGTGGACACAAACTGGAACATAGGAAATTCTGATTATATACACATATATTTTTATTATTTTTTTTTACCATGAAGGTGAGTGAACACTGGCACAGGTTGCTCAAAACTAGGTACTAGCATCTCCATCCTTGGAGCAGCCTGATCTAACTGGACTGCTCTGAGCACAGGGTTGGACAACATGGCCTCCAGAGGTGCTTTCTAACATAAAATATTGTATGATTCTGTGAATGATTTTAAACAGAATAGTGTGTGTAGCACTTTCAATTGGCATTCACATATATATAATGTGCAGCTCCCAGGACAATTCTGCCTATGAGTTTTCCCACCTTTCCTCATATTACAGCACTGAACAGCCTTGAGCTGTGTCTTTGGCTGTGGCTGGGGCAGTGGTGTCAAGCCACAAACATTTACTGTCCAGTAGGCAGATGAATGTTCCTCATACTAAACAAGGTTGATCTTTGTACTGTGCCAACTAGTAAGGTTCTTTGGTTGTCTCCCCACCATTAGGTAGCTGCGGTTATTCTCCACCAAAGCTGATTTTCTTCATGATACCTTTTGCAGAGCCAAGCTGGCTCTGCATCAGTAGTATGCATAGTGGTATCCATCCCAGCATCTACAGTGACAGCTATCAGTCACTCTGAACTATGCCATATTGTACATCGGCTTTTCTTCTTCTAGCTGCCAAGTCATATAATTGCAATCATAATTCTACAACCATTTAACTCACCTGACATACAAGGAATAAACAGTAAATCACTCTGCAGGTTTGTGCAACCTTCTGTGTTCACCAGGAAACAAACTCTTTTTTTCTTTAACACCCTACATAAATGGATCAGAACCTATGTGCCCAAAGCAGGAGGCTTTGTGCTAGGCCCTGAGGGAGCAAGAAGGGCTGGGAAATCTTGGCTTGGAAAACTGGAGTCTTCTATTTATCGACAGGTCAAGAATAGTTCATATAGCTAAGATATAAGTGCTATTTTTATACTTTTAATTTTAACATCAGAGGCGTCATCTTTGCGGTGGGGGGAGCTGAAGGAGAAGAAGGAGAAAAAAAGAGAAAGAAAGCAAAGATTTTATTTGCTTTACAGGAACAGTATAACTAATCTCAGAGTCACAGTAATAGTAAGAGAAGGTCATGAACTGATGATTATTAGGATCTAACCAGAGGTTAATTTCATTCAGTTAAGATGATTATTTTATTCTCATGGTGCTCCATTTGCAAAAATCACTTCTTTGCTGGATTTTTCTATTAGATCATATCAGGCCTCCACTTCCCTCCATAAACATTTATTTGTGTCGTGTTTTAACCCCAGCCAGCAACTAAGCACCACGCAGCCGCTCACTCACTTCCCCCCCACCCAGTGGGATGGGGGAGAGAATCGGGAAAAGAAGTAAAACTCGTGGGTTGAGATAAGAACAGTTTAATAGAACAGAAAAGAAGAAACGAATAATGATAATGATAACACTAATAAAATGATAATAGTAATAATAAAAGGATTGGAATATACAAGTGATGCACAGTGCAATTGCTCACCACCCGCCAATCGACACCCAGTCAATCACCGAGCGGCGATGCCCCTGCCCCCACTCCCCCCAGTTTCTATACTAGATGTGGTGTCACATGGTATGGAATACCCTGTTGGCCACTTTGGGTCAGCTGCCCTGGCTGTGTCCCCTCCCAACTTCTTGTGTCCTGTATTGGCTTTGTGTGGCAAGGTTTTGGTAGTGGGGGGGGGGTTACAGGGGTGGCTTCTGTGAGAAGCTGCTGGAAGCTTCCCCTGTGTTCGAGACAGAGCCAATACCAGCCGGCTCTAAGACGGACCCGCCGCTAGCCAAGGCCGAGCCAATCAGTGATAGTGGTAACGCCTCTGTGATAACATTTTTAAGAAGGAAAAAAAGTTGGGACAGACAGAAAACGGCAGCCAGAGAGAGGAGTGAGAACATGTAAGAGAAACAACCCTGCGGACACCAAGGTCAGTGAAGAAGGAGGGGGAGGAGATGCTCCAGGCGCCGGAGCAGAGATTCCCCTGCAGCCCGTGGTGAAGACCATGGTGAGGCAGGCTGTCCCCCTGCAGTCCATGGAGGTCCACGGTGGAGCAGATATGCACCTGTAGCCCGTGGAGGACCCCACGCCGGAGCAGGTGGGTTCCCGATGGAGGCTGTGACCCCGTGGGAACCCCGCGCTGGAGCAGGCTCCTGGCAGGACCTGCGGATCTGTGGAGAGAGGAGCCCACGGATCAGGTTTTCTGGCAGGACTTGTGACCCCGTGGGGGACCCACGCTGGAGCAGTGTGCTCCTGAAGGACTGCACACCGTGGAAAGGACCCATGCTGGAGCAGTTTGTGAAGAACTGCAGCCCGTGGGAAGGACCCACATTGGAGAAGTTCGTGGAGGACTGTCTCCTGTGGGTGGGACCCCATGCTGGAGCAGGGGGGGAGTGTGATGAGTCCTCCCCCTGAGGAGGATGAAGCGGCAGAAAATAACATGTGATGAACTTACCGTAAACCCCATTCCCCGTCCCCCTGTGCTGCTGGGGGGGTTGGTAGAGAATCCAGGAGTGAAGTTGTGCCTGGGAAGAAGGGAGGGGTGGAGGGAAGGTGTTCTGAGATTTGGTTTTATTTCTCATTACCCTACTCTGGTTGATTGGTAATAAAGTGAGTTAATTTTCCCCAAGTTGAGTCTGTTTTGCCCGTGACGGTAAATGGTGAGTGATCTCCCTCCTGTCCTTATCTCGACCCACAAGATCTTTGTTATATTTTCTCTCCCCTGTCCAGCTGAGGAGGGGGAGTGATAGAACAGCTTTGGTGGGCACCTGGCATCCAGCCAGGGTCAACCCATCACAGTCTTTTTGGTGGAGAATGCGGGCAACGATCCCGCTACATCTCACAAACACCAGAGATGTGTTCCCTCATCTCCTCCACAAGATAGCTCCCACAATACAGCAAAGCCATCAGGGTACAGGGGCACAGAACCCATCTGGATCTCTGGAGTGACAGGGGGATGCCAAGAATTGACTGTATTGGAGGCTGAAGTGAGCTTGACAGGGGACAAGTGGGAAAAGCACCCCATTGCGACCGGCCCAGAGGCCCCTTGTATCCTTGGCATAGACTACCTCAAGAGAGGGTACTTCAAGGCCCCAAAGGGGTACCGATGGGCTTTTGGTGTAGCCACTGTGAACACAGAGAAGATCAAACAGCTATCTACCCTGCCTGGCCTCTCGGAAGATCCCTTCATTGTGGGATTGCTGCGAGTGGAAGAACAGCAGGTGCCAATCGCTACCAGGACGGTGCACCGCCGGCAATATCGGACAAACCGAGACTCCCTGGCTCCCATCCATGAGTTGATTCATCAACTGGAGAGCCAAGGAGTCATCAGCAAGACTCATTCACCTTTTAATAGTCCTATATGGCCAGTGCAAAAGTCTGATGGAGGGTGGAGGTTAACAGTAGATTATCGTGGCCTGAATGAAGTGACACCGCCACGGAGTGCTGCTGTACCAGACATGTTAGAGCTCCAATATGAACTGGCATCAAAGGCAGCCACGTGGTATGCTACAATTGATATTGCCAATGCGTTTTTCTCCATTCCTTTGGCAGCAGAGTGCAGGCCACAGTTTGCTTTCACGTGGAGAGGTGTCCAATACACCTGGAATCGACTGCCCCAGGGGTGGAAGCACAGCCCTACCATTTGTCACGGACTAATCCAAACGGCACTGGAACAAGGCGATGCCCCTGAACATTTACAATACATAGATGACATCATCGTGTGGGGCAACGAGGCAGAAGAAGTGTTTGAGAAGGGAAAAAGAATAATTCAGATTCTTCTGAAAGCTGGTTTCGCCATAAAGAAAAGCAAGGTCAAGGGACCTGCACAGGAGATTCAGTTCTTGGGAATAAAATGGCAGGACGGACGCCGTCATGTCCCTATGGATGTGGTTAACAAGATAGCAACTATGTCTCCACCAGCTAACAAGAAAGAAACACAAGCTTTCCTAGGCCTTGTGGGGTTCTGGAGAATGCATATTCCAGGTTATAGTCAGCTTGTGAGCCCTCTCTATCGAGTAACGCGGAAAAAGAACTATTTTGAATGGGGCCCTGAACAACAGCAAGCCTTTGAGCATATCAGACAGGAAATAGCTCGTGCAGTAGCTCTTGGGCCTGTCCGGACAGGACCAGATGTACAAAATGTACTCTACACTGCAGCTGGGGAGCATGGTCTCAACTGGAGCCTCTGGCAGAAAACACCAGGAGAAACCCGAGGTCGACCATTAGGGTTTTGGAGCCGGGGGTACCGAGGATCAGAAGCCCACTACACCCCGACTGAAAAAGAGATACTAGCAGCATATGAGGGGGTTCGAGCCGCTTCCGAAGTTGTTGGTACAGAAGCACATCTCCTCTTGGCACCACGATTGCCCGTGCTACACTGGATGTTCAAAGGAAACATCCCCTCTACACATCATGCAACCAGCGCTACATGGAGTAAGTGGATAGCACTGATCACGCAACGGGCTCGACTGAGGAAATCTAACTGCCCAGGAATTCTGGAAGAGATCATGGACTGGCCAGAAGGCAGAGATTTTGGAGCAACGCCTGAGGAGGTGCCTCGTGCCCAAGAGGCACCACCATATAATGAGTTATCAGAAGACGAAAGGCGTTATGCTTTGTTTACTGATGGATCCTGTCGTGTGGTAGGGAACCATCGGAAGTGGAAAGCTGCTGTGTGGAGTCCCACACGACAAGTCGTTGAGGCCACTGAAGGAGAAGGCGAGTCAAGTCAGTTTGCAGAAGTGAAAGCCATCCAACTAGTCCTAGACATTGCTGAACGAGAAAAGTGGCCGGTACTCTACCTCTATACCGACTCCTGGATGGTGGCTAATGCCCTATGGGGGTGGCTACAGCAGTGGAAGAAGACCAATTGGAAACGCAGGGGTAAACCCATCTGGGCAGCAGCATTGTGGCAGGACATTGCTGCCCGTGTAGAACACATGACTCTAAAGGTACATCATGTGGATGCTCACATGCCCAAAAGCCGTGCCACTGAAGAACATCGAAATAATGAACAGGTAGACAAGGCTGCCAAAATAGAAGTAGCTCAGGTGGACCTGGACTGGGAGCGTAAGGGTGAGCTATTTGTAGCTCAATGGGCCCATGAGACATCGGGACATCTAGGGAGAGATGCAACCTATAGGTGGGCTCGTGATCGAGGGGTGGACCTGACCACAGAGGCCATCACACAGGTCAGTCATGAATGTGAAACATGTGCTGCAATCAAACGAGCCACCAGAGTAAAGTCTCCCTGGAACAGAGGGCGGTGGCTGGGTTTTCGATATGGCGAGGCCTGGCAAATTGACTACATTGGACCACTGCCACGAACACGCCAAGGCAAGCGCTACATACTCACCATGGTGGAAGCAACTACTGGTTGGCTAGAAACATATCCTGTAAACCATGCCACTGCCTGAAACACCATCTTAGGCCTCAAAAGGCAAATTCTATGGTGACATGGTACCCCAGAAAGAATTGAATCAGACAATGGGACTCATTTCCGAAATAACCTCATAAGCTCCTGGGCAAAGAAACACGGCATCGAGTGGGTGTACCACATCCCCTATCACCCGCAAGCATCTGGAAAAATTGAGAGATATAATGGACTGTTGAAGACTATGTTGAGAGCGCTAGGCAATGGGACATGGAAGCATTGGGATACAAATTTAGCAGAAGCCACTTGGCTAGTTAACACCAGAGGATCTGCTAACCGTCCTGGTCCTGCCCAAACAAAACCCCTACATACTGTGGGAGGAGATAAGGTCCCCGTAGTGCACATGGGGAAGTGGCTGGGGAAGGCAGTGTGGATTTCTCCTCCCATGGGAAAAGGCAAACCCATTCGTGGGATTGTCTTTGCTCAGGGACCTGGGTGTACTTGGTGGGTAATGCGGAAGGATGGGGAGACCCAGTGTGTGCCTCAAGGACATTTAACCTTGGGGGAAAAATAATCTGTGATGTGAGTTGTATGTTGTAGGAAGTACTGTAGCAGGAATGACCTGAACTGCAGAGGAGTGAACTTCGCAAGGAACCAGACAAGTGCATCGGTGACCCAAACCAAGCCGGTGTTGGTGCACAACGATCGAACATACTGCTTCTCCTGTCCTGACCACTCATCTTGATGGATGGGGCCCAAGTCATAACCTGTGTGTGAACATCTGGAGGAGTGGAAGAAGCCCATGGAATATCTATCTCTTAAAGGACAGGGGATAGTAATTAATAAGAATGTATAAATCTGTATGTTGGGTATAGAAGTGGTTTAAGCATGTAGTTTCAGTTGTAAGTGTTGGTAAGAAGGGATTTCAGTAATGAGAATTAAATACAATGGCGTGGTTAGAAGATATCTGTATTAAATTATGTGGGACCTGAGCATGACGCAAATGGTATGGAATAAGGGGTGGAGATTGTATTGGGTCTGGCTGAGATGGGGTTAATACTCCCCATAGCAGCCCTCATAGAGCTGTGCTCTGCATCAGTAGCTAGAAAGGTGTTGATAACACACCAGTGTTTTGGCTACTGCTGAGCAGCGCTGGCACAGCATCAAGGCTGTCTCCCCAACATTTTTGCCCCCCCCTCAATGGCAGGCTGGGGCAGGGCAAGATCTTGGGAGGGGACATAACCAGGACAGCTGACCTAAACTAACCAAACAGATATTCCATACCATATGACATCAGCTCAGATATAAAAGCTAAGTAAAGGGAGACGGAAGGGGGGCATTTTTGTCTTCTGGAGCAACCACTACGCGTACTGAAGCCCTGCTTCCCAGGAAGTGGCTAGACATCGCCTGCTGATGGGAAGTAGAGAATAATATCATTTGTTTTTCTTTGCTTTCGCGCGCGACCTTTGCTTTCACTTTATTAAACTGTCCTTATCTTGACCCACGAGCCTTTTGTTATATTTTCTCCCCCCTGTCCAGCTGAGGAGGGGGAGTGATAGAGCGGCTTTGGTGGGCACCTGGCACCCAGCCAGGGTCAACCCACCACATGTCCCTTCAGCTTTCTTGCTGGCTGGGCATGAGAAGCTGAAAAATCCTTGACTTTAGACTAAACATTACTTAGCACAACTGAAAACATCAGTGTTATTAACATTCTTCTCATACCAAACTCAAAACATAGCACTGTACCAGCTACTAGGAAGACAATTAACTTTATCCCAGCTGAAACCAGGACAATTTGTTAAGAAGTAACCATTTCTATATGCCTACTTCCAAGTCATCTGATATAGCTCCTGAGCTCTGCAAGGCCATTATCAAAACTATGGCATGAAGGGACACCTGCAAACACACAGAGAGTAAGAAACATGCTGCACAACAAATGCCCTTCACTCTAGGAATTATAGATGCTGTCATAAAGATTTCTGCTCCTTTCCTTCTCTTTGTGCCAGGTCATGAAAGCACAGCAGTGATTCCACTGTATGACCTATTATATGTATTAGTAATTATTAGGCTTTTCAGACTACAGACCAGAAGAGCATGTGACTTAATTACAAAACCATAATAGCTGACTTGTGCTACTTTATAAGTAGCACTATCAATTTAAGTACAGAATGGTTCCATATAGCATATTTCAGAGGACTGGTACACTCCAAAAGAAGGTGGTCTAAAAAAGTGCAGGAGGACCATGGCAATGATATAACTGACATGAAGCAAGTAAATTTTGCAATTAGGCATGTAAACAAACAAGTCCATTATTACCAGTGCCCCTGTCTAATCATGACCAGAGTAAACAAAATATAAAAGATAGCCCTTTCCCCAAAGAGCTTACAATTTTAAAAGAGGGAAAAAATGGGTAGAGATGGGTAAGATGAGTGAAAAACGAGTCATTATTGCTCAACTGGATAAGTAGCAGGCATCTTACCAAGGCCAAACAAAATCGTCTCAGGGACTGCCTACCTATTGAGTGCCATTTTCAGATAATGAAGGTACAGGCCTAGAAAGTTCGCTGCACATATCTACTTTCCACAGATTTTTCCCAGACTGTGTGCAGTGCAGTTCCTAAAACTTCTTCAGCATAATATCTTGAGAGAGTTTTGGGGTTTTTTTATTATCAATGGCTGTTTCTTGTTAAGATACTTTTAGGTATTAGTGGCAAAAAAAAAATCCCCTTGTGACAGAGTGGCATGATGCATATTAATTGATACAGTTAAGTTTTGTAGCAATTTCTTTATCATAGGTTTCTGATGCTTTTTACTTAAAAAAAAAAAAAAAAAAAAAAAAAAAGGAAATGGCCTGCAGTCCTATGAGTCTTTAGAACAGGTTTAATTCCAGCTCAGTATTAGGTTCAGCAAGTGAAAAGCTGAGCAGTGTGTACTGCTAATTACAGTGTAAACATTTGATAAATATTCCTTCTTTTTATCCTTTGCCCTTTTCAAAAATGAAAGGTTCTAATTTACATGTACAATAGTTCCTAACTGCCTCTTCACAAACTTGCTTGTTTTATATATTTTCAGTTTTCTTTTGGGAATAGGTGGAGCATATGAAAAGAGAGCAATATTTCTACCCTCATCTACATGACTTCAGTAAAACAATACTCCCTTCAAAATCACCCCCCCACAACTTCCTCCCCACAAAAAAATAGAGCCACAGCCAAGATTATGCATCCACTGGTGAACTCAAGTGATAATACTACTGAACTGCATTTTTAATTATAAAATAGTTATCTGTAAACATATGTGTGCATATATATATGCACACTTACATTTTTTGTGCAAAAGCATAGTGTGTTTGCTTTTCTGTTTTATAACTATTCTGAGACTTTGCGGGTGGTGGTGGTGGTTTGTTTTTTTATAGCAAAGTATGGCTGGAGGAATGGTTATCTTTGGGCTCCATATGCAGGTTCCAGTCATATATTGAAGCTGGACAATAAAGCAGGGAAAAAACAGCTGATACACAAAAAGGACTGTCTAGACAGTGCCCCATCAGTCTGGCTAAATTTGGTGCTGGCATTCCCAAAGGGACTGTAATATAATTATTCTGGTGTCTGCGTTTATTCCCCCTGTTTAACACCATCCCAAATATAGAACCTTTTTTCAATACAATAGGCCCAAACTGTACCATTAGATGGAAGCAGCTTTGAAACAACATCCTAAGCAAATATCTCCTAATGCACAAAACCCCCGTTCTTTAATTGCTGGAAGGAAAAAATACATAATTCTTTAATCAAAATGGAATTAATTTGATTTTCAAACAGAATATAATTATTTTAATTAAGAAACTAAAAATAATTTGGGGAAAATAATCCTGAAAATATACTTTTGCATGGGCACAGAGCAAAGGCATCTTTTTCTGTATGTTTATTAACCACGCAAAGAAAATTTAACAGAAACTCAGAGATGTGAAAGTGTAATGATAGCTATGAATCATAAATTTTGATGAAGGAAAAAATGTAATAAAAAAAGAAAAAAGTGTTAATGAGCAAAAAGCAAGAAAAAATGCTTTCATTTTACCCTCTCACAATTAAAAGCAACCAGAGGTTATTTCTTGAATTTCTGTAAAGAGGCTATCTTATTTATCTGGATTTTTTTTGATAGTTCAAAAGATATTCGATAAATACTAGAAGCCTAAACTTATCTTGATTAAAACTTGTTCTATATATTTTGTAAAAATATCTGAAAAACCTGTAATAATCTATGAAAATTTTATCAAGGAAATCAAGCACAAATCTGGAGCTTCAAAGAAAAAAAAAGGAATTAAGAATATTGTTTTTAACACAGATGTCCACAGACACAAACATAGAAGTCAAAATGTGCAAATAAAATGCAAAAAAGTAAAATCCCTACTTTAGGAAAGTAAAATACAGAAAATATGTTTGTAATTTGACCATATTTGCAGTTATGTGCTATCTTCTTTCTCTTTTGTTCTTTTATTTCAAGAACAATTTATTTCAAGATCTTTAGATATAAATAGGAGTGAAACATGATTCTAAACATTTTAAACAAATATTATCTTGACTAAATAAAGAGTGTGACTCTCAAAGCAGAACGATAGCTATTAATATTACACATTGAGAGTCCACATATACTGCAATTCATGTCAATGGAAAAAGCCACACTGTCTCACACTGGGGCAGTATCTGGAACATATCTTTGCATGACCATTTTACCAATATTGTAAGCAAATAATCTAGAATTCTTCCCCCATCTGCAGTTCTTCCCCCAATCTTGCAGTTCTGACAAATAGTAGCCAGAAGTCTAAAGTATGCCAATAACCCAAATACCAGGCTGTATTGGCTTTGTGTGGCAAGGTTTTGGTAGTGGGGGGGGGGGTTACAGGGGTGGCTTCTGTGAGAAGCTGCTGGAAGCTTCCCCTGTGTCCGACAGAGCCAATACCAGCCAGCTCTAAGATGGACCTGCTGCCGGCCAAGGCCGAGCCAATCAGCGATAGTGGTAACGCCTCTGTGATAACATTTTTAAGAAGGGAAAAAAGTTGCGGGACAGACAGAAACAGTAGCCAAAGAGAGGAGTGAAAACATGTAAAAGAAACAGCCCTACAGACACCAAGGTCAGTGAAGGAGGAGGGGGAGGAGATGCTCCAGGCGCCGGAGCAGAGATTCCCCTGCAGCCCGTGGTGAAGACCATGGTGAGGCAGGCTGTCCCCCTGCAGTCCATGGAGGTCCACGGTGGAGCAGATATCCACCTGCAGCCTGTGGAGGACCCCACGCCAGAGCAGGTGGGTGCCCAAAGGAGGCTGTGACCCTGTGGGAAGCCCACGCTGGAGCAGGTTCTTGGCAGGACCTGTGGATCTGTGGAGAGAGGAGCCCACGGAGCAGGTTTTCTGGCAGGACTTGTGACCCCGTGGGGGACCCACGCTGGAGCAGTGTGCTCCTGAAGGACTGCACGCCGTGGAAGGGACCCATGCTGGAGCAGTTCGTGAAGAACTGCAGCCCGTGGGAAGGACCCACGTTGGAGAAGTTCATGGAGGACTGTCTCCCGTGGGAGGGACCCCATGCTGGAGCAGGGGAAGAGTGTGAGGAGTCCTGCCCCTGAGGAGAATGAAGCAGCAGAGATAACGTGTGATGAACTGACTGTAAACCCCATTCCCCATCCCCCTGCGCCGCTGTCACGACCCAGACTGGACAGACCAGGGAGTCGTGTTTAATTCAAAATTCCCTCGGGCTAAATTAAGGTGAAATGACAACAAACGATCAGTTGAAGTTTTTATTTATGACAGAAGCAAACTGATCTGGGGAGGCGTGGTAGTAGGTGGCAGGGTTTCTCACAACAGGAATTGGCATAAGACTACTTCTGTAAACTGTGTAACCCAGGGTAACCATATACATCAATTCAAGGAATAAGGAGATCCCTCCCATTGAGTCACGAGGTTCAGAGCAGACCCCCTTGCTTTCCAGACTCCTCCTCAGAGAAGGGTCTAGGGGCAGCTGGATCTACTCTTAGTCTCAGACGTGGTCAACGGTTTATGTCTTGAAACAGATGAGGTGTAGGGATTGTGGAAAAGGAAAGAGAGAAGAAGACAGAGAGAGAGAAAGGAAGAGAGAAAGATTTCACTGGTCCTGGGTCCAGCATCGGTTCAGTCAGCCCAGGTGTCCAGTCAGCTGAGGGGTCCAGTCCCGGTGGGTTTGCGCGCCCGGGGTTTCAGTTTGTGTCCTTTTATCATCCTTGCCCCTCCTTCGGGCAGGCACCCGAACTCGTCAGGCTAATGAGCAGTTTGTGAGCCTTTGGGCTTGGGGGTCATTTGTGGAGTAACTTCTCCTTCCCTGCAGACACTGCCATTGTTTGATCTTTGTATCAGAACAGCTTATCAGAAGAGGCAGCTGCGCACCCTCCAGCATGCCCTCCCCCTCCTGTTGCTGATGTCTGAGCTGATGGGCTTTTCACCTTGGTTCCTTGCTGTGCAGGGTTTGTCTTTAAGCAGAACTTGCCCCACCACAATGTTTGAGACATTAACTCTTTCAGTCTCTCACAGCCGCTGCGGGGAGTAGGTAGAGAATCCGGGAGTGAAGTTGTGCCTGGGAAGAAGGGAGGGGTGGAGGGAAGCTGTTCTGAGATTTGGTTTTATTTCTCATTACCCTACTCTGGTTGATTGGTAATAAATTGAGTTAATTTTCCCCAAGCTGAGTCTGTTTTGCCCGTGACGGTAATTGGTGAGTGATGTCTCCTGTCCTTATCTCTACCCATGCGCCCTTTGTTATATTTTCTCTCCCCTGTCCAGCTGAGGAGGGGAGTGATAGAACGGCTTTGGTGGGCACCTGGCACCCAGCCAGGGTCAACCCACCACACAGGCATATATTAAACCCAAAAAACATCTCCCCCCAAACACTAGTGCCTCTCATTCCTTATGTTTTTCACTATAGAAACTTTGGTTCCAGTAACTGTTGCAGGCTGAGTGATGGAAAGGACAGAGAGGAAACTCAAGTAACAGGAGGGGAGTGTGAGGTAGGGAAAGAGATCCCCCTAACTCTTCCCAGAAGTGCATTGAAAGGAATAGGCTGAACCACAGCTCACACACTGCAATATTAAAACCCAGATGTCACCTATGAAGAACTACGACGACTAAATGAAGATATATAAATAAGCACAAAAATCAAGTGAAGGTTTAATGTTAGGGTCACCGGCCAAGCTGGCAGCCACAAAGAGGCCACCCCACGGCGGGGGGGAGGGGAGGGCGAGGCACCTTGCTCTCCCTGGGCTATCCCGGGGGTGCGAGGGGTGCACCGCTTCTCCCTGTGTGCAGGGCCTGGCTGCGCCTCCATGGCTATAACGCTCCACCAGGGCTCGGGTCAGTGGGTTAAAAGGAACGTCGAGGGGGGCAGGGTTGGGGATGCTGTGCTGTGGCTGCATGGATGCTGGGCCGGGAGGGGTCGGGCCCTGGGAAAGGGGTGGGTGCTAGGCACTGGTCATCTCCCGCTCCGCGCAACGCCGCTCGGCTCGGCGCAGCGCAGCGCCCTCCGGGCTGAGGGAGGCGCTCTGCAGCTGCCCCACTCGCACTTGAATAATGAGAACTTTTCTTTTGGGAGAGGGTGAGATCTGTGAATACCTTGCTCAATAAGAGATGAGGCATATTGAAAACTATATTAAATTACCCTGATTAACAGTTTATCCACGAACAGGGAAGCTTCGGAAGATCTCTATAGGCAGGGCTGGGGGCTATTCATGCCAGCAGCTAAGAGGTTGAAAGGTTTCTGAAGTTCACAGGCTCAGAGCCTTTGTTATGCTAACAGACAATTTCAAATCAGCTGCCTGCTGGAGTGTGAAATATAAATGATTCCTTGAGAACTTCCAATAAGTTATCACTCTTGTTCTCCAAATACCAGGACAAGCTGCTAAAAAATTAGCAGGCCCTTTCTGCAACATCACAAGCCCTAAATGAATGCCTTTGTAGTTAAAATAATCTTTTTAAGGAAGCTGTCCTACCATAATAGCCCAAATGTATTTGGTTTTGACTACAAAATGAAAATCAGTTCTCCAAACTTGACTTTTCCCGTGCTGGAGGTGTTTGGGAAGGGTGGGAGAATGTTAGCATTCAGGAGGCCCAGGGCATTAATGCAATTAGTCTGGGAGTTACTGAGAGCCAAAGGTTCAATCCCTCACCCTTGCTCTGAAAAAAGCCCAGGACAAGATTTACGTGTCTCAGCAGACTCTAAAGCTACCTGCCTCCCTTTTCACTGGAGAAGCCATTTAGGTCTGATTTAGGATACTTCGAGACAAAGGGCATATGATAGCCCACCCACCTGTGAAATGCTACAATCCTGCAGCTCCACTGTTTTTGGTGAGCTTTCTGCAGAAGCCACATGTATCTCTTGGGCAGGAGGGTGAATTACCTGAGGAGAATCTGGCTTTGCCACCTATAGTTGAGGGCAAGGACATGAGGAGGCTGAACTAAAATAGTTCACAAGGTCTCAGATTTGAAGTCTGGGCATAGAGATATATTCATATAATTCTGCAGAATATCATAGATAATACCATTAAGAGGAGAAAAATTAGTTTTATACACAAGGAAATCAGTCTATTAGAGGATGTGATCTGCTCTTATTCAGGAAAGAAGAAAGCCTCCCTTATGAATCCGTACGATAGCTGAAGAGGAAAAGGCAGGCGTGCAAGGTTATGGCGGAGGTACACTGGCTTGGTGGAGCGCAGCGTAGCGAACCCGCCTCCGCCGTGCTGCCTACCCGCACTGGCGGGAGCGGGGGGGGGGCAGGGGGCGCTTCCGCCTCCGCAGAGCTCCACTTCTGCCAGGGCGTCCCTGCGAGAGTAACTTTTTCTCATCGCATAACAACGGTAGATAAAAAATTAGATGCGAGACTAATTTGCTTACACTGGAAATAAAAATAATCCCCCCCAACCAACGAAGGCACACATGCACATACTTTTTTTCAGGGTTAAGTTTTATTAAAAGAGGATTTTTTTGTGCCATAGAAAGGTTCAGGCTTATCTGATAAATAAGCACGGAGATTCCTTTTTGTCGATTCCTGTATTGATACACACTGGAAAGTGGTTTATTTCGGGGTCGGGAGGCAAAGTTGGGAGGAGAGGTGATAATTGTTTTCCTCCTAATCCGCATTTATTTTCCTTTTTGGAAATGGATCTCGTCAGTCGTTGTCTATAAAGCTTTTAAAAGATTCTCCGAAAACAGGAGAAACAAAAGTTTGGTTTATGTATTTGCAAGAGAAAAAAGAGGACTCATTTCGTTTCTTCTTTCTTTCTGTGAGCAGATGTATGTGTGGGGGTTATTATTCTGAAACACCAGAATAACAAATTCTCCATGTCCTCAGAGTTATTAATAACACTTAACACTTCCAACGTGCTTTGCATTTACAAAGAGCTGAGCAAACACACTCTAATTAGGGTTGCTATTTTGTTTTACATTTTGAGACTTTTTTTAAAGGGAAAAAGTTTTTAATTTTCCTGCAAGTTTTCAAATAAAACTCCCACTATATTCAACCTACTATTGAAAGCTTGTTGGTAAATTGCCAATAGTGGCATAATCAATAACCTCTGCAACTGCTAATCTTGAACCAAACAGTCTGTATGTTAATGACGATGCTGCTGATGGCATTTATTTCATTGACAAATAACTTCACTCCCTGGTGATAGAATTTTGAGGTCTAGAATTTCGTTTTCCTTCTTAAAAAAATAAAGCTATAACAAGGCAGAAATTGTATAACAGTAGGTCGTGAAATTATTAGCTTATATAGTAAACAGATTTTGTAGGGAAAATTTTTTTTTTAGATTATCTTTATACAATAGCTTTAGTACAAAGTTAGGAATTGCATGAAATATTCCTTTTGTTGAAATATGATCAACACATTGAAATAGAATCGACATTAACATGAACTAATGCTCTTAAGCTTTCTCCAGAGATAATATAAACAATTTAAACAGTAAATAAGTCTTTCAATACATATCAGCAATATTAGACAGCATTAAGTTAATTTGGAAAAGGGAGCATCCAGCAGTTTTTTGTCATTCCTGAATGGTATTCCTGCATGCTAGCTTGCAGACAAATTAATCTCATTCACAAGAATAATATTTTGCTTACATATTTGCTTTTTGTAAAAACATTTCAACAGAGAACCATACAATGGAAAAATTATGTTGAATCCATATGTTTGAGTAAATATAAAGGTAGATATGGTTTGCTTGTAACCAGTAAACAGTGACTGCCTGAATGCCAAAGGGAAATGCAACTATTCTCCGGTGTGTGGAATTATGAGATTATGTTTTTACATATCAAGTACTATCTTTGAGGCTGATTAAAGTAAAAGGCAATATCACAGAAAAAGAAAGACTGTGTGGAAAACAACCAAGGAGAAAAAGTGCAAGATGACACCCACAAGATGGCTGCCTTTTCATTCTTTCTCTATGATTATAGTAACATTTCTATAAGAAAATTAATGTAAAACGTTCTTTAGCAAATCAGAGGAACTACAGTTGCTTTCTCCTAACATATCTGCAAACTAATAAAATGTATTAAACACATTTAGGCTTATATAAATACAAGAGAACATTATATATATACACACATATACACATATATATGCATATATATGTCTGAAGCAATGCCTACTGCACATGTTAGTCATCATGCTAATATCTACAAGTTTGGGTGCATGAGAAAGGCAGTAAGATATGGAAGAATATGTAAGATAAAAGAGAACAGTTCAATATGAAAGGCAGAATTAGGATAGATGCATGTAACAACCACATTATTTTAGCAGATGGGAAAACGCAGTGTGAATAATATATCAGAATATTTAAAACATATCTTTAGGCTTTCTTTAGAAAGGCTTTTGAGATTTGAGCAAGAAAAATATTTATTTGTATGATCTTATTAACTCCTTTCTTCTTGGCCTGAAGTCTACAATTATTAAAAATGATAGCATTAAAATAAAGGTAATGTTCATCGCTGGATTTATAATCATTAATTGGAAGCAAAATAAAACCAAACAAACTATATTACAAAACATTAGATTCAATCTAGGGAGTTTAGACAGAAATAAGGTTTCATATAAACTGTAAATAGTTTGGATTTTAGTCTATTCAGCAAAATTGTTAGGTTACAAGGTTACTATGTGGGCTGAGACTACAGACGAAGAACAAAGCAAATGGTTCAGTTTCAATAGGAAATATAATAAAACCTCTTTATCTAGAAGCCATCAGGGACAAGCACTCAATACAAGTTAACAAGCAGGAACTGATAAGATAACATTTATATGAGGTCAGAAGTCAAATGCCAGTCAAAGACTTTTAACCTCTTGGGTCATAAACAGGAATAGTTAAAACACACAGATAGTTATTTATCGAATTTAAAAGGTATCTGATCATTGTGAGTGAATGACGGTATGATTTAACCAATTGGGATTTATAGAAGAGGAACTCTATAGTTAAAATAAAATGCAAATCTTCAAGCCTATAATAATTATTCTTTCTTTAATTTGTCTTTCTGCCTCTCATAAATCTATAAATCAAAGCAGACAGGTGACCAAAATGATGAACATTGTCTTCAAACAGACCCATACTCAGTCAATATGTAGATTGATCTGTGCAATTCAAAACTTGTTTAATGATTCAATAGACTAAATATTTACAGTCAACATACATAAAAGAACAATAACCATCCTCCCTATTGTGGTGTTAATGCCACTGGAGTTTTGTTTTGTTGCTTTTCTTCAAGTCCACTTAAGTAAAAAGGAATCTCGTTCCAAGGTAAAGATGATGGGATTTCCCTTCATTAAAAAAAACCAGGTTTTAACATTAAAAATACCTAATTTTAAGTGCATAAATATCATGGGTAGATTTAGAAGATCTTTAATTATACTTCTAATCTAGTCAGTGAATAGTTATTTCTCCTTTAAATAGTTTTTATTTCCTCTTGTAATTTACTCTCCAAATTCTGTAATTTGCTTACATTTACATCCAAATGTGCATTCTGAAGGTAATACTAAAAAATACCAAATAAAATATATCTGTCTTCCTAGAGAGAAACAGGGATTCATGGATGGCCTTTTTAGGCCTATTTTTTCTTTAAACAGAGTTCACTATACACAAGGTGAACATTGTGGTTTTAAAATGCTTTAAAATATTTATCAGAAGTATTTTATCATCATATTCAAATGACACACTCACCTTATTGATAATCTCTGTCCTGAATGTCCATTTACTTCATGAAAGCCCCCCAAGCAGAACAAGGACTAACCTTTTTCATTCATTTAATGTTTAGTAAAAAACCAAGCAACCTTAATCAGCATGCTGATTGCATCATCAACTAACAAATAATTTACTACTGCATTCCATTAAAAGCTCATTAAATTTTCTGTTCTCTAATGGGAGCTTTAGTTTTTGAACCACATGCTTTTGCTTCAAATTATCATTTATTTCATTTTTTGCAAAATGTTTTTCAAAGCATGGGTGAGAATTTCAGTACCTATATGCACAAAAGACATGGGGGAAAAAAAAAAGGAAAAATAAGTCCCTTCTATTTTATTATTGTAAACAATGAACAAATAAAAAAAACCTTTTGGGTTACAAAGTACAAAACTTCTTGCCTGTCCTAAATATAAGGGACTATAGTCAGGATGTTGTGGGGAGGGCTCATGGGGGAGGAAAAAGCTCAGATATTCTTCCTCAGTCTTGAATACTAAGCTGCACATAATCATCATATTTAATAAGTAAAATGCTAGAAAATGTCAGACCCTAAATTAACACGCATCTTTGGATTGCTAATTGTGCTCATTGCAAATTTGGGTCATTTTGCATGAGTAACTCTAATGTAGGGCTGAAATTGCCATATAGCACAGTGGATTCTTGATTCCCTGTGCTAATCCTGAACTCGGTGATTGTGTCAGGTGCAGTTCTGTATGCTCCAGCAGCTGGTTCATCCTCATCAATGCAAATAAGGCAACTCCTACAATCAAAGCTTTTCGAGTCTAAAGCCTGATTACTGAGGGTAGGCTAAAGCACACTAACTGACAAGGCAACTGTAATGTCCCTCTAGTTCAAAATCAGTCTTTTGCCAAAGAAAACAAAAAAACAGGGAGATCCATCAGTCTGGGGGCGTACAAAATGTAGGTAAGTCTTCGTGGTTGGCGGTAAAATAAATTAAAAAATAACTCCTGAACTTGAATAAAAGTCTGCACTTGCAATAATTAAAGTAATATTTGAATACTTATGAAGAAGACGGACAGCCAATGATTATATGTAAAGCATTGGCTGTTTCTCTTCTCAAGGACATTTCCTAAGGACTATTTCAAAGTGTCCATTCATTTCCACAGGCACATCCACAGCAGGAAAATGTGGGCAAAATGCGGGTGCCATCCTTGAGCCATCCTGTCCCTCAGGCTCTGCCCCGGACAATGGCCTGGCTCGACTCTGTGCCCCTGCCCCGCTCTTTAGGGCTCTTCCCCATCACCTTCCCCAGCAGGAGGGGTTGCTTGGCCACGAAGGAGACAGGCCAATTATTATCTCTTCTCCCACCCGACCAGCTGATTTGGCTCTGAAGTGGGATGCCCTTCTGCCCCTCCCTCCCCCCCCAGGGTGCTTGTACCCACACACAGTTGTGCATGTGTGTCCATGCATGCATGTGTGTGTGTGTGTGCCCTACCTGTGGGTATTGTACAAGTTCGACACACACCAGTGCTGCAGTCCTCTGCCATGGTTTTCAATGCACCTGTCTCATGTTCATGCAACCACTCTAGCTGCACCTTGGAGGCAGTTTCTAATTTATCTTTTGAACATCTATCTGAGAAAAGAGACAGGCTTGTGGTGTCCTTCACCCACCCACTCATTTCTTCCTCCCATCTCTCAGGAAAACCCCAAAGCAACACTTAGAAAATCTCCCCACTACCTGCCCCCAAACTTTGGGTATTGCCTTAACTGCCTTTTCAGAAAGCCCCCAAATACGAACATGTTGCCTAAAAGTGTTTAAGGGCATGAGAGAGATGTAAAAAACTAAAGACTGCATTCCTCAAACAATCAACACATATAAATACAAAACAGACTAATGTAAGGGAAATATTAGCCTTTGCAGTAGGATAGCATAAACCCTCATAGACAGGGCAAAGCTGCAACCCCAGCAATGCTGACATGGTGCTGAAATTCTGATGCAGATATTATTTGGTTTTGCAAAGTGGCCTTAGGTAGTGCAAACTGTGTCCCATCCTTCCTGTGTTTCTAGAAATAAACACATAGATAAGAATGCAGACATTTGTAGCTCAGGCCAGAACAAGGGCTCCAAGTTAGTCATTGTCCACAGAATGGGTACAGCCCAGCAGGAGAGTTAAATCCTGCAATCTTGCAATTTGCTGAAAGAAACACCAACTTTCCCTTTCCCTCTCCAGCCAGGAGAGCAGTCTTTGGCCAGGGGCACTTGCTGCCGCTGCCCCCTATTTCAGAGATGCCCTTACCCACATGACACCACAATTCACAGAATTTGGGAACCATCACCAAAACATGACAATAAATCAGACCTAACTGGAACCCAATTTTTTACAACTGCTCCAGCCACATAACTGATTCTTGCTCACTCATGCCTCTCTCCATCCCTTCCCCTAATAGGATTAACAGACATTTTCCTAAAAACAAATCAGATTTTGTCAAATCATGTGTGACAGTTGATTTGCTCACAATATCCGCTTTCTTCCAATACTGAAACAGCACTAGCCTCACACAATTTAATCAAGGCTGATATAAGGCATCTTTGAGGCAAACATTTGTCTTGGCAAAGCACCTACACCCTCCTTAAATTCTTTACATTTCCTTAAAACAACTCTTAGCAGACTAAGATCACCAGAGCCTGATGATGCAATTTGTGCACAGCATTATTATCATGAAAGGCTTCTGAATGATTCTTGTAATCTGCTTTCAACTATGTCCCAGGTTCAATAATCCCCTTTGGAGGTTCTGTGCCGTGCCATGCAGCCCTGGCTGCCATGCCCATGGGGGGCTCGGTGGGGCAGCCTGTGTCCCTGCCCTGCTCTCTCCACTCCCCTGTGGGCCCCATGACCACCCCCTCCACAAGCCCCTCCAAGCCCTCTCCTCCTGCAGCACCCGTGCAGCAGGGGGGCGCTCCCCACCCGTGGGTCTGTGCCTTTGCCCTTCCCTCCATGGCTGTGAATGAGGGGGGGAAACTCATGGCTTAAGGATGGCAAAAACCTGGGCTGCAAATGAACCTCGAAGGGCTCCTTTTCTTTTCCAGAAGACAGTCTGTGATGTTAGTAGATGAGCCTTCTTAATGGATTAGTCTTCAAACACCCATGTTGCTCTCTGCACTGGAATGGTACACACTGCAGAAGGAAAGAAAACTCTGCCCATCCATAAGCAGGACTAAATCCTGCAAATTGGTATACCTAGAGTCCAGCTTTGAGGCTGTGTGTGCTAAAAAGGGACAAGGCAGCTGCAGCACTTTGGCTTTGAGGCAATCACAGGGTTGCTCTGCTCGACATGGGTGCTGTGAACCCCGGCAGCTCTTGGGAGTATCTCAGAGTAGGTGCTTTAACTATGTCTCCATCTCAACCCTCTTCCAGGGGTCTTAAATGGAGATCCCACAAATCTTGTTTCACTGCAAAATCCCCTTTGTCTTAGGGTTTTTCAGCAGGAAGATTTTCTGGGTCTCTTTTTGTAGATAAGTGCAGTTAGGCAGCAGAGAACCCCCAAAGACAAAATCTTTTACTGCATTTAAAATTACAGATAGAGTTTTTTAGGTTAATTTGATCTATGAGTTTGCTACACATTGTGAAAACAGAATGAGGAGCCTGCAACTGTTCCACTTCCAATATCTATACATCTATATCTCTGTAATTTTGTGTTGCTTTCTCAGTTCTTCACAGGTAAACACATAAGATTTGAATCAAAGGATACTTGAATTTTCAGTGACCTTCTTAGAAACTAATTAGAATTTGTGAAAATAACAGCAAAGATTTATTTTAAAGGGTAATTACTTTGAATTTTCCACCAGTCAATTTATATTCTGTTCTAATTTAATCTTCTCCTGCTTTTAAAAGTATTCCCTTTATTTGCATCTGATAATCTTCAAAGAGTTAAGATGGGAGTTTTACACATTACCAAAATGATACACTAACTTATGAAATTTAAAAATACAGTGAGCCATAAAACCTGAGTAATTTAGAGCTGATGTGGCAGTAGCTCCACAGTTGGCAGTTGTAAAGAAAATGGCACAAAGGCTTTAACTGTATCAAAATAGAGGAAACAACATAGTATATGCAAATAATCTTTATAGCAAGAGGGTCAGCAGCCAGTAGCAACCTCTTAAACCCATTTGACCATATATATAGGCAACTTTTTCCTGCATAATCTGAGATCTGTTTGGCTAACAGCTTTCTAGGACTAGTCAATAGATTGTAAATTAGATAAATTCCTTCCCTCTTCAAGAGGCTGCTCCTGATCAGTGAATTTCCTTGAAAAGATTATTGAAGTATCTATTGTTAACTCACCTATTTTAATAAAGCTCAACTTTTGCTCACGCTCCTTAGAGCTATCTTGTGTAGGTGATTTTTGTAACACATGCTCCCTACATACTATTGTGTTCATATATCCTATGAGCTATCACATCTATTACATTTTATGAGTCAGGATGTCCATTCAGTAGAGACTGAACAAACAAACTAGGTAGGTGAACAAAACAAAACAAACAAAAAAAAGCAATGTAACTTAAAAAAAGCTAATAATCAATACATGAAGATGATCTAATGTTGAAATGGCTCAGTGATACATACTAAATGCACAATTTCTAGATAACAATATCATATTCTATTGTGAGAGTTATAGTTTTGGACAACACAAGCTATTGAACTGAGAGCTTCCAAAATTAAACGCTAGTCTTACAGCTAAAGCTAAAAAGTCAGCCTCTGTGGTTAGAAGCTGTACCAAACTCAATTTTCTTTGTGGGTTAAGCATGGAGAGGAATATATACCAGAGTACGCATAATAAAAGCTTAGCAAGACACAAGTTGCAAGACAGTAGGAAAAAGACAGAGTGATCTGGTTCTTATATTGCTTTCCGTATTCAAAGGTGCTAGCTCAGGGCTAACAAACAAATAAGGAACCTCCTAGCAGAGCTGATAGGGACAGATATGTAGAAGGGGATGTAATACTTGGTGTCAATGCCTGCCTAAAAGTCTATGTACATCAGTCCATTTTTTGGACTGTCACAAAAATTCAACCCTGGACAAGGCAAGAGGGAAAAAAGAGATTCCAGAACATGAGATCACTTTAGGTATACACCAGAATCTTCAGCATTTATAACTTCAGCTTTCTTCTGGATATCTACCTTAGTTTGACAGTACAGCCATGATCCTTATATGATCACACTTCAGTAGTTCACACAAATATTACCTTGTTCCAGGGCAGGTTCTCTTGCATCTTGAGTTTATCTTATTTGTATACCAAAATACCTTAGCTGAAGTTAATATAAAAATTGGAAAATTATGATATTATTTTAAAATGTCAACTCCGACTATAGAGGCGATACTCAAGATACTCTGCTGGTAAACAAAGAAGAATGGCGGAGCTCCTATGAAGGAGCAATGTGCCAAATCAGAGCTATCAAATCATTTTCATTTAACATTATTTCCTGATTTTCTGCTCTTGCATTGCACAGACAACTAGCTAAGCATTTAAAGGAACATGGGAGGGTGGAGCTGGTTGTAGCATATTTACCCAAGTACTTGGATGTAGTAATGAGTTTGTTTTAATATATTCATATTATATAAATGTTAGTTGAAGTTGACACTAAATATTGAATAGACATATCAAAAAGGCATCATGTCATCTTTACTTCTCCTGTGTTGTCTAACATTCATGCTGTCACTTGCTCTGTTTGTATCCATTTTCTTATAGAAAATTAATTTTTAAAAATTATACCAGAACGATGATTAAGTATGACAGAATGTCCTGCTTTCAGCTGGGATAGAGTTAATTGTCTTCCTAGTAGCTGGTACAGTGCTATGTTTTTGGGTTCAGTATGAGAAGAATGTTGATAACACTGATGTTTTCAGTTGTTGCTAAGTAATGTTTAGTCTAAAGTCTAGGATTTTTCAGCTTCTCATGCCCAGCCAGCGAGAAGGCTGGAGGGGCACAAGAAGTTGGGAGGGGACATGTGGACACATATTTAGCTAACGGTCGCAAGAGAATTCCAGACACCTTTAGAAGACCTTGAACAGAATAAACAAGAAGACAAAAAAAGAAAGATGCCAATTAGAAGAACACAGGTGCGCATTCCACGATAAAGGGAACTTGGCACAAAGAACCTCAATTCAGCAGTTTATCTTGACCAATTAGACTGAGACAAGTTTCGCATGTTTTAGTTGGTATAACCAATTATGTCCTATGTTTATGCGCGTGTACAGTGTTGATATAACCAATCATATTTTATGCTTGTGCGCGTGTACAGTGACTTTGCAGAATATGTGACTATAAGTATGTGTGTGTTTTAGCAATAAAGGGTCGTCTGTTGTCTGCTCTCAAGATTACAGGCGTCCGTCTACTTCAATCTCCTCAAACGGTGACCGCGACGTGATTGCGGGCCGAGAAAACGCTGGAATTGTTGGAAGTGCATCCGGAGAAGACTCTAGCCGAACGATCGTCTAGCCAGCTGGACTGAGCGGACAACCTTCTCCCAGGAGATCAATCACCCTGCTCATTTGGAAGTAAGGTGAGCGGCTAGAAGGATTAAAATGGCTGCCCAGATGTCTGTGGAAGAAGGGGCAATTGTACAAATGCTTTCGCATATCCTCTCCATGAGAGGGATTAAGTATGATTTCAATACTTTACGTATGATGCTGAAGTGGCTTAAGGACCATGGTGCCCCCACTTCGAATGTAGAAGTCTTTGAAGTTAAAAATTGGGAAGAAATGGGAAAAGTAATTTGGGACTTTGTATCGCGTGGGGACGTGAAGGCTCAGAAAATCTCCGCTACGTGGAGACTGGTGCTGGAAACGTTGAAAGCCTTTAAGGCAGAAAAGGAGGTGGCTGCTGCTGTAAAAATTTCAATTGAAGATACCCGGAAAAAGAGAAAAGTGTGTGTGGCGAGGTGGTAAATAATTCGGACAGTGATGAGCAATTAAACACCGAGGGAGATGTCATTAATGGAGGCAACGATCAACCTTTAAGTAACCTGCCTCTCGAGCAGGGACCTATCCCCTCTGCACCTCCCTATGAGGCAGGTACATCCCCAGGAGAAGCTATAAAAAAGCGATGGAAGGACATAAATGATAAAATGTTAACCGAAGGTCTAAATCCTGTGGCTTTTCCAGTTACAGTCAGGCAGAATGCCCCAAACGTGTGGCAACCTTTCAATTGGGATTTAATAAAAGAAGTACGGAAAACAGTAATGGCTAATGGACTGTCTGCTCCATTTAGTCAGGCGTTATTGGAGAATATATTTTCTGGTCAAATTTTAACGGGCTTTGACTGTACACAATTGGCTACAATGATTTTAACCCCGACTCAGCGTCTATTATGGAAGGTGAAATGGGCAGAATTATGTGATTTAGCGGCACTAAGAAATTTGGACCGCCCAGAAGGAGATCCGCGGTATATGATCACTTCTGCACAAATGATGGGGACTGGTGACTTTGCAGATGTTAATAGGCAAGCAAGGCTACCGGTGGAAGCATTACAAGAATCAGCTTCCTTAGCTCTGAAGGCAATGGTAACCTTGCCTGAAGCTGGAAAGCCACAACAATCATTTACAAGTATAAGGCAGGGTAATACGGAACCTTATATGTCCTTTATTGATCGTCTGCGAGATGCTATTGAAAAGCAAATAGATAATGTTGATGCCAAAGAAGCATTGATAATAAAATTGGCTGTGGAAAATGCAAATGCAGACTGTAAAAAAATACTACAATCGATGCCAGGAAGAGTGACGCTAGTAGATATGATAGAGGCCTGTAACAAAGTTGGGTCTTTGGAGCATAAAACTACATTAATGGCCAATGCTTTTGCTGTAGCCATGCGAATGGATACAAAAAATGTTAAGAAATGCTATAAATGTGGACAACCAGGACATTTGCAATTTCAGTGTAGAGAGGGGCGAAACAAAGTGGAAGTTGGGCCTAGTATATGCCCTTGTTGTCATAAAGGGAGACATTATGCTAACCAATGTAGATCTCGTTTCACAAGTGAAGGTGTAGCTCTGCCACCTCGAGGTACCCCATCGCCGGGAAACTACAAGAAGAGCGCGAGGAGCGGTGCGATGACCCCAACAGCTCCGAAAGGATCCCAGAACGGCGCCAAGAAGGATGTCTGGCAGAATTGCCAGCCCGAACAGCTGGAAGTGCCGGAGTGGATGTCTCAACAATAGAAACCATCCTACTATGGAACTCTCAGGTACACCGTGTGCCAGTAAACGCACAAGGACCATTAGGTAATGGGCTTAGTGCCCTGTTGTTGGGACGGTCTAGTATAACATTACAAGGAATTTTTGTGTTTCCTGGGGTGATTGATGCAGACTACACAGGTCGCATTTATGCTATGATTTGGACGCCGTCTCCACCAGTATCGATACAGGAAGGAAGCAGAATTGCACAGCTAGTCCCTTTTAAAGCAAATGTACCATGTAAGGTTAATCAACAGCGTGGCAATGCAGGGTTTGGATCTACGGGATTAGAAGCTCAAATTATGTGGTCAATGGAGATCAATAAAACAAAACCTAGTATATCAGTAGAGTTACAAAATGCAAAGAACAGGCCAGAAAAAATAAAAGCATTAGTGGATACTGGAGCAGATGTAACGGTTCTGTCGTGGGAGGACTGGCCTGTTACTTGGGAGCTTTCTGAGATGGATTCAAAACTGTTCGGTGTGGGAGGATTATCAAAAACTCGACAAAGCAAATATATGATTCAATTGATTTGTCAAAATTCAGTTTCTTATATCAAACCTTATGTAACCAATATCCCTATGAATCTGATAGGCAGGGATGCATTAAGTCAAATGGGATGTGTGCTTAGTACAGGAGACAGTTTTGTGGCGTGGCCATTGACAGGCGACCATGCCTAAAACTGAAATGGAAAACAGAGGAACCGATTTGGGTAGATCAATGGCCGCTGACTGAATCTAAGGTCGCCATCTTGAAACAGTTAGTACAGGAGCAATTGGAACAAGGGCACTTGGTGAATACCACAAGCCCTTGGAATACACCAGTTTTTGTCATTCCAAAAAAATCTGGGAAACGGAGACTGTTGCATGATTTAAGAAAAATAAATGAAGTAATGGAAAATATGGGAGCCCTTCAATTAGGGTTACCCACGCCTACTATGATTCCACAAGGATGGAACATTTTGATTATTGATTTAAAGGATTGTTTCTTTACAATATATTTAGACCCAAAAGATGCGGAAAAATTTGCCTTTTCTATCCCCACCATAAACAAACAGGAATCCATGGAACGTTATCATTGGGTAGTTCTACCACAAGGAATGAAAAATTCTCCAACCATATGCCAATCCTATGTATCCCAAGCTCTAAAAGGGTTTAGACTGAGACAAAGGGAGTCAAAAGAATCTCAGTAGACATAATAAAGGGGGATGAAAGATGATGTTTAGCGCTTACATTGTTGAAATTAGCTGACGTAGAGACAGTCCTTGATAAGAAGAGCTGGTCCCAAGAACCAGCCAATGAGGCAGAGACAGTTCCTGATAAGAAGCAGGAGCTGGCCCCAAGAGCCAGCTAAGACTGGTCTTGCGGCTTGGGTGAAGACCAAGAAACCACTGAGCCTGCACAAGAAAAGAGGTTACTAGCGGTGACGAAGAGGAGTCATCTATTTTCATCTCTGCGACCACCAGACAACCACCATAAAGAGGCACTGCGCAAGCGCAGTTGAGAGGAGACTATGGAAATGACCTCTTGGAGCTAATTTTAATATGAAGCGGGGATAGGTCATGCATATGTATAGGCGTATTGTGAATATGTAACACTTGACTGTATAAACTTGAAGCGAACTGCCGAGTCGGGCGCGCACGACTGGTGGGACTACCCCCCGTGCTGCCCAGCGCTGAATAAACATACCTACTTTACAATCTCACTTATTCTGGAGTCTGTCTTCCATGCGTCAGTTTGGCGAGCCAGGCAGGAGACACTCTGCTCGCGTCAGTTTGGCGAGCCAGCCAGGAGACTCTCTGCTCGGCTGCGGGACCGACTGCGGAGCGGACGCCCCTAGGCGTGCCCCGAGCACTTTCCTCGGAGGAGCCTCCTCTGCCAGCCGCTCACTGCGGGAGCAGACAACGACCTCCTGAAGCCACGGACCAAACGGTATGTTTTACAGAGGGAGCCTGTAAAGGTACAGGCCGGGTCAGCTGGTAAATCGCACAGAGACGTCTGGTGTGCAGCAGAGTCCCCGTATGGGAGGAGGGTACCCTGTATGGTAACAAGGGGGGATTTGCTGACCGATAGAGCGGCCGCCAGCGATCTTGGGGGTAGATCGAGCAAATCCGGGGTGACTGCTACATCCCAGTATCGGGAGCCAGGACGGACCTGTCGATGACTGGTATATAAGAGGCAGGAGAAGGGTAAGCGCACCCCCTCGCAATTGCGCTTGGTACATTTTTGGGGTAAGTGGACCCCCTTGCAATTGCGCTTGGTACATTTTTGCAGCTGCTGAATGGTTGTCAACTGGAGCCATGACTGTATGATGTGAATGTTTGGAAATTTAATGTTAAAAATTTTGTGTGAGTATGTGGAAATGTTATGTTGAGATTTATATGTGTATATATGCTTGTTAACGTGTAAATGTCTAAAACTGTGAATTGAATGTTTGAGTAAAAGAGACGCAGCTCAGCTGCGGAGCGTGTGTGGAGTTCTGATCCACAGTTTCGTAACTCCACAAGGGGTATGGCCGGAGACGAACAAAAGTGTGATTCCCTGATAATGTGGAACTTAAATTTATATGTTAGCGTTGTAATTGTAATTTTGAGTTTGATTATCTTAATCATGTTGTGGTGTTGGTATAAGAAAGTCCCTGTATGGTGCATCGCATAAATGTGGGTATTTGAATGGTGTCTTTTACATCCAGGAAATGAGTGTATGCCCTCATATGTCCTGGAATGTGTGTGGTGTAAACAGAGGTTACAAATAGATTGTGGAGGGGATATTGAATGCCCTGAGTGTCAGGTTTGGACTCCCTGGGATAAGAGGGGATGGGCTACGTATATAGTTGAGATTGTTTGTGGTTGGAAAGGTAGCCGAAATAGTGAAATTGGTGTGTGAAAGGAAAATTTAATCCCAGAAATTCGGGACGTGTGGGAGGAAAACTGGGAGAAGACTATAAAGAGGTGTAAGAAACGATTTGCATGGAAGCTTATTAAAAGGAGAAGTTATAAAATGGGAAACAATCAAGGGGGAATATTGAGGAAGAGTCCTCTGGGTTGTGTAATTGCCCACTGGAAAGATATTGTTGGGACCGGAGGTAGGGAAAGTAAAAAGAACCTTATTAAACATTGCAATCAATGGTGGCCATTGTATAAGTTAGAAGGTGATGCTAAGTGGCCACTTAATGGGTCAATAGATTATAATACTCTATTACAACTAATGCTATTTTTAAGGAGAGAAGGAAAATGGGATGAGGTTTCGTATGCAGACATGTTTTTCACCCTCCGAAACCATCCGGAGTGGCAAAGAGACTGTGGAATGGTACCCCCACAGGACCCCATGGTGCTTGCACTTGAGCAAGAAAACAACAAGGAGCTTAGAGGTAAACTGAGGCGGTGCTGTTCGGCATGTAGTATTGGACAAAGATGTACTAAGGCAAATAAAATCCATCAGGCACCAGAACAAGATCTAATTGATTTGTTTAAGCCTCCCCCTCGACCACAGGAACAGGATGCAGACTCGGATAGAACTCCAACCCCCCTGGACAGCCCTGTATTTCCCGTACTAGGAAGAAAACTACCTCAACAGCTTTACAAGCACCTCTCCGAGAGGCGGTGAGGCCGGATGGTGGGACGATGTTAATCAAAGTACCCTTTTCTACTGCTGACCTAGGGGAATGGAAAAAGGTTGCAAAAGATTATAGGAGTGATCCGGTAAGTGTAACTAAGCATTTCCAATTTATTGTAAAACAGCATAACCCTGATTGGAAGGATATACAGCTATTATTGGAATATATGACTGAGACAGAGAAACAGCTGCTTTTAAAAACAGCAGGGAACCTAGCTGAAGATCATTACAAGATCACAGGAGGGGACATTAAGGAATATTTCCCTCTCCAAGACCCAAAGTGGGATGTTAATAGATCTGCACATATGGAAAGATTGCAGGGGTATCAGGATTGGATTACAAAAGGAATGGAGAGGGCAATCCCCAAAACTATAAATTGGTCAGCTTTATATGCAGTCAAACAGAGTCCTTCCGAGTCTCCATCCGAATTCCTGGATCAACTGAGGGATGTAATGCGCCGCAGCACACCGCTGGATCCTGGGTCAGAGGTAGGAGTACAACAATTGGTCTCCCTGTTTTTGGGTCAATCTACAGGGGATATAAGGTGCAAACTTCAGAAATTGCAGCCTACAGAGGGTAGGAATTTAGAAATATTGTTGGATGAAGCATGGAGAGTATTTAGTAACAGAGAGGAAGGATATAGGCAAGGGCAAAAGAAATTAATGGCTGTTATCCAGGAAGAAAGAGGAAGAGGGCCTAGACGAGACTTGCCCCGACTGGGCAAGGATCAATGTGCTTTGTGTAAGAAATTTGGTCATTGGAAAAAGGAATGCCCAAGGAACAAGGAGGATCAGAGGGCTCAAACAGGAAGAACGGTAGCCCATGTGAAGGGAGATGATTGACAGGAACCTGGGGAATCTACCCTAGCGGATCCACTGGTTATAATTAAGATAGGGAAAACACAACAAGAGGTAGAATTTTTGGTAGATACAGGAGCAACATACTCGGTTCTGAATCAAGCTTTGATGCCCCTGGGAGATGATTATGTCATGGTGAAAGGAGCGACTGGCCAAAGTGAAAAGGCATATTTTTGTAAACCTTTAGAATATAAATTAGGAAAACAGTGGGGCATTCATAAATTTTTATATATGCCCAACTCCCCAAAGGCACTTTTGGGAAGGGACTTGTTGGAACAATTGGGAGCAAAAATTGTATTCGAAAATGGAGAAATTACTCTGGAGGTAAAAGATCAGCAATATGTTCAAATATTGAGCCTAACCTTAACCAGTCTCCCCCTAGAAGGAAGCATTAACGAGGACATCTTAAACCAAGTGTACCCAGGGGTATGGGCTACTGATGCACCTGGAAGAGCGAAAAGTGCTCCACCTGTTGAAGTTAGGATCAAGGAAGGCCAAAAGCCAGTAAGAATTAAACAATATCCCCTAAAGAAGGAAGACAGAGAAGGAATCCAGCCAGTGATAGAAAAATTTTTGCAGTTGGGATTACTAAAAGAGTGTGAGTCTGAATTCAATACCCCTATATTACCTGTCCGGAAGCCCGATGGGTCATATCGGGTGGTCCAAGACTTACGGGCGGTGAATAAGATAACTGAAGATCTTTACCCAGTAGTGGCGAACCCATATACCCTGCTGACTGTATTAACACCTGAATTGACTTGGTTTACTGTTTTAGATTTGAATGATGCTTTCTTTTGCCTCCCTCTCCATGAGACCAGCCAAAAATTATTTGCATTTGAATGGGAAAACCCCAAGAGTGGTCGAAAGACCCAGCTCACTTGGACGGTGTTGCCACAAGGATTCAAGAATAGTCCTACCATTTTCGGCAATCAGCTTGCGAAAGACTTGGAATCCTGGGAAACCCCGTCTGAGGAGGGGAAGCTGTTGCAGTATGTGGATGATATCCTGATCGCCACCAAGACAGAGAAAGATTGTATAATATGGACGGTGAGTCTGCTGAATTTCCTGGGACTTCAAGGGTACCGGGTATCCAAGAAGGTGGCACAGGTAATGCAACGCAAAGTGAATTATTTGGGCTATGAAATCAGTGCGGGACAAAGAACTTTGGGACAGGCCCGTAAAGAGGCAATATGCCAAACTCAGAGACCTCAGACAGTAAAAGAGTTACAGACTTTTCTGGGAATGACGGGGTGCTGCCGATTGTGGATCCATAATTATGGATTGCTTGTTAAACCACTGTATGCGCTGACAGCCACTAAGCAGAAACACCTTGAGTGGAACAAGGAGACCGAACGAGCCTTTGAGCTACTGAAAAAGGCTTTGATGTCAGCCCCGGCCTTAGGACTCCCAGATGTGAGTAAGCCGTTTCTTCTTTACTCCCACGAGAAGCAGGGCATTGCCCTGGGAATATTAGCACAAAACCTGGGCCCATATCGATGGGCAGTTGCCTACCTCTCTAAGCAGTTAGACAAGACTGCAAAAGGTTGGCCTGGATGCCTGCGGGTGGTTGCAGCTGTGATACTGAACATACAGGAAGCCCGAAAGTTTACTCTGGGCCAGAAAATGACTGTTCTGGTGTCTCACACAGTATCAGCAGTACTGGAAGCAAAAGGTGGACATTGGCTCTCTCCGCAAAGATTCCTGAGATATCAAGCTATATTGGTAGAGCAGGATGATGTGGAGATTGTAGTCACTAACATTGTCAACCCAGCTTCTTTTCTCAGCGGGAACACAGGAGAACCAGTACATCATGACTGTATGGAAACCATCGAAGCAACATACGCAAGCCGCCCAGACCTGAAAGACAGCCCCATGGAAAGCGGGGAAACTTGGTTCACAGACGGAAGCAGTTACATCCTAAATGGTAATCGACATGCAGGATACGCCGTCACCACCAGCCAAGAGGTAATAGAATCGGGGGCTTTGCCCATGAACACTTCTGCACAGAAGGCAGAAATAATTGCTCTAACCCGCACCCTGGAATTGGCCCAGGGCAAAGTTGTGAACATTTATACAGACTCAAAATATGCCTTTGGAGTTGTACACGCACATGGAGCAATTTGGAAGGAGAGAGGACTATTGAATTCCCAGGGGAAAAATATCAAACATGCAGAAGAAATTCTGAAGTTACTGGAAGCTGTCCAGCTCCCTAAGAAAGTGGCAATTATGCATATTAAGGCACACCAGAAAGTGAGCTCAGATTTGGAAAAAAGGGAATGAACTGGGAGACAGAGAGGCAAAACAAGTGGCCAAAACAAAGGTAAAAATAGAAGGGGCCTTAATTCCTGATAGACAAATCTCCCTAGAAGGTAAGCCAGAATATACCAGGGAAGATCAGAAGCTTATTACAGATTTAGAAGGGTCAGATAATGAAGAGGGGTGGGCTCATACCCCACAGGGAAAACTAATCATTCCCTCTTGCTTACTGTGGCATTTGATATGGGAGGAGCATAGGAAAAGACATTGGGGAACAGAGGCTCTGTATAAACATTTGATAAGAGAAATTGTGGCTAGAAATTTATATACCACGGTGAGACAGGTGACTCAACAATGCGATCTTTGCCTCCAGACTAATCCTAAGAATACCCCCAAGCCGGAAATGGGCCAGATTGGAAAAGGCAATGGGCCTGGACAACAATGGCAAATTGATTTTACAGAACTTCCAAGAAAAGGGGGGTATTGATATTTATTGGTATTAACTGATACCTTTTCAGGTTGGCCAGAAGCATTCCCAACAAGAACGGCTAAAGCTCGGGAGGTAACTAAAATACTGGTACAAGAGATAATACCACGTTTTGGGGTTCCAGCAACCATATCCTCTGACAGAGGACCACATTTTGTCTCAAAAATAGTACAACAAATTAGCCGCCATTTAGGTATAGATTGGCAGCTTCATACTCCATATCACCCCCAGTCGAGTGGTCAAGTGGAAAAAATGAACCACTTAATCAAACAGCAAATTGTGAAATTAGGACAAGAAGCAAATTTGACATGGCCTCACTCTCTCCCTTTAGCCCTTCTGCGTATACGAACAAGACCAAGGGCGAAAGAAGGACTGAGCCCCTTTGAAATTCTGTATGGACAACCCTATGGGATACAGAGAGGGGTGTCTGTACAAGCGGGGGATGAAATTATGACTTCTTACATGATAGCACTGAGTAAGCAACTTAAAGTCAGGAAGCATGTGGTAGGGACTCGAGGGAGAGGTTTGGATGGGCCTGTACATAATATACAACCAGGAGATTATGTCTATATAAAGTCTCTTACAGACAAATCTCTGGAGCTGCAGTGGGAAGGACCATTTCAAGTATTACTTACCTCCTTCACCGCGATTAGGATCAAGGAACAGATCGCCTGGATCCATCACACTAGGGTGAAGAAGGCACCCAAAGGACAATGGACTTCACAAGAAAAGGGACCTTTGAAGCTCAAATTTGTAAGACATTGATTGTCATGCTCCTGAGTTGGACCTTGCCCAAGGGGCAGACTTGGGATCGGAATACTTATTTAAATATGACAGATAGTATCTCGAAAGTACTTAATTTATCAGATTGTTGGGTATGTAATCCCCTTTGTCCTAGTTTCAGCTGGGATAGAGTTAACTGTCTTCCTAGTAGCTGGTACGGTGCTATGTTTTGAGTTCAGTATGTGAAGAATGTTGATAACACTGATGTTTTCAGTTGTTGCTAAGTAGTGTTTAGACTAATGTCAAGGATTTTTCAGCTTCTCATGCCCAGCCAGCGAGAAAGCTGGAGGGGCACAAGAAGTTGGCACAGGACACAGCCAGGGCACCTGACCCAAACTGGCCAACAGGGTATTCCATACCATGTGACGTCCCATCTAGTATAGGAACTGGGAAATGGGGGGCGGGGAATCGCCGCTCGGGGACTAGCTGGGTGCCGGTCGGCGGGTGGTGAGCAATTGCACTGCGCATCATTTGTACATTCCAATCCTTTCATTATTGCTGTTGTCATTTTATTAGTGTTATCATTATCATTATTAGTTTCTTCTTTTCTGTTCTATTAAACCGTTCTTATCTCAGCCCATGGGTTTTGCTTCTTTTCCCGATTTTCTCCCCCATCCCACTGGGTGGGGGGGGAGTGAGTGAGCGGCTGCGTGGTGCTTAGTTGCTGGCTGGGGTTAAACCACGACACCTTCCTCAGGGGAACATGGAACTCCCCTTTCTAGAAGTCCCAACCACAAATTGGACATCTCTTATTAAAGATGGGCCAAACAGGAATGGATTATGCCTTTATGGAAAGGGAAATACCCAGCAGGGACCCAGCTTTGATCTGGAGGTACCTGACCCTAAAGAGGTCTTAATTACTGGCCGTTGCTTAAATATTACTGATAATATTTGGGGAGACATGGATAATTGTAGCCTTGCGGAAAATCTGGGAACTTTTGATAAAGGAAAATTAGAACGTCTTGGACTGAACTTAACTATTAGTTTCTATTATATCCGGAAACCAAAGAGGGGGCCAGAAAAGAAGGGGCAAGAACAAGACAGAAGGGAGACACATCTCGGTTCAAGATGCAACACAGGGCCCGGATACTGGTGGCTCTGTGGGGATGGCAGGGCCAGAAAGAGTTTACCCCAGAACTGGAAGGGACACTGTGTTCGGGGGTACCTTGCACCTCAGATCAGTATATTCGAGGGAGCTTCACCTCCCCGAGGGTTTTTGAGAACACCTTGGCTCCGTGTAAAACGGACTGAAAACCCACTAATTATTCAAGGTACTAGGTACCATAGTTTTGTCCGATGGCTAATCCCCTCTTTAGGGGTAAGTGAGTTGGAGAAAGCTATCGTGAATATATCTGCTACATTAGAGGTTATAGAAAAAGCTACAATTGATGCAATTCAAGGGCTGCAACTGGAAATACAATCCCTAAGTAAAGTAGTACTCCAAAATAGAATGGGATTGGACATGCTTTTAGCAAAAGAAGGGGGCTTATGTGTAGTTATAAACCAAACTTGCTGTACCTATATCAATCAAAACCAACGAACTGAAACAGATCTTGAAGAGATATGGGAAAAGACTAGAATACTACATGAAGCTTCCCAAGATGACACTTCTCGGGACTTGACAGACATATTAGAAAAATTAACCTCCTGGTTGCCAAATTTGACATGGTTGAAGCAATTGTTTGTCACTATAATAATCATTATTCTCTTCTCTGTGGTTCTTGGCATAGTGGTTCGATGTGGCTTTTTGTGCTGTAGGAGTACAGGAGACTCTTACAGTGAATGGAAAAAGAATCAGTTACGACGAAAACTCGAGACCAACAAATACTTTGAGAGGATGCTAGATAGGGAAACAATGTATTAGAAGTACTAGGATTAGATATAGTAAAAGAATTTACTATTTTCTAGAAAAGGGGGGACTGAGACAAGGGGAGTCAAAAGAATCTCAGTAGACATAATAAAGGGGGATGAAAGATGATGTTTAGCGCTTACATTGTTGAAATTAGCTGACGTAGAGACAGTCCTTGATAAGAAGAGCTGGTCCTAAGAACCAGCCAATGAGGTAGAGACAGTTCCTGATAAGAAGCAGGAGCTGGCCCCAAGAGCCAGCTAAGACTGGTCTTGCGGCTTGGGTGAATACCAAGAAACCACTGAGCCTGCGCAAGAAAAGAGGTTACTAGCGGTGACGAAGAGGAGTCATCTATCTTCATCTCTGCGACCACCAGACGACCACCATAAAGAGGCACTGCGCAAGCGCAGCTGAGAGGAGACTATGGAAATGACCTCTCGGAGCTAATTTTAATATGAAGCGGGGATAGGTCATGCATATTTATAGGCGTATTGTGAATATGTAACACTTGACTGTATAAACTTGAAGCGAACTGCCGAGTCGGGCACGCACGACTGGTGGGACTACCCCCCGTGCTGCCCAGCGCTGAGTAAACATACCTACTTTACAATCTCACTGATTGTGGAGTCTGTTTTCTGCGTGTCAAGACAACAAAATCCAGACTTGATTATTTATCACTATATGGATGATATCTTGATAGCAGGGAAAAGAGAGTTATCCGAAAAGCTCAAAGAATTGACTACACAATTGTCTGATTTTGGTTTAAAAATAGCACCAGAAAAGGTACAAAAAATGCAACCATGGAAATATTTAGGCTGGAAGATTTTAGAAAAAACTATAGTTCCACAAAAACTGGAAATTACAGACAAGATTGAAACATTGAATGATGTGCAAAAATTACTGGGGACAATCAATTGGGTTCGAACACTGTTGGGAATAGATAATGAGCTTCTGACCCCTTTATTTGAAATGTTACGAGGCAACACTACCTTAACGGCACCTCGACAATTGACCCCTCAAGGTATACAAGCATTACAACAGATAGCAGATATAATATCCCAGAGTCAAGCTTTTAGGATTAAAGAAAATCTTGACATTAATCTTAGCATTTTAAACCGAGAAAAACAACCCCTCGGGATCATATATCAATGGGAGGGGAGTCACAAAGACTTGTTAATAATAGAATGGATCTTTTTAGCTCACCAGGCCCGAAAAACCATATTTTCTCGAATTGAAAAGATTTCAGAATTAATTATAAAGGGGAGACGTCGGATTATTGAGATTTGTGGACAAGAACCACACACGATTGTCGTTCCTTTGACTCAAGGATATTTACAATGGTGTCTACAGAATAGTCTAACTTTACAAATTGCTTTTGCAGATTTCGAAGGAAAGATAGATATTCATCTTCCTGCACACAAAATGTTTACCTTGCTACAAAATATACAACTAGAAGAAAAAGAATTGTGTGCAGAGTTACCTACTGATGGTCCTACAGTATTTACGGATGGCAGTGGAAAAACAGGAAAGGCAGTAGTAGTTTGGAAAGAAGGTCAGGTATGGAAAAATCACATTGTCACATGTGAAGGCTCCCCCCAAGTGGTGGAACTTCAAGCTGTAATAGAAGTATTTAAAAAGTGGCAGGATGTTGAGGTCAATATTATTGCTGATTCTTTATACGTGGTAGGTGTAGTAAAACGCTTGAGACGGGCTTATTTGAAAGAAATTGATAACATCACATTGTTTGAAAAATTTAAGATGTTGCTATTTCTGTTAAACCAACGGACAAAGTGTTATTATATAATGCACGTGCGAAGTCACACCAGTTTGCCTGGGTGGATCACAGAAGGGAATAAACGAGCTGATTTACTAGCTAATCCTGTATGGACTGGGCCACCCCCCAATAAACTTCTACAGGCACGTGGAGCTCATAGTTTTTTCCACCAACCAGCGAAAGTATTAGCCAAACAGTTTCAAATTTTTATAGCAGATGCCAAAGCCATCATTCAGTCCTGTGCTGAGTGCCAGAAATTATCTGGGCACGGAGATGGCGCTGTAAATCCTAGGAGTCTGCAATCCTTGCAATTGTGGCAGACTGATGTGACTCATGTACCAGCTTTTAGAAAATTGTGTTATGTTCATGTTTCTGTTGATACATATTCCTTGATGATATGGGCCACAGCACTTGCGGGCAAAACAAGTCGACATCTACAAACACACTTACAACAAGCATTTGCAGTAATGGGTGTCCCGGCCCAGATAAAAACAGATAATGGACCATGTTTTATAGCACAATGGACTCAGGAATTTTTTCAGCAATGGGGAGTTACTCATATTACCGGCATTCCTCATTCTCCCACAGGTCAAGCTATAATTGAACGTACTCATAAAGTATTAAAAGATTTTTTGGAAAAACAAAAAACAGGGGAATTAGGGGAACCTCCTTCAAATAGACTCATGAAAGCAATATATGTGATGAATTTTTTGACCCTGCATGGAGAGTCAGTTGTTCCCCCTGTAGTTCGGCATTTTCAAACAATGAATAGTGGGATTCAAAATATTGATAATGGGTGGAAAGTCTGGGTTAAAAATATTGAGCGTCAGCAATGGGAAGGACCTTTTAAAGTAATAACGTGGGGCCGAGGTTATGCTTGTGTCATTACAGAAAATGGGCCAAAGTGGATTCCAACTAAATGGACGAAACCTTATGCTGAGATTGATATGGAACACACTGACTGTAGTAAGCAGCATGACAGTGACACCGGTGATTGATCCACATCGTTTAACGCCGTGGGACAGTAAGAATGTTTGGGTGACAGTGGCTAAAGCTATTAAGCAAACCTCTTTTTGTGTGTCTTTTATTCTTATGTATTTTATTAGGTGTAATGTTGCTTTTGCCGTGTTTAATTAACTGTGTTCATAGGTTTCTGCAAAGGGCAATACAGCAAGTTGTTAATTGTCAAAAAAAACAAAAAAGGGGGAATTGTGGACACATATTTAGCTAACATCGGTCGCAAGAGCATTCCAGATGCCTTTAGAAGACCTTGAACAGAATAAACAAGAAGACAAAAAAAGAAAGATGCCAATTAGAAGAACACAGGTGCGCATTCCACGATAAAGGGAACTTGGCACAAAGAACCTCAATTCGGCAGTTTATCTTGACCAATTAGACTGAGACAAGTTTCGCATGTTTTAGTTGGTATAACCAATTATGTCCTATGTTTATGCGCGTGTACAGTGTTGATATAACCAATCATATTTTATGCTTGTGCGCGTGTACAGTGACTTTGCAGAATATGTGACTATAAGTATGTGTGTGTTTTAGCAATAAAGGGTCGTCTGTTGTCTGCTCTCAAGATTACAGGCGTCCGTCTACTTCAATCTCCTCAGGGACATAGCCAGGGCAGCTGACCCAGTGGCCAACAGGGTATTCCATATCATGTGACATCACATCTAGTATATAAACTGGGGGAGTGAGGGCGGGGGTATAGCCCCTCAGGGACTAACAGGGCATCAATCGGCAGGTGGTGAGCAATTGCACTGTGCATCATTTGTATATTCCAATACTTTTATCATTACTGATTTCACTTTATTAGTGTTATCATTATCATTATTAGTTTCTTCTTTTCTGTTCTATTAAACCATTCTTATCTATGTTGATTTGTGTGTTCTTAGAGTTGTTGCTCTCGTTTTTAAAGTTCTGTTATGTATCACCTCGCTTGCTGTATGTAGTCCCTGTGCTGCTGCTTATCATCCGTGGGAGGAGGATTAAGGTTTTCGCCTTGATGTATTGTATAACACTGGTTTATGGTATGATAAAGTTATCAGCTGTGGGATTAATCTGGTATTTGCACTCAGCATTGTCACCTCTATACTTTGGGAGCCATCTGTGGGAAACTATTAATAATTACACCATTTACCTTTCCTCCTCGGAGACCCAATCTATGGGTGGGGTACCTTTCTTCCCTTTTCCCTTCTCCTTCAGTCCAGTTACAATGGCATTTGGGAACTTTGAAAAATTTGAATACACTTGGGATGTTGAGACCAGCACGGTCCTAGGCCTACTGCTAGCAATTAGCATGCTCCTGAATGTGGTTCAGCTCTTGTTTAAGGTTAAACAACTATTTAAGAAGATCACCCGGAGATCTGCCATGATGCTGGATAATTATGAGTGGCAGAGTGTGTGGGGTAGTATGGGCAAGTACCTAGAACAGTGTGCACCTCCAGTGTTTTGGAAATTCACCCCTGAACAAGTGCAGAATCCTGAAGAACTAGTAAAATATTTGGAAGAGGTATGCTGTCGCCCTGGCAACTCCAGAGAGATACAAATTACTGCAACATGCTGGGGCCTGGCCCATGCCTACTGAGCCCTGTTCAGCACCACTCAGTACCCTCAAGGGGAAGAGAAGGTCTCTCGATCTAACAACAAGATGACGAGCACTGCGGCTACCCAAACCTCGGCAACGGGCACCGCGGCCCCTCTGGCCCCGGCGACAGACACTGCGGTTACCCAAAACCTGGTGAGCGGTACTGCAACTGAAACAGTGGACCAACCTGCACCAGTATCAGTTGCCCCCATACAGAAGAAATATACCAAAATATCAGTTCGCTTAGCAAAGGATGAAGATGAACCAGGGTCATCACAGGAACAGGAGGAAGAGGCAGAACCAGAGGTAATCACCCAATCCCTATCCTTGAGCGAGCTGCGGGATATGCAAAAAGATTTCGGCCACCGTATAGGTGAGCATATCACCTGGCTGCTCCGATGCTGGGACAATGGGGTTAATAACTTCGAATTAGAAGGTAGGGAAGCCAAGCAGCTGGGATCGCTTGCCAGGGAAGGTGTCATTGACAAGGCCATTGGAAAAGGGACACAAGCCATCAGCCTCTGGAGGCGACTCCTGTCAAGTGTGAAGGAAAGGTACCCCGTTAAGGAAGATGTTATATGTCAGACAAGCAAGTGGACCACCATGGAAAGAGGTATCCAATACCTGAGGGAATTAGCTGTGCTAGAGACGATTCATCATGACCCGGACAACCGACAGTTACCCAAAGATCCAGACGAAGTCCCATGCACACAGCCCATGTGGTGGAACTCCAGCAATATGAAGAAAATCTCTCCTCCTCCCTACAAGCCTGCATTTTGGCTGTGGAGAAGCTGTCCCAGGATGTCCAGCAATTCAAAGAGGATATGTCTTACTCCCCACATGTAAGGACCAATGTCTCAGCTATTAGGAGTGAGCGTTCTTCTGCCCGAGAGACAGCATATAGAAGGTACACACCATGAGGTACCCTGTGGTTTTACCTATGTGATCATGGAGAGGACATGAGGAAATGGGATGGAAAAACTACCTTGGTCCTAAAAGCACAGGTACATGAGTTGCGAGGAAAAACCACCACAAAAGGGGATTCTACCAGTAAAAATGCCGCTCCAGTTTCCAAACAGAGTAGAAGGGCTGATCTTATTTCTGATCCTCTTGAAGGGACTCCTGAGCCAATTTTACAAGAAGTGAGTACTGGATACTCTGACCAGAATTAGAGGGGCCCTGCCTCCAGCCAGGTGGAGGAAAGGGATAACCGGGTCTATTGGACTGTGTGGATTCGATGGCCTGGCACGTTAGACCCACAGGAGTACAAGGCTGCAGTAGACACCAGTGCACAGTGTACTCTAATGCCATCAAGTTATAAAGGGGCAGAACCCATCCGTATTTCTGGTGTGACAGGGGGATCTGTGGTGGGTTGACCCTGGCTGGGTGCCAGGTGCCCACCAAAGCTGCTCTATCACTCCCCCTCCTCAGCTGGACAGGGGGGAGAAAATATAACAAAAGGCTCGTGGGTCAAGATAAGGACAGTTTAATAAAGTGAAAGCAAAGGTCGCGCGCGAAAGCAAAGAAAAAGCAAATGATGTTATTCTCTACTTCCCATCGGCAGGCGATGTCTGGCCACTTCCTGGGAAGCAGGGCTTCAGTATGCATAGTGGTTGCTCCAGAAGATGAAAATGCCCCCCTTCCGTCTCCCTTTACTTAGCTTTTATATCTGAGCTGACGTCATATGGTATGGAATATCTGTTTGGTTAGTTTAGGTCAGCTGTCCTGGTTATGTCCCCTCCCAAGATCTTGCCCTGCCCCAGCCTGCCATTGAGGGGGGGGCAAAAATGTTGGAGAGACAGCCTTGGTGCTGTGCCAGCGCTGCTCAGCAGTAGCCAAAACACTGGTGTGTTATCAACACCTTTCTAGCTACTGATGCAGAGCACAGCTCTATGAGGGCTGCTATGGGGAGTATTAACTCCATCTCAGCCAGACCCAATACAGGATCCCAAGAGTTAACTGTATTGGAAGCTGAAGTAAGCCTAACTGGGAATGAATGGCAGAAACACCCCATTGTGACTGGTCCAGAGGCTCTACACATCCTTGGCATAGACTGTCTCAGGAGAGGGTATTTTAAGGACCCAAAGGGGTATCGATGGGCTTTTGGTATAGCTGCCTTGGAGACGGAGGGAATTGAACAGCTATCTACCCTGCCTGGTCTCTCTCAAGACCCTTCGATTGTGGGGTTGCTGAGGGTTGAAGAACAACAAGTGCCATTTGCTACCACAACAGTGCACCGGCGGCAATATTGCACCAACCAAGACTCTCTGATTCCCATCCACAAGTTGATTCGCCAACTGGAGAGCCAAGGAGTGATCAGCAAAACTCGCTCACCCTTTAATAGTCCCATATGGCCAGTGTGAAAGTCTAATGGGGAGTGGAGACTAACAGTAGACTATCGCAGCCTGAATGATGTTACGCCACCGCTGAGTGCTGCCGTTCCAGATATGCTAGAACTTCAATATGAACTAGAGTCAAAGGCAGCCAAGTGGTACGCCACAATGGACATTGCTAATGCGTTTTTCTCAATCCCTCTGGCAGCAGAGTGCTGTCCACAATTTGCTTTTACTTGAAGGGGCGTCCACTACACTTGGAATCGATTGCCCCAGGGGTGGAAACACAGCCCCACCATTTGCCATGGACTAATCCAGGCTGCACTGGAAAAAGGTGAAGCTCCAGAACACCTGCAGTATATTGACGACATCATCGTATGGGGCAACACAGCAGAAGAAGTTTTTGAGAAAGGGAAGAAAATAATCCAAATCCTTTTGAAGGCTGGTTTTGCCATAAAAGAAAGTAAGGTCAGGGGACCTGCACAGGAGATCCAGTTTTTAGGAATAAAATGGCAAGATGGACATCTTCAGATCCCAATGGACGTGATCAACAAAATAGCAGCTATGTCTCCACTGACTAATACAAAGGAAACACAGGCTTTCTTAGGTGTTGTGGGTTTTTGGAGAATGCATATTCCAAATTACAGTCTGATTGTAAGCCCTCTCTATCAAGTGACCCGGAAGAAGAATGATTTTAAATGGGGCCCTGAGCAACAACAAGCCTTTGAACAAATTAAACGGGAGATTGTTCATGCAGTAGCTCCTGGGCCAGGCCGGGCAGGACAAGATGTTATAAATGTGCTCTATACTGCAGCCGGGGAGAATGGCCCTACCTGGAGCCTCTGGCAGAAAGCACCTGGGGAGACCCGAGGCCGACCCCTGGGGTTTTGGAGTCGGGGATACAGAGGATCCGAGGCCCGCTATACTCCAACTGAAAAAGAGATATTGGCAGCATATGAAGGAGTTTGAGCTGCCTCAGAAGTGGTTGGTACTGAAACACAGCTCCTCTTAGCACCCCTACTGCAAGTGCTGGGCTGGATGTTCAAAGGGAGGGTCTCCTCTACACATCACGCAACTGATGCCACGTGGAGTAACTGGGTCGCACTGATCACACAACGGGCTCGCATAGGAAACCCCAGTCGCCCAGGAATTGTGGAAGTGATCACGGACTGGCCAGAAGGCAAAGATTTTGGAATGTCGCCAGAAGAGGAGGTGACGCGTGCTGAAGAGGCCCCGCTGTATAATAAACTGCCAGAAAATGAGAGGCAATATGCCCTGTTCACTGGTGGGTCGTGTTGCTTTGTGGGAAAGCATCGGAGGTGGAAGGCTGCTGTATGGAGTCCTACACGACAAGTTGCAGAAACTGCTGAAGGAGAAGGTGAATCGAGCCAGTTTGCAGAGGTGAAAGCCATCCAGCTAGTGTTAGACATTGCTGAAAGAGAAAAGTGGCCAGTGCTCTATCTCTGTACTGACTCATGGATGGTGGCAAATGCCCTGTGGGGGTGGTTACAGCAATGGAAGCAGAGCAACTGGCAGCACAGAGGTAAACCCATCTGGGCTGCCACACTGTGGCAAGATATTGCGTCCTGGCTAGAGAATCTGGTTGTAAAAGTACGTCATGTAGATGCTCACGTACCCAAGAGTCAGGCCACTGAAGAACATCAAAACAACCAGCAGGTGGATCAGGCTGCCAAGATTGAAGTGGCTCAGGTGGACCTGGACTGGCAACATAAGGGTGAGCTATTTATGGCTCAGTGGGCCCATGATACCTCAGGCCATCAGGGAAGAGATGCAACATATAGATGGGCTCGTGATCGAGGGGTGGACTTAACCATGGACACTATCGCACAGGTTATCCATGAATGTGAAACATGTGCTGCAATTAAGCAAGCCAAGCGGCTGAAACCCCTGTGGTATGGAGGGCGATGGCTGAAATATAAATATGGGGAGGCCTGGCAGATTGACTATATCACACTCCCACAAACCCGCCAAGGCAAGTGCCATGTGCTTACAATGGTGGAAGCAACCACCGGATGGCTGGAAACATATCCTGTGTCCCAGGCCACTGCCCAGAACACTATCCTGGGCCTTGAAGAGAAAGTTTTATGGCAACACGGCACCCCAGAAAGAATCGAGTCAGACAACGGGACTCACTTCCGAAACAACCTCATAGACACCTGGGCCAAAGAGCATGGCATTGAGTAGGTATATCACATCCCTTATCACGCACCAGCCTCTGGAAAAATCGAACGATACAATGGACTGCTGAAAACTACATTGAGAGCAATGGGGGGTGGAACTTTCAAACATTGGGATACACATTTAACAAAAGCCACCTGGTTAGTTAATACTAGAGGATCCACCAATCGGGCGGGCCCCGCCCAACCAAGACTTCCACATACTGTAGAAGGGGATAAAGTTCCTGTAGTGCACGAGGAGTATGTTAGGAAAGACAGTCTGGGTTAGTCCTCCCTCACGCAGAGACAAACCCATCCAAAGGGTTGTTTTTGCTCAGGGACCTGGGTACAGCTGGTGGGTGATGCAGAAGGATGGGGAAGTTCGATGTGTACCTCAGGGAGATTTGATTTTGGGAGAGAATAGCCAGTGAACTAGGCTGTATGATATTTAACTGCTAAATAACCTGCCAATGTATGTCATTGTATCTATAGTGTCTATATGCCATATCAAGGGTATTACTGTAAGAATTACCCAAATGACTGAAGGATGGACTTTGAAACTGAGCCAAGTACAACAGTGATAGAACTTGAACTGGCGCCCAGCAATTTCCTCAAGATCAACATCTTCGACCTGCAGACCAAGGGTGTGGGTTGCACCAAATGTACCAGCCAGAAGTTCCAGAGACAGCATACAACAATCCAACACCTCACACCATCTCTCTTATCCTGAAGAAGTGTTACAACAGATGGAGCCCCAAAGTCATGGACTAAATAAAATTGATGGACACATTGGAGGGATAACCCATTGACTAAGGGAATACTATTTGTGTGTGTGTGTGTGTGTGTGTGGGGTCCATATACATATATATATATATATATATATATAAGACAAGGAAAGTGGTAGTGGTTGATTGGAAAATGTAAGATCTGGGCATGATGTAAATGGTATAGAATAAGGGGTGGATAATGTCCTGGGTTCAGCTGGGATAGAGTTAATTTTTACAGGAAGCTGGGAGGTGGGGGGGGCATAGCCGGGGCAGCTGACCTGAACTAGCCAAGGAGCTATTCCATACCATGTGACATCATGCCCAGTATATAAATGGGGAGTGGGCCGGAGGGAGGGCTCTCCTGCTGTCTCTCTCGTCTTTCGTTGGGGGAAGTGGCGGAGCGTCGGGTCCCGGGTGGTGAGCAGTTGCACTGTGCATCACTCTTTTCTGTATACTCTTTCATTAGTACCGTCGTTGTTGTTGTAACTTTTTTTTCCGTTGTCCCAGTAAACTGCCCTTATCCCAACCCTCGAGGTTCCAGTTTTTTTTCTTTTCTCTCCTCCGTCTCCCCCCTATCCCACCGGAGGGGGGCGGGAGGAGTGAGCGAGCGGCTGCGTGGTCCTTTGTTACCGGCTGGGCTGAAACCACGACAATATGTCTCAAAGGGACAGAAGAGGTGATGATGATTGACCGGGATGTAACTGAAGGTATGGGAAGTGAGCATGGTGTCAATGGTATAGAATAAGGGGTGGATACTGTCCTGGTTCCAGCTGGGATAGAGTTAATTGTCTTCCTAGTAGCTGGTACAGTGCTATGTTGTTGAGTTAGGTATGAGAAGAATGTTGATAACACTGATGTTTTCAGTTATTGCTAAGTAGTGTTTAGTCTAAAGTCAAGGATTTTTCAGCTTCTGATGCCCAGCCAGAGGGAAAGCTGGAGGGGCACAAGCAGTTGGGAGGGGACACAGCCAGGGCAGCTGACCCAAAGTGGCCAACAGGTTATTCCATACCATGTGATATCATGTCTAGTATATAAACTGGGGGGGAGTGGGGGCATGGGGATCGCCACTCGAGGGCTAACTGGGTGTCGATCGGTGGGTGGTGAACTATTGCACTGTGCATCATTTGTGCATTCCAATCCTTTTATCATTACTGCTGTCACTTTATTGGTGTTATCATTATTAGTTTCTTCTTTTCTGTTCTATTAAACCATTCTTATCTCAACCCACGAGTTTTACTTCTTTTCCCTATTCTCTCCCCCATCCCACTGGGTGCGGGGGAAGTTGCTGGCTGCGGTTAAACCACGACACCAATAGAGCCAATGCCAGCTGGCTCGAAGACAGACCTGACGCTGGCCAAGGCCAAGCCGATCAGTGACAGTGGTAGTACCTCTGAGATAACATATTTAAGAAGGGAAAAAAAGTTGCTGTGGAACAGAAAACTGCAGCCGGAGAAAGGAGTGAGAATATGTGAGAGAAACAACCCTGCAGACACCAAGGTCAGTGAAGAAGGAGGGGGAGGAGATGCTCCAGGCACTGGAGCAGAGATTCCCCTGCAGCCTGTGGTGAAGACCATGGTGAGGCAGGCTGTCCCCCTGCAGCCCATGGAGGTCCATGATGGAGCAGATATCCACCTGCAGCCCATAGAGGACCCCACGCCGGAGCAGGTGGATGCCTGAAGGAAGCTGTGACCCCATGGGAAGCCCGCGCTGGAGCAGGCTTCTGGCAGGACCTGTGGACCCATGGAGAGGAGCCCACGCTGGAGCAGGTTTGCTTGCAGGACTTGTCACCCTGCGGGGGACTCACGCTGGAGAAGACTGTTCCTGAAGGACTGCACGCCGTGCAAGGGACCCATGCTGGAGCAGTTTGTGAAGAACTGCAGCCTGTGGGAAGGACCCATGTTGGAGAAGTTCATGGAGGACTGTCTCCCGTGGAAGGGACCCCATGCTGGAGCAGGGGAAGAGTGTGAGGAGTCCTCCCCCTGAGGAGGAAGGAGTGGCAGAGACAACGTGTGACGAAGTGACTGCAACCCCCATTCCCCATCCCCCTGTGCTGCTCAGGGTGACGAGGTAGAGAATCCAGGAGTGAAGTTGTGCCTGGGAAGAAGGGAGGGGTGTGGGGAAGGTGTTTTAAGATTTGGTTTTATTTTTTGTTTTTCTACTCTGATTTGATTTGTAATAAATTAAATTAATTTTCCGCAAGTCGAGTCTGTTTTGCCCATGACGGTAATTGGTGAGTGATCTCTCCCTGTCCTTATCTCGACCCATGAGCCTTTCATTATATTTTCTCTCCCCTGTCCAGCTGAGGAGGGGGAGTGATAGAGCAGCTTTGGTGGGCACCTGGAGTCCAGGCAGGGTCAACCCACCACATTCTCATTTGACATAAATGGTCATAGTATTTGGGCTGTAATTGAGAAATCACACTTTCTTTTGCCTGTGCTCTCACACCACAGGCATGCTGGACATATCTTTCTCATTTTATGCAGAGGTCCATTTCTCTATTTCCGTGGAACAGAGGAGGTGGAAGGGAAGGGGAGGGAAGGGCTTGCTTGATACAGATCTTTTCCCTGAAGACCACCATTTGCACGAGGTACATAAAATCATTTTGAGAAATCTATTTTTTGTCACCTACGTGGCCTGGTTTTTAAAAAAGGATTCAACTTGGCAGTATTCACTGAAGTCTAAATCTGAAGTCCTAAATTTAGACACCCATTCTCAAAGTCTTCATCAAGAAGCCAGTGACAGCATTTTCCCATATATATATATATATATATATATATATATATATGGGAAAACTTCTGTGCATGTGCAAGCCCAGACATAGACTTGCTCTTTTAACATTTGTGAAGAACAGCTCTCAGATTACTGCATGAAAGAGTGAATAAACTCTAAAAAAATATTTTTAAGCAGGAAACTTTCTTTTTCAGTGTGCTATTAAATGACAGACTCAAATTTATGTGAGTAGAAATATCACATTAGCAGCAGAGCTAATAAAGCTGGCTTTGGTTTGTATTTGTGTCTTGTACTTGGATTTACTAATGTCTGAATAAGGGTCAGCTGATGCTTTGCCTGCACTTATCATGTGCTCTTCCACATAGATTTTAATAAGGGGTGAGTTCACATCGTAGCCTTTCCCTTGCTGGTAGCAATAATGAAGGTGTCTTTACACTGGCTTCACATTTTCATGGAACTTGTAGGAACTGAATATGTTTGAGATAAATTTTGGTTGGAATTGGCCAACAAGCTCTAAAGTATCTAAGTGAGGGTGACGTGCGGAAACAGACTCCACAATCAGTGAGATTGTAAAGTAGGTATGTTTATTCAGCGCTGGGCAGCACGGGGGGTAGTCCCACCAAAGTCATGCACACCTGACGCGGCAGTTTGCTTCAAATTTATACAGTCAAGTGTTACATATACATGGAGTTTTGCAATACGCCTATACATAGGCATGATCTATCCCCGCTTCATATTAACATTAGTTCCAAAAGTCACAAGGCCGGTCTTGGCTGGTTTTTGGGGTGGACTGCTGCTTCTTATCAGGGACATTCTCCTGCCCCAGCCTCAACAATGCAAACATTAAGCACCACTTCTCATCCTCTTGGGCCACGTCTACCTCTATTGAAATTTCTTTAACTTCATTATAAGCTAGATAATTATTAAACAGTTCTTATCTACATCCATATATCTACTATATCTACTAAGGTTCCTTTGGCTCCCCGTTTCAGTTGACCAAGTCTGGGACTAGGAGTGGATCCAGCTGCCCCTAGGCTCTTCTCTGAGAAGGAGTCTAGAAAGCAAGGGGGTCTGCTCTGAACCCCGTGACTCAACGGGAGGGATCTCTTTATTCCCTGAATTGATGTATATGGTTACCATGGGTTACACGGTTTACGGAGGTAGTCTCATGCCAATTCCTGTTGTGAGAAACCCTGCCACCTACTGTTATGCCTCCCAAGTTCAGGTTGCTTCTGTCATGAATAAAATGTTTAACTGATCGTTTGGTGCCTTTTCACCTTAATTTAGCCCAAGGGAAGACTCCCTGGTCTGTCCAGCACGGGTCGTGACAAATATGTGTTAGTTTTTCTATACTCCATAATATTACAGGCTGTTAATACAATAATTTTAGAGGAAATACCTCTGTGAGAAAGTATGCCAGCAGATTTTTTTTTTTATTTTATAAATTTTGTGAAAAAATTTTGTAAATTTTTTAAAATTATATTTTATTATTCCTTCTTAAACTCAGAGAACTAAAAGGGCATAATTGAAAAGGGCATGACTGATTAGAGTTTAAGGGTAAAAATTAGGGGCCAAGCCAACAAAGGAAACCTCATGGCTGGTGTTTACTACAGGCCACTCGCTCAACAGGAGCCTGTAGACGAAGCGTTCTTATTTCAACTATGGGAAGCATCACGCTCACAGGCTCTGATCCTGCTGGGGGACTTCAATACGCCTGACATCTGCTGGAAAAGCAGCACAGCAAGCTGTAAGCAGTCCAGGAGACTCTTGGAGTGTGTTGACGATAATTTCTTAATCTAGGTGATAGCACAACCAGAGGACAAGCATTACTAGACCTGTTGTTTACCAACACAGGTGAACTAGAGATGGCAAGACTGGTGGCAGCCTGGGCATTCATGGTGGAATTCACAATCTTGAGGGATATGGGCCACGTGAAGAGTAGAGTCAGGACCCTAAATTTTAGGAGAGCAAACTTTCAGTTGTTTAAGGAATTAGTGGATGGGACCTCCTGTGAAACTGCCCTCAAGGACAAAGGAGCTGAACAGAGCTGGCAGCTCTTTAAGGACATTTTTCTTAGAGCACAAGAACTCTTGATTCCCACATGTAAAAAATCAGGCAAGGAAGTCAGGAGACCAGCATGGCTCAGTAAGGACCTCCTGATCAAACTAAAGTATAAGAAGGAAATGCACAGGCAGTGGAACCAGGGACACTGTATTGGGTTTACATGGCAAGGTTTTGGTAGCGGGGGGGCTACAGGGGTGGCTTCTGTGAGAAGATGCCAGAAGCTTCCTCCATGTCCAACAGAGCCAGTTCTGGCTGGCTCCAAGATGGACCTGATACTGGCCAAAGCTGAGCCAATCAGCAGCAGCGTGTCATGGTTTAACCCCAGTCGGCAACTAAGCACCACACAGCCACTCGCTCACCCCGCCCACAGCAGGATGTGGGGGAAGAGAATTGGAAGGGTGCGGAGGCACAGGACAACACACACAAACCAATGTGATCAGGTGAAGCCCACTTTACTAGAGCATCAGACATCATTTTATACATTAGTTACATCCGTACATGCGTTTAGCTATTTTACTATTGGTTGCACACATTATTCATGCACTGTCCACGCGCCTAAATACACCTAATGATTGGTTATATCAACACTGTACACGTTGTCCTAGTTTCAGCTGGAATAGAGTTAACTGTCTTCCTAGTAGCTGGTACGGTGCTATGTTTTGAGTTCAGTATGAGAAGAATGTTGATAACACCGATGTTTTCAGTTGCTGCTAGTAGTGTTTAGACTAATGTCAAGGATTTTTCAGCTTCTCATGCCCAGCCAGCGAGAAAGCTGGAGGGGCACAAGAAGTTGGCACAGGACACAGCCAGGGCACCTGACCCAAACTGGCCAACAGGGTATTCCATACCATGTGATGTCCCATCTAGTATAGGAACTGGGAAATGGGGGGCGGGGAATCGCCGCTCGGGGACTAGCTGGGTGCCGGTCGGCGGGTGGTGAGCAATTGCACTGCGCATCATTTGTACATTCCAATCCTTTCATTATTGCTGTTGTCATTTTATTAGTGTCATCATTATCATTATTCGTTTCTTCTTTTCTGTTCTATTAAACTGTTCTTATCTCAACCCGTGGGTTTTGCTTCTTTTTCCCGATTTTCTCCCCCATCCCACTGGGTGGGGGGGAGTGAGTGAGCGGCTGCGTGGTGCTTAGCTGCTGGCTGGGGTTAAACCACGACAACGTGCATAAACATAATTGGCTAAACTAACTAAAACATACGAGACTTGTCTCAGTCTAATTGGTCAAGATAAACTGCTGAATTGAGGTTGTGCCAAGTTCTCTTTATCGTGGAATGCGCACCTGTGTTTTTCTAATTGGTATCTTTCTTATTTTTGTCTTCTTGTTTATTCTGTTCACGGCCTTCTAAAGGTGTCTGGAATGCTCTTGTGACCGTTAGCTAAATATGTTCCCACAACAGAAGGGTAAAAGTGAGAGACCAGGCAAGCTAGGCAGCTGTTTCATCTTCTCCATACTCAAGGCAGCTATGCCAAAAGCCCACCGGTACCCTTTTGGGTCTTTGAAGTACCCTCTCCTGAGGTAGTCTATGCTAAGGATACATGGACAAGTCACAATAGGATGCTTTTGCCACTCATTCCCAGTTAGGCTCATCTCACTCAGCCTCCAACACAGACGGTTCTTGGGATCCTTCTGTCACTCCAGAAATACAGATGGATTCTGCCCCTTTGTAATCTGATGGTATTAGAGTACGCTGTGCACCAGTGTCCACTAGAGCTTTATACTCCTGTGGGGCTGATGCACCAGGCCATCAAATCCACACAGTTCAGTAAACCCAGTTGTCCCTTTGTGATGGGTTGACCCTGGCTGGTTGCCAGGTGCCCACCAAAGCCGCTCTATCACTCCCCCTCCTCAGCTGGACAGGGGAGAGAAAATATAACAAAGAGCTTGTGGGTCGAGATAAGGACAGGAGGGAGATCACTCACCAATTACCGTCACGGGCAAAACAGACTCAACTTGGGGAAAATTAACTCACTTTATTACAAATCAACCAGAGTAGGGTAATGAGAAATAAAACCAAATCTCAGAACACCTTCCCTCCACCCCTCCCTTCTTCCCGGGCACAACTTCACTCCCGGCTTCTCTACCAACCCCCCCAGCGGCACAGCGGGACGGGGAATGGGGTTTACGGTCAGTTCATCACACGTTGTTTTCTGCCGCTTCATCCTCCTCAGGGGGAGGACTCATCACACTCTTCCCTGCTCCAGCATGGGGTCCCACCCACGGGAGACAGTCCTCCACGAACTTCTCCAACGTGGGCCCTTCTCACGGGCTGCAGTTCTTCACGAACTGCTCCAGCATGGGTCCTTTCCACGGTGTGCAGTCCTTCAGGAGCACACTGCTCCAGCGTGGGTCCCCCACGGGGTCACAAGTCCTACCAGAAAACCTGATCCGTGGGCTCCTCTCTCCACAGATCCGCAGGTCCTGCCAGGACCCTGCTCCAGCGCGGGGTTCCCACAGGGTCACAGCCTCCTTCAGGAACCCACCTGCTCCGGCGTGGGGTCCTCCACGGGCTACAGGTGGAGATCTGCTCCACCGTGGACCTCCATGGACTGCAGGGGGACAGCCTGCCTCACCATGGTCTTCACCACGGGCTGCAGGGGAATCTCTGCTCCGGCGCCTGGAGCATCTCCTCCCCCTCCTTCTTCACTGACCTTGGTGTCCGCAGGGTTGTTTCTCTTACATGTTCTCACTCCTCTCTCCGGCTGCTGAATACTGCCTGTCCCAACTTTTTCCTTCTTAAAAATGTTATCACAGAGGCATTACCACTATCGCTGATTGGCTCAGCCTTGGCCGGCGGCGGGTCCATCTTAGAGCTGGCTGGTATTGGCTCTCTCTCGAACACAGGGGAAGCTTCCAGCAGCTTCTCACAGAAGCCACCCCTGTAACACCCCCCCCGCTACCAAAACCTTGCCACACAAAGCCAATACACCCTTTCCTCTGCCTGGCCAAAGGCAGGGCCTCTCTATTCCTGGTTGGAGTCTTCATTACTTGATTTTTGTAACTGCAAAACATAAGTCCCTTCATCAGGGTCAAAAGTATGATCAGCCCTTCTACTCTGCCCAACAGACACTGGAGCAGTAATTTTCCTGGATGGATGCTTTTTGGCTGTTTTTTTCCTTGCAGTTCCTGTATCTGAGCTTCTAGTCTCCAGGTAGGTTCACCATCCCACTTCCTCATGTCCTCCCCTTGGTCACGCAGGAAGAACCACAGGGTTGCACGTGGTGTGTGCCACTGGAACCCTTTCCCTTGAAGAGAAAAAGGCTGACTCTTAATAGCTGAGGCCTTGGTTGGTGTGTGTGAGGAAGACTTACCCTTCTTGGCTTGCTTGGACAATTTTTGGGTCAGTCTGTCCACAGCCAAGACACAGGCCCACATGGAGGAAGTGAGATTATCTTCGTATTCTCAGAGTTGTCTGGCCACTCCATCTATAGTTGGTGCCTCCATGTCTGTCCAGCTCATTATCGCCAGGGTGTGGGTGTATGACGTCGGTGCATTTCATACAAACTTTTGCCACATGGACTGTGTGCACCGGATTTCATCCAGGTCTTTGTATGCCTGGTCATCGTTCAGGTTGTTATAGATCACCTCCACCACGGCTAATTCCCTCAGGTACTGAATACCTCCCTCAATGGTGGTCCATTTGCTTCAGGAATTTGCAAGTTCTTCCTCGAAGGGATACCTGTCCTTCACACTTGACAGGAGTCACCGCCAAAGACTGAGGACTCCTGCCTTTTTTCCAATCCATTTGTCAATGGCCTTCTCCTTAGCAAGGGACCCTAGCTGCCAGGCTTCCTTACCCTCTAATTCCTGACTACTAGCCCCAATATCCCAGCATTGGAGTAACCAGCTGAGAATTAGCTCACCTGGTTGACAGCTAAAATCTTTTCGCATGTCTCACAGCTCACTTAAGGATAAGGATCGGGTGGTTTCTGTCTCATTTATGATTTCAGTCTCCTCCTCCTCCTGTTCTTGTGACTGCTCTGCTGCAGAACATGCTGTCTCTTCTGATTCTTTGGCCTGCTCCCTCTTAGGAGAAGCTTCTTCATCCCTTACTAAACAAGCTGACTTTCACTTCCATTGTTTCTTTTTAGTTGTAGGGGTGACTGATATAGTGTCTGGTTTAGCCATAGTGTCTGTTGGTATGTTTTCGCTCTCTTCTCCCTGGGGGTGCTGCATAATATCGAGCAGCGTTTGGTAGATGCTGGCCAGGGCCTTGACAGTGCAATAAGTTGTGCCTCTTTGGAATGGCCATGGCATTTTTTTTTTTTTTTTTTTTCCCCAAGCATTCTATCACTTCATCAGGATCCTGTAGTTGTTCTGGAGGGAAGTTCCAGACCATTGGAGGTGTAGAAGTTTTCTAGATACCTGCCCATTTTCTCCCACATGCCTTGCCACCCACGACCATACTCTCGTGGAGCCTGGGTCATATTCCTAAACTGCTTGTTAACCTTAGACAAAACCGAAGCAATATTCCTAAGAAATACCAATAGAAGTATTTTAACTACCCAAGGATGTTCAAGATACTGAGAAGTTATTGTAACTAGGGAGAAAACATCACAGAAGAAGGTAGCGAAGGTGCCATTCTGTATTTTCTCCACAAAAAACCTCTCAGAGGAAGAAGTATAGTTGTTAATTGTCTCCATGAGATGGTACCCTAAGTACAGTAATGGCTTCAGTACAGAGCCCAAACATCAGATTAAGCTCAAGGTCAGTGTTTTAATAACAAATCTCCCAGGCAAAACATCACTAATCGCTACAGAGCACAGCAAACTGCAAAGGCCAACACCAATCTTTAAAATGTACAGCAAAAAAAAAGAGCATGGCGCAGATCAGATAAACTAATATTGAGAACAGATGAATCAATATCGTGACCCGCAACTGTTAACAGATATAAATCCCTTATAATACACTCTGGTCAACCTGTTATTATCTCAAACCCTTTGAGCCCCACGTCGGGCGCCAAAAAGGACTGTTGTGGTTTAACCCCAGCAGGCAACTAAGCACCACGCGGCCGCTCGCTCGCTCGCTCCCCACCCCAGTGGGATGGGGGGAAGAGAATTGGAAGGGTAAAAGTGAGAAAACTCATGGGTTGAGATAAGAACAGTTTAATAATTGAAATAAAATAATAACAATACTAATACATTGTAATGAAAAGGAAAATAGAGAGAGAAATAAAACCCAAGGAAGGACAAGTGATGCAAATGAAAACAATTGCTCACCACCAACTGACTGATGCCCAGCCAGTCCCCGAGCAGTGGACCCCTGCCAACCTCCCCCCCTAGTTTTATTGCTGAGCATGACGTCATATGGTAAGGAATATCCCTTTGGTCAGTTGGGGTCAGCTGTCCTGGCTGTGTCCCCTCCTAACTTTTTGTGCACACCCAGCCTACTCACTGGCAGGGTGGTATGAGGAGCAGAAAAGGCCTTGACTCTGTATAAGCACTGCTCAGCAATAACTAAAAAATCCAAAACACAGCCACATACTAGCTACTATGAAGAAAATTAACTCTATCCCAGCCAAAACAAGCACAGGGTGGCAGCAATTCTGTGATAACATACTGAAGAAGGGGAAAAAACTGCCATGCAACAGCAGTTGGGAGAGAGGAGTGAGAATATGTGAGAGAAACAACTCTGCAGACACCAAGGTCAGTGAAGAAGGAGGGGGAGGAGGTGCTCCAGGAACCGGAGCAGAGATTCCCCTGCAGCCTGTGGTGAAGACCATGGTGAGGCAGGCTGTCCCCCTGCAGCCGTGAAGGACCATGGTGAGGCAGGCTGTCCCTCTGCAGCCACGAAGGACCGTGGTGGAGCAGATATCCACATTGCAGCCTGTGAAGGACCCCACACCGGAGCAGGTGGATGTGCCCTGAAGGAGGCTGTGACCCTGTGGGAAGCCTGTGCTGGAGCAGGCTCCTGGCAGGACCTGTGGCCCGTGGAGGGGAGTCCATGCAGGAGCAAGTTTTCTGGCAGAACTTGCGACCCCGTGGGGAACCCATGCTGGAGCAGTCCATTCCTGAAGGACCGCACCCTGTGGAAAGGACCCATGCTGGAACAGTTTGTGAAGAACTGCAGCCCATGGGAATTGCCCACGTTGGAGAAGTTTGTGGAGGACTGTCTCCTGTGGAAGGGACCCCACACTGGAGGAGAGGAAGAGTGTGAGGAAGAAGGAGCGGCAGAGAAAACATGTGATGAACTGACCGCAACCCCCGTTCCCCATCCCCCTGCGCTGCTCGGGGTGAGGAGGTAGAAGAGTCGGGAGTGAAGTTGAGCCTGGGAAGAAGGGAGGGGTGGGGGGAAGGTGTTTTTAGATTTGTTCTTATTTCTCATTATCCTACTCTGATTAATAGGCAATAAATTAAATTAATTTCCCCAATCGAGTCTTTTTTGCCCATGACGGTAATTGTTGAGTGATCTCCTTGTCCTTATCCCGACCCACAACCTTTTCATTATATTTTCTTCCCCTGTCCAGCTGAGGAGGGGGAGTGATAGAGCGGCTTTGGTGGGCACCTGTTGGTCAGCCAAGATCAACCCACCACAGACGTGCATCCTGTGAAGAATATAGGGATGCTGCTGGGATGTGTAGGGGTGGGATCAGGAAAATTATGGCACAGATGGAGCTGAATTTGGCAAGGGATGTGAAGAATAATTAGAAGGGATTTTACAGGTACGTTGGCCAGAAAAGGAGATTAAAGAAAATGCACCCCCATAATAAATAAGACAGGAGAACTGGTGACAACCAACATGGAGAAGACTGAGGTACTCAACAATTTTTTTGCCTCGGTTTTCAATGGTAATCTCTCTGCCCGCATCTCTCAAGCCCTTGAGCCTCAAGGCTGGGACTGAGGGAGCGAAGTCCCTCCCATCATAGGAGAAAATCAGGTTCGAGACCTCTGAACATAGACAAGTCCATGGGACCTGACGAGATGGATCTCAGGGTCCTGAGGGAATTGGCTGATGTAGTTACCAAGCCACTCCCCATCATATTTGAAGAGTCATGGCAGTCAGGCAAAGTCCCCAGTGACTGGAAAAAGGGAAACATTGCACCCATTTTTAAAAAGGGTAAAAAAGAGGGCCCTGGGAACTACCGACCAGTCAGCCTCACCTCCGTGCCCGCGAAGATCATGCAAAGATAGATCCTCCTGGAAGACATGTCGAAGCATGTGGAAGACAGGGAGGTGATTAGAGACAGCCAACATGGCTTCACCAAGGGCAAATCCTGCCTGACCCACCTAGTGGCCTTCGAAGATGGAGTGACTGCATCAATGGACAAGGAAAGAGCTATGGATGACATCTACCTGGACTTCTGTAAGGCCTTTGACACAGTCCCCCACAACATTCTTGTCACTAAATTGGAGAGCTATGGGTTTGATGGATGGACTCTTAGATGGATAAGGAATTGGATGGATGGTCGCATCACAGTCAATGGCTCAATGTCCAAGTGGAAACCAGTAATGAGTGGTGTCCCTCAAGGGTCAGTACCGGGACCAGTACTATTTAATATCTTCATCAATGACATAGACAGTGGGATTGAGTGCACCCTCAGCAAGTTTGAGGATGACACCAAGCTGAGTGGTGCAGTTGATTCGCTTGAGGGAAGGGATGCCCTCCAGAGGGACCTTGACAGACTTGAGGAATGGGCCCATGTGAACCTCATGAGGTTCAACAAGGCCAAGTGCAAGGGCCTGCACCTGGGTCAGGGCAATCCCCAGTATCAGTACAGACTGGGGGATGAAGGGATTGAGAGCAGCCCTGCAGAGAAGGACTTGGGGGTACTGGTGGATGAAAAGCTGGACATAAGCTGGCAATGTGCGCTTGCAGCCCAGAAAGCCAATTGTATCCTGGGCTGCATTAAAAGAAGCATGGCCAGCAGGTCGAGGGAGGTGATTTTCCTGCTCTACTCCGCTCTGGTGAGACCCCACGTGGAGTACTGCATCCAGCTCTGGGGTCTCCAGGACAAGAAAGACATGGACCTATTAGAGCGGGTCCAGAGGAGAGCCACAAAAATGATCAGAGGGATGGAACACCTCTCCTGTGGAGAAAGGCTGAGAGAGTTGGGGTTGTTCAGCCTGGAGAAGAGAAGGCGCTGGGGAGACCTTATTGCAGCCTTCTAATACTGAAAGGGGGCTTATAAGAAAGATGGAGAGAGACTTTTTACCAGGGCCTGTAGTGACAGGACAAGGGGCAACGGTTTTAAACTGAAAGAGGGTAGGTCTAGATTGGACATTAGGAATAAATTTTTTTTTTTTTTTTTTTTTTTTTTTTATGATGAGGGTGGTGAGACACTGGAACAGGTTGCCTAGAGAAGTTGTGGCTGCCCCATCCCTGGAAGTGTTCACGGTCAGGTTGGACAGGGCTTTGAGCAACCTGATCTAGCAGAAGATGTCCCTGCCCATGGCAGGGGGGTTGGACTAGATGATCTTTAAGGTCCCTTCCCACCCAAGCCATCCTATGATTCTATATTTCCCCATCTTCAGCCCCATGAAACTTCCTTTTCTCCATGAGGTTCTTGGAGCTGATCAATAATTGTGTGGTGACACTATCAGCCAATGTAGTAAGTATTCAAGTGAATTTCATCAAGCCCTCCTGATTAAATGCATGTAACTTCTCTTAATATTCTTTAGTCTTTTCTTTCTATATTCTGGCCTGTCATTGTGAAAAAAATGAAACAAAAAAAGTTAAGGAGCAGTCCAGCAGCTTGTTATTTGTTTAATTTCCCTTTTAAGCAATAGACTGCTATTCATATTTCTTTATTTCCTTTGTCCCTTAGACATTTTTAGCTTTTTTGGTTTTGTTCCTATCTGCCTGTTGTAGCCTTTTTATGCTTCCTCTTAGTTATGTGCTGGGTTTTTTGCCTGTTTTTATTCTGAGTTTGATTATTAAAGAATTATATCTTTGTTTTACTCAAATTCCTTTTTTTTCTTACAAGGTAGCATAATTATCATCTCTACTCTCGCTAGAGAAATCGCTTTTCTTGTACGTTTTAGAGAATGTGAGCTATTGCAGGAGGTGAAACATGCTTAAGTCACCCTGCAGCATAAATTTATCCTTTGGTGAAAGTGTGTGAAGTCAAGCTTTGTTGCCATTCATAAAAGCCTCCAATCTCTGTCCACAACTTCCTGATGTTTGCATCCATGCAAAACAAAGCCTATTCTAGACTAAAAAAAAAAAAAAAAAAAAAAAAAAAAAAAAAAAGATATTACGTAATCAATAGTTACTTTCAGTGGAATGGTCTTTATTTTGACAAGATGTTGAATGCTATGATGCTTTTGATCTGTGTTCTCTTATCTTTTCAACAACACAAAAAGTTAAAGATCTTTTTCTCTCTATTGCAGAGCTGTAGCAAAGAAGGAAATAGCCTTCTGTGGAAGGCATTAAATAGGAGTAAATATGCCCAGTTAGCTGTTAATGCTTCTGATGCTGTCCTATGTTAAGTATATCAGCAGCTCTTCAGCAGGACAGGAAGAAGTGCCCTGAAAGTTGGTGGAGAGCTTATCAGCTGCAAGCTATGGCAGAGAAGGGTTGTGCACTAAACACTCACTCTTGTATTCCTCCATTATGATTTGGTCCTCCATACTGAAAAGTGGGTTTACTAGTATTTCTGCTGTTTAACATTCAAACTAGATTATGTTTAAATCCCTCCAAAATACTGAGAAATAAGTTTTGAAGTGGTCAGGTCATGTACTGCTTACATAAAATATCTTTCTTCAATTTGTATTTAGTTTCTAAATCCTGCTTTTTTTTCTACTGTTTCTTGTGATTCAACTGCATAAAAGTGTAAAAGGTTATTTTTTTGCAAGCCCTTTGCTGTGAGAGGGCTATTAGGTCTAAGAAAATTACTACGGTAGACATTTCACATACAAATGTTTCATATACTTAATAAAAAATAAAATTGCCAAAACACTGAAAGAAATTTTGTCTGCCAGTGCTTATGTGTTTCAAAGGATGTTCTGTTGTAGATGAAAGTGTAACTGGTAGATGCTGAACATATTTATTTACTAATGATTTCATCATTTTATATTCAAATAAAAATGCCAGATGACAACATCAGTGTGAAAATACTGGGTTTTAGAAGCAGAATCAAGCAAACATGTTTTGCTGGTTGCTGTGAAATATAATAAAATCAAAGCCTGAAGCATACAAGTGCATTGAGGAAAGGGTAAGTTACCAATGAAATGAAGAGGATAAGGAAAGTGGGCTTAAATGTAGCCACGTGCTGAAGTAGCTCCCTGAACAAAGACAGCTCCTTACGCACTGCCTTCAACCATAACCATGGTGTCTTGTTTTTTGCAACAAAGAATTCTGTGGTGTGAGTAATGGTCAATACGCTTGTACTGGTTTTGGCTGGGATAGAGTTAAATTTCTTCATAGTAGCTTGTATGGGGCTATGCTTTGGATTTGTGACCAAAACAGTGTTGATAACACAGGGATGTTTTAGTTACTGCCAAGCAGTGCTTACACAGCATTAAGGCCTTTTCTGCTCCTCACACTGCCCTGACAGCGAGTACGTTGGAGGTGCAAAAAAAGTTAGGAGGGGACACAGCCAGGACAGCTGACCCCAACTGACCAAAGGGATATTCCTTACCATATGACGTCATGCTCAGCAATAAAACTAGGGGGGGAGGTTGGCAGGGGTCCACTGCTCGGGGACTGGCTGGGCATCAGTCAGTTGGTGGTGAGCAATTGTTTTCATTTGCATCACTTGTCTTTCTTGGGTTTTATTTTCCTCTCTCTTTGTTATTTTTTTATCTCTTTTTCTTACAATTTAAAAAAAAAAATATTATTTCTTTTAAATTATTAAACTGTCTTTATCTCAACCCATGAGTGAGTTTCTCACTTTTACCCTTCCAATTCTCTTCCCCCCATCCCACTGGGGTGGGGAGTGAGCGAGCGGCTGTGTGGTGCTTAGTTGCCAGCTGGGGTTAAACCATGACAACATTTCATGTTAGGAGGCAATCCCCACAGTCAGTATCACATCATAGCTAAGCATGCAGCTTGGTTCATGAGCTTGTGATTATGAAAGTGGCCTCTGGAAAAAGAATACAAAATTACAAGTATTTATATTCTGATTTAATTATATGTATATAAATGGCTTCTTGTCTCAAAGGAGTTTCCTGATTGTGATACCGAAAAGCCGGTCGAAGAAACTCTCTCTAAGACTCGTTTTGGAGTTTTAGAAAGCAGGCATTCTTTATTGCAGCGCTGGATGCGCGGGGCATAGTTTCCACCTAGTGTGCATGCCACAGCTTTAGCACAAACAGTTTATATAGAATAACTAATTGCATATTAATCAGATTGGTATACATACACATAAAAATGATTATAACTGATTATCATAGTACAGCCTACATCCGATCATGCGCAATGAAGGATCCATTTGAGTCGAAGGGCTGCTTTTGCGACCACCGACCCATTTGAAGTTCTTGCTGGCTGTCCTTGAAGTCTTTATTCTTGTCCTTGTTCTTTGATCTTGAAGCTTAACGCAGCTTCAATCACATGTGGTCAGTTTTCAACATTGTTCTCATCTAGCGTACAGGAACATCTAGTCATAAGAGCCAAGAACTGCCAAACTTAGGAGTAACTACCTCTACTAGTTAATTGCTTGGCTATACTTTTGTCTATTGTTTCAATCATAGTGTTAGTATAAGATTTCTAATGATTATTTACCAAATCTCACTTTTGCAGTCACCTAGCAGCAAACCAGTTTCCACGGCTGGTACAAAATATTAAACCCATCAAAATATTAGACATGCCATACAGAATGTATGGAAATATGCTATCAATTGGGAGCGTGTAATAAATAAATAAATAAATTCATCACCATTTCATCTCCATGTTTACTGACAAGGGAATGAATTTGCTATATAACGCTGTAGTTAAACCTTTACATCAGGAAGTGAAGGAGCATGTAGGCAAATGGGGCTCCAGGCAAAACTAGGCTAGAACACAAGTATTCGGTATGGGATTGTGGAAGTAGAAATGCTAAGGCCTAAGTGGGCCTCTTGACTGCTTTCACCCTGTCTCCTGAAACAATAATCACTGTGTAACCTTCATGATAAATTAGTCCCTGCACTGAAGAAAGCAGACTCCAGACCGGCCTTGAGCAGTTCTGTGGCCTTGTGTATGTAACAGATATGTATAACTCACATCCTGTTATCTGTCTTATGCATAGCATCTCTAAGTATATATATGCCTTGTATTCACTTTACAGGGACAGAGTTCACATCAGCAGAGTCCATTGCTCTGCTGCTCTGTGTTCTCTCCTATAGCTATAGTAATACACTGATTCTATTCTGACCTGATCTAAATTGTATTCCAGTTTTTCCATGACAAGATTTAGCCCTAATAGTCTAGCTATCCACATTCTGACAGAAAACAAAGGATTTTTAAGTACTTAGTACAAGAGCAAATCTTACCTGGACACTTGACTCTAGGCCAATGCGCTTCCTTGCCTTCCTGCCCTTCACAAGGCTTTTAATAGATCTTCTCCTCAAGTTAAGCAAGCCTAGCTCAGGGGGTGCTTGGCAGTCTAGAGCCGCTGTGCTTTTTTGCCATGCTGTCATCACAGGACACACCCAAGACTTACCGTGGCATGAGACTGCTCATGAATAATACATCTGAACTTCCAGGTATTCATTGCTTGTTTTCTTTCTGCCTAAGAAGGTTTTTCCTGGATGTTGACACAGAAAGCCCCATTACTGTCATTGAATGATTAAAGAGAAGTTGTTTGTCTGTATATTAGCAGTTTATTGCAGGTTGATCTTGCTCCCTTCCCCACCGCCCTTTCTGTGCTATAATCAGTTTTGAGGAGCTTATGAGGTTTCACAGTGAAGGCAAGAGAAAAAAAAGGTAAAGCCATGGAATTCTCAAGTATAAAATCTGAGACTTTTAAACTACATTTAAAATGACTTGACTAGATTTCATGGTTACAGTGTCTCTTAAGTCTGTCTGCTACCTAGTGTAAAAATTAAAAGTGGAAGAGTGCAAGGGAAGAAGGGAACAGTAGAAGCCGAAGGCTGAAAAAATGGCTAGTGCTGTTGCACGTGAAAAATGATCACTGTGTAAATGACCTTTCCTTAGGAAATTTTAAAATAATGAAATCACTTTAATATACCTCTAGCAGGTCATTCAATTAAAAAGGTTTTAAAATTAAGTTCCACTGCTAAACAAACAAAATTGCAATGTATCTGAATTAGCAATGTAAATAGTTTGCTTAGGGGGGTAAATGTGTGACCAGTGTGGAGTTAGAAACATGAAGAGGGAGATTTATAGGCCAAGGTTTTCAAATCTGTCCACCTCAAGGTAAGCTCTTAAATCTGTATGGAGGCCCTGGTCGTCTTTTTTTTCCTCTACTGTTGACTTTTAAACTTGGGCAAAAGTGGATTTAGGCATAATAGTGTTGGGCCCATTCCACCTTATGATTTGGGTTCTCCACTTTTTTTCCCTGTTGTGATTTTAAGACACTATTGACTCAGTTAAGCACTGAGTATTGCCCCGAGGATGAGGGGCAATCCAGAATATATCAGATTCCTCTCCTATGTCATGGACAGAGATGGGGGTCTTGGAATGAGATCCATTGTATTCATATTAGATTTCAGTTTTCATAATTCCTGGAACACATGTAGTTTCCTTTCACAGTACTATTTAAACTCTTGAGATACCTTGTTGTGGTTAACCCCAGCCAGCAGCTAAGCCCCATGCAAGATGCTTGCTCACACCCCCCACAGTGGGATGGGGAGAGAATCAGGAGGGTAAAAGTGAGAAAACTAGTGGGTTGAGATAAAGACAGTTTAATAAGAAAATAGAAGAAAAAAAAAACACCAAACAAAACAAAAAACCCCAAACCCAATGAAAACAAGTGATGCAAAAAACCCCAATTGCTTACTACCATCTGACCGACGCTCCAATGTAGGGTCCCTCCCATGGGCTTTGAGCAACCTGATCTAGTGAAAGATGTCCCTGCCCATGGCAGGGGGGTTGGACTAGATGATCTTTAAAGGTCCCTTCCCACCCAAGCCATCCCATGAGTCTTCTACCTCCTTCCCCTGCCCTGAGCGGCGCAGGGGGATGGGGAATGGGGGTTGTGGTCAGATCATAACAGTTCATCTCTGCCGCTCCTTCCTTCTCATGCTTTTCCCCTTCTCCAGCGTGGGGTCCCCCCCATGGGCTATAGACTTTCGGAAAAGTCTGCTTTAGCGGGGGCTCTCCACGGGCTGCAGCTTCCTTCAGGGTACATCCACACTGCTGCGGTTAGGGGTCCTCCACGGGCTGCAATGTGGATATGTGCTCTGGTTGTGGACCTCCGTGGGCTGCAGGGAGACCACCTGCTTCACCATGGTCTTCATCATGGGATGCAGGGGAATCTCTGCTCCAGTGCCTGGAGCACCTCCTCCCCCTCCTTCTTCTTCACTGACCTTGGTGTCTGCAGAGTTGTTTTTCTTCCCCCCCCTCACTTCTCTCTCACAGCTCCTGGGTAGCGGTTTTTTTTTACCCTTTCGTAAATACATTATCATGGAGACGCTACCAATGTCGCTGCTTGGTCTTGGGCCAGTGGTGGGTCTGTTTTGGAGCTGGCTGGAACTGGCTCTGTCTGACATGGGGGCAGCTTTCTGGTGCTTTCTCACAGAGGTCACCCCTGCAGATCTGTGCTGCCACCCCCCACTACCAAAACCTCCCCATGTAAACCCAATGTACAAATATTTTTTTACCCTACAGTTAATACCTTAAATTTACAAATATCTCTGCTTTTGTAAGCTGCGCTGTTCATTTGTTTTTTCTTCTTTCTAGTAAGAGTTGAAGATATAGTGTGGCCAGCAGGGAGCAGGGAGGTGATTGTTCCCCTGTACTCGGCACTGGTGAGGCCGCACCTCGAGTAACCTGTGTTCAGTTTTGGGGCCCCTCACTACAGGAAAGACATTGAGGTGCTGGAGCGTGTTCAGAGAAGGGCAACCAAGTTGGTGAGGGGCCTGGAGCATAAGTCTTATGAGGAGCGGCTGAGGGAGCTGGGCCTGTTTAGTCTAGAGAAGAGGAGGCTGAGGGGAGACCTTATCGCTCCCTACAACTACCTGAAAGGGGGTTTGTAATGAGGTGGGTGCTGGTCTCTTCTGTCAGGTGGCTGGAGATAGGATGAGAGGAAATGGCCTCAAGTTGCGGCAAGGGAGATTTAGGTTGGATATTAGGAAAAATTTCTTTTACTGAGAGGGTTGTCAGACATTGGAATAGGCTGCCCAGGGAAGTGGTTGAGTCACCATCCCTGGAGGTATTCAAAAAGCGAGTAGATGGGGTACTTCAGGACATGGTTTAGTGGGCATGGTTGATGGTTGGACTCGATAATCTTGAAGGTCTTTTCCAAACCTAAATGATTCTATGATATCACAGTGGTGTTTTTTAGGACAGGAATGTAAGATGTTAAGATCTGGTCTGTGTAAAAAAAAGACTGGTTATGGTTATTCCATAATAGCTGTTGCAGTTTTTTTAAAATTACTCAAAAAAGAGAAGAGTAGTTATCCTTAATAAATCATTTAGAACAGGATTCTCATAGGTAATTGTAATGATAGTGACCTTTTTCCAATGTAGGTAAGCCTTTTCTGCCGTGGTTGATGACAACTTGAAAATTTGTTGTTTTAAGAAGCACAAGTGCTTTTCACTTGAATGGTGTGTTGATAGTTGCAAACCTTTCTAATTATGAGCAAGTGTCTTTTATGCTGAAGGGAATTGAAGTTTAGCTGTAATTGATCAGCTGAGACAGTGTTAGTACTTTAACACAAAGGTATTCTGGTTAGGTGCTGCAAATGACATGGTTTAATGTGTGTATGTATGTGTGTTGATATATAGTTTTCTTTTTAAAAAGCACTCTGAATTGCTCATACTGACATTGTTTTACTTGAGATTTTTTTTTTCTTTAGTTTACAATGGTACCGGCATCCTACTGAAGAAGATCTAAGGCTTCTTGCAGGGAAACAAAGAGGCAAGAGCAAAAAAGATAGGTAAAAACTTGTTTTAAGTTTTTGGTGTTTTTCTTGTTTGTTGTTGGTTTTTTAATCCATATAACAACTTTACTGGCAAACTTTTGGTTTGTGTGAGTCTAAAATTTCTTGCATATTATTGCCCTGCTTGCTTTGATTACCATAGCTCTGTACTGAACTGCGTTCTTTTGGTTTAACAGAGAGCTTAACATGCCCAAATTGTACAGAACTGGGTAATTCCCAGTCTCCAAAAGTGGTCTGTGACATTACTAATTTGATGGCAAGAATTTTCTTAATGAATCTATTCATTTAGATGAAGACTGAGAATAAGAAATCTTATGTACGATTGAAGCTCTTCTTCTTGAATCAAGGTGAGAAAGATTTGAGTATATTAGTTGAACACAGGATATGTGAGCCGCCACTCTTATGCAGCTGTGAAAAAGGTAAATGTGCTCCTAGGATACATTAGGTGAGGTTATTTCCAGTAAAGAGAAGGGAAGTGTTAATCCTGTTGCACAAGCCCACTGATATAGAACTTTATCTGGATTAACTGTGTACAATTCTGATCACTCATGTTCAAGAAAAATGAATTCAGACTCAACAAGCTGAAGAGAAGGACTGCTAGGATGATCCAGGAAACAGAAAACCTATCTTACAAGAGGAGGCTAAAAGAGCTTGCCTTGTTTAACCTAGCAAAAAGAGTCCGAGAAGGATAGGATAGTTGTCTATCAACTTAAGCTGGAAACAGATCTTCAGTCATGAAGCTCTGGAACAGCCTCACCAGAAGTGTAACTGGGGCAAGAACCAAGACTGAGCTTGAGGTGGTGGAGCTTGCTATGTTTATGCAAGATTTCTGAATTGGCTATGTTTAAAACAAATACCCGGTGACTTGCTTTTTGGTGACATAGGTGGTTTCCTTTGTGTTTGGGGTTTTTTGTTTGTTTGTTTGGGGTTTTTTATTTCAATATAAACTGCTCTCTTAAAATTCTTAATATCTAACTTCTGTGTTAATTCATAAACTGCACATATAACCTGTTCATCATAAAATCAAAGCATTTTTTTTCAATTTCTTACTTAAGCTACGTGGGTAGCAACCTTATTTGCCAAATGTTGGGCTAAAAAATTAAGCCTTTTCTTTAATATATAATGCTTCAATATTACACGTCACAATATTCTTTAATATTCAGAAAATCATTTTATCCAAGTTTTCTGTAACAAATTGAAGCAAAATAGTTAATAGTATTACAATTTATAACTGTGCATTTAACCAGTGATATTTATTCATATCTAAAATAACTTCAGTTGCATAACTATAACTTTAAGTTACATGTTTCACCAATATGAACCTTAAACAGGAAAACACAATTGCATTGCCAAATAATAATTGCACTTTACACCAAATGCCTTTCCTCAACCGTGGCAATCTTCTGCCATCCAAAGCATGCATATTCTCACTTTCACCAGGGTAATCGTATGCTCTCTGCTGTGTGGAAGTATGGCATGTTAATGCATACTTACATATGAGCTTAAATTTTGTAATCTTGGAAAAATTTACTGTGAAGCTTGGTAGAAAACTGTATCACAGTTCACCTATTTGCATTAAGTCCTTTTTCACTTGTTAAACTTTTGCATGTAATGTTTCAAATGTGGTGCTACGTTTTCATGTCTACGCAGTCAAATTCTGTTGGTGTAATTTAATTATTATGATTGGTGTATTTATCATAGTACATTAATATCTAACCAAGAAAATACAGTTTTAATACGTGTATGTAGTTGTTTGTAATAAGGTAAATTTTATTGACAGATGGATATGAAACTTCAGAGGGAATCAGGATGGTAATGTGGAGACTTAAATGCTGCTTTCTTTACTTTGCTATTGTAACAATAGGATGTATAACCTTAATTTTCAGTCAGTGGATATACCTCTGTTCTCCGAAGAAGCTGCTTGTCAGGGCAGGCCCAAGACAAGAGACAGAGACATAAGATTCAAAGGCTCTTGCAGGCAGTAGCTTGGAGGGGCTGAGCTCTGCCTGCTAGCCGGTTTTATTAGTTCTCCTGATAACACAACAATGGCAGCTGAAGACTTAATATTTGCAGAAGATCATCTCATTTGAACGGATACCTATGTAACCCCGACGCTATCTATCTCCCCCCTTCACCCAGGGTGTGCCCCCACATCCTCTAGTGGACCAAACTTAGCAGGATAACGGGTGCCCAGGAACCTCTGGGCCATGACCCACCCAATCAATCAAATACTGCAGGGTACCCCAGGATATCCTGGAATCCAAAATAGCCCAGACACGATATTCCCTCTGGCCCTGCACCATAACTGGAGATGGAGGTAGAGGTTGCCACTGGAAGGGATCTGGGTGAACAGGTTTTAACAGGGAGACGTGAACAATGGGTGAACATTGAGAGCACATAGAAGGTGCAGACAAAATGCAACCAGATTTTATACAGGCCCAGGTAACGGTGGTCCAACTTAGAAGAAGGATGCACAGAACAAACATGTTCACCGGACAACCAAACATAGTCCCCAACCACAAAGCCCGGCGCTGGTCACCGATGACTATCTGCATAGTCTTTGTAAGCAGCCTTTGCTTTTCCCAGCTGCTCTTGAAGAAACAAATGCGTATACTGCAACCGCTCAAGGGAGCCCTCAGGAGAAAATCCCTGGACAGCCACTGGAGTAGCTGGGTGGTCACGGGGGATGAAAACTGTACTGTGCATAAAAAGGGGTCTGCTGCGTGGAAGAGTGGACACTGCTGTTATGTGCAAATTCTGCCAACGGTAACAGAGAGACCCAGTCATCTTGATGTTAATTAATATAAGTGGAGATACTGCTCCAGGATCTGGTTTACCTGCTCCATCTGACCATTAGACTGTGGGTGATAAAGGGTGGAAAGATGGAGCTGGACCCTCAGCAAGCCCATAAGCTGCCTCAAGAACTGGGCAGTAAACTGGGCCCCTTCATCCATCACCACGCTATCTGGCAGACCATGACAGTGAAGCAAATAGCTGCAAAACCAAGTGTGCAGTCTGAGGGGCCGTGGGCAGCCTCTTTAGCGGAACAAAAATAGCTACCTTTGTAAACAAGTCCACCACCACAAGCACCGCTCGCTGTATGCCCCTGAGACACAGGCAAGTCCACAATAAAATCCATTGAAATAATTTGCCATGGCCGCTCAGGAGTTTGTAAGGGTTGTAATAGTTCCCGTAGCCTCTACATCAGTCTCTTGGCCCTGGCATGGTCATCGTGAGCCTGAACGTAGCTTGCAACATCAGCGTGCACCATAGGCCACCAGTAGCTCTGTGTGACTTGATGCAGTCTTCTGATGACCACCGTGCCCCGCTGTCAGTGTGTCATGACAGCGCTGAAGGACCTTGTGTGCGCAGCGGGTCGGCAGGGATATACAGCCACTCATCGCGATACAGACAACCATCCTTCTCCTGCAGATTCTGTGAAGTATCCCCTGCCCAAAACTGCATGGCCAAAGGACCACCAGCCATCACCCGATGCACAGAACCAAGGTATTGGCTGGCACAGCCACAAAAAAATTTTTCAGAGGGAAAAAATGACAGGGGAGCAGATCTGCCTCAGCATCTCCTGCTGAGGCTTCCTGACGTGACAGGGCATCTGCCCTGCCATTCTGTTTACCCAACCTGTAGGTGACAGTAAATGGAAACCGAGAGCAAAAAGTTGCCCAACAAGCCAACTGGGAGAGAGGCACTTCAGATTCCTAAAATATTCCGGATTTCGATGGTCAGTCAGAACCAAAGGGGGCTCAGCAGGACCCACAAGAAGGTGCCTCCATTCAGCACACGCCTCCCCGATGGCCAACAACTCTTCATCCCAGGCATCGTAATTCCGCTCTGCGGCAGTCAACTGGCAGGAGAAATAGACACAAGGATGAAGCTGTCCATCCAGTGAACCACGCTGAGAAAGTACTGCCCTGATGGCATGGGCAGAAGCATCTGCCTCCAACACAAAAGGATGACTGGTATCCGTGTGGGCCAAAACCGGGACCGTCGTAAATGCCTGCTTCAAGTCATCAAAGACCCCCTGAACCTCATGTGTCCACTGAAAAGGGACACCCTTATGAGCCAGTGCTGTGAGCGGAGCAACCTTTTGAGCAAAATTCCAAGTAAAACACTGATAAAAATTAGCAAAGCACAAAAAGCACTGCACACCACACACTGTCAAGGGAGACTGCCAACAAAGAAAGGCATCAATCTTTTTCATGTCCATGCTCACGCCCTCGGAGGCAATTGAGTAACCCAAGAAGTCTATATGCTGTTGGAGGAAGGCATACTTCTCCAGCTTTGCATAAAGGCAGTGACGCCAAAGGCGGGAGAGAACCTCTCGAACATGAACAACATGTTCCTCCCACGTCCTCGAGTAAACTAAAATGTCATGCAGATGTGCAATGACATAATTGTCCAACAAGTCACAGAAAATGTTGTTGACACGCCCCTGCTACCTTTCAGGGCTTTTACACAGGCCAAAAGCTATCACACCATACTCAAAATGGCCATACGTGTGAACAAAGGCCGTTTTCCACTCGTTGCCCTGATGAACACAAAAAAGATTATAAGCCACTTAAGTAAACCAGCATGCCCTCTGTAAATGCTCCAACAACTCAGGAATGAGGGGCAGGGGGTACTGGGTTCTTGATGGCAATATCATTCAATCCCTGATACTCCACACGTGGCCTCAAGCTTCCATCCTTCTTTACAAAAATTATAGTGGCACCAAGGGAGGGAAGTGGAGTATTGAATAAAACCCCAGTCTAAACCATCCTCAGTATAAGCCTTCAAGGCCACCATCTCTGGCTGTGACAGAGGGCAGATATGGCCCGAAGGGAGAGGAGCGTCTGGGAACAGCTCGATGGAACAATCGTACACCCGATGGGGGGTGGTGGGGGTGATGGTTAAGGTCTCTGCTCGCTTTTGCTCAAAAACGTCCAAAAAGTCCCTACATTCTGGCGGCAGCGCCCCCAACAGGCCAGCAGGTGGTTCGGGGGAGTTGGCGCTGCCGGCACAGGACACCCGGCGGGCACTAGGGCCTGCTCGGAACCCTGGCCAGCACCGCCACCGGCGCCGGGGGAGAGCGCTGTACCCCGCCGGCTGCGGCGGGAGGCAGCAGCACCTCCCGCACTTCACCCACAGGAAGGTAAATTCATCTCTGTGCCCAACCGACCACCGGATCGTGCCGGACTAACCAAGGCGTGCCCAGGATGATTGGATAAAAGGGGCATAGAGGGGACAGAAAAAGAAACAAACTCCCAACATCCTGGGGCGACGGAGAGCTGCAAGAGCGGGGTCTGCCACTCAGTGGGACCACCGCCGGCGGGTTTCCCGTCAGTAGCAAAAATAGGGCAAGGGACAGATAGGCGCTCTATTGGCGCACGAGCCTTTTTTACAGACTCTGCAGAAATCATATTCCTACAAGAGCCAGAGTCCACCAGGGCCTCAGCAGCGACCGCTCTGCCGTCCGGGAGCGGAAGCGAGACCGACACCGTGAGGAGCGGGGCACCTGGGCTCGCCCCATCTACACCGGCGGCGACCTGCCTTCTCGCGCTGGCCGGAGCTGTTTCTCGACCCCACAATACCGGGCGCTGAAAGGGACAATTCGGAAAACGGTGGAAAATCCCAACTGTTCCCAAAGGTAGCCAAATCAACCGTCTCCTCGGCAGAGTCCTCAGCAGGGGGAGAGGGGGACTGGGCAAACCCTGCCCCGATTTGCAATGGGTTCCACCCCGCCGCGAGCAGCAGGGCGGAGGCGGGCAGGGCGGACTCGGGGAGGAGCCACCGCGTTTCCGAGCTCCCGTCCCGGCCACACGGGCCCCACCCCCGGCACCGCCAGCATGGCGTCTGCCTCCCCGCCAAGCGGGGGGGGGAAGCCGGGAGGGAGCGGGGGCCCGAAACCGGAGCAGAACCAGGCAAGCGCAAAAGCTGCTCCGCTTCAGAAGCACGTTTAGTGGCAACCTGCAAAATCTTCCGGCGCCGGCCTTCGGGCTACCTCTATACGAACATCGCCGGCCAGGCCATGAATATAGAGGGGTAACAAAAGGTCACCCCCCCCAATTCAGCTCCGACGACATGCGCAGGAAATCTGCGGTGTATTCTGCCACGCTCTGCCCCCTCTGGCGCAGACTGAGCAGGGGGTTAAAAAACCGGAACGGAACAAAAGCAAGCTGGCCTTCGCGGGATCACCAGGAAAAGCATTATCCCAATTGGAAAACATAATCTAACTTCATATTCTATATTCTAAGACGTACTTTTGTTTGTACCGTATTTCAAAGACTATTTAGTAGAACTAAAAAAGGCCAACAATGATGACTAGAAGTAAGGCTTCCACATAAGGAGGAGTAGGCTAAGATTTACTAGTCTAGGAACTGATTGAGGGACAGTTTTGCTAGAGGTATGTATCCACTTTGCAAGAAGGTGGATAGGGAGTAATAAACTTGCTGCCATGTTATACAAGGAGATGCTGAATTAAATTAGAGTAGGTTTAAGCACTTTTTAATTTGGGACACAACTTGTGGAACTTGCTGCTACAAGATACCTTGAAGGTCAACAGATTTCAGGCTGGTTCAGAAAGGTATTCAACAAATTCATGTCACTTATTAAAAATGATGGTTTCAGAGGTTGCAGTCCCTGGCTCAGGTTATCCCCAAGTTGCTTAATGCTGGAAGCCAGGAAGGGTTTAGCAGTGCAAGGATCAACCTTTGCTTGCCTTATTCTTTCCCTTTGTATAAGCAAGTAGCCACCTAGTATGATAGGAGTAAATGGATCTTTGTGTGATTCTTTATGAAGCTTCTGTACATTGCTGTCATGCTGTGCGGGAGCGGTTAAAACCTGGAACGCAGGTTTGAACCCTGCCTCTGCATCACGATGTACTTAACTTTCTCTGCCCAGCTTAACTTTGCTTTGCCCAAAGAGAGCATGCTGGGTTATTACTTTTTAAATTGTATTAGTTTTCTAGGATTACTAATAAAGTGATACATTTTGGGGGGCTTATTTTCATAAGCAGGATATGAACTAAGTATGGTATTTTTACATGTTTCCCTTTAGATTGGAAAACTATCTTAAATTTGTCTTTGCTTGATGGCTAGTAGGATAGATCTTTCGAGGATCTAGGTTAGTCCAGCTCTGGTGACATACTTGCTAAGCACCCTATTGTGACAAAAGGACCCAATGCTAGTTTGAAAATTTGATATTTATTTTTTCCTAACAACTTTGGTTATCTTCTGAGATCGATTATTGCTTGTTATTTCCAGTGAATGATCAATAAATTAACACTCCCAAGTATGTCTTACTCATTCACTTACTTTCAATCCAAAGACTTTAACACTGCTGTCTTTTAGTCTACTGGCCTAGACCTCAACTGAAAAGTCTCAAATTAGCTTTGATTTTCTTCAGTGTATTTCTATGGCAGGGTGGATATGTTCTGCACTGTACCTGTAGTCATATCAATAAACTGTTAAGGCTGGGGGAACCAGTTGGAACACCTGTCACAAAAATTCGTAACTGGCCCGTGCCAACCGAGGAGAGAGGCTAGGACGCAAAGTATCGAATTATAAGGGTAAATATTCATGCGCATGAAGTGTCCCAGCCAAATTGGGGCACCCTGGATGAGGTTTTACACGGGGTTCTTATATCCTTCAAACATTCAGGTACAACACGATTTGACTAATCACTAACACCCACACTACCGATTGCTAATCATAGGAAAACTTTGCAAAGCAACTATATTTCTGCAGCATTCTTGCTGCTTGTCTATTGATCCAGACGTCCCTGGAGTCAGTCTTGCTATAGTTACTTATCTATGATGCCAGACGACGTTGGGAGGGTTTCAAAGATGTGTCAGAGGGGCTAGGATGCTGGCGTTATCTTGGTTGTCCAGGGGTATCCTTTATCCTTCATGGACAGCTCTAAGCTTCCAAGAAGCAAAGTCCTTATTTCCAGGGCCAGGCTGTCCTTTAGTTTGTTTTACTTAAGCATGAACGATACCAAAGTCTCCAGTAAAATTCCGCTACCTCATTACATCACAGTGTATAATGTGAGCTAATATGTATATTAACAAAGTTAATACACTTTCATACTATAAAGACTGATTGATATAATAGTTAGGAAAGTGAATTTTTCATAACATGCCCTATAGCTTCCTTCCTGTCTGAACAGTGAAGCTTCCTTTCAGAGGAAAACGGTGTGTTGGAGTAGATGGTGCCCACCAGATCCTGTCCTAATACGTACTCAGGACATAACATATAGATGACATTTAGACCTATATGTGTAACCACAGTAGTATTTCAGAGGCTTGCAAAGTAAAGCTAATAATTATTGACATACCTGGTTGTTTCTCAAGGTATGTGCTTATTTGAACTTGAATTAATGCTTTTACCTAGCTAGATGAAAATGTTTGTACGTGGGGGAAAAAATGGTCTGCATACTACTTAAATCTGAAATGCTATTATATAATGAACAAGTTAGTTTTGTTGTATCTGTGTGTATTTTATTTATTTACTTTTTTTTAACAGAAAATATAATGGTCATATTGAAAACAAGCCCCTAACCATTCCAAAAGACATTGATCTTCATCTGGAAACAAAGTCTGTGACTGAAAGGGACACTATAGGTAAGAATACGTGGATGCAAACAACAACATATTATAACAAATATATCCTGATGTTGTTTTCTATCGAGTGTTTATTTGCAATAAATACTGGAATACCTTTTTTCAACAGATAATGAAAGAATAACAGTACAACTGATTATAAAGAAAGAAAGTGAGAAAGCAAAAATTAGGGCTAAATCTCTTTTGTTGTTCCATGGGTGACATCTTAATAGCAGTATTAGAAAAAAGGATGAGTAGGTGAAATCCAGCATAAAGCACATCTATTGCTGCATTAAGCATCCCTAGCAATATGAGACAACACCAAAAGGATCACATCACTCAGTGTATTTGAAACAGACATAAAAATAGCTTTGTACAATAACTGGCAGATGTTGAAACACACTTTCTGCTCTTCTGAAATAGGAAATGTACTGTAGCACTGAAACCTAGTTCTTTTACCCACACATCTGAAATTTTGAAGTAAAATATTTAGAAACCAAAAGTAACGCTGCAGAAATACACAGCGTTTGTTTTGAAAGTTAATGCGCTTTTTTATAAATGGTAATTTTTGACTCCTTAAACATAACCAATTTTTCTGTTACATAGAAGTCATATATGGATATGTATACATGTGATACATATTTTCCTCCTAGCCACATTTTTATATGCATGCATTGTATGCATAAATATAGAAAGCAAGCAAGCAAGCAAGTGTCGTGGTTTAACCCCAGCCAGCAACTAAGCACCACGCAGCCGCTCACTCACTCCCCCCCCCCCCCCCCCAGTGGGATGGGGGAGAAATCGGGAAAAGAAGTAAAACTCGTGAGTTGAGATAAGAACGGTTTAATAGGACAGAAAAGAAGAAACTAATAATGATAATGGTAACACTAATAAAATGACGACAGTAATAATAAAAGGATTGGAACGTACAAATGATGCACAGTGCAACTGCTCACCACCCGCCGATCAACACCCAGTTAGTCCCCGAGCGGCAGTTCCCCCCGCCCCCACTCCCCCCAGTTTATATACTAGATGTGACGTCACATGGTATGGAATACCCCGTTAGCCAGTTTGGGTCAGCTGCCCTGGCTGTGTCCCCTCCCAACTTCTTGTGCCCCTCCAGCTTTCTCACTGGCTGGGCATGAGAAGCTGAAAAATCCTTGACTTTAGACTAAACATTACTTAGCAACAACTGAAAACATCAGTGTTATCAACATTCTTCTCATACCTAACTCAAAAACATAGCGCTGTACCAGCTACTAGGAAGACAATTAACTCTATCCCAGCTGAAACCAGGACAGCAAGCAAGCATAGTGCTGAGCAGGAGATGTTGCAGCTTAAATTATCCAGGACAGTGCTGAAAAGACCTGTAACAGAAATGCACAGCTTTTTAAAACTGGCATGTAAGCAAAGCATTCACGATTTTCAATTAGTGTTATTTGCTTCAAGTAATAGCATTAATGGGTCTCCCCGAGAATAAAACAAGCATCAGTTTATAGATACTGATAGAGTGTAGGGTTTAAGTATCTTTAAAAAGTTATATATGCAAATATATGTTTGTGGTGGGTTGACCCTGGCTGGGTGCCAGGTGCCCACCAAAGCCGCTCTATCACTCCCCCTTCTCAGCTGGACAGGGGGGAGAAAATATAACAAAAGGCTCGTGGGTCAAGATAAGGACAGTTTAATAAAGTGAAAGCAAAGGTCGCGTGCGACAGCAAAGAAAAACATGATGTTATTCTCTGCTTCCCATCAGCAGGTGATGTCTAGCCACTTCCTGGGAAGCAGGGCTTCAGTACGCGTGGTGGTTGCTCCAGAAGACAAAAATGCCCCCCTTCCGTCTCCCTTTACTTAGCTTTTATATCTGAGCTGACGACATATGGTATGGAATATCTGTTTGGTTAGTTTAGGTCAGCTGTCCTGGTTATGTCCCCTCCCAAGATCTTGCTCAGCCCCAGCCTGCCGTTGAGGGGGGGCAAAAATGTTGGAGAGACAGCCTTGGTGCTGTGCCAGCGCTGCTCAGCAGTAGCCAAAACACTGGTGTGTTATCAACACCTTTCTAGCTACTGATGCAGAGCACAGCTCTATGAGGGCTGCTATGGGGAGTATTAACCCCATCTCAGCCAGACCCAATACAATCTCCACCCCTTATTCCATACCATTTGCGTCATGCTCAGGTCCCACATAATTTAATACAGATATCTTCTAACCACGCCATTGTATTTAATTCTCATTACTGAAATCCCTTCTTACCAACACTTACAACTGAAACTACATGCTTAAACCACTTCTATACCCAACATACAGATTTATACATTCTTATTAATTACTATCCCCTGTCCTTTAAGAGATAGATATTCCATGGGCTTCTTCCACTCCTCCAGATGTTCACACACAGGTTATGACTTGGGCCCCATCCGTCAAGATGAGTGGTCAGGACAGGAGAAGCAGTATGTTCGATCGTTGGGCACCAACACCGGCTTGGTTTGGGTCACCGATGCACTTGTCTGGTTCCTTGCGAAGTTCGCTCCTCTGCAGGTCAGGTCATTCCTGCTACAGTACTTCCTACAACATACAACTCACATCACAGATTATTTTTCCCCCAAGGTTAAATGTCCTTGAGGCACACACTGGGTCTCCCCATCCTTCCGCATTACCCACCAAGTACACCCAGGTCCCTGAGCAAAGACAATCCCACGAATGGGTTTGCCTTTTCCCATGGGAGGAGAAATCCACACTGCCTTCCCCAGCCACTTCCCCATGTGCACTACGGGGACCTTATCTCCTCCCAGTATGTAGGGGTTTTGTTTGGGCAGGACCAGGACGGTTAGCAGATCCTCTGGTGTTAACTAGCCAAGTGGCTTCTGCTAAATTTGTATCCCAATGCTTCCATGTCCCATTGCCTAGCG